>NW_026542595.1:167262437-167953259 GCF_028750875.1 Macrosteles quadrilineatus | reverse complement strand
TTATTGTAACTAGCTGTAACCCGCGGGCTTCGCCCCGTTTAACTTCTTAATTTTCAAGATTATCTCGTTCGCATGGCTCAATCACGTCCTGGTTTAAGTTTGTTCGCTACGCTCACTCACCTTTAGGTTGGAGTTCGTTCGCTACGCTCACTCACCTTTTGGTTGCAAATTAACTGTTGTCATAAATGTAAAAGAAATAATAGGTAGTGCTGCACCCTGTTGGTAATCCTTGTAACTTTAATGCTATTGAACATCATAGAACAGAACCAACTTGTTTAATTGAAACAACTGTTAAGATTCAATAATTCCATTTCTCATAAGGTTAACATGGGAAACTCCAGAGCCACTGGGGCGGAGCCCGAAAGGATTTTTTAAATATGAATATGCCTATATGTTAATCGGGAATGTGAGCCATCATCATGCCAAATTTCAGCCCAATCCGACCAGTATTTTTTGCGTTCACTTGTCACAAACATACATCCATACATCCATACATCCATCCATCCAAACTTTCTCATTTATAATATTAGTAGGATTTTCATACGGAAAAAGGAAGTATAATCTGATGATAAATACTTAATGTTTATTTTTGTAGGAAAATAATACCACTCGATTATTTTTAGAAATTGTTTGTAATTCATAGCCAATCCTATATATTAATAGGCAAGCTAGCCACCATCATTTCTACATGCTTCTCATCTAATCCACCAACCTGTGGATCAAATACAAAGGTATTAATGGTATAAGAAGACATTTTACATGGAATTCTTAGTCATTGATGCATAACTAGGCTTTGCTCTTGATTAGCGCCAGATCATAGAATAAACAAGGCATAAAATAGATAATTGGAAGTTGGAACATGAATGTGAATCTTATCGACTTGAGTTAGACCAATCAGTTTTAAAATAATGTACTTAGGTTGGACCTCAAATAAAAGGGAGTCTATGGTACATTTAAAAATGCAAATCAAATTGATGTAAAAAATTGCAGCGACTTTTTTCTAGATGCCCCTGGTGGAATTAGAAACATATTCCTCTTGTCATTAATTTTAGCTCTCAGTTATTCAATAATTTTGTTATCACATAGATTTTAGCGATTTTTGTTTGTTTATACAATAAAACAAGTTGGAAACAAACCTTTTAAGTGTTTTTTTGTTCTAAGCCCTCAAGCTTTAGTTTGTTATAACATACTGGGAAGGTGGCGTCGTCCTGTAATCCAACTACTCTAGGAGGTTACGAATTGTGGATATTTTTAGGCATGCACTGTGGATGTGATGCTCCCTGGTGTGGATTAACGTCCGCACTAGTGAGTACTACGGCTATCCGCAGTACTATACCATACTGATAATTAGACTGTAGGTCACTTAATTGCCATTGGCTGTATGGGCGATTAACACGGCTGTGTCTAAGGAACATGTCAGCCTTAATATCTAACAAGACTAAAAGATGGAGCCACTCATCCTTCACTCATATTTTGGTTAAAATATGCACATAGTGACGTCCCCATCTTAAATAATTGATTTAATTGAAGCTTTAAAACACAATCGGTAGTAGTAGTAATTAAATTTCAATGTAGTTGCACTAGTCACACTTTGCTGATCACAAAGCTAGTATTGATTATCATTCCATAGTTGATAACCACAATTTTTTTCAGGAACAGTTGCACTAGTGAGTGGAGAGCCACAAGATTTATTTTTCCCAGACGAATCTCCAGGTAAATATGATGATAGTGCAAAAATCATGACCAAAATCATTTAGTGCACAAATATTTAGCAAAGAATCAATTTTTTAATCTCTTGAATTTTACAATAAATTAAAGCACCTATTCAACAATTTCTATACCTAATTAAATAAAACTACACAACACCATAATATTTTAATGGAAAATTTACACTCATAATATTGCAGAATTATAGTAGTACAAATTTACCAATGGAAAGACCAGACTTGATGCTAAGCATTCACAAAATTTAGTTCCGCGAAGTTTCCTTAAAAATCTATTAAACTAAGCCAGATGTGTAACTCACTCAATCACTGATCAGGTATATCTCTTCTAGGATAGCTTGAGATCTGAAATATGGTACAATTTAAGGTATTGGTGCCAATCCATGCAGAAAATTCCCATAAGTGACTTTTCAAATTGAAACCCCCCCCATAAAAATTTAAAGTGGCAGATTTTTGAAATTCTAAAAAGACGTTTTCTTAAAACACCTATAGCTCAAAAACGGCCAGAGCTAGTAGATTTGAAAGAATTATCATGGTCAAGAATTACAATTGTCTACAACTTAACCCTCTTCGGTGGTTTCCAAAAATCACCCCACTTCGTCCCCAAAAAACACCCTTCATACATTTTAAAATTACAGTACTTGGAATATCAAGGTGTTTTTAATTCTTATAACTACTTTTTGGACATATATTTGTGCTTTTAATGCTCCAAACTGTGAGGGGAAATCCCAAAAGTGACATTTTAAATTTCAACCCCCCCAAAAAAATGTAAAATGGGGGGATTTAAAAAAGGCTGTTTTTATAATGCTTGTTAGGCCAAACTGTTAGCTCTTATGGAGCATAAATGTGGTTTCAAGCAGACTAGAGACTTTAAAATCATAAGGTGAGTAGGTCATGGGCATAAATCAACGGTTAGATAGTGACAAATCCCATCTTAACACCCCCCCCCCCCCTTAAAACTCATTGCCAAGACAACAACTACTTTCGAGCTGTCATTGGTTTGAAACGCGGAAAAAACCCCTTAGAACATTCTGTCCCCGTGGCACTTATGGCTCAAATAAAGAGGGGGCGGAGCCCACAGCAAGTCGAAGGCGAGTGAAAAATATAGGTTTTCGAACATAATTAGTTCACAATGCTTTATCAAGTCAATCAATGCTTCAACTGTCCTAATTTGTGATGAAATAGCAATGTCTTATTGATATTTCTACTATTTCTTATGTACGCCATGAATTTATTGGTACAGTAGCCCATATTTGAAAACAAACAACTCTTCTACACAACACTTACTTCACCAACACTTTTTTTTTTATTGAAAGTTTTTGACCTGCTGGAAAAATTGTAATGAAAGAGCCATTGGCACGGTCCCTTAGTTCGACAGATCGAAACTACAGTAGATTCCCTCTTATCCGGACACCTTTTAACAGGACATAGGTTTAACCGGACTACACTCGCCGGAAATGAAATCTCTTTAACCAGACAATTTTTATCAGCACATCGGTTTAACCGGACTAGATCGGCAGGAAGTGGGCGGTACTGAAACAATGCTCTCCTAAAATTAAGTCAAATACTGTATACAGTATGCATTTAAACGGTCTGTTTTAATGAGTTTTTGGGGACGTCAGTTTAATCGCAAAACCCGTTATCCGGACTGGCCTCAGTCCTGAGGAGTCCGGATAAGAGGGAGTCTACTGTATACAACAATGTTAACTGTGAGTAGTCATGTCCCGTCATCGTGCCACTAAAAGTCTATCAAAACTTTTGGTTCAGTATTTTATATGTTCACTCTCACAGCCTACTAACAAAACTAAGTACATATTTTCTTTTACATCACTGATCATTCACTAGTTTTCTTTCAAAATACGGAAAATAAAAACCGATTGATATTTAATACCAATCCAACACGCTTTTCAAAATGCTTTTCAGATAGATTTCCTACAAGTTCAACCCCCACCCTGCCTCCAGTAACCGGGGCTGTTTCCAATAACCCGGCAGTAACAACAACCACCATCAGGTCTACCAGGATCCCACCCAGAGACCCTGGCAACCGCATCGTCTACCTTGTGTCATGTGATTGTAAGTTCACTTACGAGTACAGTCCTGTCTGCGGCACTGATGGGCAGACTTACGGCAACATTGGTGTGCTGCGCTGCACTCGACAATGTGGGAAGAGTAAGTTTGTAATTGAGTGCACATTCTGTAAGACTTACATAGTAAATTAGTTGATTAATGTGAAAGTAAATTACCAAGTATAATTTAGTGGGTATGATATGGACAGTAGATCAGACTTGAATATGAGAAGTAGTTAACATTTCCGTACCATGTTGAAGTGAGCCATCGACATTATGACGCTGTCCATTAAGTTATGTCATATTTTGTCACTTTAAACTAAGCTAAATTGAAACAATAACTTACTGTGAACCATTTATAGTATCTTTATGACACAATCAAATTGCCCAATTATAACGACAAAAAATTGAATTTTGACATTAGCAACCTCTGTGAATGGCCTCATTCGACTATATTCTATTCTTGTACTAAGAAATTAGATAACTTAGTAAAAATGGTTTTACTTGAATAAAAAATTACTACAGTTAGTATACCTATATGTACCTTAGATTTCAAAGTTAATACTGTAGGCACATTGAATTAACCAGGGTGTATTGAGAAACATGTAACTTAAATATGTTAAAAATAAATACAAAGGAAGTATGTAGGCCTAAATACATTAAAAATCTAGCTTCACAATAATAAATTCTAATCACTAATCTATTCAAGCTCAGCCTTGTTTGTGCTCTGTCTAATAGGCTATCCAGTTCAAAAAAAAAAAACTTTTAAAAAATTTTTTTTTTAAATGAAGGCTTTTAAAGTTAATATGACGTTGTTTTCAGATGTAGATCTTTATCTGGTTGGAGCATGTGGGTCCAACAACGGCTGAATTTTTTGAAGATGTGAAAATAACAGATTTTTCAACATTTGTATTTAAATATTTATGTTATTACATTAAATTATTATTATATTATTTGTGTATTAATAAAAAAGTAAGTTTACAAGTGGTCCATATTGTTTCCTTTATATTGAGACTTATTTTGTATGGGCGATTCCAATTAATTTATTAGCCTAAGTGAATTCCCTCTATATAAAGCTGTTAAAGTGGGAAATACGGAGACTCATAATCTTGAGTACAATATAACATTTCTTTTCAAAGTAAAAGAAAATTTAAAAAGTACCTACCATTAAATCTAAACTAAGTTTATTAAGTTTCACGGTTGAGGTTTATGTGATCCTTGTCTAAAATATCCTGTTCAAGACAATTGAAGTCTTAAAACCAGAAAAGGTTGTTCTTATAATAATTGACGATGTTATAAATGTGATAAAGATAATTGACGTAGGGGTATTCAAAAGCAATGACCATAAAATAACATGAACACAGTACAAATGTGGAAAAAGATAACATTATTAGGATTTTAAGAAAATCAAACTAGTCCACTTAAAGTTTTAATTTAAATTAAGCTACAAAATAATACAAATTAGGAAACTTTATAGTATCCAAAACTATAAAAATACAACATATACATTACAATTACAAATCTTAAAAACATTAGGTCATGTCTTCAACTGCATTCTTACGATTGAAGTTTTTTGCATGAGACTAGAAACAGCTAACCCCAGATCATTTCATTCAGAATCTCCTGAAATTTTATAAACTACGCCCAAAGAAAATTACTGACATGAAAAAACTAAATAAAAAATAGACTATGTTAATACTTGCAATA
This sequence comes from Macrosteles quadrilineatus, assembly GCF_028750875.1. Lineage (NCBI taxonomy): Eukaryota > Metazoa > Arthropoda > Insecta > Hemiptera > Cicadellidae > Macrosteles > Macrosteles quadrilineatus. Next base: position 167,947,762 of record NW_026542595.1, on the reverse strand, counting down.
ATTGTGATGTTCAAATTGAAGAATTTATGCTACATGAATGCTCAAAATGCAAAAATATCTTCCCTGACCCATCTTTCCGAGGATTTTCATATTCTTTGATAGAATTTTGACAGTATTTGCTTAACCCCACTGATCTTCTGTTCTTCCAAACTTGTAAACAAGTGAGCCTCCAAAGATGAAGACATTTTGAAGAAACAGTCCACTTCCAGCCCAAAAAGGCTTACCAGCTAAAACATTGAAAAGCCATTGTTAGTTGAAGGTTCCCGAAAAGCACTTTTAAAAAATACAAAAGAAATAAACACATTACTTTAGCTATTTTATTACATCAAAACTGCCATATATGATGTTGAAATTGATTTGGAAAATAAAGGTCTACCATTAGAATCGATATGAATACATTACAAACTGTAACAACATTTTTCAAAGTCCCAAGTATGATCTAGCCTAATTGATTAAGATAATGTTTGAAAAATACTAACACTCAATTCATGACCTCATAGGACTAATGGCAAAAGCGTTTAAGATAAAGTACCTAAAAGATTTATTTGATAACTAGCTCTGGAACCGTCCTACACACGGGGATCAAATAGTCAGTTCAAACTGTAATTTAAAATTCAGAACATCTTTTGGTTCAGATATCGAGCTAGAATTGATCAAGAGCTGCAACAAAAACAATATAATTCACATTTTAACCTGCATAAAGGCTAATTCTGAAATTTTTAATGTAAAAGAAAACCACATTGTAAACATTTTTAAAATTCATTAGGCCTATGCATGCATTTTAAATTTAAAGACAATAAAACGGCAAAATCGTCAATGTGAAAAGCCTTGACCTGAATTTGGGGGCTTATCTCCATACTAAACAGTAATTTTATAGACTCCAGGTATTTCAATAAGGAGGCCTACACAGAAATCTAGAACAATCACTTTCTCCCAGAAATCTAGAACAATCACTTTCTCCCCCAACTAAAAAATGTAGGCAACATGTCTTAAAAGTACTTACATGAACTGACAAAGTCCTTCATCAGGATCCAACAGGCAGCGATTATTGGAACGAAGCCAAGCACAAATCCGATGAAGAGCCAGACTCGAGCACCACGCGGTCCCACGCAGCCTCCCGAGTAAGCGTCTCCCCGAACTTGCGCATTGGACACCATGTTGATCCTGTCATCAGTAGTAGAGCATGATTCAACAAAAATTACACAAACTACAGTTTGAACTTTGGGGTGTCAGTCACAGAAGTCACAGTAAAACCTCACTAACTCGGCAATTTGTGAACCTAGAGGTTGTCGATTTTGAGGATTGTAACATTTATATTTTAATGGGTTTTAATAAATGAACACATAGCAGACTAATTGCTACATATAAATGTATTAGGTAAGTTACTTGCATGAGTAGGCCTACTTTTGCACATTGACTAAACAGGAAAAACAATTTTTGAGAGACATTTTTAATATTCAGTAATTAAAACTTGAAAGTCAAACACAAGAGTAAGACATGGGGCCAGTTAGACGTCAGCTCTTAACTTTTGAGTTAGTGAGGTTACAGGCTAAGTTATGTCTACATTTTCAGTGGTGCTCATTGACTAAAAGGATTAAGTATGTAGGCCTATATCTACATAAATTTGAATAGTTAAACTTCTTGAAATCTTAAGCTTACTTAATACACTAAATAATTTCTTAACTTACATAAAAAGTGATATGGTTCCAACGATTCCCCACACATGGTACAGCCCATCAATAGAAGATGGGTACTTGGCATTCGCATCAATCATAAACCACCATCCAGAGAAGAACTAGAAACAAAGATTAATTTATTAACTAACTAGTGGAACCCCGTCGAAATCGACGGTTAATCTTGAGGTTTTGTATAAATTCAGCTAACTGCGATAGATAGGTGAAGTCATTAAAATCTTAGTTAAATTAAGGGAGGATGAGCAATAATAAGTATGGCGATTGTGTTCCCTAAAAACCGTGATTGATGAATTCGTTTAACACAATATTTCCTACCTTTTTATCGGCTTTAGGTTGCCCAAAAGTTTTTTTAGGAGTCTTATAATTGTTTTTTCATGAGTTTGTTTCATGTCAAAGCCACTTTCACTATATGGGAGAAGGAGTTCATATAATTAGTCTATCATGTTACGGATAGAGTCAATATTTATTACTAACAACTAATTCCATCTGCTTTAGGAAAATCATTCAGATTGTATCCGGATTTGTAAGTAAATCTTCATCTTTGGTCATAAAAATACAGAATTTTATCAGCTTATTAAATTAGTTGTTTTTTGTATTTGATAAAAATATCTGATTCTCCAGAAAGCAGTAACATTCTTACTTCGATCTAAGCATTTTTAATTCCTTCTCTTGCCACATTGACCCATGTATTTAATCATCCTGTTCTTACTTGATAATTCGTTAACTTATGGGGTAGTTTTGCGTTGGCCATATCGATCACATAAAGCTGTGCATGTATTTCGTGGATGGAATGAACCATAATTATAGGAAATTTGATCACAAATCTTGAACATTTGCGGAACGAAATCCATAACCTAGTCCAGCCTTGGTAACAAATTATGCAAATGCGATGAGATGTGATGACACTGTTGTGTTTCCGAATGTTTTGTATATAGGTAATGAGTTTTTCACCACACTATGATGTTTTTGGCTGTATTACATACGTTAATTGGTGGCTGAAAGTTACGTTTTGCTGGCCATGCCAGCTGTCGCCAATTTGGGGACCGAGCAGGTTTTTACAGGCCGGGGCCGCAAAATCAGCTGTCCTCTTACTTAATTAAAACATGAATGCGTTTTAAATACACAATCAAAATCCATAGCATTGCAATATAGAATTGTGTTATTGTCACCGTTGCCTAGCAACTATTTATTTATATTTTTGCTGATTCCTCAAATTATTTCTTCACATAACCTTAAAGTTGTAGTTGTTGACGATCAGTGTGCATTATTATAGTGGTGAATAGTGGTAATAGGGTATAGTGTGGTGAAAAATAGCGTTCGTACCACGGACCGAAATGGTTTTGCAGCTCTCGATCGATTTAAGTTCTCGACTTCGTCTCGAACTTAAAAACTATCTCGAGCCGGCAAAACCTAATTTTCGGCCCTAGGTACGAAATATACTATTAGATGCGTTGTTCGACCTAGCTACATGTGTATATCAAAGTAAAAACCCTGTACACATTTTTTTAAATACCTGAATTGACATTAGTTCAACTACTTCAACAAAACCATAGATGAAACATACTCCGTAGTTAGTCTATTCCAAAAATTGAACACAGCTCTCATCCTCAACGTACTCATCTATGACACAATTTTCAACCCGATTATCGAAAACTTTTATACCAATAAATGAATTTCTGGTGTTCTTTCTTGAATTCAAAAATAAATGGTGATTGAAAGTTGGCAAAAAAGGCAAGTGCCAACCTTACAATATATATACGGTAAGCTAACCCGATAAGGAATAATTATCTATTCTTTCGAAATTGATATGTCACACTTATTTCATAATTTAAAATTGTCTAAGAGCAATAAAGCATAGATTTTTGAACAGAACATTTAAAACGTATAATAAATTCATCATTTTGTAGAAACTATAAAAAACTTGCCATGCAGTGCAGAATCAATTTAAAATCATAAATAATAATGTAAACATTTAATTTTGACAGTTTCAGTAGACCTTTGAATAACAACTGGTTCATTAAAAGTAGTGTAAAATTTTCCATATGGTCGTAATGTAAACAAAATTGCAGAGTGAACTTTAAAGGCCTCTGGGGCAGAACCCCAAGAAAATTTGCCTCGTTTCTCTTTTGAGGGCTCACCTACAGACCAATACCTTTCTTTAGACACCCCTACCAAGTTTTTACTCCCAGCCGTTCTCTCAAATTATCTGTGACAACAACCCCGTTTTCCTCCATAAGAATAACATGGGATGGGAATTCAAAGGCCACTGGGGCAGAGCCCCGAGGGAATTCACTATGTTTCTCTTTTGATGGCTCATCTACAGACCAAGACCTTTCTTTAGACACATCTACCGAGTTTCTACGCCCAGCCGTTCTCTCAAAATAGCTGTCACAAAGAAAAACAGTTTCAAATTAATATATAGATTACCTACCTACTATTGATAACTTAAAACAGTGGATACCCTAGCTTCTTTATTTCAATCAGATGACAATATAGCATTAATTAAAGAAAAAACAGTTGTTAAAATTAGGAACCTGCATTCAAGGATTACTAAGGGAATGAGTAAAGGCCTTATACCTAACCTGCCATGTTAAACTTCCCTATCCCAAGCGTGATGTATACTAACTACACTTCTTTACTTCACGAGTGATGTAAAGTTGAAAAAACTCACTCGATGAGGTAATGAAACTCATTTAAATAACATTGAGTGTTTAACTTAAAAAATATAGGTAAGTACCTCTATGGAGCCAACGACGTTCCAACGATGCTACAAAATCAGCTGTGCGCTTGAATTTTATTGTTATGCTTTGAAGAATTTTCCTAACCTAGCTTTTGTTTGTAAATGAACGTTAGGCTACTGTTAGAAGATGAGTGAAATGGATAATGAAAAATATTGTTTGTAACCTCCTGTAGGTAATTATTTACCCTATTTACACTGGGATTTGATGTAATTTTGATATGACTACTTACAGTATTTTTAACGCTGAATCCAAAAATGCAATCAGTTTTGGTCGGAGAGATTCCTAAGTGGCCGTACAGTTATATAGGCCTACCGTAATTAATATTAAGCTTCAGTTTTGTTGATCTACTAACATATTTATGGTATGGACGCCATGAGAGCAAAATCAGAGTTACAATATGCAATAACTAGATTTTAAAAAGAAAATGGACTTTGGTGCTGTTTATAAACTACAATAAATCAACTACCATACATAAACTATTAATCACATGAACATAAATTATAAAACAAAATAGAATTTATTCATGTAAAATATCAGTAATAGAAGCTAGGCCACTGCCGACATGATCATTGTCCTTATTCCAATCCTCAACCATTGACTAATGCCTCAACGTCTGGTAATGAACGTGCCATAGTGCATAATCCCATAGTAGGCCTACATAATCCCATTGTGTCTAAAAGTGAAAACGTGCCACAGTGCATAATTTAATGTATCAGCAACTAATAAATGATGTTAGGATAATCTAATCTAATCTAATCCAACCTAACCCAACCCAACCTTAATATTAATGTTTAAATCACATTTTATGTCAGAAAAGACATGTGAGGAAGATAGGTCGGACTTTATGCGGATTCGTGACTGTATTAAGTCCTTTGAAGTGAGGTTAGATTAGGTAAGTTAAAGGTTAGGTTATAATGAACCGACTCATTAATTTATGCAACTTCCAGACTGTTTTTGCACAATTAAATAGTGGGTGAGACACAATGAAATAACGATATCAAAAATGTGCTTGCACAGTCTGGAAACAGTCTGGAAGTTGCATAAATTAATGAGTCGGTTCATTATAACCTAACCTTTACCTTCCTAATCTAACCTCACTTCAAAACACTTAATACAGTCACGAATCCGCATAAAACCCGACCTACCTTCCTCACATGCCTAAATAAGAAATGAACTGATTATTTGGTTTAAAAACGAATTGATTTGACTTCATTCCGCATTAGATCAAGTATAAACAGTTGTTTGCTCTTCTCACTCAGTCCTCACTCCTCACTCAGTACGGACCCGTCTAGACCACGCCATATTACCATTACCTTCAGTACAGTGTACCGCAACCGCACCGCTCAATTATCCTTAGATTCGTAATCCTAACCTTCCTTTTACGGCCACTAAGGAATCTCTCCGACAAAAACTGATTGCATTTTTGGATTGGGCGTTAAAAATACTGCTATTAGACATATCAAAATTATAGGGTAAGCGGGGGGAATTGGGTGGGCGGGGTAATTGGGTGGTAAAATTTTTAACAATTTTTATATTTTTTAATTATTGATATTTTAACATTGAAATGACATGTATGGACAACCAATCTCTTCAAGAATAAGCCATAACCTTTTCAGATTTGTACCTTTAAACATTTAAAGGAGGGAAATAGTTTTAGGGACCCTTGTCATTTCGCGATTCTAAAAGTGGTATGCAAACTTTTTCAATCTTTCATATAAAATGCATTAAAATTTTCATACATGTGAAATTACATTATTTTTCACCATAAAATGAATAAAAATATACCAAAGAACATGCCCAATACTTATTTTCATAATAAAACTATTTCTAATTTACCTTATTTTTTTTTTTCAAAAATGTTACCACCCAATTACCCCCTTACGGGAAATTGGGTGGTAAATTTTAAAACTGAGCTAATACTGTTTCCTTGGCTTAATTTAATTAAAAAAGGCAATAATAATAATATTTTGTGAATATAATTCACACTAGAGTTTTTGTTTTGGTATTTCACCACTACCACCCAATTACCCCTATACCAATACCATTAACCCTATACCACCCATTACCCGTGAGTTCACGTCACATTGGACTGAACCCAGAAGACCTAAAAAAGTCACAAAATTGTATTATAGTTACTTATAACTGGCTGGGTAGCTGAGTGGTTATAGTGCTCGCCTATTAATCAAAAGGTCGTCGGTTCGATCCTGAGAAAAGTCAGTAGCTTTTTGATGGTTCGAAACTGGACCCAGCTGTTCCTGATCATTGGGCTCTAAATAAATGATCCTGACTAATGAAACCGCTGATCTTAGTCAGTAACAAAGCTACACAGGTCATCACACACCATTCTACGCTCATCCTTCACTCATATTTGGGTTAAAATACGCACCTAGGTGGCGTCCCCATCTCAACGATTGATTATTGATTATTGATTACTTAAATAGGCATAAAGACTGCAGTAGCGACTGAGCTGATGTAGTAAACTAGTGCATTAGGCCTACAGTACATTAGTTTATACAGCCTCCCTTGTTTTATATCGTGCGAAGGACTGGAAAATCGTTCCTCATTTTGTAAAGTTTCGAGACCATATTACATAATTTAAACCTTATTAGAGAAACATTTGTCCCTATTTTCCTGTTAATATTATTAATGTACTCTTTATATTATGAATTTAAAAACTGTAGGCCATAATATTTAATTGTGGTTAAAGATTTTTTTTTATGTGCGTAGTTTAGGAAAAATATGTTTGTCACCACAAAATTTATGGTAAATTTTGTTTGTTTTTTATTAAACCTAGTTAAAAATGTTGCTTTTAGTTTCCTTTATAACACCCAATTTCCCAACTTTAATTAGCATTTAGTGTTTATGGATTTTTGACCTACCACCCAATTACCCCCATGGGGGTAATTGGGTGGTAAAACACATTTAAATTTTTTTAATTTTTTGGGGGAATTGCGGGAAAAAAATAAAACATGAAAAATATAGCTTTTTGTATTATAAAATTAATTAAGTAGGCATTTAACAACAAAAATAGGAAAAGTGGCCTAACCAGATACATTTGTAAAACATACCTCCCAATTCCCCCCGCTTACCCTATCATATCCCAGTGTAAATACAGTAAATATTTGCCCTCCTTGGATATTGTCGGGTCAGGTAAAATCTTGTACGTTAAACAACATTACAACGTTACGCAAGAGCTTGCTTAGGCCTACATCACTTAGGAGAATTATGCAACTCGCTTCCGATCGTTCCACAACATTCACCTGCGTGATGTAAAAACGCTCTTACTACAAACTTGTAATGTAAATAGCTGTTAATGTAGGCCTACCCAACAAGTTTTGCAAACTGTAATCATGTTCTTGGTTTTTCAACAATATAGGCCTAGCCTAGGCTAGGCCAAACCTATGGTAGATGGGAAATCCAAAACGATGTTTTAGTTTTAGCCAAATTGAAAAATTAACTTACCAAAAATCCAGCAAGCATTGAGGATAAAGCATTTCTTTTGTCTCCACCTTCAAACCAGATACAAGGAGGTAAATTTTCAAGACAAGAAGCCATTGTTTATGGTGACTAATACCTGGTCCAAATATGATCAAATGTCAATAGGCTAGCCTAGGCCTAGATTGATGATATGGATCTCTAAAGTCAATATCCTATAATGGATTATTGTAATAGGTATACAGTTTTAATACGCAAGGTTATGCTAATGAATAGAAATGTATGACTGACATAGAATTTGAGAATTTTGAATGACCGAACGAACGAGTTAAAGTTAGTTTTGTCGTCTGGTGAGTGAGAAAGTGTTGAACTGACAAGTTTTGACAAGTGAAGTGAAAAGTGACAACTGAAAAAAACTGAACTCGTTAACTGACAGACACGGACAACTGGACTGGAACACTGGAACTGACAGGACAATGGACAGTGGCTTGTGGGAATGGGCACACGGGAGGGACTAAGGCTAAAGGTGTAGTGTCGTCATATATCTAGTGGCTAATGTCTTCTCTTGAGGCAACACGATTACCGTAACGAAACGATGTGATTTCAGCGGTGTTCGTGGCATAGTTGGTATCGATTCGGATTGGGGTTTAGGAGGTCCCGGGTTCGAATCCCGCTGGCATCACTAACTATTTATCAACAAATTGTTCATATCAGCAAGTTTGGTTGGTTAGGTTAGGTTATGACAGTTTAATTTTATAATACTAAATTTTAAAATTAATTTTATAATCAATTAAAAATTATAAGTAATCATTAATTAGATTTTTATCTTATACAGTTTTTATATTATCAGCAAGTCTGGTTGGTTAGGTAATGTTAGTTTTATTTAAAAAAATTTATTTTATAATTTTAAAACAATATTTTATAGTTAAAAAGTTAATTTTGTAACTAAAAATAAAAACAATAAAATTATTCAACTTAGCGGTTCTAGCGGCGAACGCTGACACTACAAGATATGTTAGCCTTACTCCCTCCCGTGTGTCCCACCGGTGACTTGCGTAGCATAATCAGCAGCTCAAATGCCCAATCAGCTCAAGCAACGCTCATTTTGGTCATTTTAGTTTGGATTTGGATTGGAGTTGGAGGAACAAAAATTGGATGGAAATCAAATCAATACAAGAGTGTAGGCTATTTGCACACACACCGATTTTGGACGGTCGGTCGGTAATAAGTCGGTCGATATTTTATCGGACCATGGTGCTTGCACACATACCGGATTTTTATCGGCGAAACGATCAGACTTTGTTGTTGTGTCGAGGATGAGACGAGATTATTGAATACTTAATCCTAAAAGAGTTGTTGCTGTAGTTATTGTATCGACGTAGGTATTAAGCGCCGTATGAGTAAACGTATGTTCTGGATTCATCCAATTAATCAAAGCAGAGAAAAAACGGGAACATTCCACACACTTTTTTAAGAACTAAGGCTTGGTAGCAGTAAAATGTTCAACTACCTATTTCAAAATGTCAATAGCATCCTTATCTATTAAGTCACCCATTTAAAACGTTATAAACACGCACTACCAAAACTTATTAGAAATGTCAGAAGAGCAGTGGCTTGAAATGGAGGATGGTGTAGCGAGAACTGCAAAAACGGTCGGTAAACAATCGGTGCGCGTGCAAGCTTGTATACGTACGCCACTGCGTCGCCGGCACATCCCCGGCACCGGCGGTATGTAGTGGCAGTGGCCGGCAGCTCATCGGCATTTTACCGGCGCCGATCAGCGGTCGGCGTGTGTGCAAGGTCCCGTTCCCGCCTGTGGTTCACTATTGGAACTTGGACGACCGGTAAAAAACCGGTCGTCCAAAATCGGTGTGTGTGCAACGAGCCTTAGAGCACAGAAAATATATTTTTATAACCTATAATAAGGTTATAGTAGTATGTTTTCTGTGCTTAGAGTGAGTAATTAGAGATCTCAAGGACAAAGATACTATAACTCTTGAATAAAAACTACTGTAAAATGTTGTCCGATAAGTGGTGGGACCTTATTGGGCTACATAGTACGAATCCTAAAAAGGTGCTAATATAGTTTTGAATATACGGTATTTAACTGTATAATTCAGTTTCAAAAGATACGCTTAAAATTGGACTTTGTTATTACTCAGGCCAGTTTCTTGTATCTAGTAAACCCTCTAACTATATGTTTTACGAGGTACACATATTTTAAAACAATCCATTAAACACAGCTCATTTGTAAGATTTTTTCATAACCAATCCATCACAAGGATTTAAAAAATAAACAAAGATAGAATGTGCCTTCGTCCTGTTTGAAGACAATTGTCCCTGTCATACGAATGTCATATTTTTTGTTGTTTGTAATAACTGTTTTGTCGGCTGCAGAGTGAGTGAATAACTACAATCTTGTAATTATTTTGAAAGTTTATGTGTTATGTAACACAGAATTCTTTACTGTAAGTAACTTATTACGTTGGTAATTCTTTCAACTGAGTATAAAATTGACTTTCATGTTTATAATAACAGTCTTGACTTTTATTTTACATTAACCAAAACTATTGTCTAGGATTAGATAACCAAAACATTACAAGGCCAAGGATATCAAATCAAATTTCTTATATGTATTTTATTGCCTATTTTATTATATAAAATTTTTTATAGCCTATTCGATTTTTTATATTCGATATGTAGAAAAATATGACTTATTTAGTTTATTTAGTCATGCTTTGCCTAAAAAACCAAAGATCATGCTTTTATCTTAATTTGATAGTAATGGTACTTTCCTGTTAAAGGGTAGAACATTCATTATTGATGATTTTTTCGATATATCAACATTTTCGTTTTCCTTTACGATCCATATTCCTTCTGTTTTAAGTTTTAATGTCTTCGGCTGCACTTAAGTTTACGTCCTACACTCATTAGAATGAATATATTGCTCGATATAGGCATATTGATTATTTCATTCAATATATCAAGTTTGGTTAGTTAGGTTAAAACCTAACCTAACTCACCGAATGAAATAATCGATACTGTATATCGAATAGTCTATATATCGATATTTTTCATTCGAATGAGTGTAGGATGTAAACTAAAGTGCAGCCATGTCTTCAAACGCATTTAAATTACAAATTGACAACTGATATTGTTCAGGCAAAAATAATATAAGACATATGGATTAAGAAATGAAAGTGTTCTAAACTAACTTAACATAACAACCAAACTTGCTGTAACTTACCATTTCAAAATTCCGTTTGATAACAGAAAAGGCATGTGGGGAATAAAAAATGGAATTTTGAAATGTTACAGCAAGATTGGTTTGTTATAATGCTAGGCTAGTTTAGAACAGTTTCATTTCAATGTAATATTTTTTAAATTGTTTGTTGATACTGAAAAATATTTATTTAGGTATCGTAGTTTCATCTGATATGTTTCAATTTGTTAATTTTCTAAGATATCGGATCGAAAAATAAAATGTCGATTCAGTAGGACCTCAATATCTCGAATCTGAAGGGGTATGATAAAAATTCGAGTTACCGGTATCAAGTTTTTCAAGTACCGTAACTTAAGTGAGGTTCGAGTTATGAAGGTGTTATACGAAAAAGTTCGAGATACTGAGGTGTTGGGGTCTGACAGCGATGTTACGTCATGGCCTTTATAACTCGACTTTTACGTGATAAACCTTTATAAATTGAACTCAAAACAATTCATACGTAGCCTATTGAAGAGAAAGATTTAACTGTGGAAGCAAAATTAACACTTTAAGGTAGGTACTTTGGTATTATCCGGAGGCCACTTATTTTAGAAGGATTTTTTTACTGGAGACAAAAAGTCCTAGATAATTGGAAAGAACATAGGTACTTAAATTGACTTACTGTCCAAATGTGACATGATTACGATTAGTGGCCTTTGAGTTCTGCCTCCCAGATAGCAGCGATGTCGGCGAGGATTGAGTTGAATGTGTTGCCGCTGCTATAATCTGCCAAGTAGGTTTAACAGCGCAGCGGTTATGTTAGGTTGGGTTATCATAAATATGTTTGTAGGACTTTCCTCGTTTCGTTATGAATCGAACGATACCAGATGAGTCATACTTTCGCCTGCCAAATACCCCAGATACAGGTGACTTTCTTTCTTCATATGAAGAGCGTCACATTTAACACATAGGCTAAATAAATAAACATTTACACGACACGATATGGACACTTAAAAACATTTATGGTAGGTAACTGATCAGTTGTAACAGACAACGCTAACCCGTCGGTGTTTGAGTCCAGGCCCCGGTGCTTGGGTCATGTTAGGTTGGTTGGGACGCAAGAAAGAGAATAACTCACCTTCAAGGAATGAAGGGAGAGGGCCACAAATTTATCTGGGGCTTATAGTGAGAGAGAGAGATATAGAGAGAGAAATTCTTTATTTATACAAATTATTTTGCAGCAATACATTCAAAAATAAAAATATCACATGGGTCACAATGACCTGTGCGTCACATGCGAACCGCGGGCCGTGTGATCTGTCCTGTTCTCACAACCTGGCTTCTTGTTCATCAATTGCAATAAACAGGTCCAGATATTGTGCCTGTAGATTGTCATATCACCTAGGCATTCAAAGAGGGCCTCACAGTGATCATATTAGTGGCTGCTGGAAACTATTCTGATGGCTCTTTTTTGGAGCTTGTAGACTTAAGGAGCTCTGGCAGATTTACTGTTAACATATAGAGTAAAGGAATTTCAGTAAAATATTACTCGATCGAAAGACCAGGACGAGATAAAATGTGGTAAGACAATACATCAGCTCATTCTTTTTCAGAAATATGACTCTTGTTGAGTTTTGAGTCGAAATTAAACCCCAGTAGGTTTCATCTCATTTTATTTCCAGATAAAACTCACCATGTCTCGTCAACTAAGTTCCGATCTCATTGGAGTTCTAAAAGGTTTGAGCCTTGTTCTTGGCAATGCAGCAAAACTACAAGAAGCTCAATGCCAACAAGTGTGGCAGAATTCAAGCGTAAAAGCTGCAGCGGAAGAAATGAATGGTGTTCTCGGGACCAAGTTGAAAGAGGCTGTGACTCAGGCAAATCCAGCACAGGTATTTCTTGATTAATAGGCCTAATTACTTTTTACTTTTAATTCTTGACTAATCAAACGCTTGATATATGACTCTTAAAATCAATATCCAGCCTAATCAAAATGAGTTGTCATCACAATTATGTTTTAAAATACAAATTTTTTATTGACTTAAACAGGAGGTTTGGTCCCAACTTCCAATAAGTTAAGATTGGGAGCACTAGTGTATTTGAAACTGAGTGAAAGAGCTTATTCCTTACACTAATAAAATCCACCCCAAGGTTTTTTTTTGCATATTTTGCATTCCAATGATCCTAAGATCCCATGTTGTTGTAAAAGTGATTGTAGGCTATAACTAAATACACATTTTCCCAGCCTTTTAATTGCATTCTGAAGATAAACAGTTGTTTTTTGTGAATACTGTATCCACTCATCTTTTAAGTTTTCTACATTTAGGCCTACTAGCAAACCCGTTGAGACTTTGCTGACAAAAATAAAAAAAGTTAGCCTAAATGTTTATCTGAATACAAAAAATTAAAAATTACATTACAAATATAATTTGAACAAAGTGTATTTTTATTAAATCCATTTGTCTAATCATAAAATTTAGTAAAAATATGTGACTACTAAAGTTAAACTTAAGGGGTTACAACTAAGGAAGAACTTCTCCCTCTGAATCCACATCCAGTTGTTTTTATCTAAAGTACTCCCTTAAAATGTTATCCAGACAGTTATCCCAATTTTAATGTAGCCTCTATCAACATCTGCTTTATTAACAGGTACAACAGCTGATTATAGAAGCAGCCCAACGTGCTTCAATGGTGGCAGAAGGTATAAAAGGAGTGGTTGTACATTCAAACAGTAAGTGTTATTCAAAAAAATTTGTTTTTGTTGTATATTTATAGGATCAATGATGAGACATTTTATTCAATACACCTGTTAACTGTGCTGTACCTTTGATTTTTTGTATTAAATGGATGCTAAACTAGGTGTTTTAATGGTTTTTTTTTGGCATAGCAGACTTCTCTGGATGGGAAAAGAATTACAAAACTCAATAAGAAACACAAACAAAAACTAGAGTACAGGTACAGTGTTTCACATGCAAATGGCAGCACTTTCAACCAAGGAAGATTTGTAGTTGGGAAAAAGATTGGACCTGAAAACCAGGACTACTAACTTTGAAGGGCTAGCCAAGTGCTTTAAAGTGAACGTGTGATGCTGCCCCCCCCCCCCCCGCATCCCAGCCGGCTGCGAGGGGAGGGGGGCTGGAATCACTTTTCGAAGCTAGTGGGTTCCTGCCTGAAAACAATGACATTGAAATATTCAATTTTTCATTTCCAACAAAGTGAACTTGAGAAGTGAAATAATAATCATTTGCAAAAGCTATTACGTTTTCATAAATTTATGTAGAATCTTTTTTATTTCAGAACCAATCCTTGATCAGTCTAACGGTGTGGATATTTCTGAACTTGAACTGGAGTTTGACAAAGAAACCATGTTTGAAGATGTTGAAAACTTATTTAGAAAAGGAGAAAAAGAAGTTCAGTCTTTTGACACAGAAGTGAAAGTAATATCTGTCACGGCTCAAGGAAGATACGGCTCAGTTAAGAAACCTTCAGAGCTCAATAATACCGCCATTCCAAGTCTTGAATCCACAAACTTCACACCTAACCTTAGGGAATACATTCAAAGAGATTCTCTAAAAGCAGAAGAAAAAGAGACAAACAAGATAGAAGGAAAACTAGTTAATGATTCAGGAGTAAAATTAGTATCTGATAACATAAGCACTACGAAAATTAACAAAGAGACGATAAAAAATATTGTAAATAATGAAGTTAAGTTCACAAGTGCTGCTACTGAGAAACTGACAGAAACGTCAACAACCCCCATCCCGACCCCAGTTGCCAAGAAGGCTCCAAAAAAGAAACCGAGTGTAAGGGTACAGTTCACTATCATTAGATTTAAGTTCTTAAATTTTTACTTAAGGATATCTATTTCATTTGACTAACAAACTGTTGTTCCCAATTTTTTTATTTTTTCTTTGGATGCACATCTGTCACATTTACTCAGATATCTGGTGTATCGCTGTATGTTTGTCAAAAATATTTTCCAATACTGACCCTTGGTTAGTTTAACCTTCAGTTCAGTATTTATTTATTCTGTGATACGCGACGCGGCAATAACATGAATATTTTAGTGGCTTCAGAACCAATATACAAGGTCCAGTTGTGCTAAGAAAACCAAATGTACTTGTTTGTTTAAAATAAACAGGTAAATTTAACAAATTTCCTAATATTTCCTTGCTACTGTAGGCAGTTATTATTATGTATATTACACCTTAATTTATCTGCCTTACACATCCTCAAAAGTTTTGAACAAAAAATAAAACAACTAAAACTAACAGTAGTATGGAACTCCAAAACTTATAGCTGTTGACAAAATATAATTAACAAAACAATACATTGAAACAGCTTTAATAATAAACAATGTATTATGATGGTTTCAATATAGTATTAGAACAGGCCTAAATGTTTAAGCTGGTATGATTTTGAAAACGTGCATTGAACCAAGGCCGGCAACACTAAAAAAAACAGGCCGTAATGCTCATCAAGCTCTAATATCTTGCACAAGAAGCTAAAATGTGGACATAAAAAGAAATTATTGTTGATTGGTTCCCTCAATGTTCCTGTTCATTGTCACTTTGCAACCATTCGTGAATTGTTTAATTTTAATTGTTATTAAAGACGAGGTGTTAGCCCGTCCTACGTACGGGAATTTAGTAGTCAGTTAAAACCGTGTACAATTCAGATCAGCTAGTTTACACATATAAAGTTTCTTGCAGTTTTAATGTGAAAAATCATCTTGTAAACATATGTTGTGTGACAAAATATGTGTTATTCCATCTTAGGCCTATACGATAGGTATGCATTTCAAATCCGATAATTTTACAATAAAACAGCAATTCTGCAATTTTTACCATGTGAAAAGCGTTGAAGTGAGATTGGCAGACGATTCGCACAGACGCACACTGATTATAAGTAGCCTACAGTAGAGAGAGTAATAGTCAATTGAGAAGTGTATAGTTGTGTAGACCTAGTCAACGATACCACCTTCCATAGCATACCTGCCTCTTCCATAATTATTATCCCCACAACACAACTACTATATACAATTTCCAGTAGGTCTGAATAGAAACGACGTAAAATAAAACGATAACTATCCAATAAAATTCACAGTAAACATCATTTAACTTTGGTGTCCTAACATCAAAACTAATCGTCACACCTATCCTTTATATAAATTTCACTGCATTAATTGCTAAATAAATAAGTGTAAACAAAGAAAAGTAAAAACAACAGTTTGTTTTGAAACAGCTGTTTGGTTCAAATAACATTCATTTGGTCACATGTAGCAGGAATATAAAAAATAAACACGCTAGTAAAGCTAATGACGTAATTGTCAATGTTTATTATCCATACCATTATCAGTTCTATCCTTGATAATTACCCACCCTCATTGAATAAATGTACATCATAATTTCCCATATTAGTTAATTTAAACTAAAATATATTCATAGTTGAATATAAATTCATAGTTAGATAAAAGTTATATTTTCACGTTTGGGGGCGCTGATATAGGCACCCCCAAACGTAACCACAACTGAACACGATTTCATAAAAGGATGTTTTGTCTAATTGCAGTATCCTAGGTCAATGTTGACGTTGTGTTCAATCTATGTCATCCATCTGTTTATCTTTGTACGTATAAAACCCGGCAGAGGTTGTGGTGGTAATTTAAAATCGTGATTCCTGATTATTCTTGATCTTTTTTTATGACATCAATATTTCCGGGCCTAATCCAAACAAAGTTAAAGCAGACAAACATGAATTGTAAACAAAAAGCTACAATGAAGAATTTAAAACATGTAAACAGTGTTATTTTTCTATTCTTTCCTTGAAAAGTGGAGCAGTAAAATAATTTGCATTTATCCTTTTTTATTAAGACTCGTGTACAGAGCCTCGATTTGTACTGTGGTTTAATTAATTTTGGTCTATAGTATTTTAAACTGTGTTCTACTAATCTTACTTATTTCCTATAATCAATGATAAAATAAGAGTAAATAAAATAACCTAATAGTTCCATAGTTTATATTTAAACAGCTGTTAGTTAATAAAACAAATTATATTTTTCTAAAAGATTGCTTTAAAAAATGATTTGAACATCGTAGTATTTTACTATGTATATTTAATTAATCTGTCATCCTCTTACAGAAGAATTGAACGTAATAATGATTAGCATTACACATAGTATAAATAAGTCAACCCTAAGTATGTCTTTACATTTTTATCCAAATGCTGAATTTGTGACACAAAAGCTGAATGTTTACAGCTGTTATTTAAGCAAATTATTTTATGCCAAAAGCTAGTTTAGAATCTTAGCGTCGGCTGCTAGACTTTTAAAAAATTAAAACTTAATTTATCAAAAACTGGGACCCTAAACTAAAATTATGGCTTCGACATTCCCTAGTTCTCAAAATTATCTTTCTTTCAACACAAAAATCATGAAAATCCGTCGAGTGGTTGATTCAGAATCGTGAAATAAAAAAACACTGTTTCGTTTTAATATTATAGATAACGTATATGAAAAATAGAAACGGTACTAAGTTCCTTGTGTCAGGTAGTTGAGCGAAACTGCAAAGCAACGCAAGGTGCCTTCAACTCGTATTGGTCGCATGTTGTCATTCGGCAGCCTTGCAGCAGGTCTGGGGGTTGGCACCATTGCTGAGGTAACTCGTCGCTCTCTGGGGTTGGCAGACTCACCTTCCGTTGGCACGACACTCGATAGTGCCTTCCTCTCGCCCGCTAATGCCGAACGAATAGTAGACACACTGTGTAAAGTTAGAGGTTTGTATAATTAGCACAGGTTAAAAAATCAGGGTGATTTTGGAAAGACAGCATTTAGTTGGATTGTTCAAAGAATATAAATTGTTTAAATGTTGTTTACTGAAATTTTTTATAAAAAATAAATTGCAACATTGTTTTGTTAATGATGTACACCTTTTTTAGTGTATGATGCCTGTTTTTAAATTTAAAAACAAAAAATAGGAACAAAATTCGCTAAACTTCCGTGCAAAGATAATCAATGTATAAAGGATCACTTTAGTCATATTCCTATTTTGATATAGAACTATCTTTTTTATTAACCCTGTTTCGGACACTGGAACATATGTTGGTTGATTGTAAATAGTATTCTATATGTTCATTGGTGTGTTGATCTTTAGGAGCAGCATTGAAGATCGGGCAGATTTTGAGCATTCAAGACAACAACATCATCAGCCCGCAGCTCCAGAAAGCGTTTGAAAGGGTTCGTCAGTCAGCTGACTTTATGCCCAGCTGGCAAGTTGAGGTACAAAATCTATGACCACGATCATAAAATACTGCTTTTCAACAAAAATTAAGTCACTAATGCCTTCTCTACCACGTCTCACAACGCCTCTTATACAGTTGAGCGTGACGGCCGGTAGGCAACGTGTTAATGCCTTCACTACCACATCTCACAACGCCTCTCATACAGTTGGGTGTTACGGCCGGTAGGCAACGTGTTAATGCCTTCACTACCACATCTCACAACGCCTCTTATACAGTTGAGCGTGACGGCCGGTAGGCAACGTGTTAATGCCTTCACTACCACATCTCACAACGCCTCTCATACAGTTGGGTGTTACGGCCGGTAGGCAACGTGTTAATGCCTTCACTACCACGTCTCACAACGCCTCTCATACAGTTGAGCGTGACGGCCGGTAGGCAACGTGTTAATGCCTTCACTACCACATCTCACAACGCCTCTCATACAGTTGGGTGTTACGGCCGGTAGGCAACGTGTTAATGCCTTCACTACCACATCTCACAACGCCTCTCATACAGTTGAGCATGACGGCCGGTAGGCAACGTGTTAATGCCTTCACTACCACATCTCACAACGCCTCTCATACAGTTGAGCGTGACGGCCGGTAGGCAACGTATTAATACCTTCACTACCACGTTTCACAACGCCTCTCATACAGTTGGGTGTTACGGCCAGTAGGCAACGTGTTAATGCCTTCACTACCACATCTCACAACGCCTCTCATACGGTTGGGTGTTACGGCCGGTAGGCAACGTGTTAATGCCTTCACTACCACATCTCACAACGCCTCTCATACAGTTGAGCGTGACGGCCGGTAGGCATTGTGTTAATTAATTATTTACAAAGTTAAAAATTTGTGTTCATGAAACTTTTACACTATTTCACAGAGGTAAGTGGTCAGAGCGAGAGATTTATGTCTAAGGGGCTTGAGCAGTTCAAATTACGCCAATTGTTAAGACCATTTTAAGCTATGTGTCCACCTATTTTTTTTTTTTTTTTTTTTTTGAAAAGGGTTGGTTTATCATGTGAGAGGAACTTTCTTAGTGCTTGAAAACTACCTCCTCTATAGAAATTCTCCATAGAAAAATCCTCCATACAAAATTGTGTTTTATCTTTGGACTATTACATACACTTTTGTCCACTATTTCATTGTCACCATCTCAAATGAATATAAATATTTATTTTAAAGGTGTGTGGTAAATAAATTCCTTATATTCTGTTCCTATATGCCCTTCTTTATTGTGCAATATAATCCAAATGGATGAACGGAAGGTAATTTAAACATTTAAGCAAGACAAAATCAAAACTCTGTACTAGTTACCCACCATTAAAATTACATATACAAATGGCTCTCAACAATCAAATGAAAAATGAATGATGTTTTCGCTTAGAGAAAACCTTAAAAAAAAATGATATGATTCACAGAAAGTTCTGAGTCAAGAGTTTGGTCCGGACTGGCGAGGCAGGCTTGCGTCATTTGAGATTAAGCCGTTTGCAGCCGCATCCATTGGTCAAGTCCACTCGGCCGTGTTGTTGGATGGTACAGAGGTCGCAATGAAGATACAATACCCTGGCGTCGCCCAAGGCATTGAGAGTGACATTGACAATCTTGTCGGCATCATGAAAGTGTGGAACATGTTCCCAGAGGGTAAGTGTGTCTGGTGGAGCAAAGAAATTAATTGACTTATGATTTTAGTTTGTAGAACCTCGATCAACTGTCACTCCATTAATCACCAATATCTGTTATTGGTCACCTAAAAAAGGTAGATTTTCATAATCAGGAGAGATGATCACTACAAATGATCATGAGTCTTGTTCCAAGAGAGATGATTCAAATATTTTCCTTGAATTTGATTGTATGGCTTGCTAGACAATATTATGTTTTTTTCTTTCCAAAATCATTCAAATACCAAAATGTAGGTATTGACCAAGAATTTCCGTTATCCGTCTTTTCCCTTAACTATTATAGTCCTAGTCCTAACGTTTGAGGCGTGTTGGTTAAAGGTTTTACTGTACATAGGCAAAGTGATGATAATGGTTGTTGTTCTCCAGGAATTTCACTGTCTCTTCAAGGGTTTTCTTTGTTCAAGGAATGTTTATCGATAACGTGATGGAGGTAGCGAAGCGGGAACTGAGCTGGGAGGTGGACTACAAGAGAGAACTCGAGTGCACAAAGATCTTCCAAGACCTACTGAAAGACTACCCTGATTATTACATTCCTCGAGTCATTGGTCAGTATTGATGCCAGTTACTTATTTTGTCATTTCCTTTATCAAAGATAAAATTGTTTATTTTAATATTTTTTGAATTACATTAAATGCTTTTAAAACAAAAACATCCCCATTTCAAATCAGGATTGTGATTTTGTAACCAATAAAGGTATATAGCTGTGTTAATGTAAAAATAATCCATTGTAATGTAAATCAACCATTAGCTGTTTTGATCTGCGAATAGTAACAAGACTACAAGATCGCGTGACTCATCCTACACTTGTCTCCATTCATTCTTGGCTTTAAATACCTACTATCGTATAGTCACCATTTCACTTAAAAGTATTAAAGAAAATAAATGAAACACATCTTCTGGTCAGAATGTCAGCTATTTACACAGCTCTCACAGTGAAGTTTGTCACATGAAACAAAAAATAATCTGGCACCTGATTTCACATGGGATACGGTGCATTCCCCTTTTGCAACTTCTGACAAACTCCACTCAGAGGGATTTGTATGTATAGCCATAGACAAAAAGAATTAAATATAGACCGTCAGCTGTGCTGCGATTATCATAGCTTCTGGCGCACACCGCTGGGAGCGCCTTGTAGTTACGGCTTTAGCGCCAAGTAACTACACGGCGCTACCAGTGGTGTGCGCCAGAACCTATGGTAACCGCAGCACGGCTGACGGTCTATATTTAATTCTTTTTGTCTATGGTATAGCTGACATTCTAAACCTGAAGATGTGCTCTATTATCTGAGGCTTGAAACAGCTGTTGTTGATTTATACAGCAATGGGTCATTTGAATTTTGATAGCATCACAGGTAATAACCTCTATTAACTTCCTACTTTTATTCTAGTTGAAATTCAGTTTGTTTTCTTATGGACGTTTCTATCTCTTTGACAGATGAGTTCTGCACAGGCCAAGTTTTCACCTCTGAACTGATAGAGGGAGTACCAGTAGACAAATGTGTGGATATGGATGAAGACACGAGGAAGCATATTTCTTTTCTTGTCATGCAGCTGTGCCTACGAGAGTTGTTCCAATTCCGCTACATGCAAACAGATCCGAACTGGTCCAACTTCTTTTACAATCCCGATACTAGACAGGTATAAAGTTTTGGGTTGTTATACTTCTGAAAGGTTACTGTAGTTATTGGCTGTCTTTCCCCAGATGATGTGGATCTCATATTTTATAACAAAATGAGTGTTCATAATAGTACTGAACGTGGTAGCTTAGTTTAAGCCAAAATTTGCTGGTGCGAGACTGGCTGCCTATACATGCTCACGTGAATTTTACCGTAAGGATACTTTGTTGTCTCTTACAAAATAAAAATCACAACCAAAACCAAAAGTGAACACTCACAGACACCATTATTACTATACTTGATGTTCCCTTTAATTTAATAAATGTGATGGAATGGATACAATTTGTTTGCCAGCAAGGTTTGAAATGTGTTTGTCATTAGCACCATGTCAGGTTTTTGTTGATTTCAATTGAGAAAGGAATCAGGTATGGGATCCCACCAAGAGGTACCCACTTGCTGTGAAATTATATTGATAGTGGCTAAAGTTGGATTAAGAAGCCAAGTTCTTAAGAAACTTCAGGAAGATGTTGACTCTGATCCTTGGGGGCATCATGGAAGGCACCACCCTATTTCCACCTCTTCTGCAGCATCCCCATTTTGAGTACAGCAGGGAAAGGGGTATTCCTCTCTTAAGCATCAAAGAGTTGTAAACACTGTTCTCTCCCTGAAAAATAAAAAAATCCTGGTCCTGATGGGATTCCCGGCGAGGCCCTCTAGAAGGCATTGTCAATCGAACCCATGTTGCTTCTAAGCATGTACAACAAATGCCCGTCCAAAGGGATTTTCCCATCCCCTTGGAAAAATTCTATGCTTGTGCTAATCAGCCAGAGGAAAGGCGACATGGGTAAACCGACATCTTAGAGACCGCTCTGTATGCTGGAAACAGGTGGAAAACTTAATAAAATATTGATCTGCTCCTGACTGATGTGGAAGCACCGTTAGTAGGTCTTCAGAAAGGGACAGCCAATAATTGATGTGATATTTAAAGTAAAAAGAGCAGTCAAGCTTGCCCATTTGTGCTTCTTGTTATGTGAGATGTCAAGGATGCCTATAACTCAGCAAGATTATTTAAATTGTAATATTATTAAAGATGCATGTTGGATTTTCATACAAATGCGTGATTTTAGCTCATCCTATTGGACTTTGGTGCTTCACGGGCTTACAGCAAGGAATTCATGGATCAGTACATTGAGGTGATCAAAGCAGCTGCTGACAACAATAGGGAAAAGGTGCTTGAACTTTCAAGAGAAATGGGCTTCCTCACCGGATATGAGTCAAAGGTAGGAAATAACCTGATTTGAATATGACATTTTCTGGTAAAGATAGCTTTTGGCCAAGGTTTTTAAGGATTTTGTGGTGGATAGGTTTAACAGCAGGCTTACCTTACTGACAAAAATAGATCAATTGCACAAATAAACACAAAGAATTTTCGGAGCTATTACCTCCTTCAGTAGAAGGATCTCTCTTGGTTCTAGTACTTCTCTAAAGTAATGTAAATTAATTCTAACTGCCAATTTCCTGGAACTTTGGATAAATTAGTGGTTATTCATTCCTCCCTAACCTATATATAGTTGTTCCTATATTTCCTCCCAAACCTGCATTAGAGGATAGAGTGTGCTTTAAATATAAAGTCTCCTAAATATCCGTGATACATTTTTCACAAACGTTTTTGTAGGTGATGGAAGAGGCACATGTGAACGCCGTGATGATCCTGGCCGAAGTGTTTCTCCAAGAGTCGGGGGAGTTTGACTTTGGCGCACAGGACACAACAAAGCGCATCCAACAGCTGGTCCCTACCATCATCACCCACCGACTGTGTCCTCCGCCCGAGGAGATATACTCTCTTCACCGCAAGCTGTCCGGGGTCTTCCTACTCTGTGCCAAGCTCAAAGTCAAGATGAACTGCCGAGATATATTCCTTGATGTCTACAACAACTATAAAACCTTGTAGTAAACTCGTAGCTTTCCCTTCTAGGTTGGAGGTCTAATGTTGGAGGTTGAAGTTTTCTCGCACAGATTGGCCGATGTAACTGGTCTGATCACAGCTTTTTTAGTAGTTTGTTATTGAACGTTAAAAGTTGAACTCTGAGAGTTGAAAAAAAATATTCATTTACCAGTTTAGTTTTGGAAACTTGAGATAATGTAAATGAATTGAGAATTTATCGTCAACCATCAAGAATTGATTTTGGAGCTGACAACCGACAAGTGGCAATAATCATTAAGCCTAAAAAACGATTACAAAAATTGATTAGTTAAGGGTTCCTGATTGTTTTAACAAGACAGTCTAAAACAATATTTGAAACATCAATCAATCACCATTTGTCCACTATTTACTTTTATTTTTTTAGTTCATCAAACAGATCTAATTTAATCCAACTTTATTGTTGTATGAATTCCCTATTAACCACTCTATCAAAAGCTAATAAAATGTCCTTTCACACAAATCCAACACCAAAGGAATGAGTTATTGAAGCTTTGTTTTTGTTTTATTTCACACACAAATCGTGAAACGAATGATTTTTTTTTGCCACTCAACTATTGTTCTACCACTGTTTAAGATTACAAACCACTTTCTGCGTTAGTTTAAAAATATAGCTAAGCCTAAAAAATTATTTACCTAAAAAAATCGCTTTGAATAATTTTACTGTTCACAAGGAACTGTTAGTGTAAATTTTGTAGATATTAACAATTAGTAAAACTTGTAACACTCAGGTGTTTGTTAGATATAATTTATATTGTATATACCACACAAATAAATATTGTATTAATTATGTCCTTATTTTTGAATTTATTCCTAACTACTTATTCACCCTGTGATTCACTTTTGTATGCTATTTCTGATTTAAAAAATATAATTAATTAGATATGGTTAATCTATCTTTGGAGGTAATTGAATTTCATTCATATCTCTTCTTACTATTACCGCCGCCATTGATATTTATTGTACATTGGTACTGTAAACAAGTCATTCATTGGTAACATTGAAGGCAATTTTGATTCAAAGCTCTTTCTTACATTGAGATTTAAATAAATAGTAAACAATTAATTTTGATGCATATGTCATTCTGAAAAATTGTGTGACAGTTATTGTGTATTAGTTTGAAATGATAAAGCAGAGAGTGTTAGTTGACCATTGTGATTCTGATCTATGATGGTAAATGGAAGGGAAAAGAAACATGACATCAAGATCAAAGATTTATTTACAAAAGATAAGACTCGATTAAAAAGTAATCAAATTGTTTTCACAGCCTCAGACTTGCAAAAATCATAATTAAAACATAAACTAGGCTACCAAGGCAATTTAGATTTTCTCATAAGTTTGATGAAAAAATAAACACATAAATAGACATTAAAATTTAATGTACAATATTTAATATTGTTGGCACAAATATTAAATGTGTTAAATATTTTGCCACAACAACCATAAACTGAATTCATATCCAGTTTATTAATGGCATCTTTATTCAAATGGGTAAAAATAAATTTAGGCTACATTTGATTCATTATCAATATACAGTAAATAAAATCTCAAAAAATATTTAGGTTTGCTTGAGGGAGATACAAAATTAGTTTTGTGTATAGAAACCCTAAAATTAAATAAAGAAATTCGCCTTTTTGAGGGGACATCCATAAATAAGCATTATATTGCAGTTACATTAAGTTTTATAACTATCATAATATGGGAGACAACGTCCTGTCATGTCACTTTTAATGACCTGGAAAAAGTGGTATCAAGTAAAAATGTAATAAAATATATATTTTTAAATTTTCAATGCTGATTTAAATGGTATCATTACAACTTTTGCATACAAAGATTTCTTGAGTTCAATACCTGCTTTTCCAATCGTTAGATTTGATTGGTCAACAACTCAAATCTAAATTTCATCAAAATTGGACAGTTTGTATGAGGAAATAATCTTTTTGCAAGTATGTATTATAAGCAGACAGAAGGAAAAAGTAGTTACCAGAAGACTAAGAAAATAGCACGATTACTAGAAAAATACTGGTATGGATCATAAACATAAACAAATGAAGTTTTTGGCCCAAAAATAAACATTATTTAACATTGCTTAAATAGAACAGCCAAAACATATGTTCAATGCTATTAGCATAGGATTCGGGCCAACAACGTCATTTGTTTATGTTTATGATCCATACCGGTATTTTTCTAGTAATTGTGGAAAATAGTTACTGTAGAGAAAATTTCACTTAATACTTTTCCAAATATTTTACTCTTAAAACTTGGTAGTAAACTGGACATTACTTGTAGTCGTATTAATACTTATATGAAACCAAAAGACTCCAAATAATGGGGAAAAACTCAGAAAACTTGACATAAAAAAATATAATTAATTAATTAGATATGACAAGACATACCCCGCCAGACATTCCATTTAGCAACTTTTAGTTTGCTGTCAACCTTTATTTTTTTAATATAGGCTTGTAGGACTACACAAGAAGTAAGCAACAGAAATCAGCTCCAAGGTGTCAGGCCTTTAATAGGTGTTTGGAATAAAACCCCTGTTAAACTAAAATAAAAATATACACGTTGCTAATATCTATATACAAGTGAAATGGATAAAATCAAATCAATGCTTATGTCAAATTCAAATAAGTTCTTTTATAAGTAGGAAACATTCCTCATTACAATAATGGGCAGCTAACACAACCATTAACAATAACATAACAATTATTGTGATATTGTTTAAAAATAATAAGTGGATATTAAAGTTGTAGATAAATAGTTTTTCTTGAGTAGCCAGCTTAAATAAATATTGCATTTTGTTTTACTTAACAAAAAAGACACTACAAAAATATGTCAAAGCTTTTTTTATGTAAAAAATAACAATAAAGCATTGGTACTTAACTTAGAACTAGTTGTCTTTGGGATAAACATTTATTTTACTAGGCAATTATTGGACCTCTTTACTTATTATAATCCAGATGTATTTTTTATACATACTAAAATTAATACAGTCAAAAATTCAATTAAAACCCTTAAAACTAACACAAGGACACAATAAATCTAAAATACTATGAAAATCACTACCATGTTTTAAAAAAACCTTATTAAACACATTAAATGAATTAAAAAATATTGTAATACAATTTTATATCGCTACATAGTGTATAATTTTTCAGTACATTAAGTAAGACTTGAAAATCTATAACTTAAGAACGCAGGTATTTATAGAAGTACAAAATCTCAATTGTGCAATCAGTTATGCTCAGCTAAGATGGATAAATTAAATGTCTGAAAAATGTTTGTACACATATTTTTTTAAATGTCTTCATCCTCTCCTCCTCACTACATTTCTTAATTAAGAACTCTTCTTACTAGTTAAATCTCTAGATTCTACAGGAGAAAATGTGTTTGCAACAATAGCAAAAGAAATATTTACTTTCAACAATTTATGAGATTCAATACAAAAAATTTAACTGTTCATGTTTGAGCATATTCTGAATATTCTGAAAAGTTGGCCTATAGCCTACGAGTAAGATAAAGCATAAACATTCTTCATGCATAAATAAAATGGGTAAGCTCAAAAATAAATTACATCCGCTTAACACTTATAACTTTTAGTGAGCAGGAGAGCTCAACGTAGTAGAACTCCGATCATCTGGATCAAATTGGGACTAGTAGATGACTCATTAGTCATTGCCCATCCATTGATCCTATACTATAATAGAGTCACCACGTGATTGACGCAATTGGTACATATTAAAATGAAATATGTAACTGATTAAACAGCAAACTGTGAAAAAACAGTGATAAACTTATTGTTTCAACTGATTTATTTTTTTTTTCTCAATGCGGTATTTGGATAGTTAGTTAACGATCTTGATGATCGGAATTCTACTGTGCCTTGCTCACGTAGGATTCTCTCTCATCTATAAATTAGAGATGTAATATGTGTATAGTATGAATAAAAAAGTGCAAATAATTTGAGTATCTCTCTTAAGTAAGGGAAAATATGAATTGTGGTTTTACAAAGTAAAAGAAAAAAACTTTAAATGAACAATAAGATATTTTTGGCTAAACGGCAGTGTTAATTGCGAGACAAACTCCCATTTACATTTAATCATATCATCAAATGTATGTATGTTTAGATTTGTTTTACATGTGCATCTATGTTTTGAGTGTATTAGGTGATTGAATGGACCAGATAGTTTTAAAATTCACTCCTATCTTGATTTTTAAATAAATATCCCTGAATGGCTTTATAAACAAATTCAAATAAAAATATACACCTAAACTCAAAATCTGTGGAGCTAATTTAAATGCAAACAGTAGGGCTTTAGAAACTCTTTATTCCTAAATGGGTTCAGTTCAGTACCTATCTCATGGCTGTACAAAAATAATGACTAGTAACTTTTTACAGGCATGTACAGTTCTTATGACTAGAATACCTATACATTTTTACATTTTACAAGACTTTATTTGGTAATAAGATAGAGTAGGAAATAGTATTGATTGACACAAATTAAACTAAAAAATTTCAAACTTTGCAGCTAACAAGTTTTTTTTTTTTTGTAAATAAATAAATACTTAAATGCCCTAGCTAAAATATTGCAATGATGCCCTTCAGTTTAAATAGACAAATTACAAACCCCTTAAGAAAAATTATAAGTTTATCTTTAAACATACACGATGAGTAGAATATAAGACAAAACACTAATAAAGGGGTTAACAAGGCATATTCACAATTTTATAGAAAAATAAATGTAGGCCTAATTACATTTTTTTAACGGTCACCTTAAGCATAACCTGCATAGCACACTTAATAACAAAGAAAAGCTTGTTTTTTAAAATCATCTATTTAAAAATTGTGATATCTAGGTCTATGAATCATTTTATTGGAGGAAATGGTAAAAAAAAATTGGTATGTGGTTTAATGGATGTACATTTTTGGTTGCTTACGGTTTCAATCATGTTGTTTCAGTCAATAAAAGGAAATTTTAAGGGTTATTCTTGGAATAAATGAGGAAATTTAAGGCTCTGGAATGTTAGGATTGTGAAGTTTCCAGTTTTAAAACTATAAATACAATGACTTTAAGTTTAATATTGTGATGCATTCATAATTTATTTTATACATGTCTATTTATTTAAAACCAGTTATTGAATAATTAAAATTAAAAGAAATTTAGCGTTTTAACCCTTAGAGAGAACAGAATTCTTGAAAAGAAGTCTCATGTTAAAATAAATTTAAAAGTAGGGATGGGTCGATAACAAAAGTTGATTCTCGATTCGACCTATTCTTGACTTGGGATTGAGAATCGACCGCTAAAAGTCGATATCAGATACCGAAAAAGTCTAATACCGATAACAGACACTTCTGTGAAGATCGTGCGATTGGAAAATTACCAGTATTGCTACGATCGCGCCAAGACGACGATGACATTTCCGTGACCGCAGGAAACAATAATGATGTCTACATTAATGTCTCCATGCAGGACATGATGGTGTGAGGTATTCAGGATTTTTCCATGACTGTGGGAGATGATGATGTTATCCACACAACAGCATGAGACGATTATTATGTCTGGCCACGGTAGGTGATCAGAATTTTGCCGTGATTGTGGATGACTGTGATGATGTCTCCAGGACAGCGAAGACGATGATGAAGTCTACTCAACTCTGGTAGATAATCAGAATTTTGCCACAAAATGTTAATGACGAAGATGATGTTGATGTCAACATGATCACGGGAGTTATTTAATATTTTCAGGGCTGTGCGAATCCAGAAATTTTGGTTCGAATCCGAATCCGAATCATAGCTGTACAGATTTTATCGAATCCGGATCGAATCCGAATGTTTTAATTAATCCCGAGTCGAATCCGAATCTCAAATTTACAGCCATTATCGAACCTGGATCGAATCCGAATCTGAAATTTAAAGCTGTTATCGAATCCGAATATTTAAACATGTTCAGAGTCGAATCCAAATCCGAGGAAAGTCAGCAGTACCAATTTTCACATTTTTAGACCACATTTTCTGGGGCTGAAATAACTTAGGGAATTGCTTAAAAAAATTCTTGAAATGGGCCAAATAAAAAAGTTATAAAATTTAGGCCTACCTATTTGAAGTTTTGAAACTAAAAAATTGGGCATAAGTTAGGCATACCACCTAGGCCTAAGTTACTCGCTAAAAGTGATGGACTACCAATTTGTGTAGTCTAAAACATAGGCCCAGCCTATTATACACCTCGGTGTTAATCCTCCACACAAGCCTATGTCTGCATTACTATTACAAGTAACAACTAACACTGTGAGGTTAAGTTTACTGATAGCCAAGATAGGGTTCAAATGCGACCTACACTAATGTGCCTAAAGCCTAACACCAAGTTGGTCAGGTTCCTAACATGAACCAGTCAACAGCAAATCGGAGTGCACAAGTAGTTTTTTAGTGTCTAAAAAATTATATTGAAAATTATATTCAATCAGAATCTAGTAAATTTGAATATCGAATCCCAACTCGGATCTATTTCCAAGAAATTCGAATATCGAATCCGAACCCGGATCTCTTACCAGTAAATTCGAATATCGATTCCGAATCCGAATCCAGTTAGAAACAGTAGATTCGTTCTCGAATCCGAATCGAATCTCTAAAAAGATTCGGATTCGATTCGTTTTTCGAACTATTCGCACAGCCCTGAATATTTTACAATGATAGCAGAATATGTTGATAACGTTTCCATGACCGCAGGGGACGATGATGGGGTTCCCATTACTGCTGAGCGTTATTTTAGCACTCATGATTGAATAAGGATGTTAAAAAGTATTGAATAAGGATAATAAAAAGTTGCAGAATCAGTTACTAAACAATTTACTAAACATCCCGCTAAACTCATAAAAATTAAGGTTTGGTCAAAGAGAGTGCTCATATATTTCCTTTATTATTTTATTTGTTTACCCTAACTACTTTTAGGTCTCTACACTATTTGAAATACACCTCATATATGGGTAAGTTTACAAATATTCTTAAAATTGGCTGATTCAAAAAGAATATTATGATGTGAAAGATGTTTTGACTGTTAACAACCTTTGTTCTTCATAGTATAGTTTTTAAATAGTTTTAGGATAAGGTAGATTAGTTTTTAAATTGACATTTTTTGACTGTTCTCTTAGAAATACCAACTACTGTAATTTGTAAAATGGTGTGAATCGAATGTTATGTGAAAATAAAACATTTTGGATCTTTAACACAAGCAATAGCTACTTAAAGTATTTGACGAATTTTAACACTTGAAAATTAAGTCAGAATTATAATAGGCTAGTCGAGAAATATGTAAATTCAAGCTTTTCAACCACCACTGAAAAAGATACTAATTATTTAAAAAAATGTATAGTTTGGAATGTCCGAATACAAGTACAACTACAACAGATTTTATGAATCCGATAACTAAATACGGTAATTCCAATTTAAATACAATTATCACAGAAAATCTGTTGAGGGTATTGCTAGAGCAAACCAATACAAAGTAAGCCTGCCTACGAAGAAAGCTTTTTCACTTGCAATGACGTTGGAAAAGGGTTCTACACTTTGTGAAAATAAATACAAATACAGTCAGTTAATGTAAAAAATACATTGCATACTAATGGTTGGGTACACATTACCTGTTGTTGGAATGGAACTCTCTACTAAGCACCTCTGCAAAGTCCAGCGTGTCGACGTTAGGCACTCGATCGAATGTATCTCTGTCCAACACTGTCGGCGCGTCCGAGTGGTTCAAGCCGGAGTCAAAATGTTCTAAACTCTTCATGAGATCCTCGGTGGAAGCGGAAACATGAGTTCTTCCCGACACTATTGAGAAACCGTCCATCAAGTCGTCAGTTTCTAGCTTGTTTCGATTGTGTTCCAGCTCGTTCAGCCCTTTCATCAGTTCGTCCACAGACGATGCCTGACTGCCAAAGTTCTGTAATCGTTCACTCACAATCTCGTCCACATTCACCAACCCTCTGTCATCTGAATCACAAATCATCTCTTCGCTCGTGAGCAGAAATGACTGAGGCATGTCGTCCATATCAGTTTTAGGCTTCTCTTCATTGGTTTCTGGTTTCTCTTGAGCAACCTAAAATCAGACAGATATTTAATTTTTAATTTATTGTAAAAGAAAGTAGCTCTGTAATAGATGGTGTCCATTAGAATGTCGTGTAGGATGAATGAGATAAAAAACATCCTACCTTCTCTGGACACATACATGTAATGTGATGTAACAACAGTTCTAAAGATGACAAAATGGTTTAAGTTACCAGGCTTCGTCGAGTGATCCTTGTTTTTGAAGTACACTACTATAGTTTCAGACTTTTTTTAGAGCCCATCATCTGTGACAAAAACATCTATACAATTTAATTTGGCTATATCTGTCGACATTGAGAACAAACATGACACAAACACACAGTAAAAATATGAAAAACGAATAAATACTGTAAAAACTGGCCAGTACTATAATGGATGACGGAAGATGAGTCATGACTGTATGTCAAAGCCCAAATACATGTCATCCTAACCGGTGAATGACCCGGATGGGAGAGGGGCATTATGTTATCTACCAGGCTTTAAAATTCAGTCATGACTTATCTAATATAGATAATTTTTAAAACCACCTAAAATAGCTTTATCCAATCCACATAGCTTTGCTTTCTTTGTTGAAAGAAACTGAAATGTTCTTTTGTGTAAGATCCAAGGTTACTACTAGTAATATCTTTGACAACATATACCTGAGGCTCAATGGGAGGAACTGTGATGTCTTGAGTTGCAGCAGACGGTTCTGTCAAATCTTCATCTGACGCTAGGTAAACGCCATGAGGAAGATTCAATATTCCCATCATTATATCATCCTCTACCTATGGCATTAGATATTTAGGTGCTGATGTGATAAAAGAAATCAACTATTAAAATAAATGAGGTGGTTTCCGTTAGTGTTTGTTCCTTATGAATACAAACATTCAGTAGGAACACTCTAATTACAGAGCTGAAATTTTACAACTACAACTGTGTAAATCAATACTTGGGACAACACTCAGGCCTTTTTATATTCTTGCAAAATGTTACTTCATAAGATGTACAAAGCTAAAAGTTTAGAGGTGGGGGTTTGGGAGTAAATATTAATTAGTATCCATGACACCAAAGGCAAAAAGAAAGCGCTGAATGTTAACCTTGCTATATTCACATTTCAATGAAACTATTAATTTTGATCCTGCTAGACTGCTGATTGTGTTGAACCCAAGAGAGTTAATGAAAAACCAAGTAATACATTTCAGTTCGTTTTTAAAATAAATAGTGGTCTGTATCTGTTTCCTGTAGGCAATCTAACAATTAAAATTACTCTCTTCTTCCTCGCTGAAATGAAGGCACTGGTAATGAATTGTAAGACATCAAATATTTATAAATAAGAAAATTTTATCATGTATTTACAAAGTGTACTCAGAAACGAAATTGTTCAAAAATACAGTTGTACCACCCCAACATGATAAAAAAAGACATTGAAAATTATAAAAAACACAAACGACAATGAAAGAATTAACTAACATTGAAAGTTAAGCAAACTGAAGATTTTTGTCTGGATCTTCTTTGCCACTTAATCACTAAATTTCATTTTTCAAAAAAATGTTTTTTTTACTATCTATATAATTAATACGCTACATGAAACTTTGTCGGTTGAACTCCCCCGCCATTTCTTAACCGATTTTATTCATTGGCGTCTCATTGAAAAGAGCGTGTTGCGTAGATTTGCAAACTGACCTTACTTTTTTGAAAGCATCCCTTGGGCTCTGCCCCAGTGGCTTTGAAAGTTCCCATGTTATCCTTATGGAGAACATAATTGTTTACATTTTGATCAGCTGTATAATTTAATTGCTGTTATTTATTTTTCAATTCAATGAAACACATGGAGTACATTTATTTACCATTTGAGTTTGTGTAAACATAACCCCCAAGACGGATCGTGTTAGTATGGTTGTATCTTAAATTTGTGTATTTATCGTTGTTTTGTGTCGCTGTGACGGATCGTGTTAGCATGATTGTAACTTAAATTTGTGCGTTTATCGTTGTTTTGTGTAGCTATAATTTGTTTATTTGTTGTTTTTTCTTTTAAATGCCTCCGACGTGACGACAACGAAACATAGACAGGAGGCGTAATCATGATAACGATCGCAGCTACAGAACAGTGGCGCGTAATAGGCTTCAGTCAGCACCTGACCCTGGACTATCTCAACTATTAGGTTACAAATGCGCCCTAACACTACCCCAAAACGACTTTTCGTTCTCAATTGGTCCTCTATCAATGGCCTGTGTTGCATGTACAGCGAAGCATTTTGAGAAGGAGAAAACCGGCTGGAATACTTTTGGTTTATCAATAACGAAGATAAACATGGTCTGAGTTACACACCGGTAATCTTTGAGTTGACTCTTTTAAACTCATTGTAAATACGACTGTTATTCGTTTTAAAATAAATCCTGCAATACTTTGTAATTGCTCGAATTCGAGCAACATGTACACTAGTACAACTTAAATTTAAACATATATTGAACATCCCTTAGATTAGACAAACCTGTACAGTAGCAGGCTTGGTGGCAGGCGGTGTAGGATGATCAAGGGGTCTAAACAGCTGATGTGCCATTGTCCGTAGTTTGTGTACCAA
This sequence comes from Macrosteles quadrilineatus, assembly GCF_028750875.1. Taxonomy (NCBI): domain Eukaryota; kingdom Metazoa; phylum Arthropoda; class Insecta; order Hemiptera; family Cicadellidae; genus Macrosteles; species Macrosteles quadrilineatus. The sequence continues at coordinate 167,913,467 of NW_026542595.1, read as the reverse complement.
TTGACACATTTCGCTGTACAGTGTTGCCACCCTACAGTCTGTCCTCACAGCATCCACACGCAGCAACAAGAACTGCCACAACGACAACACACTGGCTACTGCGGGACCGGCCACCTCAGCTACCTCCTCTTCACTGCACCAGCCCAGCGCCTGTCAAACAACATGATACTGTACTGTCACAGTAACAACAACAAGTGACATCATCATCGTCTCCCCTGATTGCGGCAAAAGCATATACAGCCCCCACGATGACCAAGGCAACATCATTGTATTAAACTATCTCGGTGATATTGGAAGTATCTCCCGCAATCGCAAAGACATAACAGTTCAGCAGAAACCATCACATCCCACCTCGGTATAACCAACTCCTCGGGATGTCTGCTCTTAGGTCCAATTAAAAGATACATATCTCTAAAGAGGTGTGCTAGCTGCTTGATTTTCATGCCGGGTTCAGTCGACAAGCTTTAGAGATCGTACACTAAGTCATAAAATCAAGATCAAGCCTATAGCTTTTACAATCGCTATGTAATCATGATTAAAGGACTCATCTGCAAAGATTGTTCAATCGAACAAATTTATACAAAAGATGAAGATTAAGTAATGTTCCGAATTTGCTGTAGATGTTCAATATTGGGCCGAGACAATATTTGGCGGGGATAATGATGATGTCCACACGGCCGTAGTAGGCGTTCAGGATTTTTCCACAACCACAGAAGAAGACAATGATGATCAAACGACCATGAGAGATTTTCAGGGTTTTCCTGCGAGTGCAGAAAACAATAATGATTTGATGGATTTATTCAGGATTTTGCCATCATTGCGTGAAATGATGACTATGAATCCCGAACCGTGTAGGCATTCACGATTTTCCGCCATTGCTGAACTATGATGACACTATCCCGAAGACATTATTATTATGTTTTTCCCCATCGCAAACAAATTTAAGCATCTAGTGCCATCAGGAATACATCATCAACATGTTATGCAATCTAAGTGAAAAAAAGTATCCACTGATTGCGAAGACGTTACCCGCTGTCGTGGTAAAATTATGTAAATTCCCTGCCATCTAAGCAAATTCAAGAACATTCTAGGCTATTACAAAGACGTTAGATTTTACAATTTCTGCACAATTTTTAACATCTACTGCAGAATTTTTATCATCACATACGTTCCTGAAAAAATTTGTCAAATTTTTTATTGATTCTTGGTTTTGTGTTTTTGTTAAAATTCACAAAATTTACAACTGACTCATCCCTAGTTGTAATCTTGGCACGTAAAAACATCACATTCATTCCCGTGCCAATTAACAGTGTTAGAACGATACATGTTTGTGGCAGAATCAATGATTGAAGGCCCATCAATTCAAGCTGATGTGCCTTGTTGGTTCAATTTCTTGCAAATCTCAGTTTGCCACTTAAAGCCCTTAAGCCATCCATGTTTCTTAAGGTGTTATTTTTAGTTAGATTTTTTTTATAAAAGACTAGTTTACCTCTTTAAGCCTTGTGCGTTTGTCAACAGATGAGTAGTGATATTTTCCTTTTCCTCTTCTTTTCCCAGTTTTCTTCCACATCCCATTACCACCATCGGCTCGATTTTCACCTAAAAAAAGGTATTTAGAAATATGTTATTAGGTAGGCCTACCGGTACTAAAAAGATATAAAAGTACACAACAGTTAAAATAAATAATTATGCAAGATTAAAATAATATTTTTATTCCCGAAAATCAGTGTTGGTGTTAATATTAAAAATCTGTCTGCATTTAGCTTAAATTAATTCCTTATTTAATTTAATTTGCTACTTCGAAAGTCATGCAAAAACTTGACGGATTAAGCAAACCGCTTAGGCATGATTTAAATTTAAAGCCAAGAGAGTGAAATATAAGTATGATGCTTTTTCTAGCTTCACTGCCCAAGTCTAACTGATTCTTCAGCTAAGTTCAAACTTAACAACTCCAAGCACAACAACTTGATTTAGGTGTGTGCTAATCAAAAAAACATTTAAATAATTTTGTTGATCCACAATGATATTCTGAAGCAGTTCACTAAAAGAACTCAAATAAATCAGTCCAAAGAAATTGCTAATAATTATACATTAAAAGTCTTGTTTTTGAATCCATTTTACCTTCAGAGTCTGGGTTTGAATTCCGTATTGTGTTCAGGTACTCGATGCTCCCGTGATCAGGATACTTGTCAAAATGTCTCTTCATCCTCACATAACCTAAGTAAATCTTTCCACAAGTCGGACACAAATTACCTGCGGATATGTTACGTTTGTGGCTTTTGGCAACTAGACCTGAAAAATATTAAATATAATTTAGCCTACAAGTTATTAAAATTTGTCAATTCTGTTCAAAAACAAACACAAAAATTTCCTGAGCCATTTAATAATGGATAATTACAAATATTCCTACAGTAGAACCCCTCGAATCTGAGTCATTTATAGCACAAGGTGCAAGGATTCTCCTGCTCGGGAAATGAGACCACACTCTTCAACAAAACGGTTATGAACTGTAAGTTCTGTTCTCAAAGGCAAATTGTACAGTGAATTTATTAAATTTTGCAAGGGGGTTTTAACACTTTAAATACAATATTACATACAGTAGAACACCAAATGAATATACGAATCAATAAAAATATAAAACAGACTAAAAACCACATTTGGAATAAAAAAATTTGGATAATTGATTTTTACCAAAATTCTGGGTATTGTACAGAAAATAGGCCGACTTGAACTGAGCTTATACTATTGCAACCGCAGAACGTGTTTGCGAAGATTTCCCCGATAGAAAAATTCTTGCTTTCGCCACAATTGAGGAGGACTATTATGAGTTTCCTTGACTGTGGGATACGAAGATTATTTCTACAAGACTACAAAAGATGTTCAAGATTTTGCAGCGATCGTGTAAAATGATGATGATGTTTCCGTGACCGTGAGAGACAATGATCATCCCACAAGACTGTGGGCGGGATTTTGGATTTTTCCACAACCACGGCTTCAGACTTAATAATAATTCTTAATAATTCTTTTTACTGGTTTTAAGATCCTATCAGGTAACAATTGTATCATGTATCAGTTCTTACCAGGTAACAGTTCCACTGGTGCGGACTCGGGTGGGTTGTTTGGGTCTTCTTGTTCACTCTGGTAGTCTGAGTAAGCACCATCAGAGTCGTCTATCTCTGCCCGGCGCAAGTGCTTATAATCTCTTACCATGTGCTTTGGTGGCCGCGACAACCGACCAGAGCGCGTTCGTGGGAATGCCTTAAACAACAATATGAACAATTTAATCTGTGGTAAAACTAGCCTTTAATTCTTTTGTATAATTCCATGTTTCCTTTGAAATGGAATATCATGCTCAAACTTTCAACCAAATATTTTATACATATCAGCTTTAAAGATCTTGTGGTTGAAAAGTGTAGTGTCATTCATATGCCTTTGCATTTAACATATCCTACTAATATTATAAATGAGAAAGTTTAGATGTATGGATGTATGGATGTATGGATGTATGTTTGTGACAAGTGAACGCGAAAAATACTGGTCGGATTGGGCTGAAATTTGGCATGATGATAGCTCACATTCCCGATTAACATATAGGCATATTCTTATTTCAAAAATCCTTTCGGGCTCCGCCCCAGAGGCTCTGGAGTTTCCCATGTTAACCTTATGAGAAATGAAATTATTGAATCTTAACAGCTGTTTCAATTAAACAAGTTGGTTCTGTTCTGTGATGTTCAATAGCGTTAAAGTTACAAAAATTACTAACAGGGTGCAGCACTATTATTTCTTTTACATTTATGACAACAGCTAATTTGCAACCAAAAGGTGAGTGAGCGTAGCGAACGAACTTCAACCTGGAGGCAAGTTAGCGTAGTGAACGAGCTAACCTGAAGGCAAGTGAGCGCAGCGAACGAGCTCAAACTAAAGGTGAGTGAGCGTAACGAACAAGCTCGAACCTAAAGGTGAGTGAGCGTAGCGAACGAGCTCCAACCTAAAGGTGAGTGAGCGTAGCGAACAAACTTCAACCAGGACGTGATTGAGCCATGCGAACGAGATAATCTTGAAAATTAAGAAGTTAAACGGGGCAAAGCCCGCGGGTTACAGCTAGTGTTTTATAATTCAGTTTGTTGTTGTGGTGATGATGACTCTTGTTAAATAATAAACACATTCTTTACTTTGCAGCATTTATTAGAATTTTATATTATATTACATGGTGTCAGGTTGTTAAATAAACATTTAAAATATGCCAAGACCTAACAAGAAATCTTCTAGAAAGTCAAAAAAGGAAGATTTATATTAGGATTACAAAAAGATGTACAACTTTCTTGGTAAAAACATTTACATTACCTTATTGAAATTGGGAATGCATTATGCAATTCCGACATCCAAAGAATGGACATCCAAGACCAAATTAAAATTTAGGGGATATTTCAAACCAAACATGTCTTATATCAATTTTTAGTAGGCCTAGGATAGAAAACAAAACAATGTAGGTAAGTATATTTTAAAATGGTTTTTACCTTTTTTGGCTGTGGAGCCCCATCTACCAGGTCCTCGGATAGATTATCTGTACGATTTTTCTTTGGCCTTCCACGTCTCTTTGGGAAATCATCTTGTTTTCGAAGTGAGACTTCAGCAGGACTGATTATTCTAAATATAACAGAATGAAGAATGTTTACTCTCAAAGTAAATAAAGTTGATAAATAATTTAACCCTACAAGTCAAATTATTTTGAGCACTACATAAGAGGGGAAGTGTGCCTCACCTATATATTTTTACTATAATCAATGCCTCTATGTTACAGTAGCTGAAATATACAGATGCTTTGTCCTTTAAAATTGGTAGCTAACCTCTTCTTTCAATTCTCAACGAGAATGACTGAAACCCTCTCTCCAAAAAAGTACAGCCTATCACATCTTATTCAACTAGATAGTTTAGCAAGTGACTGCACAAAATCTAAAATCCTCACAGCTCTTTCACTGTTATGAATGAAAATGTAATCCAAAGAAGGTGGATAATCAATTTTTTGTCTTGTTTGTTGAATGGGGAGGTTTTATTAAGAGCTGGATTTAGAAAATACAGACCCTAGGCTTCTGTGGTGTGACAACATGTCCATCATAATAAAAATACCCCCGCCTCAGAAAACCTGCAGACTAAGCCAATTTCCATTTGCCATAGGAATTTAAAATTTAGTAACTGTGATGCAGCGCGCCTCTCTGTGGCATAGGTCCTAAAGCACGGACACATATATCGCCTAGACTATGTTTAGGCTAGGCCTTGGTTGTATTTGTTTCATTTTCAAATCTACAATAACTTAATCTTAACAGTAGAAAAAATTTCAGGACTGTTTTATAAAGTAAATAAAAATTTTTACCTGTAAATAATACGAGTGTTACTAGCTGGGTCGTAGACTACATTTTTGCTAGGTATTTTGGAGTCAAAATTTCCAGTAAGGATTGGTTTGATTTTTGAGATGTGATCATCGGTCAAAGCTTGCACACTACAACACACAATATTAAACTGTGATTTTTTATTTGCAAGAATAGCTCAAAGGTTCTATCTATATATTAATTTTAAACTGTTTTTCTTTGTCATAGCTATTTTGAGAGAACGGCTGGGTGTAGAAACTCGGTAGAGGTGTCCAAAGAAAGGTCTTGGTCTGTAGATGAGCCATCAAAAGAGAAACATGGTGAATTCCCTTGGGGCTCTGCCCCAGTGGCCTTTAAATTCCCATCCCATGTTATTCTTATGGAGGAAAACGGGGGTTTTGTCATAGCTAATTTGAGAGAACGGCTGGGCGTAGAAACTTGGTAGGGGTCTCTAAAGAAAGGTCTTGGTCTGTAGATGAGTTATTAAAAGAGGAACTAGGTCAATTCCCTTGGGGTTCCGCCCCAGAAGCCTTTAAAGTTGCCTCTTCAGATTTGTTTACATTACGACCATATGCATAATTCTACACTACTTTTTAATGAAACAGCTGTTAATACTTAAATTGAGATTTATTGAATTTGTCAAAATGAGGTACAGTATTTGCAATGGGTTTTTCTGATTTTAAATTGGATTTTCTTCTGCATCGTGTCATGTTTTGCAATATAATGTTCTATTACCAAATCAGTGGAAAATCCTAATATCACAGTAACTCTTAAAATTATTTCTTTTGGAGTTAACTTATATCTATTGTATGGGTTGGTTTCTGCCTTTTTTACAACTTCTTGGAGATTGTACGTAGGTTATATTCTTTGGCATATTGCATCTGTAGACGAAACTTGGGTTGGTGTAATTATTAGAATGGAAAAGAGCGAGAAATCCTGGACAGTTTGATATAGGCTAAAAATAAAACTGAATTAACACTGTTCTACATTTCTTGAGCAATCATTGAAATAACCGATTTGCAAACAATGGAAACATAGAAAAAGTCATAGAACACAACCAAGTAGAAGAAATGGAAATAATGTTTTTTTTTTCATTTATAATCGTTATCATAGACAACGTAATGCGGCTATGAGAGAGAAGAATTTGTAGAAAACACTAAAAAAACAAGATCAGCTTTTTGAAAAAAGATAAGATATTTATAAAAGATTTTGATTATATTTAACTGTTGTGTAGATTGTGAGTATTTCCATAATCTTTGAGTCGCCTGTAATGCTTCGCAATTGCTCGAATTCGAGCAACAGGTACACGAGATCCATGCAGTGGTCCGAAAGGCAGTGCTCCGAAAGGCACTGGTTCGAAAATCATTTTCGGACTACTGCCTTTCTGAGTACTGCCTTTCGGAGCAGTGCCTGACCATGCTAAATCTGTCGGACCAGTGCCTCATCTCTGCATTATTTTCGAACCACTGCCTCTCGGACCACTGTCTTTCGGATCAGTGCCTGAGCGTGCAGATTGTTTCGAACCAGTGCCTTAGCAATGCATTCTTTTCTGACCACTGCCTTTCGGAGTAACGCCTGGGCTCCAACATTGGTTGAGGGAGGAGCAAGAACCGAAGGCGGAGACCCTTTGTAGGGGAAGGAGGGGGTGTGTCAGTGGTGGGCGGAGTCAGAATGCCACGGTCATTGACGAGACCTTCTCTGGAGGAATAACCCAGCACCACCGCGCCATCCCGAGCGCTTCCGAACCAATATAACGAATATAGCCGAGGTCAGAATATAACGCCTTATGTCGTCTGTCTGGAATCGGGACAGCGGAATTGAAATCGGAACGAAACATCGGAGCGATTTCTTCCAATCCCGAGCCTCCTTTAAACACTGATAGGAATAGATTAGTCGTTTAATGATGTTATATAATTAATTATAAACTATTTGCAGACCAATTATTAAAAGCTAAAAAATCCTATGTAAGCCAAACTAATCCTTTAATCTTCTTCAGTATATATTTATCCTTTAAAAAAATCTCCTATGTTTTCTGGAAAAATAAATAGTGAAATTCAATCTACCTATGGTTAGGCAACAGTTTTAAAGTAGTTTTGAAAAAAAAACTTTTTAGTTAAATGCAGAAAGCTATGTGGAAATAAATGATATTTTACATGTTTAGACACAATGCAGTAACAAGTAAGTCGATTTTTTCGTAAACATACCCCTTATTTTAATTAGGTACTGTTTATTATCTAAATTTAATTATGCCAGTTGTATAGCTCATTCCGTCTGATATGCGAAGTTAACATTGCTATTATTTTTTTAGCTTCTTAATTGAAATCAATGTGGCCTATCCAAAAACACCAACTTACCTAAGATTAGCAATATCCTATTATTAGAATGCTACGGTAATAACTTATTCTCTTTTGGGAAACTTGCTAAAATTATATCCAAGTGTTGGTATTGATTACTATTTATTAGATCTCGTTCGTTTGTTTTTTAAGATAACGATACATTATTGTTTAATGCACCTGTTTGAAAAGAAAACTTACAGTTACGTTACCTATAGGAAGGAACTTAGCATTTCATTTATTCCCGTAGGAATTAGATTATACAACACAGTATAAATAAATATTGATGATGAATAAGTCTTTTTATTTCGGTTGGTCGCCTACGTTTAATTCCTTTTAAAGACTAATAACTGGAAACATAAGATAGCAAATGAGAGACACCATAACATAATATCTAACCAAATGCCAAAATAAATATTACAATTTTAATTCATTATAGGCTACTTTGAATCCTCAAATGAAACTTAATTGGATGCTAGTTTCAATGAGTAAAGCGATTGCTACTGCTACAAGAAAATGAAGTAAACACATCTAAATACATTTTAAAATGTAGGTAGGCCTATTCAATCAAAATTCAACTCCCTTAACATATGTAAAACATAAATAGTTGTAAGTCCTCAAACAATAACAAAATTCGAATGTTAAAGTAAACGCGTAAAATTAATAAAGTGAATTATAATTAGAAAACTGAGAAGATAGAACAAAATTTGACACTCTCTTCTAACAGTAAGGGGTTGTCGTCAAGATGCTACCCCGACAACACGCCACCATCTAGAAAGTCGAAGTGTTGGGTTGACTTGTCCGGCCATTTAAGTGTCATACCAAAAGAATGGTAATTAATTATAATATATAGTACATTGTCGTTCTGTCCGCCAGTAATTTTAATACGGGAATGTTTGATTTCTTCATAAACCCCTTTGTACTGCCGTTGATTATGGACGCTAACTGAAAAAAGTGCATGTAATACACCATATATAAAAAGGGAACGTGACTCACATGATATTATTTCTTTGTACTATCCGTCACTAATTAACTGAAGCGACCCTACTGTACAGAAACATCATTTTCCTGCCAGCAGTAAGCCAATTACACTATCGTCGATTATAGGCGCTAACTAGAGCTACAGTTAAAAATAAACAAGGTATAGTACATCAACTTGTGACCTACAGATATACGAACTGTCAATTAAATTGTAATTTAAATTGTAATATATAACCAGGTAAAAATGTAGACTACGTGTTTCATGTAGTATACATGCAAAACCTTTTAAATTGCATTAGGTTTGTGACAGTATGGTTTAGTTTTATAACTCTTGATTTCAAAGAAGCCTTGAACGCTTGTAATTTTTTTAGTTAAGAAAAACATCCAGGATAACATTTTACTAAAATGTTTAGTTAGATATCTACTGGGGAGCGAGATGGTCTAATGGTAAGACCTGGGGCTCCGGAGTCTTATAGCACGGGTTCAAATCCCACCAATAACAAATGGATTTTATTTACGTGGTAATGCCACGACCCTCTTAGAAGTGTTGGGTGGACTTGTAGGTAGGCATTTAAGTGCCATACCAACAGTATTGTCATTAATCATAATCTATTGTACATTTTCGTACTGCCCGCCAGTACGCGGAAATGGGAACAACATTACCGCAACGATACGGAATCCGTCCAACGGCCTCGGTGGTGTAGTGGAAAACACGTCGGAAATCTGCAGGTTCCGGGTTCGAATCCCGCTAGCAGCACAAACTTTTTTTATCAAAAGTAGTTTTCATATCAGCATGTTTGGTTAAGTTATGACAGTTTAATTTCATAATAAAAAAATTATAAAATTGAATTTTAGGCGTTTATAATTTTATTTTATGAACAAAACTAATTTTTAGATTAGTAAACCTTTATTAGATTTTTTCATTATCAGCACGTTTGGTTATGTTGGTTAGGTTATGACAGTTTAATTTAATAATAGAAAAATTGTGAGATTAATTTTATAATTTTTCTTAATTTTATAATTAACTAATAGCATAGATAAAACATACTGCTAATAGTGAAGTAAAAATTACGCGCTGTGTTCTCTACTACAACACTGTTCACGGAGGAATTTTGAACTAAACTATGACGCCATCGTTGCCTCACTTATACTTCCCGTAAGTCAGACCCCTATATTTAACACTTGACTTATGATCCTGCACAGATGTAACATTGACTTTGGAATGGATTAAAATGCTTGCCCACTCAATATTGCAAGCAGATAATTGCATTTGCATTTACGATACCCAACTGGGAACAGTTCTCTTAATAATTTCTTTTAATAATTATCTACAGCCGAATCAAAAACATAAATCTACTAAGGGACATGCAGGTGAAATGTGTGCTGGTGCGGCACCGTAGCGAACGCAATTGGCATTCAAATATTTCAATCTGATGATTAACAAAAGAGCAGCGGTGATTGTACTACGTTACCCCGAGATTGAACGTAGTTCCCTGAAACACCCAAAGGTAGCAGCACTGCCTGGATCAGTATCAGTAGTAAGTGGCTTGAAGAGAGTTATTTTTTTAACGTGTGAGGTATATTTCCACGACGATTTGACTGGACTATTACTACTTTTCCACTTAACTAATAAGTTGGTTCTATGACATGCAATAGCATTAAAAAGTTATAAGGTTTACCAACAGGGTGCAGCACTATAATCTTTTGGTATCGATCGAGCATCCCCGGGCGGGGACACTACGCATTCCTGCGGATATCCTGGGATATCCCAGGTTGACCATAGGACTACTATGGGAGATCTTGCATATCCTGTCGTAATATCCGTGGGATGTCCTGAGGAGAAAGTGTGCTGTATGGGTGTGACATCAGTCTCTTTCTTGGGGAAACACGGTTACCGCAACGATACGAAGCATGACTATGAGCCTCGGTGGCGTAGTGGATAAAGTTTCTGGCTTGTTATCTAATGGTTGCCGGTTCAAATCACGCTGGAGTCATTAACTTTTTATCAAAGATTTAGCTTAGAATACTTCTTAACTGTACATCTTTTGTTGGAATTTAAGGCATTTACAATTTTATTTTATTAAAAGAATAATTTTTCTATTAGTAAACCTTCATTCGATTTTTCCTTTATCAGCAAGTTTGGTTGAGTTATATGACAGTTTGATTTTATAATAATTTATAATGATTTTATTTTAGAACAGAACTATTTTTTCGATTAGTAAACCTTCTACCGATTTTATGTTGTGGGATTTTTATTCGGAGATTAAACATGTTGTTATGTGTTAATATATTATTTTTGTGATGGTTCTACGGGGCAAACCCTTAGAACTAAAGACACTGACGTCAATAAAAAGATCAAGAATACAAAATTTAGGAAACTTTCAGAAACATCCAGTTGTGTCACCTTTTTCTGTTTAGATTGTTATAATAAATCATAGGTCGTGTATTCAGCAAAATAAAATGCATTAGTAAGCTACTAATTGCAAATATATTACATACTTGCAGAGTACCCGTCCTTCGTACGGGGTCGGCATATAAATATAAAATGCTTATTGCATTTATACTCAAGCTTTTCGTTCACGGTTTTTTGTTGCTACTTGGTAAAAATTAGCTGTTTTCAAAAAATAAAAATAATAATAGTGCTGCACCCTGTTGGGTGCTTTAATTTTAATGCTTTTGCACATCATAGAACCAACTTTTTTAGTTGAAACAGCTGACTAAAATCTTTAATTCCCTTTAAATATGAATACTCATAAGGTTAACATGGGGAACTACAGAGCCACTGGGGCGGAGTCCGAAAGGATTTTTTAGATAAGAATATGCCTATATGTTAATCGGGAATGTGAGCTATTATCATGCCAAATTTCAGCCCAATCAATCCAGTAGTTAATGCGTGATTGAACTTCAAACAAACAAACAAACAAACAAACAAACAAATAAACAAACAAACACACAAACTTTCACATTTATATTATTAGTAAGATAACATAAGATTTCTTTACAACAATATAAATTTAAGAGATATATAATCACTTACTATAGCAAATTTATGATTGGATTTTTATGCATGGGCATTTAATGATATTTATTTGGCAAGATATCTTAAGTTCTATAGATGTTGCATAACAAATTTGCATTACAATAACATTAAGTACAATTTTATCTAGTGGTTACAAAGGTTACACACATTTTCTGTGATATGGAATAATTTATATGGAATAATCCACATAGCAACTTTAAGATTGGTTTTTATCTACGGGAATTTAATTATGTTTATGTTAGTATAATATTGGCTATATAACTTAAGTTCTATAAAGGTTCCTTTAATAGCAACTCATTACAATAACCTAAAGGCTGCGCTCTACCTGTCTGGCGCGTGAAAATGCAAGGGGCTTAGTTCTAACTGTTTGTAGCCCCAATTGTGAACCGATTTAAACGATCTTGATGTCATATATTTAAGTTTTAACACATACAAATAATTTTTAGAGAAAAACAAGAATCTGCAGTTAGTTTATTAAAGATTTTAAGGACGAAGTAATGACCCAGATTCGAAAGGATCTGCAAGCGCTCTTTATGGCGCTGTACAATGCAATGGTAGCTATAGGAACATCGGCGTTAAGCAACTACGTATTGAGAAATACGAGCTGATGTAGAGCGCATCCATGTACAATTTTATCAGGGTTACACAATTTTTTTTTATGGAATAATTTCCTTCACTAAAAACATAGCAACATTATTAAGGAAAATATATCCTGCTGAGTATCCCCGATGTCAACTGCCCCTGGTCCTGGTCCTGGTGGTAACGTAGAGTGATTGAGTGAAGTGAGAAGTGACTAACCGACACTGTCGTCACCGCGCCAAAAAGTAGGGGCATGTCAAGAGGTAGGGGGGACGGGAGGCTGCTCCCACTCCACACCTGTATAGCTCCGCCCATTCGCTGCGAGGGGGAACCACGTTTCGAAGCAGTGCCTGACCACGCACATTCTTTCGGACCAGTGCCTGACCCTTGCATTCTTTTCTGACTAGTGACTTTCGGTGTTATAACTTTCGGAGCAGTGCCTGGATGCACATATTGTTTCGGACCAGTGCCTGGATGCACAAAATGTTTCTGACTAGTGACTTTCGGAGTTGTGACTTTCGAACCAGTGCCTTTCGAACTTATGCCATTCGAAGCAGTGCCTGACCATGTAATTTCTTTCGGACCAGTGCCTTTCGGAGTACTGACTTTCGGACCACTGCCGCGCTCCCCAGGTACACTACACCTTTTCCAGTTTTATTTGAGAAACAGTTATGTTTAATTGAGAACATATCAATTGTATTTGAGATTAGTTAAATGTATTTGAGAAAACATAAATTAAATTTGAGAACAGTCAGTTGTATTTGAGAAGACATCAAATGAATTTGAGAGCAGTGAATTCTATTTAAGAAATTGTTAAATGTATTTGAGAACTTGTGATTTGATAATGAGAAACTCAAAATTCAGCTGATTTTTACATGGATATTTTTCCTAAATACAATTGAAGAAGTTGCCAATTTCTACAATATTAAAATAATAAAATGTAATATTAATACCCTCACTGCAGCAAACCTGCCTACTATGCAAATTTCCATTTGCCTGGTTTGATTTTCAATTAATCTATTAAATTAACATTTGTGTTTAACGAGTACCTAGGTTTACTGCTACAGGGAAACTAATAAAGTGTGTTTTTTTTATTAATATATTAATAGCTTAGTAAAAAATTTTAAAAATCTGCCATGTTTGGTCAAAATATATCCATGAACAAGCCAAATACAACATTTTACAATATATTCTCCATAAGTACAATGCTAGAAAAACATTGGGGACAAAATGAAAAAGTAAATTGGTCCCGGGCCTAGGTCTTACCATGAGACCCACAGTAATAGCTTCTTCCCTATAGGGAAATTCACTAAAAGCACTAAAAACAATTATTGTGATATGAAATTAACCATTTTCTGGTATTAAAGTCAATGATTATAGGCTACGGGGACGAATTTTGCAAGGTCATGCATTCTAAAGGATTCCAGATATTGGACAGTGACTGTTTGTCATACAATGATTAAATGGTTTTTTCCACTAAACCAACCCCAAGCAATATCATTAATATAGGCTATTTATTGATTTTTGAATACAGAATATATCATATCAAAGGTTTGAATCTCACAATAATAATAAATAAAAACCAGGCATGTCATATTATAGATAAATTCAAAGCTCTCCTGTATTAAATACTTTTCAAAATAGGGGTGATTTCTTTGGAATATTTTGTACCTTTTGAATACCTGCATTTTTCTAAAAAATACATATAATAATACTCTTTCACATTCCTCGTGAGATAAGCAGCTTTAATTTGATAAACCCAATAACTGTTTAATATTACAATGATTAAAAAAAAAATATTTTTTTAAAATATTTATTTAGGCCTACTTAGGAAAAACTCAAATATTAAAAAAAAATTGTTAAGTTAAATGTATTAATTTGAGAACTTATGATAGTGAGAAACAAAAATTCAACATAACACATCCTCAACATTACTCTCTGTACATTAACATAAATAAATAGTTCTTATAATTCGTCATATCACAGTAGGTATTTACAGTACGCATGCATATTTATACACCCTAAATTATGTAGGTAGGCTATACTTTAAGTATAAATTAGTACGCACTGAGGAAAGGTCACAATAAAAAAAGGTCACTATTAAAAAAGGTCACTATTAAAAAAGGTCACTATTAAAAAAGGTCACTATTAAAAATGGTCACTATTAAAAAAGGTCACTACAAACAAGCCATAAAACGGAGGCTCAATTTAAACTCTGCAAATCTTCTTTTAAATCAATTTAAGAAACCTCCCAACCTTTTTACTTCCCTACTTCCATGTCTTCCATTGCTAAGGCTGCAGGATGAAAGGTCGTAGTGTGTTGAACAGCTAGTGCACAATCACCGTCAACAATAGTGTTTTTTGCTTGATCAATCACATTTTCTAAGTAGGCGAGCCTTTGCTCTCCAACACCGGGTGGTTGAACTTGTGGAACTCTCAGGTTTGCTTTTACGAAAGCCTTCACCTTCGACCATATGGTTTCCACGGGATTCATCATCGGTGAATAAGGAGCTAACCTCAGTAGCGTTGCTGGAGTCCCGTCATGAACTGCTTCTAGCCGGCTGTGGCACGGAGCATTGTCGACAACAACTACCAGGTCCTCAAGCCGATTGCCAATGTCTTGCCATCTTTGCATTAAGGTTTCTTCAACCCATTCATTTGCTGATTCGTTAGTGAATGACCCTCTTCTTCGATCCATAGCTAATAAGCCTGCAGCCGAAATTGCACAAATTAAATGGACATTAGGTCCTTTGCTTGCTGGTAGCTTTTGAACTGCTTTGTTTCCAGCTTTAGCTCGTCCTCTTTTGCGTCTACAGAACATATTGAAATTGGTCTCATCGATCCAAACAATTTGCTTCCCTTGTTGAATAAGTTCGTTTAAAGTACGAACATAGTCGGCTCGTCTAGCCTTGTTGTGGATTGAGTTCATTGTAACCGGTTCTTTATGGACCTGCTTAAAAGTCATTACCCTACCTTCAAGGTAGTTTCCAATTGTTGCAATGGAAACAATTTTTTGAAAAGAATTCAAAACCTTACTTTGAATTTGTTTTAATGTGAGACCACAATCGTTCTCTATCCAGGTTTCAATTTCATCTATTTCTTCATCTATTAACACTTTCGGCTTCTTTCCCCCCTTGGGTAGAGGTGCATCATCTCCCGACCTGACCCACCGGTATGCTGTTTTGTAGGGGACATTTAATTGAGAGCTCAACGCTACCCAATCTTCACCTCTGTTGGCAGTTGAGACAATTCTTAGTCGGTCTTGGTTTGAATGTTTTTGGTATAATTTTCTAACTATGTGTTCCACCATATCAATATCTTGACGGCAAATAGGACATTGTTCTGCATTGAACACCTGCAATTCACGCTGGTTTTCCAAACAAATCTGATGTAGCAAATGTCTACAGGGCAAAATTCTTATTACGGGTTTTCTCAACATGCTGGATTGGCAAATACCACAGTTGTTTTTGAGCTCCATGTCTAATATTTAAGTAATTTACACTCCACTTGTACTTCAGAAAATGTCAGTTGGTCACTTTCATTTCAAATTAAGAAAAGGTTATTTGCATTATCGAAAAGTATTAAAAAAGTATCATTTAAGTCTTCCAACACAACAACAAAACCTCACACTGCAAGTAAACAAATAACACTGTAGTAACCATAGCAATTAACAAAGCACAGCTGATTTTAATTTGGATAATTTTCTCAAATACAATTGACAACTTCTCAAATTCAAATCACCTTTTCTGAAATGAAATTGAACATTTTTCTCAAATACAATTGATTATTCTCAACTACATTTGTTGTTTGATCAAATTCAACTGACTAATCTCATTTACATTTGATATTTTCTCAAATACAAGTAATTAATCTCAAATACAATTAATAACTTCTCAAATAAATGTGGAAAAGGTGTAGTCTATGTTAATATAATATACTACTATTTATTAAATAATCAATGCTTATACCCAGAAGAAGAGTTAGGTTGTACAAACTGCCATAAGACTGGATGAAAAAGAGATCTTTGCCAATACTGTAATTGCAGTTATTTTGTGATTTTCTATTAAATATATCTTGTAGGACTAGTTTTTATCCATGATGAGGGGGGAAGTTTCTCTCATTAAAATGTAATTACTTACTCAAAATCCTAACTTTATTCAGTTCATTCAACAACATTTCCAACATTGGGCCTAATGGCATTAAAAAATATACTTTAATCGGTGGCCCTACACTATCCCAAAAATAAATTAAAAATTGAACACAAAAATTACCTGTGGAAAGTGGTTCCCTGTTGCACCAGCTGGATAGGATTTTCATTGGATCCTAATGGTTTTTTGGCATCTGTTTTGATGTGAATGCGGCTAAGAGCAACTGATACTTCTTTTGGTACCTCTCCTCCAATGCTACTTGAGGTTATAATCTTTGGAGATTGCTGGAGATCTCCATTTCTGAAAAAAGTTCATCACTTTGCAAAATGTGGCGTTAAACGATATTGCATGAACTAAGGATGAGGTAAACTTTAAATACCGACTGTCCATATCATCAATTCTTGGATAACGGTATTAAGAAACAATTTAGATGGGGCTAGCGGCGCTTATACGAGCCAGAAAGAAGAATCATCGAATGGACTGAAGAACATGGACTTAAACTTTCATGCAACAAACTCAATCACAATCAACAGAACTGAACGTCCATACTGTGACAAAGTGAAAACTTAGGTTTGGCTCTCAACACTACACTCACTTGGGGAGATGCAGTGATTGTAAAATAGGTAATTTACAGACTTCTCTATTTGCTCTCTACGCTATAAATAAAACATGTTATTGGAATTTCTTCAATTTGTTTTGATTTTCTCTTAATATTGCGTTGTTATTTCGTCACCAGCATGGCAACCCATAAGAACCGTGTTGTTTTAAAATTCAAAATGCATTTTTTGTGCTTATATTTTAGCCTATTTTAATTTATGAAAGGATTCTGCACATCTTCAGAAAAATATCTTTCTAAAAGTATGTGTAGGCTATATATTTTCCCTGTGATGCTGAGAAAAATGGTTTTAAAGAAACATGCTTACGGTACCTATTAATATATTGGTAGATGAAGACATGGAGCACATCACATTTTAGATATTAAATAATAAAAACTTTAAAGTTGAATGATCAGAGGTTAGTAATAGTAAAAATCACTTAATTAGCCTACACCATTATCAATTTTAAAAATAAATTGTTAAAATATTTTTAATGTGACTTTGGCTTTCTAGCTGAGGGTAGTTCACTGCATTTTTCACGTGGTGCATATTTATGTAAGTTATTTAAGTAGGTACCGGTACCTATTGTTTTTGTTGTTCAAGTTAAAAAATCTCTACTTGTAAATTATATTTTCTATTAAATATTCATACCTACAGTAAGAAGTTATGCAGATTAAGTGTGAGAATAGGACCATGTGGCCCTAACTTTCCCTGTTAAAATAAAGGATTTTTAATTTTAAAAACTTAATAAAGAAACAATTCTTTATTTGTTGATTTTTACCAAAGCACATAAGTTAGGCCATATTTAACCCTCCAACTGGCACATAGAAAAGTCTGTAGTGGCAAGGCCATTTTAGTGATTTTGCAGTCATATTTTTGAAAATTCATATAAATTGAACTAATAAAGTAAACCATTTGAACCATATACTTGAATTGTTCGTAAAATAGTGAAGAATCTGAAAATGGTAAAACTGCAAGTAGTTGGAAGAATAATTTTTGAAACAAAGAGAAAAAAACCAAAAAAATTGTTTTTTCAAATTTGAAAGTTTGAAAGCAAAACTGTGCTGCAAATGCAGAAAATTTTTTATATGAAATCCAAGATATACAAAATGTTAGCAATTTATTTCTGTTCATAAAAAAGTAAAAACATTCAATTTATAACTTTTTTTGGCTGAGTTATGGCCAAAAAAACTAAAAAACGGTGAAATTCCCATAACCTTGTGAACAGGTGAAGAAGATAAATTGCACGTAAACAACAAGTGATGACGTTGGTACAGGTTGTGCAACATACGGCAACAAAAGTCCACTATGCACAGAATTTCATGGGCTATCAGATGGTATATGTCATTATAACAAAAGTTATAAATTTCGTTGAAACATATGTGAATTACTACCGCGACTATAATAGTCGCGCTGCCAGTTCAAATACACGTAAAAAGGTGGCTGAGGTATTATTTTTCTATTTGAGTTATTTATAAAGATATCGATATAATTTATATATCTCGATATAGAAAATGAACTGCCGGATGCAGTGGTAGGCCTACCACCCGCTGTTCCGTAGACTAAAAATACCCCTTGCTATTATTTGTTGAAAATATCCATTTTCGGTAGTTTTGTGATGCTTATATAGAGAAACTGACTTCGCGCGAAATTTTCTTCCACTTTATCACTAAGTTATATTGATCCATCAGTGTTATAAAGGTTATTTATGTAATAAAATGAAAGTTTAGAACCTCATCTTTCGATTGGTATACAATTTATGTAAGTTAGCGATCGTTTTTAACTGTTTATATGCAATTTAAAATAACCTTGCAAAATGCAACTATTATAGTCGCTGCCACTACAGACACTGACTACCGCGACTATTATAGTCGCTGTGCCAGTTGAAGGGTTAATCAATTTAAAATTGTTTGTTAAACGTAAGCTATACAAAACTGTTGTACAGTTTGAATTTTAGATTTAGTCAACTGTATTCTGTTTACAAAATTTAGGTGGTTTTAGGGGAAGAAATCTATCACCTTCACTTTTGATCCTACCATTAAAACAATAGGCCTAGATCAACAGCTGAGGTTTGTCAAATGTCAATCAACTGCAACATAGGCCTACATTAAACAATAAAAGTAGTGGGGGAACTTTCCCTTAAACCGCATAAATGTGGTGAGAAAAGACTATAGTGTGTTATCACTTCCAATACGTTTATGTAGGTGCCATTCTGATCTTCTCTGTGAATTCGGTTTGTTTGTCATATGTTGGCATGGCTGTAGATACTAGTTGTTTTTGGTAAGTAGGCCTATTCTAAGCTCGAGAATCCAAAAATCTTTGTTTACATTATGGACACATTTCTTCAGCATATATGCAATACATTGAGTACATCCAAAGAATCAACAATCCCTATCTGTGCCTGAGATCTAGGCTACTTATATATGCGTCATAAGTTATTTTGAGTTGTTTTGTCTCTGCATCACAGAACAAACTATAAAAGGTATCAAATTACCAGAGTAGGCCTACCTACTGCCTGTGATGTTCTTGTACAAGATCTGATGATGAGGACTCAAGTCCTCGAAACGTGTAATCCATAAGGACTAACAGGATCACTCTGGCAGTACTCAGGTAATTTTATACCTTTTATAGAATATATTTGTTCTTCTAAAAACTTTAAAGAAATTAAAACTTAAAATAGAACAGTTACTGTACCTGAATGCATCAAGAGGAGAAGCATCGCCTTTTGGCATATTCATCGTAGCTTCACTGGTAAGTCCATTTGGTAAATCATTTGAAATCAAAGTGTTCACAGATCCCAGACAATTATTTCTTTCATTTGGGTGCATAAATACATCTGAACTGCTATTTGAATTGTCATTGATGATAGACTTGGGTATAAGTTTACTTGCAGTTAGTTGGTTATTGAACACTAGGCCTACTTTGTCAACAATTCTACCACTAGTAGAGCCCTTTGATGACTGTGAATTATTATTTACACCATTTTTGAGTAATGAAGACTGTCGAATCTTAAGTAATGACTCTCCTCCCTGATTGACAGAATGTTGTTTAAACGCTTCATTTGACCTATGTAATAAAGAAGTCGCCTTTATTTGCTGCGTACCATTTTGATTAGAAATGTTATTAATATGTGAAACTATGTTGGAAATGTTTGTACCTACAGGAATAGCCTCAGCAAGATTAAGAAACGTAACATTTTCTGAATTGCAAGTCACAATTCCAAATGTCTGTCCAGGATTGTTGGACTCGTTTACTTCATTGGACTGTATTAACCCTTTACTATTAATTAAATCTACTGGGGAGTTAATAAAGGGTAGCTCAGATGTTGACGCAAGATTATTTAAATCGCTCTCAACACTTTCAGAAGTTTCGTTGACAACAGGAGGCGCATTAAGCCTAAATAATTCATTGTTACTCAGACCAGTGAGATTTTCATCAGTTAACTGTAGTGTATATGTAACGGTCCCATTGATGATATGAGGTATAAGTGTAAGTTGTTGGTTGTGAGAAGCATCAGGATTAAAATTTTCTAGAAATGAATTTTCACCATTTTTGTCAAGCAAGACATCTTCTGTTAAATTACTTGCAACCTCTGAATTCATACAGCTTGTATCATTTGGCTGCAAACTTTCGTCATTATTGTCACTCCTGAACTGACTTTGATCCGTGGAGCAGTCAATAATTTCTTTAGTTACACTGTCTGCCATGAGACTTGGCTCAGGTGTATCCACAGTGATATGAATTCCCAGTTGTGCGGCTTGTTCATAAGTAAGGCTTATAGTTGAGGTTTCATCTGAAATTCCATCGTTAGACAACACAGCGATGAACTCATTTCTTCCAGCATCATTGGTACTTAATACGTTTACATTTTGATCAGGGTCCAAAACAATGTTACTAATGCAGCTTATGTGGTCTGATGTCAAGTTATCAGGTGAAGGTACATCATCAATAGCCTGATGTAAAATATCAGAGCCAAACCCAGATATAGAATTCATACTCATATCGTCCTTCAGAATAATGGGTTGACCATTAATAGTGCCAAGAAACCTACCAAAATTACCTGATGAAGACATAATTGGTCACTCACTATTACCACCACATAACTTAATTAGGGTCACAGTGATAAATAAATGGTCAAGATGAAGTTAGGCTAGGAGGTTATCTTTGTGCTAGTGATGGTGTAGATTCTTTACTTTAAGCACAATATTCCTAAGAAAACTGAAAAAAAATATTTGCACTTTTAGTTGGTGTTAAGGTTATTGCTGCACAAAAACTCCGTTATTTGGCCTTGGGCAACAAACCGAGTAAATTAAACGGACCGAATGAAAACATTATGCAGGTAGTGTACAGGTTATAGCAAACTACGAAACGAACCAAACCAACCAGCAATACATTTCATTTTACTTTACGTTTACACACGATTCGATGCGAGTGATGCGACAGCGAGAGTAATAGAAAATAATTCTACGTCTTGTTAAGACGACGGACATCGGATCGGAAAACGTGAAATTAACCATAGCATGGAGAATAAAACTGGGGAATGTGGGAATCGGGATGGCAGAATAAACCACTGAGATATAATTCTAAACCATGGCAGAATAAACCATAGCACCATAGCCTCCTCGAGCCTCCGCTATATGAAATGAATATAGAATCGAATAATTTGAGTCGTCATCATAGAGTTAAATAATTAATTATTGTGTTTTATTGGTTACTTCTGTTGGTTAGTCTATAGTTTTATCTTAGCCTCCTATTGCACAAGGAGGTCTAGCAAAAAGCACGAAGTGTATCTATATCTGTAGTCAACAGTGGTGGTTCCAAGGGGGGAGGGTGGCTAGGGGCCAAAGTCCCCCATCGTAACCTGAAATCATAAATTCAAACATACATTTTGTTATGAAAACGTAACGGAGGTTTTTGGACACAGTTCTACTGTAGACCTTGAAAAATGCTTTTAAAAGTCACAAAATGGTTTTAAAAATAGCATATTTTCCAAAGGAGGGCCCCCCAAACCCCCCTCCTGTTTTGGAACACCCTTGACAAAGTCCTGGAACCACCACTGGTAGTCAATGTTCATATTTTATTATTTCCCGATAAAGTCGTTTAATAATCTCTACTAACTACTAAGTCACCTAAAGGGAGATGTATAATCAATGATCAAATTAAATTGGATATTTTTTTAATGCTTCTGACAGGCGTTTTCCGTGACTGACCACCCACACCCTGCACAGTTTACATTGCCAAGAAAATAATATTCTTCCCTGTTTTGGTATGATCCTCTACTATGATCAGCTGATTGACTATTATAACTACGATCACAGAAAACATACTAGGAGACATGCCTATAGTATGTTTTCTGTGCTACGATTTAACCTGTCATTTTGTGTTTATAGTTTAGTACCTGGGGAGGGGAAATCATTAGTTTACTCTGAAAGCAGTCTTAGTATTGCAGATACATTAATCCAGATACATACATCCATTCCCAAACTCAATACTGCTCGCATTTACTATTTCCTTCACCACTCCCTACGTCGTGGACCTGTTTCCTTCCTTTCTCATAGCATTTAAATATTACAGATAAATTAATCTAACTGCCACAAACGGTTCCCCCACTTTGCCATGCCAGCCTTCCCTACTTCCTACGTCGTGGGCCTGTTCCTTCGCTTCTCATAACATTTTAGGATTGAAGATACATTAATCTAACTGCCACAGACGGTTCCCACACTCTGCGATGCTAAACTTTACTAGGCCTACTTCCTACGCCACTTCATACGTCGTGGACCTAACATAAATTTTTTCTAAGCTCTACAAAATTGTTTGTTTTTAATAAATAAATGTATAGTTTGGAAAGAATTTGCTAAATTGTATGTTTTTCGGTCAAAAATTTGAAAAAAAATTTTTACTTCATAAACCCCCGATCCCATAGTCCGATCATGCTGGTTCGCAAAGGTTGGAATCCTGATGTGCGCCAAAGTATAAACCGTACGACAAAGTAAGTAAATGCAGCAATTAGCAGCTTTCTGTACTATAAACAGTGCAAGGAAGCCAACTTTGTTGGGTGACTGTAGTAAAAGCTATTTTGTGTAGATTACAATTAAAAACTATAATCGATAAAATAAAACAAACTTTTATCTTACAAACTATACCAAACAAATATTTTTTAAAGAGTTTGTTTTAGTTTTATTTTATCATTAAACCAATTAACGATTAAAACTAACTCTAGTTTGAAAATCACAATTTGAACACTATTTTCTATATTCAATGGTATAGCCATAGCGTGCAGGACACGGAATAAAAATCGATCACGAAGTCTCTCGTGAGTGTCTTCCTCTCTCCCTTATCACCTCTTCTGTATAACCTAGTATCGTCTGGTTACAGTTTTTATGTTGTTTATTTTCCACTGTCATTATTATCAATAAAGTGTAGTGTGGTATTGTTGTTGTAGTTGATATTTTAAAACGATCTTATAAATTTATAAACTGTAAGTTTATTTTAACTTTTTTAATGTATACTACCTAACGTAAGCTGCATATGAGTATAAAATCGTCAATAATGTATGGACACAATCCATTTTTAGATAGGCTATAAATCATCAATGTAAATAGATAACTCAGTACTGTAAATGGGGTGGATGATACCGTAACTATTTAAAACTTCGTCTCAGGCCCTCGAAGCAAAACAAAATAATAAAATTGGGCGCACCAACAAATTATCAAACAAACAATTCTTGCGATTGACTGATTCCATTTTAAATAGCCCTCAATTATTGTTCAATGTTGCTGCAACTTGATTTTTACTTGGTAGGCCTATCTATTGTAAAATTTGTTAGAACCCTATTGAAAAAATTGTGACAAAATTACACATACAACAAATTTTACACGTAAACTTACCGGTGGCGGTACTGTGTAACATTATAGCTTTAACTTAGGCTAAAATAATTTTTAAATGAAAATAACGACTACAATTATTATGGATATAAAATTATTTACTACTCTTTAATTTGTTCTAGGAGTAACCATACTCTGGAGATACAATTAAAAACATGGGTGAAAATAAGGAAACAAAGAGAGAGGAAAAGGAGAGGGAAAGGGCCCAGACTAGTCCTGTTTGGTCTTATTTCAAAGTTTGTGAAGACAATGCGGTTATGGCAGACTGCCTGTTATGTGGCATCAAAATGTCTAGAGGAGGGACTTCGCCCAACCGCTGTGGCACTACCAACCTTCGCAGACATATTCTCTACGCACACAACATCCATCTGCCCTCAATTAATAAACTTGGCTCGTCAGGTAATGTCTGCTTTTCAATGGAAAATTAATTTTTTTGTGACTGGTTTTAGAAGCCTTTTGATTTTAGCTAGCAGTTTAGGCCTAATCATCCGTGCCTAAAGTGATTCTTTTTGTTACAAGCTTTTAACAAAATGAATGAGGTCAGAAATAAGTTTGTCGAAAAAATCACTTACTAGGTGTGAGCTATGTTTTTTATACTGCACCGTTCTTAAAGATAACTAACCCAGTAAACTAAAACTGGGCATATTGTTTACATATATATATATATATATGAGATCAGTCCCTAAAATTGTGTCTTTATTTTTGCTAGCCTAAGCCCTACAGTGAACTGATCATACAGTCATATTATTGAGGTACCTATTTAACTATTTGGACTACTGTATTACAATTGTGCTGGTTTACTGTAAACAGTCACTAATCTTGTCATATTCAAACTAATTAAAATTCAGTTGTCAAATTACAAACGATCATATAGGAAAAGCGATTTAAAACCAAGTTGTTGTGGATATGCCAACGATTGAACCACTCTTCTCAAAGTCAGAGAAGCTAACCACTAAGCTTGCACCTCACTCACCTGTGTGTTTGGGCTTCATTAATTTAATTACTATATATTGATCCTTTGAAAGCCAAAACTAATAATGACAGAGAATGAGAATGAGAGAATAAAATACAAGTGTAGAGCTGTCTGTGAATTAAGATCTCCATCACACTTCCATCGCGGCCAAGCAAGTTTGTTCAAATCTAAGACCAACACCCCCATGTAGCACAGATGGTTGGGCCAACGTTGGTAAATTGTGGAGCCACACAGTTGGCCAACGGTAGAAATGTCACCTCTTTAAACTGTTTTCCAGCCAACCATTGTCCAACCGTTTTATTTCACACAAAATAATAAAGATTTAGTACGAAAAGCATAATTATTAGTTGAGTAAATTGATTAAATAGTTCATAAAAACAAATTTTGAAAAAAAACTAGAACAAAATTTTTTTGGCCCAGACGGGTCTCGAACCCGGGTTCTTCGACTTATGAGCCTCTTACTTTACCACTGAGCTATCTGTGATTGCTGATATAGAGAGTTTTCAAGTGGTGAAAGAGCAGCCGACAGTTGCAATGGTCGCAATACTTCAATTTTTGATACTACACAGTATAATATGATTCTGTTAATCTGTTAAGGCATCATAAGTAGTTTTTTTTTTTTTTTTGAGTTAGAGAGGATACTGGTATTTGAATGATTAATTAATTACCGTTAGATTGTTAATGCTATTATAATTGCCTGTTATATGATTAATTACTCTTTCCCCTTAAATTGTTGCAAATAAGTTAAAGAATATTAATTTAAAAAATATTTGCATTATTAAAATTCATTGTTGTAGCGCCGGAACTGTAATATATAAAATATCTGGTTTTACAATACCTTTATCAGTTCCAAAAACTTTTGGAAACTTTTGGAACTGATAAAGGTATTGTAAAACCAGATATTTTATTATAATTATGTTGTGAAAGCTAGACCCAGAGAATGAAAGTCGTGTAAACTCAACTATGGACCATTGTTGGTCCAACAAAAGTATCTTTTGTTGGTCCAACCGAGTGAAAAACGGTTGGACAACGGTTGGCTTGATGTATGATACCCAGCAATGCATATTAATGTATTTCATTAACAATAAACCAATGTTGGTCCACAGTTGTAAATATTGGTTGGCCCAACTACGAGATATACAGTTGGACAACGGTTGGTTGGTTGTGGAAGCTCCAACCAACCATCGACCAACTGTCCCACAGTTGGCCAACGTTGGCCCAACCATCTGTGCTACATGGGCCTTGTCCTAAAATTCATTCACTACTGTTCTAGCCGGTTCCCATCCCCACTAGCAGGTTGACTCCTATCTCGCAGAAACATAATCACAGAATTTACATGGTAGGATCACCTGTTTTCCGTCACATACTTTTTGGTTCATATGAAGAGACTTCATCGTATGTATTGTGGGGTAGAATCAGTATAGATCTTACATGGACTAAATTGATTAGCCACAATGGGAGACTTTAATTCACAGAGCCCTTGTATAAGCTTCTTTACTCTATTGCAGTTCAAGAGCCATCAAAGAGGATTACACGAAAAACAATACCCAAGAAACTACAATCTATAAAGAAGAATTCTAGTTTAAAAAGAAGTCGAAAAAAAACTGAATTCGTGAAAGGTGAAAGTGGAAAGAAGGAAAAAGGTAGAAAAGAAGTAGTGGAGTGCGAGACCCAGCCGGAACCAGTAATGTGTATAAAGTGGAACACCTACGTAAACAACATGACTACGACTCTTCCTCAGCTGCTACAGGATGAACAGTTTGTAGACGTCACGTTAGCTTGCGAGGGACAATCCCTCAGGTGTCACAAGGTAAAGCAATGAACAATCATGTGCTACTCTATATTGATGATTTTTTTTTAAATAAAAATGTAGCTAGTTCAATTATTGTAAACGTTGGGAAAGTTATTCTCTTCAGCCAGAACGTTATATTCAAAGCTAGAAATTTTGAAACTAAAAGATTTCAATTATTATTTATTAGATAAATTATATAGGTAGTTTGTACAACTTAGCTTGTACAACTTCGACGTTAAAAATAAAAGTAGCCTACTTGAAAATCTTTTGTGAACACCTCTTCTTCCACATACATCTTGATTCCCCACTTAAAAAGATTTACCTCAGGAATTGGTTTTTTGTCCATTCCATTTGCATTGCTGCTGCTGAAACTCTTAAAAGTGTCAAAGCTCTATATAATAATCAAAGTTTGATGTGGATGAAATATTATCAATCATCACTTTATACGCTACCAACAAAGGATCGTATATGTGACTTGAATACAAATTTCATTAACAGATGAATACTTCATATAATTTAATAATTAAAGTCACAGCACAGCTTTTACATTACTGGTACCTAAAATAAAAATATAATTACTATTTAATTTTTGAAGTTTATTACAGGGTTTTCTGTTGCGAAGATTTACAGCCATAACAATAATATCAGCTTCCATTTTATGCCTCTGGAATTTGATGCTGTCTTCAGCATTGGATCTAAAAAATAACTAGATTTTTAATGAAAAATATATATTGTATCTTACCCTCACATGTTAGGCTATAGGTTAGTTGTAACGTCCGACATTTTGTAGATTCTGTTGGCTGCTTGTTCTCCGTATTTCTACGACCTTCTGAGCGCAGCCGCCTGTAAACATCCCATCATCATGTTCAAGGACTACAGGTTCTGGGAGCTTCAAGCGTTGGTAGCCTTCATGTACTGCGGGGAAGTTAATGTGCCACAGTCTCAGCTCCCAAGAATATTACGGGTGGCAGAGGCGCTGCAGATCAAAGGCAAGTAACCTCTAGCAGTTGTATCCAGTTTGCAGTCAAGGGCCGTTACATACAGGGTGTTTATAAAAAAATGCCGGGATTTTAAATGGCAATTGCTTGGGTACCTTTCAAGGTAACTAAACGTTTCATACGTCAAATTAAAGTTAAAATAACTAAGTTTTGTTTCCTGTATAGCAAGGGAGGAAACGTTGACATTGTGCACAACAGGTGCAGGATGGTAGGCCTCCATTGTGACTCACACGCCTTACGCCAGTCATCAGTATGATGTTTTCGGTGCAAAAGAAGGCACAAAGTGTAATCTGTGGTTCGCAGAGTTTAAATTGATTGCTTAATTAAACTAAATTTAAATCTACTTGATGATAAAGAAGTTTAACGTTGTTTTAATGAGTGTTTTGAAAGAACATCCACCTGGCTGGCTAAAAACATGTGATGACAAAGTCAAAGAAATCCGACAATTCTGCATCAGAAGCCCGAAATAATCTATTTCCTGGCGACGTCTTCAGCTTAACCACCTAAATCGACACTTCTTGATGATATTATCCGTAAAATATTGAGTCTTTGTGCCTACAAAATTCAGTCTTGACATCAGAGAAACCCTACGATCTCCCTAAGCTTACACACTTTGCCAGTTTTAAGCTCATGAGATTGATGGAAATCTGAATTTGATGAATTTATTCCAAATGTTATCAAAATGGTAAGAAAAAACGTTCTTTTCCCTTCAATTTGACATTTAAATTATTTAATCATCTTTAAATAGTCTCCGAGCAACTTCGTTTAAAATCCCAGCATTTGTTTGTAAACTGTCCATTTTTAGATCATGGGGTACTCTAATAATATTTTCCAATTTGCAGTCACATATTTGAAACTGTTTGCCAAGGAGCAGCAATCCAGGTGTACAACACATTTGTTTTTTAGTTTTTGGAATTTTGTAAGAGAAAAATTAACAAATCCATCCTTGTATAACATTAATGGCGTTTTTACACTTTGTTAAAACAATTGAACTCTTCCTTTAATAGTCAACAAAAACCATTCAATATTTCTATTGCTAGAATTACGTATCTCATACAGTAGAGTCCCGTAAGTCCGAAATGGTTGGGACCGGGCCCATTTCGGATTACCAAATATTTCAATATAAATGGTTTTTGTTTTATTTTAATTTTTTGAAATTTTTTTTGTCTTAGGACGCAGGCACGAGCCCGGGATTGTTTTTCACATTACTTAAGGCTAGACCTAGTGGCTGCAGCATTATCACTTAATAAAATCCATTTGTGATTTGGCGGACGAAAATGAAAAATGTTAATAACAAAAATGGTGAAATATTTACTAAAATACTCTACAAAAAAGTCTATCTCGCCCGGCCGCTACAGAATAATTTGACAAGGTACAGCTAAGTGTGTTAAAAGTTTAATAAAAAAATTTTAAAATTTTAGAAACTTTAATTTTTTTTATCAAAAAAATATAAAAAATATATTTTTTGGTTTCGGATTAAGGAGACTTTCGGATTACCGAAGTTCGGATTATCGGGACTCCACTGTACCACGTAATTTTATGTCAACTAAACAAATTAAGAAAACATTTTCAATACAATTGTCTCTTAGGTTTAGCGAAGCCAGCAACCAAATTAGAATTTGATGAAGATGAAGTTGAGTCATCTTTAGGAGACGTTGAGCCTCAGATTGTCAAAAAACCACAACCCACCAACAAGAGGAAGAGGAAACCCTCACCACAAAACTGCTGCAAGGTAAATTTAAAATGTGGAAATGGAAATGTATATTTTTACTGCTCAAATTATAGCAGAATTTTAGCAGGTGACCTAAATACCTCTGAAATACACCAGATTTACCTAGGCTCAGCTTAGGGTGGTATTTTAGGAGGTGGAAAACTTTTAAAAACGGCTATCTAAAAATTAACAAAATTGATAATAGGAGTTTTTTTTAAGGGATAGTAGGACTCAGCAAGCTTCTGAGAAAAATAATTCTGGGGACTAATAGGTACATAAAAATTGGTCACAAAACTTAATGCTGATATTTTGTGGTATTGAATTCTTCAGAGAATACGTTAAAGAGAAAATATCAATTAAGGTATAAACTGGTGTGTTTAATTTTGTGTTTTAAAATTAAATAATACATTTTTTTACAAACACCAATTAATTGAAAGTATGTTATCTGTATGGGTTTTACTATACAAGGTAAGAACATTCATTATTTACAGATTTTTTATTTTGTGTTACTAACCAACAAAAACTACCGACAAAGCTGATACTGTTAACTTAACTAGGTCTTTAAATAACCTTGCAGAAACAGGGAAATGAAATATTGAGGTGTCACTGCAACTCCGAGTGTGTCGGATGTTGAAAGAGGTAAGTCCAGATCTGTCTGAATAACAAAGAACTATGGATATCCAGAGAAAAAAAGGATTTGGACAGATAGTAAGAAACTAAAATTACTGGGAACCCAGAGTAGTAGAAAATAAATTAAGATTAAGGATAAACATAAATTTTATATGTAAGTTGTTTGTATAACAAACTATTTCAGTTGGTTGTTAAATAAAAAAATAAACTTTAATAAGACTATCAAATTACATCAAGTTACGACGCAGAGCAGAGGTGGACCTACATAAAGGCGAACCTGGTGCCTGGGGCTCTGCGTTTTCAGGGGCCTCGCACAGCCGTATTTCAGGTATTAAGAGAGCTATTGAACTTCGCCTTGAGCCCCACAATCGCTAGGGTCGCCACTGACACAGAGTTAGATTGCCTCACTTTTTTTTTAAGTAGGGCAAGAAGTTGTGTTGTTGAAATGGTGTAAATATTAGAACCAAAACAAAATTATGATCATTTATATCTATTGTTTATCCCTACATCACCATTGCAACTTTCTTTTGGTAATAGCTTTTTTGACTTGTAAATTTAACAATATCCTAAATCATACATTTAATAAATACAGTGTTCTGTAAAAATAAATTTTCTTTCATGTATAAGTTATTATTCACAAAATCCCTGTTATGCCCAACCATGTGCTATTTTATAAATAGTAAATAATTATTTAAAAATTGGTGTGCTATCTACTTACAGAATCCCACCAAAACGTCCAAAGCTAAGCTCAAACAGAGTCCCAATATTTCTCGCAGAAAACTGAAATCTCCTAAAAAGAAGACTGCCTCGCCTGCAAAAAAACCAAGATTATTGCTCGAAAAGGTATTTTCATTCAATATTTTTTTGTAATGAGTTAACACCTAATATCATAGTTTTTTTTTAGATTATTTATAAAATAATATGAAATTTGCATGGAGAACAAACAAGCTTAGTCCTTTAAATTTTAAAACCAAACAAGCATTACCTACAAAGTTAGAAGTAGGCCTACTTAGCTCCATATTTCCTAAACCCTTCAAGTACCTAACAAATATCTTTCAAAAGTTGTAAAATTAATGTAAACTATCACTTCAAGTATTTTCATTTTTAATTTTTTTGGGAAATCTACATATTATTTATGTGGATGTACTGAAAATAGATATATATTTTTAGAAGAACACAATACGTAAACCACCAGTGGAAAGAGACGCTACTCATGATGAGAAGACTGTACCAAACACCTTACCTCTGCCCGATCCTTTGGAACAAAACTGCTCCACGCTGCCCGAACTGCTTCATAATGACATGCCTGACATGCTCAATGTAAGTATTTAAATCATCATTCTGACTTCTTTTTACATTTTCAATTTTCAATGCTTACTTACTTACTTACTCCTGTGGCCATGTAAACCCAAAGTGGTTTTTAGCCTCGCCAACGATCCGCCTCCATTTTTCCCTGTCTTTGGTCAATTCTTCTCTTGCTCCCAATTCTCTTACATCTTTCAAGACTTGGTCTCTCCAACGCAGTCTTGGCCTTCCTCTGGGTCTTCTACCATTTGGTCTACCTGTGTATACCTGTTTAATTAAACTAGACTCTTCCCTTCTTAAAACGTGGCCTAGCCACCTCAATCGTTTACTCTTAAAGCAATTAGGTCTGGCTCATGATATAAGTCTCTCAGTTCACTATTTTTCCTTATCCTCCACACTCCTGCTTCATGAATAGGTCCGTATATTTTCCTTAATACTTTGTTTTCAAAAGTAATTAGCTTTCTTTCTGAATACTTTGTTAAAGCCCAGATTTCACAGTCATATAGTATTATTGGTTAAAGTATTGTCTTGTAAATCCTTATTTTAGTTTTCTTACTCAATAGTTTGCTGCTTAATACCTTATTCAGGCCCCAGTAGCACCTTTCCGCAGATCTTATTCTACTAATAATTTCATTATCTTCTCTATTATTACTGACTACAGTTACCCCTAAGTATTTAAATCCATTAATTAGTTTAAAGCTATGGTTCAATACTTCTAAAGGTGCTACTTAAATAAATAATAATAAATTAAAGGTGCTACTTTGATCCATGCTACATCAATATCAATTTCTCTACATATTTTCATATATTGTGTTTTGTCTTCATTTACTAACAGACCAACTTTTTAGCTTCCACTAATACATTTTCTGCTAGATTTGTTAGGTCCTGTCTATTTTCTGCAAAGAGTTCAATGCAATTCTATTTTCAATGCTGCAAAATCAAATTTATTTAGAAAACCCATCTTGGATTGTATGACATTTTCGGGTCGAAATCTTAGCCTGCACACAAGATATATATAGTTTAAAATACAACTGCCATTATTGCTGAGAGCTTGATATTCAGTTTGTGTTTGTAGTCTCACCAATACAATGATAAATCTTTGCAATGCTGTAAAGAGTATTTTTTTCTGAAGCTTCACTTTTACTTTTACTATTCTCTACTAGCCTAAATCTTCATGTTTACTATAGGCCTAATATAATTTATCCATGCTATATTTCCGCAATTTAACTGTTTTCAGATTGTATAGTCTCCATAAAAATGAGATGGTTGTGTCCAGATTGTTTTTGAAAATAACATAAACATTAGTAAAATCATAGCCAGGATAAAAATTTTGCACTTGTCCTCAAAGAGTCCTTCTTTATGTGATTAACTTGTGAGATGTATTAACTGGGGACATCTCGTGTAGGACATCCTTGCCATGAGGGACACGGACGGAATCACGGAAGGGATCAGTCTGCCAGGAGCTCACAAGGTGGGAAGTGTGGACAGTATATTCCCTCTGGGTGATATCGACGGACCTTTTCTTTCCAACGGACTCAACGGCTCAGATCACTTTGACTTGATCAACCCAGGTCAGTCACTGGACAATTTTAAAGCTAAATTCTTTTAGCCATTCCCGAACAGGTGGAAGATATCCGCAAAATGGTTGTAGATGCCAGGAAACTGTTATTTCTGCGGATTTTGTTGATAGACTTGTTGGTGTTTGTGCAGTGTTTTCCACTCCCATTTTGTTAAATGCCACAATGCTCTGGTGAATATAAGGGAGCCATCCGTGTTTTTGCTTGGCAAAGAAATACAGAAAGGATTTTGGCCAATTTAGCTTATCGAAATGTCTGTAAGCACTGTTTTCTTTACTACATAATGATGACTAACCCTTGTATTTTCATATTCCAAAATCTTTGTCATCTGAAGGAAATACTAAGGGATTTTTTTTGCAAAGTTCATGATTATAACATAAAAAGAGCTCAAGCCTTGTGCTCTGTTATGTCTTCAACAATCATAATATTTTAGCTGAAGATTTCTTAATGATATATTTATATTTTTCAGAGTGTAGACTCGGAGATGATGATGGAAGATAATGAAAATGACTGTGAGCAACTTGTGGCAAATATTCCTACCTAGTCATAACATTATTTGAGAAAGTGAGGATGAAATTTAACAGCTTAGTAATTAGTTATTAATGATATTAGTGATAATGAATCAGGTTTTGTTGATCTCATAGCTTTGCTTAACATGGAGTGCTGTAAGCGAATGGTAGTGTAGAATTAATAAAATGAAATCAAAATGTAGGCAATTTGTGTCACCCTTGATATTACCTTACTTATTAGTTGTTGTGTCATTGCACAAAGAGTTTATTTTGTTGTAAAGTTAAGTAAGGTATGCTAAAAAGTTGAATTTACTTTTTGCGTTTACTTGTGAATTCTTTTTCATATTCCAAATACTAAGTTACACAATCAATGTGAGTACTAATGTATTTTACAGTAGACTCCCACTTAACTGACCTCGCGTTAACCAGTAATCAGATTATCCATCCTGGCTCATAAAATATTACAGTTTGTATTAACTGACCTTGTTTGACAGCAGTTCAGTTCAACCCCCACTCTCTAGGAATCTCGGCATTTCCACTCCCGTTAATGGGGACAATACGCTTCATTCTACAGGATGTTACTGTACAAATAAACATCCTGTCTCGTAACCAAATGGTTGCTTGTATCTTTAATTTTGACAATAAGTTCTGTACTGTATTAGGTTGGATTTGGAAAGCATAAATTAATATTACTAAAGGCATTATAATAAGAATTTGTATTGACTCTTGCCTAAGATCATAATTCATTCATGTGAAAGTATTTGACCAACGTTTTTGGGTTTTATTGTTACTTTTCTATCGTCAATAGCCTACTTGAGAAAACTTTGGTGAGTCGGTGGTAGTGTCACAGACTTCGAGCCCAAGGCGGCGATGTCGTGGGTACGGATCCTTGTCACTGTCGCAAACATTTTATCAGCACAGTTCACCTTTGAGGTACCGGCTCACCCCTTGCTTTGCTGGATATGTTCCACGCACAGATCTGTAGTCTATGTGGACGGGCAAATGCAAGGGTTAAAGAGGCCACCAACCTCTTAAAAAATAAATAAAAAAAGGAGATTAGTGTAGTTAATTTTAATGCACGGACCACTTCAGAATGGTAATTATATGACTCTAAATAAATGGAACTTCATTTTTTTATTTTTTTTTATTGCCCGTTTTAACCGACTTTTTGAGCTATCCAACGTAGGTCTGGTCCCGTTAGGGTCCGTAAGAGGGGGTCTACTGTAATTTAAACTTAAATACGTTTTCACTTGATAACTGTTACTGGCCAAAGCCTTACGGTTGTATATTGAAAAATATGTCTGTTGTGCTGTTTTATATTTACATATATGGTTGATGGTTTTTTAAATGAAAGTAAGTAAAGTGAAAATAAGTGAATCATAGCTCATTTTGAATCATTTTTTATCCTACAAGCATTTGGACTAGATTTTTAAAATAGAAAATTTAATTTAGTTTGCTTTTTTTTTTACAAAAGAATTTACAAGTTTTCACAGGCTTGGGTCAGTCAAGTTTATCTTTGTTGCATGAAAATATTGTTTTCACTTGTATTATATTTGTTTGTTACATATGGAGAAACCACGAATACTAGAACAGCCCCGGTATGGATCATAAACATAAACAAATGATGTTACTGCCCTTAAAGTAAAACTAAAACTGTCTAAACCATATGTTAATGTTATTGTTATTAGTATAGTATTTGGACCAGTTGCGTAATTTTTTTATGATTATGATCCATACTGGTTTTGATTCTAATATTTTTGTGAGATACCCAAGTTATTTGTTAATATTGCTATTAGTATTATGTTATATCATAGTTACGTTAAGAGCTGTAGTTTGCTATTAACTGTATATTAAGTATTTTTAGTTACTTAAATCTTAATCACATATGCTGTATTACTATATCTTAGTCAAATGTATTGTTTTTGTTATTTGATGGGTGTCTGTCTGTGTGTGAGGTATACAACATCTGTTATTATAAAATCACAGTAATGGTAATATTATGTTATTTGGTACTTAGTCCACCCTGTTTGTTTCTTTTTTAAAGGGAGGAGGGTTCCAAAGTAATGCTAGTTATTAAGTATAACCGTGGTTTTCTGGGTGTGGATTGATCGGGCCACAAATTAGATGTTAAAATAATTGAATAGTTCCACCGAACAACGTTACAAGTGGATATTTTTAAACAACACAAAATTATTCTGGCCGCGCTAATGCCAACACAGCCGGTTTCTTGCCACTCGATAGCTTATAAGTGCTGCCAACCAATGTATTTGTAAAAACAAAATATCCCACACAGTGGAGAAAGTCATTTGCATGGTAGTTTTTTTTAATCTCAATTTCAAACAATATATGTCGTTTGCTGTGTTGTTCGGTGGGGATATTCAATTAATTTTTTTTTTAAAGTTCCCATTTGTACTAATTGTAGTAAACATCCATTTTCCATGTTAAATCTGCAGCAATTTTAAGAATAAAAATTACCCATGAGCCACCGGCAAAGTGTAAAACTTCAAGTAATTTACAGTACTTTCTTACATAAAGTCCCTTTTTTGTAAACCAACTTTGTAACTGTGTCAAACTGGAACGGCCACTTATTGAAACGCTTCAGTACCTAAAAAAACCAAAAGAGAAAGAAAATTGATCTTCAGTAGTGTTTTCTATGCTCATTTCACTAAATTGGAATTTTTAAATTTACATCTGAGAAGTGTATATAAGGTGGCACGGCTTTTAGTCAAGCCAGTTAAATTAGTAAGAAGCAAACTAGTGTGAAAGAGTAGGGTTTACGGATCATGCCAGTATATTGTTTATTCCAGTATTGATGGATTACATTAGTTTGTATTGAATTGTATGAGTAATATTGCATTGTACAGTATAAGATTTTGATTTATTTGACTGCAGTTTATGGAAATAACGAGTTCCTAAGCTATAATTATTGTTTTGGTAACTTGAACTGTTATTTTAAAAGATGAGTTTTCATTTTGGAACAATGGTAGTGTTTACTAGAATAATAAAAGTTTTCTCTGTAAATGTATATCATAAATATGGATTTGAAATGAATTGGGTTAAAATTGAATTTTGCTAATTAATACGTTCGCTGCGGCCCACCATCGAGCAAACCCGTTTGGCTACCAAATATTTCAGTTTGACGTGCGGTAATGTGCTGCGTTATGACGAGAGTCTACGAGGTTTGCTGAAACACTCACAGATAGCAGCACTGTCTAGAACTAGCCGATTCCATTGTATTGCCAATTGGAGGGAGAAAGACAAGACAACAAGTTGATTTCTAAGCTTGCCAGAAGGGGATTTTACAGGGTAATTTACTACCGATCCTACACCACAATAAAGCACCCACTCCTAGATAAACGCAGACATAAAAATACCCGTTCTTCGCGGTGTGCTACTGTGCAGAAGTTGAATGGAATGTAGGCGATGCCTGCGCTCACGGATGAGCGTTCAGCATGGCAGAAAGGAACTAGAGCACTCACTTGTGAGTGGCCCGCAGCGATCGTGTTTAAGCTACTAGCTTAGCTATGTTAAAGGAAATTAGCTATTCTGTTAACTTATTGTACTATTGTTGAGTTTAATTAATTGATTTCATTGGTTTAAATCAATCAAATGATTAAACCTGTTAGAGATGAACTTAAATGCTTAAATAACATTCCCATTTGTCTTATGATTTTGTGTTTAGAGAACGATGTGAGAAATATAGACCAAATATGAAATATGTTATATTGTGGGAAGTAGTATAATTTTAATGGTTAAGTTCAGACATGTTATATAGTTGTGGTGGAGCTTTACCGCTCCTATTCTTTCACATATTATAGTAGAAAAAAAATGGGTTTCAGCTAGTGATGTAAAATACCTGGGTATTTAAAACTCGGGGTAAATACCCAAAATCCATAAATACCCGGGTATTTTGGGTATTTATGAAATCAATTTAAATTCGTTTATATTTACCCCTAAATATGTTATTGTTATCACTACATGATAAATTAGGATAGCCTATAACACCTTTTACAGTAACTTGAAGCTTTGATAGTACCTTTTATTTAATGATTTAGCACTTTTTTTTAAATAATACATAAAGTTTCTTAATAAGCATGGGGTTTCGTGTCTTAAATCGAGTAACATCAGTTAAATTTAACATAATAAAAAATAGGATATTAAAAAAGGCTGTGGCTATTTCAATTTTTATCATTTTATAAATTTATAACCATAACATAAACAGGCTGGGTGTGCAGGTGTGCAGTAATAAAACAAGCCTGTGATGCTACCTTTGATTGAGAATGCTAGAAACTAAACACTCCCTATGAAATGAAATCAAAACAACACCTCATCAGAGAAATAGTGAACCTACTTTTACTGTTATTTAATTATGATAGTTAAAATTTCTATTGTATAAGTGGCTTGGAAGGCTAGACAGACCTAAGGCCTGATTGACATAGGCAGAATGGCAGAATACTAAAAGTAATTAAACTTTTCTGTGTTACCGCTTAGTTGGAAACAATAATATATTTGGATAAACCTACTAAAAAAATGTAACTCCTTTTTTTTGGTCTAACTTAATATAATTTTGAAAGATTTATTGTGCTATAGATTCAAATGTTTTGTATCACAAGTTTATGAAATTAGGTTTTTTTTATTTTGATACCATTGATACCAACAAAAGATCTAGAACAAAAATATTATTAAATCCTGCCATATCCTACAGATTGAATTTTAATTATTTTCATAAGTTGTTTACACATAGGCCACTACTAGGTTAAATCTTCCTGTCATTCTTTCTAAATAATAATTATTACTTTACAAATTATTTTTCTTCACTTCCAATAAAATAAATTCATTTATCTATCATAGAAATTACAAAATCATAAGGAGTCAGGACCAGTGCAACCATGCGACCAGGGTATTATGCCGATAATGCTTTATGCTCAGACCTGGGTATTTATGGCGATTATACCCATAAGTAAAATGCTAGTAGTGACCATATGAAATTTTGTTTAACACATTTTATCATCATTTTACTATCCTTACAGGGTAATAATTGCAAAAAAAAACATCTAAATCTTCTCTAACTTTAATAAAAATTATAAATACCCAGTTTTTGGGTATTTACCCGGGCCTGGGGTAAAAACCCGGGTAAATACCCAATTTATATTTACCTACCCACTGGGTATTTACCCGACCCACATCACTAGTTTCAGCAATTGTTACTATATTTTGTTGTTGATCTCATAATTTAAATTTATTTATTTTTTGAAAATGTGCAATGCCATTTTACATGTGGTTAAAATTCTTCTTTAATTTTAACCCTCTGTAAAACAAAACGTTTTTGTTCAAACTGTGATATTAAAATCAAACCAAAATACTATTTAAGCAAACATTCCAAAGATGATTTATTAACCCAAAAAAGATAACACGTTTGTATATTTAATTATAGAACATCCAACCTTTAAGCAAGGTGTAATTTTTATTTAATTTACTGTTTATACCAGTAAATAGTTAAGTCATGAAATATCAAATTGTTACTGAGTTATTATAGAATATAGTTAGGAAGAACAACTATTGCTTTTGCTAGTACTAAACTTTTTTTTAAATAATATTCCTACGTCTGAAAAAAGGTTCTTTCATTTGCAAGTTTAATGAAGCTGTGACATTCTAGTTTTAGTTTCTCCATAAAAAAACAACTTCAAACTACTTTAAAACTTTGATAGGGCCATAAAACGGAGTCATTAGGAATACGGTTGTTGCCTTTTACCTTCAAATTACCCTTTTGTTTGTTTCTCAGCAATCATAACATTTTTGTCTGTGAATGTGCCCATGTTGTTACAGTTGGTTGTGTGTGATGGAAGTGATTGCATATTTTTGATTAAGGGGTTTCCTGCTTTGCTGCACAAAATGCATTGACACAAGATATTGGCTGAAAGTAGTTTTAACTCACTTTGTAAGTTTTAAGACCAAGTCAGCACATGTAGGCAAGTAATATAGGTACAACTGAACTATCTTATGTACTAGATTTAAGTACCATTTATATCTCCTGTGGGCAGTCTTCAAGACAAGAAACAAGTTATCTGAGAGTCAATAATATAATTTATTAATTTCCCTTGTATGATCCAGAGTGTTCAATGTTTGTCATGTTTTGTAAGCGTGAGAATATAAATTCCAAATATTAGTAAAGAAGCGTGTTTTAGTAATTCCTTTTGTTCAAATTGACTTCTTATAAAATAATACCTATAGGACAGGCATCTTCACTATGGCATGTGGCCCTCGATACGACTTTTTTGTTACCCTCAGACTGTTAGGAATTACAACAAAATTTTACAGCTATGAAATTAATTAAAAATATAGAAGAAATCGCAAGAAAGACGAGACGGAAAATAGATAACCAGAAAAACCTACAAAACAGGACAATGTTGGAAGAAATCAAAGAAGAAAACACCAGATATGTTACATTTAGCTGCACGGGAACCAGGACACAAAGGATCGCTAACAAATTCAAGAAATATGGAGTATCAATTCAATAGCCTTCAGAGAACACATTGAGTAATATACTGCATCCAAATATATAGAAGATTATAACAAATTTGACTCTTCTAGCATATATAAAATAAATTGTAACGATTGTGATCATGTTTACATTGGACAAACTGTAAACTTTAGTAAACGTTTCAAAAACCACACATCTGCATAGAGAAATAACAAACCGGAAAGATCAAATGTCGCATAGCCCTTGTTACAAAATGGCCAATCATTAGGAAAAACAGAAGACAATGTAGAATCGTAAGAAAGGAAATGTGATGAATGCTTGGGAAGAATTGTATATTTACAAGGAAAAATTAAAAAAAGAAATAAGCTCATTAATGAACAAGGACATTTTGACTCCTGTTGTACTTCCAGTTACCAATAGTATATAAGGGACGCCATTTTTATTCTTGTCATTCTTAACCAGACACCAATCAGCTTATTATACTGTATTTGGGTGGCAATGAGTGGTTATAAACAAAAACATAACCTCTCTTGTTATGGCTAGTGATTGTTAGTCCTTTAGTCGGTGGTTATATATGGATTTTTACGAATTTAGTAGTACAGCGGAAACTATTGTACGCAACTCGTCCAAAATGGACTTGTATGGTAATCCTGT
The DNA here is from genome assembly GCF_028750875.1 of Macrosteles quadrilineatus. Taxonomy (NCBI): domain Eukaryota; kingdom Metazoa; phylum Arthropoda; class Insecta; order Hemiptera; family Cicadellidae; genus Macrosteles; species Macrosteles quadrilineatus. Next base: position 167,872,910 of record NW_026542595.1, on the reverse strand, counting down.
ACTAGACTTCGTCTCGCACACACTCATCCGGTAAACACTTATTTTCAGGACGTAATATACTATTACCGTCTTGTGAGTCAACAGTATAAGTGTAAATATATTATTAGGTACTAGTGTTATTAGACAAATATCCTTTTGTTTTTTATAATAAAAAAATATTTACTCAATTTCTTTTAATCTTATAACTTCTGTGTACTAGTCAATTCAATTCAATTTTGAATTGACTAGTGCACAGAAATTATAAGACAAAAATAAATAGAGTAAATATTTTTTTAGTGCACTAGTTCAGCACTACCTGGTATAGCGTCCAATGTATTCATACTTTCAGATTGATTAAGCTTGCATCAGCGACTGAAATTAACACCTTGTTTAATATTCCATGTCTAGTAATCAAGGTAAAGAAAATTCTTTTACAGGGTTTTGCAGTTTTATTTAACAACATATTTAATGATTCAGAAAAATGGTTTGTTAAACACTGGAGAGCTAACATTTAGACTTAAAATTACTTGATCAACAATAGCCATTAACATTTTAAATACTCATTACCGATATACAAGTCTATTTTAGCTTTTTGCTTGGCTAAGCAATTATTGCAATATCACTGTAATCTAGCAAATACAATTTGAAACGTCTAGCTTATGAAAACACAAATATAATACTTACTTATTCGTAAAAATACAATACAAATATTTACGCTTGACTAATTAGGAACTCAAAATCTTAATGACAATGTAACTGTGACTAAATAAAATATTGATAATTAATATTACCGTTATCAAATTTTACAAAGTTTTTAATTATTTGAAACAATCATCCTATATACAAATATTTTGGATATAGATCAATATTTTATAAGATAGTATACAGTTAATTGCTCAAATTTGATCAAATCTATCGTTATGTTTTTGAATCTGTATATTAAATTGTGGTCTCAAAAAATGTTTCACTTCTTTCTTTGAACATATCGATGATCTTTGTAACGTTGCAAGTTGTATGTAGTTTGTGTAACTCTCAACTGAAGCAAAAAATAAACTGTTTGTTCATTTCCAATTTGTTTTTAAATTAGTTTAATTATTTGTACAATGCATTCTCAATACTTTCCATTTTTATTTATGTACATTATTTTATTTTATGTACTATCCAGATTTGTCCATCTAAGATGTCAATTAATAAACTAATCCAATCTAAGGTTTTAACAAGATGGTGAGAATAAATTTAAAATCTGCTACACACATTTTGGGCAATCAACAAATTGACATACTCGTAACCTACAGTTTTTTAATGTATTAATTGCTAACATAATTATTTAATTTCTTAATTTTTCACCTTGAACATTATTTCTTCTAAATCTTAACTGCAACTCTGGCTAAAAAATAAAGATATTACGAATGGTAAAAATTAAAAATCTAGTTTAGTGTATAGTTAAACATAAACATAACTTGCTTCAGAGATTGGTCCCAAAACTACAGCGGTTGAAGTACAAGTTAAAGCAAATTTATTTACAAAATTAATAGTAAAATACTTGTAAAACTGACTGTATAACACTGAACAAGCACTGACAATTGACAGACAATACTGCAATATTATCTAAAAGAGATTATACTTCTGAGATTAACAAAAGGTTAATTTTTCACTAATTCATGAGTGTATACTGCATTAAGTGTATACTGTTTGTTTTTTTTATCAAATTGTAAGAACATCTTTTTACGTTTTTACTATTGATATTTATTCTGTCTTGAACACATTGCACATTGTTGGAAGAGATAACTCTGGATGTTTCCAAATAATCTCTTTAACAGGCTGATTGACATTAGTATGATTCGATGTGTGGAAATATGTTAATAAGCCCATTAATAAGTTGTCAATTTCCTTTTCATCTATTGATTTTTACTGTCGGGCGATCTCCTTTATCTATTTAAGGAGATGGTATTCTAGAAATGACCATTCCTTTGACTGTAGCATCCAGAGTATTGAAATATGTCACATCAGACATGAGTTATAATCTAAAGTAAAAGAGAAGTACGACAGTTTTTGTGATGTGTAGAGGCTATTTGTGAGGTCTTAAAATTGTTGTAACCCCCCCCCCCTCAATAATTTTTTAAGATGGCCTTTTGTCTGGCTTTAGTTATATTCAATTCTCTAACATGTAAATTTTATTCCCATGTCCGACATAAAATTTACTTACCATTTAATTTCAAGACCCAACCATTCGGTTTTTTTGTAGTATTATAAAATTTTCCAATTTTCATATTTACATAATACAGTACTTAGAAATATAAATTTATAGTTATATCAGCTAATTTTAAAGAGTAAAAGTAGGCTGATTCAGTTATTATGAAAAAAATGGTTTTTTTTTCTTTGGCTGTAAACTCATTTTCAATTATTTTAAGCTGTAATGCCAAACTATAATTTGAAATTTTGGTTACTCGCACATCTCTATTCCTACTTTGGAAATAAGATATTAGTAAATTGAAACAAGATAAAAACAAATACTTTTAGAAGTATAAAAGGTAACCTGTACAAATGCAGATTTACTATTTATTATGACTAGAATAAGAGGCCAAAGAACTAGCAAAAAGGATCTATTAAGAGATAACACCTGAATAATAACAGTATTGTTAACGTGGTAAAATGTAAAATTTATATATCTTGAGACACATTTCTGTTTGCCATGCATGATCCTTATTTGTTAGATCCCAGCTAAATTCAAATCAAATTATCACCTAATTGCTCATACTCTACAAGATCTACAAATAAATCCACATTGAAGTAGTTTAGTCATGGATCTTGTCTTTGTTGATGATATTTTCAGCCTATCATTAGAGCTCACCTAATAATAATGAGGTCACCAGTTCAATTCTGACAGACGCCTGTGGCATTTTCATGGTTGAAAACTGGACAGGGTTTTAATAAACGTTTCTGGCTATAAAAAAGCTGGTATTGCCCTCTACAAGGCTATTATCATTTAGTTAAAGCTATTATCTAATTTATTCAATACTAATCGTTCACAAATTTTTGCCTTTAAAAAATTTACCCTAATTTTAAATACACCATCAAATCTCATATAATTTAATCTAATATGATCCTAACAGTTTAAAGCACTTTTGATTGGAAACAGGATGCAGCTATTCATGATATTGGGTTTCTTAGAGTTATATTGGTTAGAGTATCGACTATTTCTTAACGAGAGCAAACCTTTATCTTAATTTATTCCATACTTCTTCATTCACCCAACATAAACAGTTCAATACGGTGTCTTAGTATCATATTATTGCCATAATAGATTTTATGAGTATCAACCGGAGGGGTTGAATTTTATTTTGACATTTGTGTTATCTAGTTAAATGTTGTATCTGCGTGTGAATAACATTTATCCTGTTGTGTAACTTGGCACAGGTGAAATCGGCACTAGGCTTTGCAAGATTCTAGGTATGTATCCAAAAACATAGTTTTATAGAGGTATGAACATATAACATAAATATGAAAAGTATTACAATTTACTGATTATATGATAAGTAATGATTAAAATGTAAATAAAAAATAGCGCATTACCATACTTATTTCGGACAGAAAAATCCAACACTTACTACATTTGTAAATGTTGAAGCCAAAATTGTAAATTTTAAATTTTGTTGCTTGTTATTGATCGATAAATAAAATACCATACTAGTATACAAATTACAACAAGGAAATTAGGTGGTAATACAAGAATGTAGAAGAAAACCACCAATAAAGAATTTAGTTTAAAAAATACTACAAAGTTAAATTTCAGCTAAACACTTAAATATAGCCGAATTCAGACTTGAACCAACAAGATAAAATTCACTAATGTCGGGACAAAGTTCAACTTTTACCGAACTTATAATTAAAACCTTTGGGTAATAGCTTCGGATCCGTACTTGGAGGAGTAACATAACCTGTGAGCAGAAATGTGACTAAGATATTGTCGGAGCCACGTCTTCTGTGCGACCGTCTCAACCGGAGTCGATCATGGAGGAGAGTCGCGCCACTTGGTCACGTAGATCGGCAAACGTCTCACTACTGATCACTGTGGAAGTCAACGCCTTGGCCACCCCTGTGTCGTGGAGATGCCTCTTCATGTCCCCTGTGGGAGGAAATAGATGATGGTTGTCTTGTTGTAACTTGTAACCATCACATTACTTTGCAATATTCTCACAAAGCTTTGTGTGACTTAAAGTGGTCAGCTAGCCTACTCGAGAAAGTTCTGGGGAAAATTCTCTTATAAAAGGACGAAATATCAATGTTTTGAGACTTTTATTGTATTTTTTAGCCCAAAATTCCAACTTTTTCAGGTAAAATAGCAGAACTCAATCCCCTTACAAAAAATTCTAACTAGCAATTTGGCTTTCCTTCAAAATAAAACCAGTTAAGCTAGACAGCTAGGTAGGTAGCTTTTGACTATGACTATCCCCTTTAACCATATCCTAGCTTTACTGATCGTAGTTTTTCATCAGATAAGTATTAATTTACATGTTTGACTTTGATCAGCACTATTTACAATATACATATTGTCCTCACCTGAAGTAACCATGGTGCCGACTAACGCCAGAACATTTTGGAAGACTTCCCGTTGAACCTGGCTGGAGGTGACGAGAGAGACGATCTGCTGACCAACATTGCACGACACCAGACTCGGCTCAGCGTCTGACATTCGCATGGCCGTCAGTAGAGACAATGCCAGTAGAGCCTGCCTCGGACGAAACATCACAATTAGGCCGACATTGGGACATCCAATATTGTTGAAACATTGACTAGTTTGGTTTTCATAATGTAAGAAGAAATCAAGTTACTGAAATTTATTTATCAAAACAAAACTATTAAGGCCAAACTCGATTTCAAATTAGTTTTATTATAATATAACGCCTTTAAATTTTTACAGTACCCACCTATTCCATTTACTGACAAATTATCAGGCCATCAACATAAACCAATTTTAAATATCCTGCCATCTCCTATCCACTTTCCCACGTTCAAGATACGAGTTGGTTTTTCTTTCGTTAATTTCAAAATGGATGACTACCAACCAACATTGTGAGGTATTCTCTAAAGTACTTGTTCCTTTATTCTTTTAATTCGCTACCGTAAAACAATTTTAGGGTTACATCCTTCATTACATTTTTCCTGATTTCAGAAGCGACACCCATTAATTTCCACGTACCAAATATTTTAAGCCAAAAAATACTTGTTACAGTATGATTGGCAATTTTACCTCATCAAGGCTAAATAACTTCTGTTTATATTTGATCATGATTTGATCATTCACTATTCCCTCACCTCTGTCTGCATGACAGCGTGCTCTGCCGTGATCATTGCTACCAACCTTGCAACAGCCCCACACTGCACCATCACACCCATCACATCCCTGTCTCTGCAACACCGACACATTTATTGCATTTGTAAGTTGTCCGCAATAAACCTTTGAACATTTGTAAGTTGTATTTTCAAAGTATGTAATTTTAAAATAGGTTTGATCATGTTTTTGATAGCAAGACAAGACTTTCCGGTACAGTGAGTGAGTCTTATCAATAGAAAACACAGGAAAAAATCCCAATTGAGTGTGTTTACAATTGAAAAGATTCACCACAGCACAGGGGAACCTGTTTTCCTATCAAAACACAAATCAAAAATATTCTGGTCTAGAGCCCTTTACTAAGAGTCTTGTATTTTAGGGACAAACCCTACTACACCACTTCCTTGGTTGGATTGCAGTTATTCCCAAAACTTACTTAGATGTAGGTTTGCTCACTTGATTTTAAAAAAAATATATAGATTCATTTAACGGCTTCCACTTTACTGTTAAACTTAAAATTTTTGTTAGTAACAAGTAACGTACTATAAATTTATTTTTAACATTTGGCACTACTGACCTGCTGTTTTTGATAAGCCATGCAAGTAGTCTGTTGGCTTCTCCTTGTACTCCAGGATGGTCTTCAGTAGTACACCACTCCACTAGCTTAGACACCAACTCTGCATTACGACCCACACTGACTGCAGCACTCTCTATAACATGATACCAGTGGCGGATCCAGAGGGGGGCGAAGGGGGCGATCACCCTCCCCCTCGGGCATACATGATATAATATATATTTTTTTACTGCATGTAATACAGTAGCGCATACACATTGCGTAAAATAATTTGTCACATTTGCTTTGGACAAAGGATATAAAACTGCCATTTTGGAGACTTAAGGTACCCCCAAAGACCACCCCCCCCGGTTCGCCCCCCCCCCCTTGTGACTGTTCTAGATCCACCACTGCATTGTACCTTGATGAGACACTTCAGTGGTCTGTTGGCCTCTCCTTGTACTCCAGGATGGCCTTAACCTAGTGAAACTTGAAATGACAATAAAATATTTTTCACAGTCACAGGCCACTGACCAAATAAACACATTTTCTAGAGTTTGTAATGGTCGCATCACAGCAAGGTAGCAGCAGATCTCAGATATAAACAGCAGAGTAGTGTAGGGATATCATTGCAATATTCTCTATGCTGCCACTGCGTTTTCTTACACTAGAAATTGTGTTTAGCTTTTGTATTTTTCATGCACTAACGGAATGTGTCCTTAAACAAAATCTAATATGGTGTTTTTCTATTGCTTTTAGAAGCAGTAACCTTTTGCAAGCATTTAACATTTGATTGTCGGATTTTGTCTACAGTATCTCAAAATCAAAATGTTTCCTATTCATCCACTGTTTGGTATTTGTATTGGGCATTGACTCTTGATGAGTGATTCTTGAGTGGTGTTGACACTTAGTATCTAGAAGAGACATGTCCCTACTTGACACTGTTGGTATCAGAGTTTCAAGGAATCAACCCAACCCTTTTTTACGGGTTGATCGCAAAATTCACATCTCTATTTTATTTACAACTAATAATAGTAAATCGCTAAGCATAGCAATAAACTTTATTTGGACTTTGACACTTTCAGTTATTCACTTTGAAAGCACTTAAACAAATTTACACCAACAACACAATTACACCTTAGAACAATTAGCACTTAGAATATGGTTTGGTTTAATTATTACAAATTAAATTCATTAGGTACCTTGCCCATCAATAACCATACGAATGGTTCCAAGCAGTTTGAAGACCACTGGGAAAGTAGGAATTGAGACCATCGGCAGAACCGCATCCAGTAAACCTTCTGCCAACATTATGCTTTTGTTTTGTACAGGTATCACAAGGTTCCTGTAAAGCAAACTCATGTTGAGATGGTACCAAATGTTGGATATTAACATTGAGTATGTCAAAAATGAAACAACAGTAAAAGTTAATTTACTAGTACAATTTTCAAATTCTGAAAATACTACAAACGGACCATAAAGACTATTTAAAATGTCAAAAGTTATGAATGTGCATAAAAATTATCAACCAATAGAACAGTCAATGATTAGACTAGTGATCTTAAAACAGTCGCAAATGTTACAACGTAAATAGTTTTACACAAACTGACATCTGGGTTAGTGCTTGCCTGGCAATCAAAAGGTTGCCAGTTTGATTCTGAGAAAAGCTGGAAGCGTTTTAGGAGTTCAAAACTGGACCCAGCGATCCTTAATCATTGGGCTTTAAGTTGGGTCTTGGCAATAGAACCAGAAAATAGGTGGATGATTTAATCTTAGTGGGTAACAAAGCGGTCAATTCGTTTATTCATCACTTATATTCACCTCAATATACATACCCAGATGTGTCGGTGTCCTAGAGTTAATCGAAAATAAAATGCAGCTTAGTCACAGTTATTGTCACACTAACCTAAGAGCACTCAGAAGAGCGTGTTGCAGTCGGATATCAGCAGACACAACATTGTTCCTTTTCAGCAGAGAGAGAAGTTTCTTGCTCACTCCCAAATCCACCATTTGCAAACAGTGTTTATCTATAAGCAATAATAGTCAAAGTTTCAACTTATACTGGCCTCAAAAAATGTATTTTTGACTCAGATTTTTTGTCAGGCATTCACTATTGTGTACAGGGTTGCCACCTTAGGTTAGGAAAAGATCTGGACCTGGCCCCCTTCCCCTCCACCGGATTAACATAGGCTTAAATAAGGGTATAAGGAAACAAATGCGGGTCGTGGACAGGTAGCAACGGTGATTTTGAATGAAATTTGACTGAGAATTGATTTGGACATTCTATGTTAAATCTGACTCACATGTAAGACATGAAATTCTCCAGGAAAAGGAAGAAAACTGGAAAAAAACACATAGTTCAAGACTGCTTTACAGTAACATGACTAATCACCTGTCTCTCCCACCCATTTTTTAGATCATATATTGTGTTGCACCAGGGGTAAGTGAAAATAACATAACCATTCTCAGGAGTTGAACACATAACACATGTAAAACTCCCTTTAAATTGTTAATAGACATTGTGTTTCTACTATTATATTTCAACTTCAGTAGTTTAGCGGTAATCAGGCCTACCTGTGCGTGCAAAATTGCCCATTGCTAGCACTCCAGTGATTTGTAGGTCGTCATCCGTAGACACAAGCCAGTTCACCATTCCCTGGAAGACCTTTCCTTTACCATCACTGTACAGTAGGTTCATACTGTCATCTGAAAGTGTTAAAATTGGCATTTAAAAAGAACCCAGGTGTCAAGATTGATGGCGACTCAGTCCAATAAAAAATACAATCAGGATCTAAACCCATTACCGTCAAAAAACTGTGAAAATTAAAAACAAAACAGTAAACAATATCAAAATAGCTCTCCACCCCAAGCAGCAACTCTAACTAGATTTTAGCAGGTAATACAGTAAATCAAGAGTATAAACCAAGTTATAACAAGTAATAACACCAAGCTTGTCCCAAGCCAAAAGTAGTTGTAAGACTGTACTGGTTGATGTTTACACACGGCTGGTAAGAAAAATCAAATAAAACTGGAAAATCTGTTTTTATTTGAATGAAATTGAGATGTTGAAAATCTACATACTGAATGACATTGCAGTCACCTCCCAGTTTCTGTAATACAGAAGTAACAAAAGAATCTTACAAACAAAATTAGTAAAAACTACCACAACTATACCAATTATGTTACGATGACATCAATGAAGTAACTAACCGCCGTTAAGTATGATTATGATGAGATCGCAGGCCATCTTCAGTAGGTTTCTGGTCTCATCGTCTTCTACGAGGGGTCGATGTTTCTCCAACAGATCAACCAACAACTCACACAGTCCAGCTTTGGCAAGGTGCAACCTCACACTCTCTGAAAACATTATTTGATTAATTAATTCTGTTTGTTATCTCAATTAATAGTAAATAATTTGTCAATAAACTATTTTTAAGCCATTTAAACTTCAAGAATAATATGATTCTATTGGTTGGGTTACTTACGGTGTGACATACTAAAAAACATCAAAACTTCCACATTTATAGCCTAATATTAGTAAGATAATAAGCTTGTCAGTTGTAGAATTTTTGCCAAACATTTCAAAAACAAACTAAGCTATTTTTTTGATGTTTATTTGTTTTCACGTCCAGTGCCTTTGGATGACTGAAATCTGTCATCGCATGCTGATTGGTTCCTGGAATCTGGAACCCAATTTCAGCTGTCTCTAGTAGACATTTCTGAATTTCGATATGACTAATCAAAGTCATTTTAAACTTAATTGAGGTATAATTAATAATATACATAGTCTCTGTGAAATCTTGAAAAGTAGGGCACTCTTGACATTGTGGATTGCTAAATTCTTCCACTGTCACACAGAGTTTGTAAAAGCGAGTCGAACGCTCGTACTGCCCAGTGAATGCTGGAATCTCGTAATGAACACGTTCCACGCAAATCACATTTACTGTTGTCTCATGGTGGTCTTCGGACCTATCCATGACTGAAGAGACTAAAATAAAGTCGAAACAACAGAGCACACTTCTAATCCTGAAAGATGGATTAGTCGTATTGGACATAGCGCAGGCTCAATCAAATTTCGAATCTACAAACCACACACGAACATGGATCGTACACACCCGAGACGGTACGTGTGACAATCTCAATGCTCGGAGAGGTTGAGATTTTGGTTTTGTAATTTGAAAGAACATTCAAAAGAATGTAATTGAAAATTGGCAAGGGATTCGTCCCATTTACCTTCAAAAAGATTAACCTGTAATGAAGCGCTTGTCTTATCCCCTCACAATAACGCGTAACCGGGTTTTAGACGTAGGGCAGATGCTGATCTTAATTGCAGCTATCAACCACGAAAGCTATATGCTGTGGGAACCCTCACGATCGCCGGATAGGCAGATGCCGCCCACACGAATTGTGTAGAAGAGCCTAAACGTGCTACTGTTTGATGATATCAGTGATTCTAAATTGCAGTCTGATTGATAAGACTGACCAGCTCCGCTGGATTTGCAACTACATCACCTGTCACAATCACTTTAACCAATTAATAATTTTGAGTGACTTGTAACATTAGGTGCAAGTGTTTGGCTTCGCAACCTTCTAAAATTCTAAATTAATTAATTATACCTCAATTAAGTTTAAAATGACTTTGATTAGTCATATCGAAATTCAGAAATGTCTACTAGAGACAGCTGAAATTGGGTTCCAGATTCCAGGAACCAATCAGCATGCGATGACAGATTTCAGTCATCCAAAGGCACTGGACGTGAAAACAAATAAACATCAAAACTGATGAGTCCGTCCACAATAATTTAAGAACAATGAGTAAATACTCAGGTGTGCCTGGTCAACTCTAAGTTGACAATTTCATCTTTTCAAAATTTAGAAACATCAAAATTCAAAATTTCAGTTGGACGATGAAAAATTTAATCCGTCCTCAACACATTATAATTCATTGTGAGGGGATAAGACAAGCGCTTCATTACAGGTTAATCTTTTTGAAGGTAAATGGGACGAATCCCTTGCCAATTTTCAATTACATTCTTTTGAATGTTCTTTCAAATTACAAAACCAAAATCTCAACCTCTCCGAGCATTGAGATTGTCACACGTACCGTCTCGGGTGTGTACGATCCATGTTCGTGTGTGGTTTGTAGATTCGAAATTTGATTGAGCCTGCGCTATGTCCAATACGACTAATCCATCTTTCAGGATTAGAAGTGTGCTCTGTTGTTTCGACTTTATTTTAGTCTCTTCAGTCATGGATAGGTCCGAAGACCACCATGAGACAACAGTAAATGTGATTTGCGTGGAACGTGTTCATTACGAGATTCCAGCATTCACTGGGCAGTACGAGCGTTCGACTCGCTTTTACAAACTCTGTGTGACAGTGGAAGAATTTAGCAATCCACAATGTCAAGAGTGCCCTACTTTTCAAGATTTCACAGAGACTATGTATATTATTAATTATACCTCAATTAAGTTTAAAATGACTTTGATTAGTCATATCGAAATTCAGAAATGTCTACTAGAGACAGCTGAAATTGGGTTCCAGATTCCAGGAACCAATCAGCATGCGATGACAGATTTCAGTCATCCAAAGGCACTGGACGTGAAAACAAATAAACATCAAAACTGATGAGTCCGTCCACAATAATTTAAGAACAATGAGTAAATACTCAGGTGTGCCTGGTCAACTCTAAGTTGACAATTTCATCTTTTCAAAATTTAGAAACATCAAAATTCAAAATTTCAGTTGGACGATGAAAAATTTAATCCGTCCTCAACACATTATAATTCAATCTGTCGTGCACTAAAGTGTGCACCTGATGAGGTATGGGCTATCTAGCCCTGAGACCGAAACAGATGATATCGTTATGCGTATAATCGCACCTTTTACGTTGCAAGAGTGATTCCGCCACTAGGGCGTCTTTTCGCACGTATAACCCCAAGAACGAGTTTCGTGACCAATACATCTAACCTGCAAAATTAATTTAGAATTTTAGAAGGTTGCGAAGCCAAACACTTGCACCTAATGTTACAAGTCACTCAAAATTATTAATTGGTTAAAGTGATTGTGACAGGTGATGTAGTTGCAAATCCAGCGGAGCTGGTCAGTCTTATCAATCAGACTGCAATTTAGAATCACTGATATCATCAAACAGTAGCACGTTTAGGCTCTTCTACACAATTCGTGTGGGCGGCATCTGCCTATCCGGCGATCGTGAGGGTTCCCACAGCATATAGCTTTCGTGGTTGATAGCTGCAATTAAGATCAGCATCTGCCCTACGTCTAAAACCCGGTTACGCGTTATTGTGAGGGGATAAGACAAGCGCTTCATTACAGGTTAATCTTTTTGAAGGTAAATGGGACGAATCCCTTGCCAATTTTCAATTACATTCTTTTGAATGTTCTTTCAAATTACAAAACCAAAATCTCAACCTCTCCGAGCATTGAGATTGTCACACGTACCGTCTCGGGTGTGTACGATCCATGTTCGTGTGTGGTTTGTAGATTCGAAATTTGATTGAGCCTGCGCTATGTCCAATACGACTAATCCATCTTTCAGGATTAGAAGTGTGCTCTGTTGTTTCGACTTTATTTTAGTCTCTTCAGTCATGGATAGGTCCGAAGACCACCATGAGACAACAGTAAATGTGATTTGCGTGGAACGTGTTCATTACGAGATTCCAGCATTCACTGGGCAGTACGAGCGTTCGACTCGCTTTTACAAACTCTGTGTGACAGTGGAAGAATTTAGCAATCCACAATGTCAAGAGTGCCCTACTTTTCAAGATTTCACAGAGACTATGTATATTATTAATTATACCTCAATTAAGTTTAAAATGACTTTGATTAGTCATATCGAAATTCAGAAATGTCTACTAGAGACAGCTGAAATTGGGTTCCAGATTCCAGGAACCAATCAGCATGCGATGACAGATTTCAGTCATCCAAAGGCACTGGACGTGAAAACAAATAAACATCAAAACTGATGAGTCCGTCCACAATAATTTAAGAACAATGAGTAAACTAAGCTATCCTTGTAGTACGGGAGGGAAAATCCTGTCCATACCCATCCTGAACTGAAAGTACAATCCTGTCCATCCCTCGTGAAAACCCTTTCTTTGGGGACAAACCACTTTTATTCTCTCTTTAAAAATCAATTCACACTGGAATTTCTGCAATACTTTAAGTTCTTATCCCCCCTTATAGCCCTTATCCGGCTTCCTATAGCCTCTAATCAAAACTCCTGATTCATTTCTCACCGTTCTCAGCCTGGGTGTGTAGTAACTCTACACAGAGTTCACTCAGTTCGCCGGACGTAGAGGCTTCTAGAGTCTTCACCGTGATGTTACACAGCTTCTCACTCAAGGTCAGTGTGCCTGGAGCTGTAAAACGTATCAGATTGTTACAACAGAAAAACAAAATGGCTGAGTTGTGATGGACAACTTTGTAGGAGATATCATACAAAGTGGATGGATTGATTTGAAAGTTACAGTTGATAAAAGGATTGAGTTCTAGTTATATTTTTCTATAACATTAAGATAAAAGGCTGAGTCATATCCAGTAGACTGTTTTTTCGGATACCTCGAAACAAATTCCTCGTCTGAACTACAAGAGTACCTACTAATTCTTCATAAAAAAATAAGTTAAATAAATTTATGTAAGCCTATGTAACTAGGGCTTATGTTTTTTTAATTTTATATCAAATGTATTTTATTTGTATACTAGCTGTACCCGCGGGCTTTGCCCCGTTTAACTTCTTAATTTTCAAGATGAGCTCGTTCGCATGGCTCAATCACGTCGTGGTTGAAGGTCGTTCGCTAAGCTCACTCACCTTTAGGTTGGAGCTCATTCGCTGCGCTCACTTGCCTTCAGGTTAGCTCGTTCGCTACGCTAACTTGCCTCCAGGTTGAAGTTCGTTCGCTACGCTCACTCACCTTTTGGTTGCAAATTAGCTGTGTCATAAATTTAAAAAAATAATAGTGCTGCACCCTGTTGGTAATCCTTGTAACTTTAATGCTATTGAACATCATAGAACAGAACCAACTTGTTTAATTGAAACAGCTGTTAAGATTCTGTAATTCCATTTAAATATGAGTACTCATAAGGTTAACATGGGAAACTCCAGAGCCACTGGGGCGGAGCCCGAAAGCCCGATCAGAATAAAAACTACTTAGTTTTCCAATTTAATGCCCAAAGAATCGGTGTACCGAATTTCAGCCTCCTAGGTAAATGGGAAGTGGGAGAATTAGTGATGAGTGAGTGAGTCAGTCAGTGAGTCAGTGAGGGCTTTGCCTTTTATATATATAGATGCTAAGAATTTATCATCATTTGTTTTATTTTTATTTCAGAAATGTGTTGTATGTTAAAATTCAATGTTAACCAGACAGACAATCATAGGCCAGTATTTAATTTAATTACATTGTTCTGAGAGGAATGTTTGAACAATAAAGCACTTCATGCATAACTCTCCATTGTCATAAGATCAGTAGATGACAGAGCTGATCCAACCATAGCAATATTTACAATACTTAACAGTTAGAAAAAAAATACCCCCGCCGCAGCAAACCTGCAGACTAAGCGAATTTCAACTTGTCTGATTACATTGTTACTAAAATATTTCCATATATAAGACATATTTATTCTCAATTTAAATAACATTAGATTTAACGAGTGCTTAGGTTTGCTGCTACAGGGAAGGTAAAAAGCGTTTTTCGACCATAAGTCAATAGTATAGGATGAAATAAATAAATTTGCCAAATTTTATCAATATATATCCATAAACAAGTAAACCACAACAGTTTCATTTTCTCCATAAGAATAACATGGGAATTTTAAATTTGCACTTTTTTGAATTTTCTCCGTAACCATTAGGCATACAACAATGCTTCAATATACTAAACTAGGGGCTTGTAGGGGCAAAAGCCCCTAAAAAACCAAAATACATAAATTTTTTATCAACCTTCATTGGTCATTTATAAATAAGCACTGATTTTCTAGCATTATAATATAGTTTACAACACAAAATGTATACAATATATTATATACAGTAGATACATTTACATTTAAATGGTGGTACGTAGGGACAATAGCCTCTAAAACAGTAAACTTTTTTATTTTGAAAATAATAAGCATAAAAAACAATTAAAATTTGGTTTAATTCAAGTTTTATTTACATGAATAGAAATCACTACTTACTTATTGCATTTGATAATTAGTCAGAACCTCTGGATAAACTATGTTTTTTGTATATGAATTGTTTTCTGTATTGTTCTGTTCTCTTGTATTTGCCATATATACTCTGATTCCATCTGATGACTTGACTCTGCTAAATGCAACATATAACTGTCCGTGTGTAAAAACTGGGTTATCTAAGTAAACTCCAGCTTTCTGGAAGGTTTGGCCTTGTGCCTTGTTGATAGTTATAGCAAAGGCAAGTCGTAAGGGAAATTGCAGTCTTGACATGTGGAAAGGCATGTTAGGATCTGTTGAAATAAGCTTTATTCCAGGCAAAAATATTATATTTCCCTTTCCAGATCCCGTAATAATTTCTAATTTTATGCATTTCTCAAACATGCTTAATACGATTAACCGCACGCCATTAACCAAACCTGACCCTAGGTTTATATTCCTGATTAACATTACTATGGCACCTACTTTTAATGTCAATTTGTGAGGTGGCATTCCTGAGGGAGTTATTGAGTGTAAATATTCAATAGGAATATTCAAACGTTCGGTTGGGTCGTCACTGATTATTTCGTCCAAGATAACTATAGATCACCATAACTAAAAATTATACATTGCTGTAGTAAACAAACTGAAATTCATAAAAAGTACAGCTGGTATCTATATCAAAGGCTATGAGTACACAGATTTTCAGAAATACAACTAATACAAATCTGTGGCACAGCTGTTTTAATTTCAAAAGGTGTAAACAAATTAAACTCCATGTTGTTTTAATGGGAAAAGTTTTATTCTGTTGCGAATTTATGGTAAAAAAATAAGAAAAATGAATAGTTTTCTCTCAAAATTCACGTCAAGACCTTTAAAATAAGACCCCTCCCATCCTTCTACGGCCATCCAGTCACTCACAATTTCTTTACAAAAATTTGACTTACGGAATTATATCTCCGTAACCATTAGGAACAATGCTTCAATACAGTAGAACCTCTTTAATCCGAACTAATTGGGACCAGGGGTAGTTCGGACTAGTGAATAGTTCGGATTACAGAACATATTGCTGTTAGCGAATTTCCCTATAGGGAAGTAGCTATTACCGTAGGTGGCACGGTAAGACCTAGACCCGGGACCGATTTACTTTTTCATTTTGATGTCCCCAGAGGCCAAAAACACCATTCGTTCAAATTTTTATATATGTATATATATATATATATATATAGACTTATATATATATATACGTCCGTGAACGCGATAACTTGAGTAATTTTTGTCCGATTTTGATGAAATTTGGTTTAAAGGTGTAAAGCGGGATAAACTTGAATGAGTTAGCGAACCAGCACGATCGGACCATGGGAACGGGGCTTTACGGGGGGTTTTATGGGGTAAAAATTGGTTTTTCTCACTTTTGACCCTCAAAACACAAAATTTCCCGATTTCTCTTTAGACCTTTTTAAAGAGCTTAAAAAAACAAATAATTTAGTATACAAAAGTATTTTTGTTCGGTTATTAGTAACGGAGAAAATTAAAAAAATTGTAAATTTAAAATTCCCATGTTATTCTTATGGAGAATATTGTCAAATGTTGTAGTTTGCTTGTTTATGGATATATTTTGATCAAACTTGGCAAATTTATTTATTTTGTACTAAGCTATTAATATTTTACTCAAAAACACACTTTATTAGTTTCCTTGTAGCAGCAAACCTAGGTACTCGTTAAACCTAATGTTATTAAAATATATTTAACTGAAAATCAATTCAGACAAATGGAAATTCGCTTAGTCGGCAGGTTTGCTGCGGCGGGGGGTATTTTGACATTACAATAGCTAAAACATGGCTAAAATTGATCTAAATTATTTTGGGAAAAGTGAAAAAAATGTTTTATAAATTAAAATACAGTGTTTATTTAATACAGTAGTAAACATGGTGAATAAACAGTACTGTACATTAAATACAGTATACAATAAAGAACTGCTGTACTGTGTATAGAGTACAGCAATGAGGGGTTCGGATTAGTGGACGTTCGGATTACGGGGGTTCGGATTAAAGAGGTTCTACTGTATACTAAATTATTTACTTTTTTAAGCTCTACAAAATGGTTGCGAAAAAAATTCCAAAATTTTATGTTTTTAGGGTCAAAAATGGGAAAAACCCATTTTTACCCCATAAAACCCCCTATAAACCCCTGTTCCCATGGTCCGATCATGCTGGTTCGCGAACTCGTTCAAATAAATGTAGGTTTACACGTTTATACCAAATTTCATCAAAATCGGATAATTTTTGTTCGAGTTATCGTGCTGACGGACACATATATATAAATATATATACAGGGTGAATTTTAAATGAGTTCCCCCTCCTACTTTTTTTACATTTCGTAAGATATCATCTCCGGACCACTTCAGATCATTGTTGAGTAGTAAGTACTTCATTTTGACTGGGTATACATTTTTGGCCGCCATCTTGGATCCGCCATATTGGATACAAAGTTTTTTTTTCAAATGTAAAGGTGGGGTTGTGACCCATTATTTCAAACTAGATTTTTACGCTGATTACAATGCCGCAATTAGTTTTAAAAAATCTTCATCCGTTCTAAAGTTATGAGGAATCTTTATAACTTTATTTTTAGCCCATTTTAACATTGTGCATTAACAAAGTAAGACCATAATCTCAAAATAGTGCTAGATAAAGATAAATATGCACCACCATTCATTGTTGTCATATTTTCACTTGGTTATGACGGATGTAGTTTTTTCAGCCGCCATCTTGGATCCGCCATTTTGAAATGTGATCAATTAATTTAAATATGAAGGTGGTGTTGTGACCCATCATTTTGAACTACTTTTTTATGCTGAGCTCAATGCCGCAATTCGTTTTTCATTTGCATCTTTGGATTTTGAAATATTGAAATTTTAAATAAGAGTATTTTAATATTTCATCAAGTAAGCTTGATAACCAAAAACGGATTGCGGCATTGAGTCCAGTATAAAAAAGTAGTTCAAAATGATGGGTCACAACACCACCTTCATATTTAAATTAATTGATCACATTTCAAAATGGCGGATCCAAGATGGCGGCTGAAAAAACTACATCCGTCATAACCAAGTGAAAATATGACAACAATGAATGGTGGTGCATATTTATCTTTATCTAGCACTATTTTGAGATTATGGTCTTACTTTGTTAATGCACAATGTTAAAATGGGCTAAAAATAAAGTTATAAAGATTCCTCATAACTTTAGAACGGATGAAGATTTTTAAAAACTAATTGCGGCATTGTAATCAGCGTAAAAATCTAGTTTGAAATAATGGGTCACAACCCCACCTTTACATTTGAAAAAAAAACTTTGTATCCAATATGGCGGATCCAAGATGGCGGCTAAAAATGTATACCCAGTCAAAATGAAGTACTTACTACTCAACAATGATCTGACGTGGTCCGGAGATGATATCTTAAGAAATGTAGAAAAAAGTAGGGGGGGAACTCATTTAAAATTCACCCTGTATATATATATATATATATGAATTTGAACGGATGGTGTTTTTGGCCTCTGGGGACATCAAAATGAAAAAGTAAATCGGTCCCGAGTCCAGGTCTTACCATGAGACCTACGGTAATAGCTTAAGGGAAATTCGCTAAAACAGAAAAAAAGTATTATATGTCTTTAGTTAGTAGTTGTGTATAAAAATTAAAAAAATATAATATTTTATGTATGGATTCCCACTATTACAAAATAAAGCAACAACTAGTACTGGATATTGATTAGGCCTACATGTAAACTTACTGAAGATTGCTAAATAAATAAGTGGTTATAATTTGTATGTTTACATACTGTAGATATGAGTAAAGTGGCATGATTAGTGTGTGTGTGATATGCAGATGGCAGTCCAAACCATCTTCAGTCCAAACGAGAGTAAGTCAAAGTTAGTTGAGGACATGTAGTTTTTACAAATACATTCATAAATGTGTACTACTGTATAATTGATTTTTATACTACTGTGTCCTAAACTGAAACTACATATATTTGACATATATTTACATATATGATGTTATACGTATATTTTACGTCCACTACTAATGCTAAACTACAACTCTACTAAAGCAATTGATGGATACACCTGCATCAGTCAGAAGGCCTAGTATAACCATAGTATGTATAGCAGCTTCCTCTCCTTCCTTGGTAACTCCGAGCTCCAAAACTGAGCAAAGCAGCTCCATGATATCAAGGTCTAGAGCCTGAAAAAAAATTCCGTTTGTAAAAGCTAAGTTAAATCAGTGTTTATTAGAGTGGCCAGAAAACTTCTGGGAAAAAATTATAATTTCATTTTCACTAGTCATGATTCCCCGTTACCAAGTATTTACCTTTTTTTAAGGGATCTGCCGGTTTACAATATTTTAAGGTTAAGTCAGACCAGCAGTTGGCCTAGGGGGTTGTTCGGGCCAAAAACTATTATGGGGTAGAGTCATGCTGAGCCAAGGTTTTTCAAGTGATAACTTTTAGAAGTCATATAAAAATTCTAAATGCCCTTAGCATTTAATTGTATTTTGGGTCAACCCTTTGTGTTGTGGATATTATAACATTGTTACAGACTTTATCCACTTATTTTCAACAGGAATTACAAGTATGTGATCTAACAAGGATTTATATTTTAAACAGGTTTGATGAATCAAGATAATACAGACACATAGTCCACCTGGAGTGTAAAAAAATTGTCTTGGCAAAACTTAATACAGTAGAACTAAATAATTTACTCTTTATTTAGTAAACTGATACCTTGGGGTAAAGATGGTCCTGTCCCATGAGCAGGTTAAGTAGACAGCCGGCCGAGCAAGCTCGCAGTTGTGTAGCATGAGGCTCGTCAGGTTGGCTAACTGCACGTCGCAACACACACAACACTGCCGAAAGCCCGTCGCCTTCCACCACAAGTTTGTTGCCCTCAGCTGCAACCGTTGTAAAACTTTATGTTACTATAGACCAAATACAGTAGATCCTCGCTTAACAAAAAGGAAGCATTGGTAAATACTGCTGATTTTTAGCGAATTTCCCTACAGGGAAGTAGCTATTACCGTAGGTGGCATAGTAAGACCTAGGTTTGGGACCGATTTACTTTTTCATTTTGATGTCTCCAGAGGCCAAAACACCATTTGTTCAAATTTGTATGTATGTATATATATTAGATTTATGTCCGTAAACGCAATGACTTGAGTAATTTTTCTCAGATTTTTATGAAATTTGGTTTAAAGGTGTAAGGCGGAATAAACTTCAATGAGTTCGAGAACCAGCATGATCAGACCATGGGAACGGGTATACCAAAGTGTTTTTGTACGGTTATAGATAACGAAAAAAAATTTAATTTAAAATTCCCATGTTATTCTTATGGAGAATCTTGTAAAATGCTGTAGTTTGCTTGTTTATGGATATATTTTGATCAAACTTGGTAATTTTTTATATTTTATACTAAGCTATTCATATTTTGCAAAAAAAAGACTTTATTAGTTTTCTTGTAGCAGCAAAACCTAGGTAGGTGCTCGTTAAATAACTTAGTGCTAGTTTGTGATAGGTGCACTGTCTATGGTGACTAGCAGTTACAAGTTAAAATTTTAGAAAAATATATCTACTTATAGCCTATCTAAGTAAAAAATAAATGTAGGCTAACACATTGTAGGTGACCGATTATGTGGTCAAAATAGGCTATTGTTAAAACAGTGAGGTTAAATGGATTTTCTTTTGTTTTATAAACCAAATGCAAAAACTTAATAGTCAGATCATATCACAGAATAGAAGCATTCTTAGTTATCGGTACCGAACATTCTGTAAGGATTTGACTTATCACAGGCACTAAACCATTAAACTAGTGTTTCTTAACAGGATAAGGTTTCATTCTCGATCAAGCAACTTATATATTCCATGACTCCATAGAGTATAGGATATGAAGTAAGACTTGTTAGCGTTAGTGAAACTCACTGATAGAATACAACACACTTGTGACTTATCTTACAGTTTTCATAACAGATGTTTCCGAGAGCACGACAAGCCTGGATAAGCAGCTTGTTGTCAGTGTGCGATGACAGTAGTCTTAGTAAGAGAGTGGTGACAGTCTGACGGCAGCAAGCACTACGGCCACTCTCTGACTTAGCCAGTGCTGCCACAACAGCAGCAGTCTTGGCAACCACATCTGTATTCTCCCATTCCAACAGCGCTGCCAACTGTGTCACTAAATCACCAGCGTTCTTCAACTCTAAGACATAAAAAGTAAATTCAGAAAGGTTTTGTTCGAGATATTATTCTTAACAATTGGAAAACTTGGCCAATTACCTTGGGAAATTTTGCTGAAGCGACGGTCAGTAAGATGTAAAGTAAAACATCCTTAAGGGTCGTAAGCCACAAACCCTTTATATACGTCTGTACTAATCTTCAAAGTATTTCAGGTAATTTTCTATCATTTCATACTAATTTTAAGTTACAGCATATTTGGCTGTATTATGTATGGTTAGCTTAATATCATGTGAAATATACAGGCACTTATCAATTATCTCTTTGATATTGAGCTTTGTTAACAGTAATCCCAACCAAACATATACAATAGCATTAGTGGTCAATACAACAGAAAAGTACTGAATTTCATAGCAAATCATAACCTTAATGAGCCAGCCTGTAACTTATACAGTAGGAGCTTAAATTTAAAAAAAACAGTAGCCTGAAATCTTTTTTTCCAGAGACCTTAAAATTATTGTGTTCCATGCTTTTAACACATCTATGCCAAAACATATTTTCACTGAGAACTAAATAAGTAGCATACAAACGCTATCAACAGCAAACAATAAGTTACTTATTTATAACTGACCTTTTTCTCCCGAATCAATTTGAGATAAAACAGTGTCCAGAATGCTTGGAACATCATCTCCTTTTCTTCCATCCACAGCAATCTTCAAATCTTCTACTAATTTGACAAGATTGTCCATGGCTCTGAAATCAAGCGTGGTTTAACAGTTTAACCTATTGGCGCTGACTTAGGAGCCGCTGCAGGCCCGGCAGCTGACATACGAGAGCCACTCGTGTCACCACTATGCAGCACCACTATAGTTATTATATTATTTTTTCCCCTTTTTATTTCTTCATAATTTTGTGATGTTTATAAATATCTTGCTTCGCGTTTTGCGTATTTACTCATTTATTTTTACGAATAACAAACAAGGATGTGTTGCCATAGGAACCAGATATCACCAAAAATCAGCTACGGTAGGTAAATAAAAAAAAAAGTAATGTTAAGTTATTACTCATAAAACTAAAAAATTTGTCATTTTTCTACGTAGGGAATAAATTGAACTTTAAAATAGTAGGTAGTGTTATTTGGTGTCTGGATTAATCTTGGAATTTGTAAATCAAGTTCACTTTAAAAAATTGTTTTTAAAATGTGTATTAATATTAGGTATATTTATCATTTAATTTTTTTTATTTTACACTTTGATTATCCAATTAGGCTACCACTTTTTCGTAGACGATTTTACAGTGAACAAAATGGTGAAAAAATTATAAATTTATTACCTAAGGTTTTCTTTCTATCAATTAAAGTCTACCAATTCTGTAAAATTAATTGCCAACAGATGGTGCTGCGGGCAGTGCATTAAATCCTTCCCCAATGGGTTACTTGATACTTGTTAATATCCCACTGGAAGCGTATCTACGCCGTGGTCGTCAATGTATTGAAATTAAATATTGTGTGTGTATTTTGAAAATCAATAAATTGTAGCTGGATAACATAAATATATAAAAAATATACTGAACTGTTTTGTTTATATATTAAAGGAAATATTTTCTTGTATTTTATGTTTACTTCAGAATAAATGCATTATGAAAATAACACACACAAATGTTCTATATGAATAGGAAAATAATTTAGTTTGATATATGATAGGGAAAAGGAGCTAGTTTAGTATTAAACGTTACTTTTCCAAGTTAGAAACATTTAAATGCGTTATATTCTTTTTAAAGATACTCGTTAATACCACTATAATGCCGATCTCTGATTACGGCAATAAAATAACACTTAACGCATAACTATGAAAAAGACATGCAGATTAACACCTTTAGTTATAGATAGTCACCTGCAATATGGACACCCTCTTTCAATTTTGTATCAAAAATCATCATAGAGCCGCGCCGACTTAAAATACGTGAGCTTGCCTAATACAAAAGTTTACTTTATTGAAATTATTTCATTCTTTTTAGAGCGTTTGAAGTTGGTTGTATATTTTTACAAAAATAAATTATTAATTTTTTTTTGAGGCCATTTTGATCTTCATTTTTGAAATTTTGAGGTAAACTATTGTATAATTTTATACACATGTGATAGGGACTTTTTTTAACTAATGCTGTTCTTACTTGTTGTACATGTAGATTTTGTGCTTGTCTGGTGTTAGTTGTGAATACTATTGTTGGGAAAACATTCAGGTTTGGCTTTAACAGTAACGGCACATTCCAGAATATAAACTGCTGGTAGAGTTAAAATGCCAAGTTCCTTGAAGGTATCTCGGCAGGAGTCTCGACCTCTCATTTTACAGATGGTTCTTACTGCTCGTTTTTGTAATATAAAGATTCTTTGAGCTTCAGTGCTGTTTCCCCATAGTATTATGCCATAGGCCATTACACTATGGAAGCAACCATAATAAAATTGGAACAGGATGTTTCTATCGATTATATTCTGAAGTCTACGAATAAGATGGCACACAACTATTAATCTTTTTGCTATATTATCAATATGGTTTTCCCAGGATAAATTTTCAGATATTGTTATTCCAAAGTATTTAGCTGACTTTTCTTTCATTAGGTGAGTATCTCCCATTTTTAAAAGTGGTGAGTAGTCCGGTTCTTTCCTATTGTAAAATTGAATTAGACTGGTTTTTGAACTGTTAAGTGCCATTTTATTATTTGCGCTCCAATTAACCATTTTATTAATTCCTTCCTGAGTTTTCCTTATAACTGTTATACGGTCTCCATAGGTAAGATGCCCCACATCATCTGCGAACATCAATAGTTCCCCGTCCTGGATCTCTTCAGGCAAATCATTAATATACAGAAGGAACAACACTGGTCCGAGATTTGATCCTTGCGGGACTCCTGTGTTGATACAGTCAGAGATATTTGATTTAAAAGTCTTTATAACATTCGTCTCACTGGTGTTTCTAATATTTACAATTTGGTATCTGTTTTTAAGAAATTACATTATCCAGTTTAGGGGATTTTTCCTAATACCAATTTTCATTAGTTTGGTCTAAGTATTTCATGATCCAGGCAATCGAAGGCCTTGGTCATGTCATATAAAAGGAGGAGAGAGTCCTCCATTAAGTCAATGTTGTCATAAATTTTTGTCATTAATTTAAAAACTGGGTCTATAGTTGATCTTTCTTTCCGGAAACCATATTGTTTTTTTACTAAGTATGTTGTTTTCTTCTAAGAAGGGCATGAGTCTATTAAGGAAAATTACCTCAAACACTTTGGAAAAAGCAGATTGGATTGCTACTGGTCTATAGTTAGCTGCAAGTTTATCATTTTTCTTATGAATAGGTATTATCTTTGATATTTTTAATTTGTCTGTAAAAGTTCCAGTTGCAAAAGATTCATTGATGATCAGTGTAAAAGGTTTGGCAATAAATTCAGCACAACTTCCAAATAAATGGCACGGTACCTCATCAACTCCTGCACTAGTCCTCCTTCCCACGACAGTCATCACCCTCAGTACTTCCTCCTCTGTAGTCGGTTCTAGCAGCATGCAGTCATCGAAATCAAAATCTGGCCCATCGGTTAACTCCTGTACACCCTCGGTGCCATTTCCATGCAGTTCAGTCAGCTTCCTTACTTCGTCAACAAAGACAGAATTGAACAGGTTTGCCACATCTACAGGGTCACTAATTAGAGATTCTTCATTTTTTAGGGTTATATCTTCGTTTGCAGATGTTTTGTCGGTCAGGCTCCGTACTACTCTCCAAGATTCACGACTTATATTTTTGGAATGACTAATTTTATTTTGTATGAACCCTTTTTTACAATCAAGTATCAGTTTATTATGATCGGCTTTGGCCTGGTTGTATAATCTTTTCATTTTTAAATTATTTGAAGTTCTAGTATTCCAATAAAGGTCTTTTAAGGCTGTTTGTGAAGTTCTTATTTCATCGTTTATCCAGTTTACTGTGTTATGATTTTTCAGATTAGTCATCAATTTAGGGAATGATATTTTAAACAAGTACAAGAAGGTTGAAAAGAATTCTTTGAACATAAGATTAAATTTACTTGAAGGCTCATCACCAAGTAGGCCTACTTCCTCCAACTTCCATTTATTAGTTTTGAGCAGTTGACAAAATGCTTCCAAGGCCGGTTTAGAAATAATTCTTTTTTCAATCTTGTAGTTTCCCAGTTAGGTTACTTTTTACCCCAATTTCAGCTAAAGGTATGTTGTGGTCACTTAGAATGTTTATATCTGATCTCACTCTGATTATATTTAAATTAGGCTCTGAGATAACGTAGTCAAGTTGAGTGCATGTTGTCTCAGTAACCCTGGTTGGGCCTTCAAACATCAACTTGTAGTTTGTAAGTATTTAATAAATCTAACAGGCAACTCTTATTTATAGATTGTACCAAATTAACTTATCAATGTTTAAATTAGTGTTTAATTTAGGGGTCAATCCACATCAAATCAACCAATTAAAATTAAAATGGTTGCTGACTAATTTTTTTTATTTTTTATTTTTTTACCCAAGATTGTACTATGTTCAGAGAGTTGAAAACTGTTAGTCATTAATTTTTGTTATGTTCAGTTTTTATTTTGGCAGCCATTTTGTTTGGTTGCGACAGCCAATTTTGCGTTTTGCAAAGGTTTGCGTTTAAGTCTGTATCTTATTAATTTTCAAAGATATTCAGTTATAACAAAAACCATCTTAAAGAGCATTAAATTTACTATATTTTAAGCTTAATTAATACTTACATCTACTTAATAGTGAATTAAATAGGTTAAATTTGAACTAAAATAAAAGGGCCGCCGGAATTTTATCTCCTTGGGCAAAGCTGACATCACTATGACGTAGTAAGAATTTTAGAATTTTACATCCGCGGATTTGAGAGTTTATTGAAAATAGACAGAGCATGATAAATTAGATTAGCAATAAAACCGGAATTTTACCCCCTGTCCATATAACTAGCGTTTAAGCAACTGTATATGTAAGTACGGTCCAGATTTTACCCCCTGTGCAGATACTTAAGTTAAATGTTATTCAAAGACTGGATTTTCTGTGGTGGTAGATCTACAATACAGAGACAGTTCTCATGATCTAAGAGATCTACATTAATTTACTTAGTAGTGAACCTACAGCTTCAAAAATGCTCTCTACCATCAGGTCACTAAGGCATATCACATGGAATATTATTATTGCTTTACTACTAGTGATTAGTGAGATGTGTATATAAGTACATAGATCTAAAAACAAAACCAATACATGACCCAACTTAGACAAACTAGGCCTAGGCCTAGTAGACTAATAAAATAAAATAGTAAAAGGTTTCAAAATACCGACCTACCACAAGTTTTCTCTAATGACCTAGGCTATTTTTTACACTTAAAATTAAGGAAAATTATAATGAAATAAAAGCTATTTTACTACCTTCTGATTTAACTGTTAAATATACATCAAGCTACATAAAATATCTTGCGAACTAAATAATTATAAGATCAGGTAAAGAGTGTATAAATGTTAATTTTTAACTCTGTTACACTTCAGGAGCAACATAAGCACTAGCAGACAACAAACTGAAGGTGGTAAAGCAAAGCAAAGCAGAGCAGAACAGAAACAGTAAACCCACCGGTGGGGCACACGGGAGGGACTAAGGCTAACATATCTTGTAGTGTCAGCGTTCGCCGCTAGGACTGCTAAGTTGAAAAAAATTAAATTAATTTTTTATTTTTTGTTATAAAATTAACTTTTAAATTATAAAATATTGTTTTAAAATTATAAAATAAATTTTTAATTTTTAAAATTAAACTGTCATAACATAACCTAACCAACCAGACTTGCTGATAATATAAAAACTATATAAGATAAAAATCTAATTAATGATTACTTATAATTTTTAATTAATTATAAAATTAATTTTAAAATTTAGTATTATAAAATTAAACTGTCATAACCTAACCTAACCAACCAAACTTGCTGATATGAAAAATTTGTTGACAAAAAGTTAGTGCTTCCAGCGGGTTTCGATCCCCGGACTTCCTGAACATCAATCCGAAACGCTACCAACTAAGCCACTAACGCCTCTGGAATATCATCGTTTCGTTACGGTAATCGTGTCGCCTCAAGAGAAGACATTAACCACTAGAGATATGACGTCACTACACCTTTAGCCTTAGTCCCTTCCGTGTGCCCATTCCGTAAACCCACTTATTATGACAGAAATCAGGTAAGCCAACTGAGCATTTTATTAATCCATAAAAGTAGTGTGTAATACTATAACTAGTGTGAGTATACAATCTACAATGCGGATGTAACTTAATATCATCGATGTTATTGATAATATTGATGTCGTAAAAATATCAGGAGCATTCCTCAAATACTTGAAAATGACTATTATTATACTCGAGTAATTGCGAAGTATTACAGGCGTTATTTTAAAACGAATAACAGTCATAATTCCGATGACCTTAAAATAGGCGTCTCAACGATTATGGAAATACTCAAGAGTCACGATGTGCGATGTAGTCAATGACAGTATAACAGTTCGATATAATCAACATCTCTTGTACCGTAAATATCTTATCATTTTCCAAAAGCTGATCTTGTTTTTTAGTGTTATCTACAAATGTTTCCCACTCATAGCAACATTTATATCTTTGACTATTAATGTTGTCCATACATTATTCATTTAATTCTATTTCTTGTACTTGGCGGTGTTCTATATGACTTTCCTATGTTTTCATAGTTTGCAAGGGTTTAACGTGGGGTTTAATGTGGTAAAATGGGTTTTTTTTATCTTTATTACCTTTAAAACACAAAATTTATCAATTTTTCTCCAGACTTTTTAAAGAGCTTAAAAAACAAATACTTTAGTATATCAAAGTGTTTTTGTACGGTGATTGATCACGGGGAAAATTCAAAAAAATTGTAATAACCATGCTATTCTTATGGAGAATATTGTAAATGTAAAATGTTGTAGTTGGCTTTTTTTATCAAACTTGGCAGATTTATTAATTTCATAATAAGCTATTGATATTTTAATCAAAAAACACACTTTATTAGTTTCCCTGTAGCAGCTAACCTAGGTACTCGTTAAACATAAATGTTAATTTAATAGATTAATTGAAAATCAATCCAGGCAAATGGAAATTCGCTTAGTCGGCAGGTTTGCTGCAGCTGGGGTATTTAGTATATCAAATTGTCCAGACTTTATCGCATTTTTCCATTTAAATATTTACGCCAACCCAAATTCAAATGATTATTTTGGTGTATAATATGTATGGTTATGCTTAAAACAAAAAGCCTTATTGTTTACAAAGTTTCATGTAGCGTATAATAATGTAAGGAATAATATAGAATAATAGATGTCCATAAATGTAAGGAATAATAGCGGTTAATAGACTTTTCAATAAGTTTTAGATTGTCTAATTAAATTCAAATACTGAATGTATTGTCTAAAGCTTTAGCAAATCCTAATTATTGACTTATGGGCATTTCAGTGCGCGCTCAAGATTCTTCGGCTTTGCCTCACGCAGGAACAATGACTAGAGTAACAGTTTCACGTACAAAGTGCCGGTTAAAGTTATATAAACGACACTTTTAAACACGCCTCTGTTATGCCTATACTGAATTATGTTTACAGTTTTATTGTTCAAACGATGAAAACAGTTGATTTGAAAAAAATAAATGGTTAGGAAACACTAGAGCACGCAGTTGGGCAAGGATTGAGGGCAACTTTTCCCAGGATCAATTATTTTTTTTATATCAGCCCACTGTAATCATAAATAGCAACTTTCTGTTGGCAGTAAGGCAGTTATGAAATAGTATTTCATTACGATAGTACAGCCGAAAAGGCATTTTCCGTTGCGCGCTCAAGTTTCATGTGTGAGGCACACCTAATTTCACGTACTGTACGAGGCGAAGCCGAGAATGCAATAGTTACACGTAAAAGGCGAAGCCGTGGACGAGAATAACAATATTAGAAGAAGTGGCGGAAAATCACTTTAGTACAAATTAATTATAAAACGATGCTTTTTATCACGACGTAAAAATAATCACAGTAAAATTCAAACTATTATATTTCCCAATTAACACATATTTTATATAAGTTAAAAATAAAAGCAAAATGGTTAAAGCAGACCTACATAACAACATGAAAATTAAGTTTCAAGTTCAAGGTGTTTCAATAGTCATGTTATGTTCACTGTGCGACGCGCAATAGAAGCTAAATCACAGCAAATAAATTAGGTAATGCATATTTTATGTCCACAGTTGTATCATCGAACAATAAACCCCCTGATTTCAATAATAAAAATAATTTAACTGTCGGTAAAACAATTTTTATATCCAGCTGTAATCGAAAATATTTTATTTTTGTATTGAGCTACACAAAGACTGAAAAGTAAGGCTCTAGCCATAGATCAAGCAAACTATTTTGTTTTATCTATGATATAGCCTCTGAGAGCAAACTATTAACTTTCTCCATCAAAAGGCGTTCAAATAAAATCCTACGAAGTGACATTTTACTTGAAGTTATCAAGATAAGATCAGGAAAAAGATTAAAAAACCTATTGAATCGGATGAATGATAACCGAAAATAAAATGATCAGGTATTGGAAACTAGAACTTGTGCCTACAGTGACAGCTAGTACAGAATACATTTAAAAATCAGCTTTATTGACGTGAAGCAGACTCCAATCGATGGTTAACGAGGATCCCCGATCGCGAAGCCGAATTCAGTAGGAAATCGATAGTGCGCATTGTATTATCGATTTACATTCGAGTTGAGTTGAATAAGAGGTCTCCCAACCCTCCGCTCCCGCCAGTCCCGCCGCTATTGCCTCTCTCCAGCAGCAGTTACAGAAGGAAAAGTGAATAATATGAGTGTTTAGTGAAAGAAAAAATAGGCGGCATCTATAAACAACAACACCAGCAGTCTATAAACAGGTAAGTACCCTAATTACTTATAACTTCAACTTCTATTTCTAATGTTTTTATTGTATTGTACTGCCCCTGATCTTAACTAAACTGGCTTTATCATTAGTCAATTCTGTACGTACCTAGTTAAATTTTTACCCTAGAAAATCTCTTATTCCTTGGTAAAAGTGCTTAAAAAAAACTTAAATTCAATTAAAATAAATAGAGATTGGGGACATTCGGGTACATTTTAGTTTTCAGATTTTTGAATGTTTTACAAGTTAGGTTACTATGACTGGGGGTTTGTCTTAATTTACAATAGAACTAACACTACTCTAACCTTATTTTTAATATTTTTGAATTATGGTCTTTTAAGATAAGGATATTTTTTTAAATTTGTATACGGTAATGGATTGGTCAAAATGTTGGTATTGTTAACTAGTAAAAATGTTGTTAAGTTAACTTAGAGAGTGGCATGGAGTTAGTGTCATTGAGCCGTATTAATAAAGATGAGGTAAACCTTTTACTTGCGAAAATTCGAGCAAATCCTTCAATCTGTATTAATAAAAACTAAAGCAAAACCTTTTGCTTTAGAAGTAAAAGGTAATCTATAGAAATTTGAGGTTTTGCTCATGACTTGAGTAAATGGTTATTAATAAAACTCACCATTTACTTTTTCTTTGAAGTAAATCCTTCAAAAATGATGCATCTGATCAGTAGCAGATTATACGTTTAAGTAAAAGGTGTGTGGTGGTTTTAGTGTGGTGCTAAATTCTAGCGAATTTCCTAAATAGGGCAAAAGCTATTCCGTAGGTCTCATGGTAAGACCTAGACCCATGACCCATTTACTTTTCCGTTTTCAGGTCCCCAGAGGCCAAAAACCTCCTCCGTTCAAATTCATATACATGTTTGCCCGTTAGCACGATAACTCGAGCAAAGGTGATCCGATTTTGATTAAATTTGGTGCAAACGTGTAAACCTACGTTTATTCTAAGGGATTCGCGAATCAGCATAATAGGATATGGAAACGATGGTTTATGAGCGGTTTTATAGGGTAATTGGATTTTAACATTTTTTACCCTAAAAACATAGATTTTAGCAACTTCTTTCCACGCCATTTTGTAGAGTTAAAAAAAAACTATTAATTTAGTATATCAAAGCGATATTATGCGCCTAATGGCTACGGAGAAAATATAAAAAAAATGTAAATTTAAAATTTCCATGTTATATTTATGGAGACATTTTTAAACTGTTGTAGTTTTCTTGTTTATGAGCATTTTTTGATCAAATTTGCATTCTATCATACTAAACTATTACATTTTATAAAAAAAAAACCTTTTTACCCTTCCTGTAGCAGTAAACCTAAGTACTCAGTTAAACTAAAGCTATTTAAATAGGGAATGGATGTGATTGGAGACATTTTAGAGTACATCCAATCAGGCAAATGGAAATTTACTTAGTCTGCAGGTTTGCTGTGGCGGGAGTATTTTGTTTACCTCCTACAAAGCTATCAACATTTCAATAAAAACACACCTCAACACATTCTTTGAATCAGCAAACCTAGGTACTCATTAAAATTAATATTATTTAAATAGGAAATAAATCTGACAATTTTCAGGGAATATTTTAGAAGAAATCCAGCCAGAAAAGGAAATTTATTTAGTCTGCAGCTGCGGCGAGGGTTTCTGTGGTTATACAGTACTGCATGCTATCTACAAAGTGACAAATAACATATGTTTAGTATTCATTTGTTTATGTTGTGTTTGTAAATATTTACAAAACTAATCACAAAGCATATATGATGATTTCTATAAACAAATTTATTATGTACCCGACTAACTATTATCATCAACCAAATTCTATGTCTAGAAAGGGGTTAAGATTCTAGGGGTAAAATCCGGGGTAAAATTCCGGCCCACACACTCTAGATTTTATAATTTAGTTTGTTATGATTAAATTTAAAGCCAGATGCAAAACCATTACACGCGGAGTTGGCACAGTTAAGCCTTCGAGGGATATCAGTAGACAAAAATAGACAGGATCAGACGTGTAACATGTGATGTTCCTAAAGAACCATTTACTTCCGAGCAGAAGGATTTGCTCGGAAGTAAAAGGTAATCATTATTAATACGGTTTGAAGGATATGCTTTTACTTTTACCTTTTACTAGAAGCAAATGCTTTTGCTTCATACCTTTTCCTTTTGAGCATATCCTTCTTTTTATTAATACGGCTCATTAGCTCAATGTTAACTCAGCTCCAGCTGGGTTCAAAATGAAATCAGATTCAGAATCAATCCAGAAGCCTCATGATAAGTTTCAAAGCATTCTTACCATCTCTACTAACAAGATATAACAGCTCAACAGCTGATGAACAGGAAATGGAACTTTTGTGTGTTTTAGGAATAGGCTACTGAAAAACTACACTTTTCTAACAATAAGTAGTAAATTTCTACAGATATTTTAAGTAAACTAGGCTACTTCCTAACTTGCCATTTGTTCAATGGAATTTTCTGAGTTATTCTTTATGATGTGAAAAACAAAAAAAAACACTAAGTTATGAGTTTATGGTAATATTAGGTAGGCCTACGGTAATTTATTCAAGCAGTACAAGGTCCATCAGGGGCTCGTTTCATAATAAACTACAAGTTACATCTTGTAACTTGTAATTTCCATTAGATTTGCATTGGGCGAGTC
This sequence comes from Macrosteles quadrilineatus, assembly GCF_028750875.1. Taxonomy (NCBI): domain Eukaryota; kingdom Metazoa; phylum Arthropoda; class Insecta; order Hemiptera; family Cicadellidae; genus Macrosteles; species Macrosteles quadrilineatus. The sequence goes on along the minus strand of NW_026542595.1, from coordinate 167,840,042 downwards.
CCGCAAACTCGGCGTAATGTGGACTGGAAGGGTGCCGAGTTTGTGAAATGCCGGGTTATCGGGAACTAGAGTTAAAAATAAGAGCAATACAATTTTTAAGCTTTTTAACCGCCTTTTTCAGTTAGATTTATATTACAAGTCAGTATTAAGTTAAGTCATCAGATATAGTACAACAAATCCTTAGTACGAGCTGCAAATGATTATACTTGAGCTGGCTTGTGATCATGTTTAACTCGGACTCAAAAAATCACTAGTTTTCTGAGCCAGGTGATGGCCGAGTTATCCAGACTGCCAGGTTATCCAGTGCCGAGTTTGCGGGACTCTACAGTAATATTAGTTTGTAGTTTATTATGAAATATGCCCCAGGCCTCCTCTTTGTATATGAAGAGCTGTAGCCCAGCGGGCCAAATTTTAAGGGCGCAAAATACAGATTTACAATATTGCTTTAATTAGTTGTTGTAAACTTATTTAATGTTTCACTCTAAAGAAAATCTCAATGCGGAAATTACAAAAAAAACTACTCTTTTTCTTTTTGTGTGGAAAAGGGTGCGACTCAAAAGCTTTTTGCAGCAAAGGGCGCTATTCACACCCAAACCTGGGGCCTCAGGTACATACTAAAAGAGCCTAAGTCAAAATAGTTTGTTAGCTTCCGTAGTAAACATTGCCTAATTTATTTTCCACAATTGTGAGACAGACAGAATCCACTTGCCAATTAATTAAACTAGGATTGTACGTTTTATTTCGAACAACGGTTAATACTGTAACTTTGTTTATATAGCAAATTTCCCATACAAGAAATAAGGTATTACCGCAGGTCTCATGGTAAGACCTGGACACGGGACTGATTCACTGTTTTATTTTGATGTCTCCAAAGACCAAAACATGATCTGTTAAATAAACATATATTTCTATTATCGTGACAACTCAAACGACTATTGTCTGATTTTTTGAAATGTTGTAAAAACGAATACAGCTGACTTTGATTCAAAACTTGTTATTTTCAGAGTGTGGTGATGGCGTTCCCTGGCAGCTACAGTCTCAAGTGGCATGGTCATGCAGGACACTTAAACTCCTCAATATCCGGCCTGTATCGATCAGACGCATTTACTGATGTGGTTTTGGCTACAGCAGACTGCCGGTATTTCTCCGCTCACCAATTTGTACTCTCAGCTTGTAGTCCCTACTTACACAAAATGTTCTTCATCGCTAGCAACAGTGTGAAAACTAATAACAAGACAATTATAGTTCTTCCATCTGAAATAACCCACTCTACTCTGGGTATTCTCCTTCAATACATTTACCGAGGGGAAGCGATTGTCAGTCATGACCAATTACCGCACATTATGAGAGCTGCAGAAATTCTAAAAATCAGAGGCTTATGTCAAAGTAAAGGACTGCAAGACGGGAACAGTGTTCACAAAAACAAAAATAGTACAGATGTAAGAAATATCACAGAAAAAACAACGCCCAATCAAAGAGTTTTGATTCCAGAAGTTAACTATGGTTCTGAGTCAAATGAAACAGATAACACTGGTTCTAGTAAATCTGTTCTGAGAAATAATCCCAAAACCTATTCAAAACAACCACCAAACCCCACCATAACAACTCCTCCAGAAAAGAAAAAGCTGAAGAGAAATTCTGAGAGACCTTTATTAGAAATAAATTCAAATGATGAGATAACCATAGAAGATAATATGATAGAAAAAATTTTAGTTGGAGAAGAAATCCAAGTGAAAGAAGAACCAATTGATTGGGAGGAACAGAAAAGTGCTGATGAAAACAGGACAAATGTAAAACAAGTAAGTTTCAGTTTTTATAGTTCATTCATACTTTAGTGATTAGGATAGTAATAAATCCATTCAGTGCCAGATTTAGGGTAACTGCGGCTTTAGGCCAAAATAACCCTAGCGGCCTCCTTTTATATCGGTGGAACTTCCCCGCAGTTACAACAGAATCCTGAACTTATCCCGCAATCATGGGAACATCATCAACACCACATGCGATCATTGCAAAATCAAGATTGTCTGCCACTAGCAGTGATCAATTTATGCAATAAACAAGTTTGAACAGTTTTAAAATAGAACCAAACACAAATTCAACCCAAACTACATAGCCTACCAAACTTTTATAATTTCCTTCAACATACTACATTAGTATAATATATTTCTCAGCTTCACAGATAAACTATTTCAAGAAAGATAGAACTAAATATTTCCTCGTTATTTGAAATATAAAAATATGTTCTTTTGTTTTAGGAAGTGGTTTCCGAAGAGGAATTAGAGGTGGAAGATAGTTGCTATGTCCCTCTCACTTGCGACTTGTGCCAAGAAACGTTCAGTTCACCAGCACTTTGGGTGCGTCACATTGAGCAAAATCATCCTACCACAGCCTTGGGATTAAACAGACAGACTAAAGTGAGTTACCGGTATCAAACTTTTGGTGGATTAATAGGTCTTTATAATATTCAAAATTAAGGCATCATTAATTTGAAATATAAATTTAAATCTTTTAAATATGACATTGATAGGTTACATTTTAGCACCAGAGGTAACCATCCCCACCAATATCAGGGGTGCAAATACCCCCCTCCCCCTAATTGTATGCTGCCCCGTTCTTCACCACCATCGCTTTTTGTGATCACGGTTAGATCTTGTAACGGGAAACTTAAGTGTGTTAAGTAAGAGTTAATAGTTATTTTTACATTACAAAATAAATCGTATACTAGGGACCAACTCAAGGAGAAGGTTCTACCATATAGTTATACAACATTTGACCTGGTGACAAAGTTAATTATCCGGGGCTGAACATATGAAATACATTGACATTCAATTGTCATTTAATATATGGCCATTCAACTTGCGGTAATACAAGTGTAGAATAAATAGGCCTAACAATATTTAATCAAAACGATTTAAAGTTTTTAAGTGATATTTCAAATTAACGGGTTCATAATGTATTATTAAATTTGCATAATGAACAATAACCTAGAATATCGTGGGTAATGAGACAAATGCCTCCCCAATATCCTGTAAAATCATAATTTCCGAATTTGGTCGCACGAGACATGTGCCTCTTACAACGTGGTACATAAAAAAACCTTAAGGTGGGTCTATTTAAAAAAAATACCTAATATAGAAGAACAAATTAATATCACTTATGAATAGCCAAAGATATGTTGCAGGTGTTAATAGGGTGTATGAAGTTAACAAAAAAAGTTTTGCGGCGTCTTATAGAAAAACTTGAAAATCATCAATAGCAATACTGTATGCAAAATATAATCCCCCCAAAAAATCCCAATGGCCCAAGTGCGCAACTGTGTGTGCTGTCGCTCTGGGCACCCCTGTGTAGTGCCATTAAAGTTTGCGTGGTGCAGTAATTTTGTCAAACCTAAAGGCTAAGTTAAAACCTTGTGATTAAATTATTTTTATCTTTTGACAAATTTGTTTTAACTCTCCCCAGCTAACAACTAACAAGATGTTCATCTTAACTGTAATTAACTTTTCATACAGATTTACAAACCCTAGTTTTACCTTATGGTTTAGAACAACACAACTGCATTGATATGACGAGTAGCCTACAAACAACATTGATCACCCCTGGAGGCTACCTACGGTACAACTCAATTTTACAGAATGGTAATAAATGTTAAATTGTCTAGTGCAATTTGATTAACACAGTAGTTGGAGTTAAATTTTACTCAAATACAAATGTTCTTTTATGTGGGCAAGTGTTTTATTGGGTTTATTTTACGCTTGGAGTAAAACAAGTTAAAGAATTTAACAAGACACGTTGAAAGTTACAATGCTAAGAACCTTACGTTATATTTTTTATCACTGACACTCCCTTATCACTGACACTCTGAAGTTGTAGCAAGTGTATCATGTACAATGTTTTTTAGGGGGATGGGGACGGGTCAGGAGAATATAGTCCACTGAACTGTGAGCTGTGCCAACAAGTGTTCACAGTACCAGCTGATTGGGTGAGACACATCAAGAACCACACAGAAGAACAGCTGGCCCAAGCTAATGAAACATCTGACGCCTTAAACAGACAGAGGGGGCAGATTGCTTGTCCGGTATGTGGCAAGGTATGCTAAGTACCCAAAGAGTACCTGGGTATGTTTGGGGGGCATTTTATGCAACCAAGCGATCCCGGCTATGCTCAAATATGAACGGGTTTATAGTTTTAAATCATTTTAATATGCGTCAATTAATGTTAGAAATAAACAATTTCATTTTATACATGTTTATTTTTTATAATTTTTGTGAATCATAGATGAAAAAAATATTTACTTATGATTGATGTGTTATTAAATATATAATTGAACTTGATCTTTATCTACTTATCAGGGCTTCATTTTAGATACCAGAATTGTAGCCTGTCTATTGAGCTATGGTTTTGTTTCATCATTCTTCTAACGATCTCCTGTCCATTGTAAATTGTGTTCTTAGTACAACCACATAAAAATTTATATACTATTTCGGTTCAAAGGGATCTACAACAGTAGCCTAATTTTTATGTTATTATAATTACTGCCATCTTAAAATCTTGAACTGTATGTACAGAATATTTTACTTAAAATTATTTAAATTTGTTTTCTGAACTTTATCTTCACAGTGGTTCCCAAATACTTGTGCCACAGCAGAAGATTTCTGTTGACTGGCTAATTTTTCAATTCCTGGTAAGGACTTAGCACAAATATTACTCCAATTATTCCAAGTTCCAAATTTACTCATCATTCCAAGTTAACATTATTACATTGTTGCAGGTGCTTCAGTCGCAAGCTTCAATGCAGATTCACGCCCGCACTCACACTGGCGAAAGGCCGTACTTGTGTAAGACGTGCGGCCGTGAATTTAACGTGAAAAGTAACTACTTGCGACACATGCGAACTCTTCACGATCAAATAGTTAATTCTAATTCTGTTGAGTAATTTGTTATGTCTTGCTTTCGGCTCAATTTGCTGGAGGGGAGTTTATCTTTGGTTATGATTATAGCACCGTTCATATCATAACATGAAGACTTTTAAAATGTTTTATTCTGGATGTGACTGGCTTTTCTTTAGCCTTGTCTGAGATGGAAACAATTTAATTAATTTTATTAATACGTGTAATTTGTTACCCTTAGCATGAGAAAAAACTTTTTATAAATTATAACGGTGTCAAGTCCTATCTATATATGGTATAAATGTTTATGAAATATTATTTTTTTTACTTAGAACCAACTGCTAACTTACATTTATTAATTTGCCTTAATCAATAAGTTGATTAGATTCGAAATAAAACCTTAATTCGTAGGCCTACTAGTTAAGTAGGCTATAATGTGCTTGTGAATATCTGATAAATATAAATTTAACCTACGCCTATATTATTGCATAAATTTATATTTTAATATGATCTGAATACAAATAACAACAAAATACTAAGCAATTTAAGTTGTTTCCATTAAAACGTTATACCATGGACAAATAGAATTAAATATCGAACGTCAGCAGTGCTGCGGTTGGCATAAGTTCTGGCGTCCATCGCTGAGAGCGCCATGTAGTTGCGGCGCACAAGTTACGTAACTACATGGCGCTCGCAGCGGTGGACGCCAGAAATTATGCTAACCGCAGCACTGCTGATGCTACATTTAATTCTATTTGTCTATGGTTATACTATCTTACTATATTACCATTGACTATTGGATACTGAAGTATTAATATTTAATTATTTGTATTGATTGTCAAAGATATTACCCAGCAGATTTTTTATTGTATTATTATCTTTGTATTCTTGAATTGTTCATTGTTACATACACATTATAATTTAAGGTTTAGGATATATTTATTTGCTCAAAATGTGAATTCTTGCTATGGCTATTTCCCATCATTTGCTTTAGGCCTACTGTAAGCTTTAAATGGTTATGATAGGCCAACATCTTATTTGCAAATTGCTTTTAGTAAAAAAAAAAAAAAAATCAAATGACTTTCTATAAAATAAGTTCTATATAGTATTGATTTAATTTGAATAAATTAAAAGTTTTGTCAGCGTTGAGTACAAGTTCAGAATAATTGTGATTTTCTAATTTTGAAAAATTTAGTGACACCACAAGAGAGATAAAATACTAGGTAGTAGGCCTATTACCCTATTCAAAGCAAATCTTGCCAACTTAAAACACTGTTCTAGATAGATGAACCAATCAACCTATACAAGATTATTTTATCGAAACAGTCTTCATTAAATAAGTATGCTGTTTTTGTTATCAAATCAATCATCTCTGAAATACACACATTTGCAAGTTGACATCATAGTGAGTCAATGAATACATTGAGTGATATGAGTTGGTTATCCACTTTTTACCGTTGTTTTTAGACCTAACTTACGTCGTCTACAAGGGTTTTCTTTAAAGATTGTTTTTCTACTTCTGTAGTGTATTCAATGTTCATGTACAAATTTATACCAACATTAAAATGTATTTTGCTATAAATTCATACTTTGTTTTATTGTTGTTTGAACCCAGTGACAAGACCTGTACTATACAATAATTTGATTTACCTATTTTGCCTGAAGGTCTTGTACTCCGCAGCTCGTATCGCTGCCGTTGGGCAACCGCGAATGTGACCGTGAAGTGATAAAACCCCTAATGTAAATATGTAGCCTATAGTATAATATGAGGAATTTAGTGTAAGAAGAATTAAGAACTCCATGAAGATGCCGCACTGAGCGGCGAAATGTGCATAGAGTAATGACAAGTTCAACTACAAGACCTTCAGGCAAAATAGGTAAATTAAATTACCTGTATTTGTTTTATTATCATTAAATTTCACAATGGAAACAAATGACCTTAACCTTGGCCTCCTCTAAATCAAGGTTCCGACGAGACTAAATAAAACTGTCAACGTCCCGGCCCCTGCCCACCTAAACAGCTGTTACACTAATTCATAAAATGAAGCTTCTGAGTAATGTTTATGTTTTACACATTTTTATTGTTGTTATTACCATGGCTATAGGCCGGCCGGTGTGGTGTTGCCACACACCAACCCCTGAGAGAGGCCTTGTATGAGAGGAGGCTACCTTATTTAGACCACCTCACAATAATTAAAAATTAAAACTTGTCATGCTTAAAAAAATAATTAAAAATGGAATAAAAATGATTAACTGATTAAAACTGTACAGGCTGGTCAGCACTGTCTTATCACTGCCACTGGGTAAATAAAACTCAAAAGACAAAAGTAGGCCCCTATTTTTATATAACTGGCCCTTTTGAGCCAAACTCGGGGAAAAAATGGAAAACTTTTACAGTTTGCAACATTTTACATTTATTTATGAACAAATAATCTTACCTTACTGGTTTTAAGAAAAATACACCAGTGTAATCACATTTTAGGAGGTTTATGAACTCTTTGTCATTTTATATGACTTCAACAGATTCCTTTGATGTGAAATGTTGAGGTTTATTTTTGTTGCATTTTTTAATTTGATGTTTCTTGGAATAGATACTTGCTTCCCATTCTTTCTTGAACATTTTATACAGCTGCATAGCTGCAAAAGCATCTTGAACAGAACTATGTTCTCCTTCTTGGATTGTTGCTCCTAAGTACTTTTTAGCCAATTTTTTCAATGCTGGAGTTTTCCCTTCTCGGAATTTTTTAAATTTTGATGTATCCCGCATAGAATGTTTAGGATGAGATAGATAAAGTACCTTTAGATCATTTTTCAGAGCATGTCCAACTAAAATGCGGGATTTTAAAATGTCCGATACCTCTTTTTGGACTATTTTGAAATCTGTGGCGTTCTCCAAATCCCTGGGCCTTACCCCACTTACTTTAGTTCTATAATCTAATACAGGCTCAGTTGGTTTAACAAATTTATCGTACACACAATCTCCATTTGAGTTAACAAGTGAAATTCTAGCTAACATATTTTTATTGACACCAATTTCCACACCAACCATTTCACAGTCCATAGCTATGTGCTTTGTTAGTTTTGGTTTTGTAATTTCAGAAGTGACACTAGCTTTAGTTTGAAGTTGAGTATTTGAAGATCCTGTTTCTGTCTGAGAGTAAAAAATAGATTTTTGACTCTCTTTACTTATGGCAGAAGTTGTAGGCCTATTGTTGAATTTAGATGGTTGTTTATCATCTATGCCTAATGGCAAGGTTGACTTTGTATCCCTATTTTTATGAGGAAGAGGCTTCGGCTTCTGAGAGTCTTTTTTCTTGCATAATAACTCAGAAAACTTTGCCCAGTTGTTAGCTCCACTTGATTTTTTGTGAGCAATATTAGCAAAAACATTTTCTTTACTTACATCGTTAGTGTTTTCAGCCTTTACCTTACTTATCGAGATATTGTTTTTAATAAAACGCCTTTTCTTCGGATTACGACCAGCATAATTGATTTTCCCACTTGCATTCATTGTCATTTAAAATTATAAAAATGGTGTTTAAAATTACATCCAAATTGTACACAAAAATAAATAAACTTTAACACTCTAGGTCTTATAGGTTAGAAAGTAGAGAAACAAACCAAATTTCAGTTTGTTTTGGACTTTGGCATGACAATGACTACAACAGCCAGGTACAGGCAGGCACAAGCAGTGCTGCAGTGTTGCAGCGTTGCAGCTGCTCTGCCCTGTAAAGTCAAGTCTTTTTTTTGCACGTTGTACATGCACGACCACCTTTAACTCCAGGGGCCCATTTCATAATAAAGTACAAACTAATATTATTAGTAAATCAGCTGATCACCCAATGCAAATCTAATGGAAATTACATGTTACAAGTTGTAACTTGTAACTTGTAGTTTATTATGAAATGGGCCCCAGGCCGCGGCCTTCAAAATGGCAACATCGCAACATAGATAAAAAGTACTCTTCAAGGAGTATGCCTTGAGGAGTATGCCTTGAGGAGTATGTTTTATCTATGGCAGTACCCCGCGACAGCAGCTACGGCCACCTTTAACTCCAGGCCGCGGCCTTCGAAGTGACAACGTCGCAAGTGGTATTGTAACAGCTGTTTAGTTTGGCAGCAACTAATGGTATATTTGTGTATTTATGAAAGTTTGGTTACTGGACTATAACAATATTGACTCTACTCTAAAAGTAGGAAAACTGATTTTCTATTTAAATATTGTTTTTGTTTTTAATTCTATATGTTTTATTTTTAATCTTTCAATAAATTTATGTTCATAAATTTTAATTTTAATGAATAATACGTGAAATAATGAGCTTGTCACCTGTCTGCCATGTTATCTTAATAGACTTCTGGCGCTAGGCGCTAGACAACACCATTTGCGACGTTGCCAATTCTACCAAGCTGCATGGTGGAAAATGGTGGAAGGAAAAAACATAGGTGTGCTATTCCCACATATTCTGACGTCACTTGGATTGCAAACAAAAGATCACCTGATTGTAACTGTCAGATTAGTATGTATTTGTTTTTATTATTATAAAAACAATAACAACCAAATCAAAACAAATACATATACTAATTTGACAGTTACAATCAGGTGATCTTTTGTTTGCAGTCCGAGTGATGTCAGAATATGTGGGAATAGCACACCTATGTTTTTTCCTTCCACCATGACCAAGCCGCGGCCTGTAGTTAGAGGTCGCCGTGGTTGAACATATAAGTCCTTTAGTCATTGTGTTGGTTAATGGTTAGTCTATGCTATGGTGTTTGAATTTAATTTTAACTGCATGTGTCTTGTTTGAGAAAAATATAGTGTTAAATTGTTTAGCCAATGGCTTTTATTATTAATGATTATGTCCTATTTCTTTATTTTTTTTTTTAAATAAATTTGTTTCGAATTATGTTGATGCATGATGTTTAATATTGTGTTTTTTCTTATTTTTTCATTACAAGCACACGCTTTCTAAGATGTACAATAATTCTTCTTTAACATTCATCATAATTCACACACAACCATAACCTCTGAAGAATAAGAAATAAAAATACAATCTTAACCTTATATATATATAAATAATCTTAATATGTATTATTTATTTTTCTTTTGTTGTTTGCTATGGAGTAGGGAAAGAAGAAGAGTTTGAGGTTGAGGTTAGGTTAACGTCAAAGTAAAAAAACAACATTGTTTTCATTGTTCGTTAGCTAGGTCTTGTTGGTAAACAAAGTTATTTAATTAATTTAATTTAGTATAAAAATATTACCAGTTTAATTCATCTGTATGATCTTAGGTTTAAGCTTACTGCACTCATGTTCGATTGAGTCAACTAGTAGCCTAAGTAATAACGAATTTGCCAACCAATTAACTATGGATAGTCAAAATGAAGACTCTTCAGGACCCACATTTAACACTCATTTGTTGTTTATTGCTATCTTATTAGGAGTTATAAACAATTATTTATCATCATTGTTGAAATATGTAAGTATTAGACGATAGAAAAGGTAAGCCTACATCTAATTCATCGAATTAGATTGGGACTAGGGCCTAGTAGGCCTATTTTACTAGCACTAACTTAGCCTAGATCTTACTTTTACTGATTTAGAATAGTTGTTTACATGGGTACAGTTTCTTAACTGGGCTATGCTTATATCGATTGAAACTAACAAATTGAAAATATTGATTAATAATCGATATTTTTAAATATAGGCTATCTATTATAAAATAAACTATCCTAGGCCTAACCGAACCAACCAAACTTGCTGATGATGAAAAAATTACATGAAGGTTTACTAATCGAATCGATAGTTTCAATCGATATTAGCATAGCCCAGTTAAGAAACTGTACCCATTTACATCCTTAACACGTTCAACGCGGCACCGAAATTGGCTATAGGCCTATTACTCGTATGGCTAAAATATGAAAACTCAAATTAAGTTAACTTCCCAAATGTTGTTTTGGATGATGATCTGGTGTTATTTCGTCAACATTTTTAAAAAGATATATGTGACTTAATCATTCGTGAAGGGAATACTCGTCATGTGCCGTACCCGTCCGGCTGCCATGTAGAACCGACGCACGAGACACCAAGAGTAATCCTTAGTTTGTGTTGTAAACGGTTTTTGCCCGTATTAAGTTATCTCCTAAGTTAGTTCATCTTAAGTGAGAAAGTCATCAATCTGAAAAGGATTTGCCATAATCATTCACTACGGTATTGCACAACACTTACGTCAAATAACACACTAAAACACAAAAACATAAGTAACACACAAATAACAAAAACCATGTGCGATGGGAACGATGCCGCCTGAGGAAACACAAAAGCTTTACTTCAAACAGCGCAGCAAAAAACAACATCCTCCGTCAATGGCTCAGCTTAGCCTATATCGAGGCAATCATTTTGTAGTTAGTGCTTTGACGAGTGTAATCGCCGCGCGCCGCTTGACAGTGCCAACGATGACGATATTACTTGTCACCCGCATTGAACGTGTTAATCTAGTGGTAGGGTCCTATTATTCACTGGGTATTTCTTCAAAAGGAGAATATGAAGAATCTTTGTAGGCCTACACTTTATTTAGGTCTATGTTCTTCATGTAGGCCACAACTAAGTAGGGCTATAATAGGCTAAACAGAACACAAGAAATCACAGGTTAACAGGAATAGGCTATTACAATTTAACCCTTAGGTTAGGTTGGCCCAGAAGCAATCAAAAGTTAGTTACTTCTGACGTTAACTAACCTCGATTCCCCATATTAATAACTTAATATAGCCTATAGCCTAACTTTTGTATGGGATTCTGCCGGTTCTCGGAACTAAATGTCCTAAACTCTATAAAATTAACTTATTAACTTAAATTAACTTAGCCTCAAACCAGAGCCATACTATGGCTGGTTATACTACTAGGTGTTTGTCTATGTGTAAATGCTCAGTAGGTAGCAGCAAGGCACAGTTCCTAACAGGGCCATTTTACTACCAAATTCAAAGCTAAAGGTGAAATGAACAGGAGTGAGTTAAGTTAGTTCCCATCCTACACACCAAATGAAAGTGAATTATCTAGGCTATACCCAGGGAAACGCAGGCTACACTTAAGTATCTGTCCTACACTCATTCGAATGAATATATCGATTATTTCATTCGATATATCGAGTTTGGTTAGTTAGGTTAACCTAACCTAACCAACCGAATGTGAGAATCGATATATCGAATAATCTATACATAGGATTATAGGTAGGACAGATAGTAAAGTGCAGCCGAAACGCAAACAAATAAGTTACTATAACTTAGGAAAATGTGCTAACTTATTGAAAGCATATTTTTCCACAAGAGTGTGTCTCAGTCAGAGTGTAATCGTCTTCTCTCCAGTGATACGTAATGTTAATAACTCACTCCTACGGTAGTTCAGTTCTATAACATAATTTTATTTGGCCAAATCAACAAAAAATGATGACTACACTTTGCATTAGCCAATTCAGTAAAACAATAGTTAAACAAAGTATCTTTAGAACTTGTACAATTTTTCAGATATCTATGATAAAAAATAAATTTTGCCAAACATCTCGTTTTCAAGAGTTGAGACAATCATTATCAGAGCTTCAAAAAGAATCAACCAGCATAGATATGACCAACGAGTTTGCAAAATATGCAAGACTGCAGAGGAAAATAATCAAAGTACAAGAGGAATTGAAAAAAGAAGGTATGTTTTACTCTTTTTTTTATATTATCTGATCTCCAATGTTTACGTACAAATAGCCTACTTAGGCTATGTGTAGGCCTACAGTACGTTCAAATATAAAACAAGCAATTTCTGTAGCTCTAGTTTTCAGAGTCCCTAATAATATTATTCATTGATTTAACCGTTCCCATTTTTCCCTCATCATGTAAATAAAATTATAGGTATGTTAAATTAATGTTATAAGGTTTGGTAAACATACTTACTATAACTGTAAGAATGAGTTTAAAGTTTAGCAATAGGTGTGCTTGATCACAAACAAAAAAAACCACCTGCCCCATCAACTTACACCTAAGCCGTCCACCGTTTATTTTATTGGGGATTTTCATTATAAATCAAATAAAACCTAAACATTCGGACCATAGGTAAGTTATTTGCAGAGTTTCCGCTAAGCATTATATTTTTTGCACTTATCTTCAACTACTAAGTAGGTAACTTACACTCAGGATTCGGTACTTTAGTCATAGCAAATTTTAAATGAGTCCAAACTCTTTAGGCTGGTGAAATCAAGTCTTAACGTTTGATAGAGCTTTTAAAAAATCATATCTTTTGCAACAACTTTGTTGTGATAGTAAAATTTCATTTTTATTTTAAGGTTAATATTTTTGAAATAAGTTTCAAATTTTTGATGACTCATCCATAAAAGGTTTTTATCCTTTTTCAGTGTCAGTTCACAAAGAGGAGGAAATGAAAAACAAACTGATATTACGCATAGTTGTGGTAAGTATGTTTGTTTATATATTCATGCAATAGGCAACAAAAAAATGTGAACAAAAATTTATTTTCTAATTCAATGAACAAGGAAAATCTGGTTAAATGAGGGTGGAGTACTAGAATTAAAATGTGTGTTACACTCCTCTGCTCTGTTGGCAAAGCAACTTAACAGTTAGTTGGTTTATGCCTATTTATAAGAAAGTAACACTGGAGCCCCAAAATTAAAAAAAACTTTTAAAATGATTCCGTTATTGTTGTAGGCTAATGTGAATTTGCAAAGCTTCTAGTTATTGGAATCCACTTTTTTTGTAATGGACTGTATAAAATAGAAAGAATGGTAGGACTAAGCCAACTTCTGAACTGTCTTTTATTTCGAGAGAACATGTAAGCATGTCAATGAAAATAATTGTCATGTTTTTGTTGGTTAGCATTTTTAGCGTTGGAATTTTTACAATTTTTATAAAGGAGACAACGTCCAGACAAACTAGGTTCTACCAGTTTGATGGTTTGTTGCAGGGCCTGGTGTGTATAGTGATGGTGTACAAGTACAATTCACAACCCGTGGTACAGTTAGACCCAGACTGGGTGTATCCAGTAGGCAGTGTTCTGTGTTGGCCAGGTGGACAACTAGGTTCTATCAGTTTTATGGTTTGTTGCAGGGCCTGGTGTGTATAGTGATGGTGTACACGTACAATTCACAACCTGTGGTACAGTTAGAGCCAGACTGGGTGTATCCAGTAGGCAGTGTTCTGTGTTGGCCAGGTGGACAACTAGGTTCTATCAGTTTTATGGTTTGTTGCAGGGCCTGGTGTGTATAGTGATGGTGTACACGTACAATTCACAACCTGTGGTACAGTTAGAGCCAGACTGGGTGTATCCAGTAGGCAGTGTTCTGTGTTGGCCAGGTGGACAACTAGGTTCTATCAGTTTTATGGTTTGTTGCAGGGCCTGGTGTGTATAGTGATGGTGTACACGTACAATTCACAACCTGTGGTACAGTTAGAGCCAGACTGGGTGTATCCAGTAGGCAGTGTTCTGTGTTGGCCAGGTGGACAACTAGGTTCTATCAGTTTTATGGTTTGTTGCAGGGCCTGGTGTGTATAGTGATGGTGTACACGTACAATTCACAACCCGTGGTACAGTTAGACCCAGACTGGGTGTATCCAGTAGGCTGTGTTCTGTGTTGGCCAGGTGGACAACTAGGTTCTATCAGTTTTATGGTTAGTTGCAGGGCCTGGTGTGTATAGTGATGGTGTACACTTACAATTCACAACCCGTGGTACAGTTAGACCCAGACTGGGTGTATCCAGTAGGCAGTGTTCTGTGTTGGCCGGGTGGACAACTAGTTTCTATCAGTTTTATGGTTTGTTGCAGGGCCTGGTGTGTATCGTGATGGTGTACACGTACAATTCACAACCTGTGGTACAGTTAGACCCAGACTGGGTGTATCCAGTAGGCAGTGTTCTGTGTTGGCCGGGTGGACAACTAGGTTCTATCAGTTTTATGGTTTGGTGTGCCATTTCCAACTCTGTCATACGGACGTTCTCTTGATGTTTTGTAACTGATTAATTTATTTGCATGTGTAAATTGTTATTATTATTGTTATGCTGTTTTACAAAATAAAATATTTTTAGATCGATCTGTGATTTGTTGCCTTAAGAATCAATAAAGATGAACTCTAGAATACTTTTATTTTTTGGTAATTTCTTACTTAACAAATTGTAAACTTTTGAAAAGAAAAATTTTAATGTTGTTCTGTACTTTTCTGTTCTCCAATGATCCCAGGATTTCTACCATGGCATTACGAATGTGCTCCCCCACCATTCAGGTAACATATTTGGTTTCCAAGGATAGGTAATAGTACGGTAGCCTACTTAAAAACCCAAGTAATGAGGTTTTTTTATTTATTCTAGTATTTATTTGTTAATTGATCAAACATGATGAGCTCTACATTTTTTAACCAAACATTCTACCTTAAAAATAGTGTAGCGAAGCAAAATAATAATTTAGATCAGCTGAATTTATTTATTTTAATATGTATAACACTGTAGCAGTAAAACCTGTTGCATTCTTGAACAACTCATCTTTTCCATTTGAATTTAACATGTTCAAAATAAGGCTGTTTATAATCTTTAGTTGTTGTAGTTGGACTGCATCGGTCGTCCCTGCCAGTTTTGCCACTGGTTGTTTTGGTTGTTGTCTTTTCGTTCCTCGTCAGCTGCCCAGCGAGCGTAGTAGCTGCGAGGCGGGTATAAAAATCGGTCTGATCTGTCACCCCCTGCGTCATATAACAACATTATTCCAAAATACAGTACAGTACACAATCAGCTACACAAATATGTGTCTAAACTAATAGAAGATGTTTTACAGTCAGCACCAGTGGTGTAGGAATGAAAGAGCTGTCATCCTGTCCAATTCAAGCTTCAACAATATCATACATCGTTAATGATTTATTCAAATATTTTTTGATTACAAGTTTTAGACTTGATTCTTGTAATGTTTTATGCCTATAGCAGCTCGTAGTTCTGTTGTTACGCTACTTTGGAAACATGGACTACCAGTACTGAAAATCATACCGGTTTTTTGGATGCAACACACAGCAGATTTGAGCTAATTTCATTTGACTAGCTATTGTTTTATGTGGGTTTTCACAATATTCTTTATTGTAATGCAATCTTCTGTAATAAAGTAAATATTAAGTGATCTTAATACTCTACACAATGACAGTCGTTTATCAAAGTGATTCAAAATAACAAAATATCAGCATTGTTGGTGTGCAAGTCTATTTAGTGTGGGCAAAACTTATTGCAAAACTGACTGGTAAATTTACTGTATTCTAGCATACTTCACCATACTATAGCTGACTTAACCCATTCAATTTCGAGATTCAATCAGCAAGTTTTGAAATTCAAAACGCTAAACCGAAACTTATTGACCACTAAATAAATGTTCAAATTGATTTCATAATCATGTTATTGTTCCAGTATTAGATGTTTAATTTATCTCAGTTTTTAATTTTTTTTAATAATATGTTTTTTATTTATTTTAGATTTAAAGTATGTTTGTTGCATATTACAGTAATGTTATTTATGTTAGGTTAGGAGTCTAATTTCTATCAGTTTTAAATTCATAGTGAATATTTTATTATATTATCTGTATTTTTTTAACCTGAACTAGGCAAGAATAAAGGTTTTGTATCTAGGTTTTGGAATTTGAGCTTCGGTATTTGATTACTTATGTTTTGGTTTCGAGATTAGATATTTCTGGTTACGACCATCTACCCTCTTTTCGCTTTTGTTTACCCTTTGAAGTGCATGAACTATTCAGTTTTGAATATATTTTTTCTATTTTAAATTTAAAAAACAAAGTTATCTAAAATGTGACACAAAGACATAGTAACAATAAGCATAAATTAGTAAAATGCCTGATTTGAGGATCTCACAAGGAATTGACCCTCCCGTCAACTTACAATCAAGTTAGGCCGGCCACACACAGAACCAGGCAAGGCGGGGCGCGACAGGGCATTTTGCCCCCGGGCGTCTTGTGCGACGGGAATTGCACGGGCGCTTATGGAGCTCCACACACAGGACCGGGCGAGGCAGGGCACGTCGAAAAGACGCCCCCGGGCACCCTCAGGGCAAAATGCGAAGGTCTCCAAAATTATGCCCCGAGGCAAGTCGCTGCCGGGCAGAACTTTCTGCGCATGCGCGGTCATGTGATTTATTCCCTTACAGGCTAATTTTGATAAGGATTATTTTACAACTGATACAATTTACATACAAGACTATAACAATTTGTACGACCAAAGATTACACCCTTTGATAAGACTATGCAGTGATGATATTACTACAGTGGTTAAATAACTAATAATTTATCTTGGTATTGATAACTGAGGAAAGAGAGGGCCAAAGTTCATATCTTAAGGGTTTCAAAAACCACTCCTCTGGAGGTATGACTTTGAATTTTGTTTTCTATTCTGCTCCCAAGTATAAAGTCAAATTGAAAAGTTGGCTAAATCGGCTCAAGGCTCAGAAATAAAAAAATCCTATATTAATTTTCAGGTTTATGGGGGCTAAACTTTTTAATTGACGTGCCCTGCCTCATTCTGTGTGTGACAGCAACAAGACAGGGCGTCTCGTTGTGCCCTGTCGCGCCCCGACCCGCCCGGTTCTGTGTGTGGCCGGCCTTATTGTTTATCATAGAGAACCCTTCTCACCAGCTTTGTCACAGACAGAGCAGGTGAACTTGTGAGTTGTAATGCACACTAGTGCTAACCGAGGCAGGATTACAAGGCCGGCCACACACAGAACCAGGCGGGTCGGGGCGCGACAGGGCACAACGAGACGCCCTGTCTTGTTGCTGTCACACACAGAATGAGGCAGGGCACGTCAAGTAAAAAGTTTAGCCCCCATAAACCTGAAAATTAATATAGGGTTTTTTATTTCTGAGCCTTGAGCCGATTAAGCCAACTTTTGAATTTGACTTTATACTTGGGAGCAGAATAGAAAACAAAATTCAAAGTCATACCTCCAGAGGAGTGGTTTTTGAAACCCTTAAGATATGAACGTTGGCCCTCTCTTTCCTCAGTTATCAATACCAAGATAAATTATTAATTATTCAACCACTGTAGTAATATCATCTATGTATAGTCTTATCAAAGGGTGTAATCTTTGGTCGTATAAATTGTTACAGTCTTGTATGTAAATTGTATCAGTTGTAAAATAATCCTTATCAAAATTAGCCCGTAAGGGAATAAATCACATGACCGCGCATGCGCAGAAAGTTCTGCCCGGCAGCGACTTGCCTCGGGGCATAATTTTGGAGACCTTCGCATTTTGCCCTGAGGGCGCCGGGGGTGTCTTTTCGACGTGCCCTGCCTCGCCCGGTCCTGTGTGTGGAGCTCCATAAGCGCCCGTGCAATTCCCGTCGCACAAGACGCCCGGGGGCAAAATGCCATGTCGCGCCCCGCCTTGCCTGATTCTGTGTGTGGCCGGCCCAACCCTAAATCTCCTGGCTGCTGAGACAACCACCACATCAACAAAAGTGTAGTAGTTTAACTCTACACCCAGGCTGCAGTTGCAGCACATGCTACCTATGTCTTTCAGCCATTTTTGTTGAGTTTTACCATTGAGTATGGTTTTACTAACATAGATAAGCTGCAAATGGAAGTTAAGTTACTTCTGTGTTGAATTTTATCAAGTGCGGAGTACAAAGGGTTAATAACTCTTACCAAAATGATTCTGATGCTGTTGTTGTTGTAGTTGTTGTTGTTGTAATTGTTGTTGTTGTAGTTGTTGTTGTAGTAATTGTTGTTGTAGTAGTTGTTGTTGTGGCCTCATATTAGCTCCATTGGGTAAGTAATTTTGGTAAGAGGAGGCTTCACTGACACCATAATTGCCAACTTCAGAGTCTGCCTTACAGATAGAGAATAGAAGGCTTGCAATCACAGCAAGATTGAGCTGTAAAAACACACGAGAAACTGTTAAAGGATGAACACAGATGGATGTAATAGTTGTAATATGTTTGTCTTTTGCATTTTTCAACTAGTTTAATTTATTTGATTTTGATTTTTTCTTCAAATTGCTTAGTTTTTCTAAACGCAAAAGTTGCTATTAAATATTATTTTAGGCGCTCACAATCACAATTAGTTTTCTTGTCAGTGTAAAAAGGCAGAATAATAAATTAATGCTCAAAGAATTGCACTAACAGAGTAAAAGGATAGATTTTTTACTTGATTTATTTTTTATTCATGATAAGTTTTGTGCAAAGTGGCCAATAATCATAATCATGAATCATTAACGTTGTTTAAGAATAGATTTTGAATAAAATTGTATAACTTAAATCTATTTGATTTAGTAAAATTCATGAAAATAGAAAGGTGACATCACAATTTCGTCTTGCTTTGTTAATAAAAGTCTACCTTCATATTTTTGGAAGAAAAAAAATTGCCCTACATTCTTACCCTTACCCTGGCTAACTTTCAACATTAACTAACTCTTGAATATTATTTATTTTTGTTATTTTGTGTGTTTTAACACTACCTATTAATTATTAAATTCCTTTATACAAGTTTGTAAATTAAGAACTGCTTATTTCTTGATGATTAAAGACAGTTAAACATGAAAGAAAATATTTAGAGCAATTACAACGTTAAAAAAATAGTTACAGAATGTACTAAATGGTTTTAAGGCAGAGATAAAAATATTTCTGAACAAATATCATTATTTATTAAAAATTGTACACTTGTAAATTAACAATAACAGTTTTTAGTGGTTGCAACAAAAATTTAAAGTTATGCATATTTCCAGAATATTGTGAAATTTTCCTTAGCTGAAGCTGAAAGTATTTTTATTATTTTTTGTTGGAAGTAATAATATGTCATCATTTTCATTCCTTGTGCTTCGTTACAGCAACTTCAAGCAATAGTAAAAACAATAGTGCTAGGGAATTAAAAAACCACTTCTCCCAAACTTGCAATTTCTAAAAAACATTTTTTTGTGGATGTATTACATACCATTCTAGTCCTTAGCTCTTCCATTAGCACATGTCCTGACGTGTGTGGTGTTGTCTTCACAACTGACAATGACAACTTTGAAGTTTTACACCTATCTAAATGATATGACGGAAGCATGTATTTAGAATTGAAATGACCTTGGATTAAACAGGCATACCTCTAAGTAAGTGTAGGCCTACAATTATCAGATGTCACATTATCAGAATTATAGTCCTGAAGGTTTTGTCATAATGTTGAAGGGCGCCTTATCTTGTACTAATAGATATGTTCATTGACTAATTAACTTAACTGTAATTTTAGTCAGGAAGAATTAGTCATCATTGACTATTATATGATGTATAATATGGATTTAGTTTAGACTATTGAGTCAATATCATAGATCTGTTTAAACTTTAAAGGATGGATGAATGTTGATAGCACAATTGTTAACAGTTAAAAAATCTGTTATTCCATGCTAAATGATATGACGGAAGCATGTATTTAGAATGGAAATGACCTTGGATATATATTGTATGACCACTTGGAAAACAAATTCTTACACCCCAATGATGCAGTTGGGAAAGGCCTCTGTCACAACTTAGTGAGGTCGTTGTGACAGACCACGTGAGAAACCAACGTAGTTTTTTTTTTACTTCATCCGTTATTATTCTAGTCAGTTTCCACTCCTATTTGAAGAAAAATCTTTTCATTGCAGCTAAAAATTGTGTGAAGAAAGCTTAATTTTCCCACCAAAAATTGTGCTCTATGCTTACGTAAAAAATGTGCAATGGTCGCTTAGGAAGGCTGTAGACATGTACTCAACGATCCGTCAGTGCTCATCTGTTTTCATTGAGGCAGAGTGTTTCAACTGGAGGAGTTTTATGCTTACTGATTGACAAGTTTAATATTACATTTGGGTTTATCCATGTACTTTATAGTCTTAGAGACTCCTATTTTTGCAATCTCGTGTTCATTTACACAGATCCACGTGCAACATTTCTTTGTTAATTTGTATGTCCAACCGCTTAATTACGTCCATCATTGCCAATCAGTAACGTTGACTGGTTGACCCGACTTAGACCATAGAAATATTATCACAAAAGCAACTAAAACTTGGAAATTGTTGATTCCTTTACTTTGATGGATTTTACTAGTCTATGGCAAGATTAATTTTCACATGGGGTGGAGATAAGCTAGAATATTGGCGGATAAAGTAAACAAGAAGATAATACTGGTTTCAGGTTTAGCTTACTCGGTTGAAACAAGTACTCAATGGAGACAATAGTTTACAGACAATCCTCATAAATAGTTGAGGATGAAGAGGGTTTGTGAAGGAAGGGATGTAAATACAATTCATCTGTTAGCTATTAGAACTACTAGTCTGGAAGTGACAAAACATTTTGTATTTTAAAGTTACTTACAGGTTATTGATTTACATTTTTGTGTGCTATCAAAACTTGAAATTACTTTCTTGGGCAAGTTATTTATAAAGTAGTTCAGCTATTCCCCCTCCCTTTTCCTAAGTCAAGTTCTCTTTCCTCGAAAGAAGGCTGGTTGAGTTTCTGATTCTTTAGAATCCTCAGACAAGTTTCAACCAAAATAGTAGGAATAAAATTTTACCACTATCCTGTGAACACATAGACACACGCAAATGTTATTAGAGGGAGTCATACATTAAACTTCTGTGATGGCCCCTGGCTATTGTTTTAATGTAGGTACATTTTAGAGCTCACTTTTCTATTTGCAATCTTTCTAAAAATATGATCTGACTATTATCTGACTGTTGTAAGAAAGACTTAGTAAACCAAAAGTATGGCTTTTATTCATTCAAAATTACAACCATGTTTTAGTTAAGAACAAATACAATATTTACAAACAAATCAAATAATAAATATTATCAGGTGATAATGTTCACATCACCACATTCTCCCCCACTATTTTTCAAGGTAGGTATAGCATATGTAATCCTTTAGATATGACGGAGGCTTGACATTCCTCTTTGGACGTAGTTCCCCCACAGCCGTCTCTGAAGTTGGGGTCTGAGAAGTTCCCCCACAGCCGTCTCTGAAGTTGGGGTCTGAGATACTGTTTGTTGAGTTTCATTTTGAACTTCATTGTGGTCAATGTCTGAATTTATATTTTCAACAATCTCTCTCTCAGTAGTGTTGTCTTCATGAGGTAGATCACCAGGAGGTAGGCCAGCGGGTGCAAGATGTCTCAGGGATACTTGTGATTCTGACCCATCTCTTCTTCTGACGAGAGCATACTGTGGATTTGATTCCAAAAGTTGAACTGGCTCCACAAGGTCATCATATTTATTAGATCTTACAAACTTTCTAAGCAGGACAGGACAGGACCAGGAGCGGATAGCCAAGATGGTAAGGAGTCTCCATTGGTAGTTCTTCTGCTATGTATAAAGAATCTTTCGTGCGGTGTGCAGTTTGTCGCAGTGCATAAAAGAGATCTGACTGAGTGAAGAGCCTCCTGTAATACTTCTTCCCATGCAGCAACTGGCAGGTTGTGGTTTTTCAAAGCTAGTAGGATGGTTCGCCATATTGTTCCATTGAAGCGTTCAATCTGAGAGTTCCCTCTAGGGTTATAAGGTGTCGTATGACTTGTAGCTACTCCGTACTTGTGAAGAAAGTCCGTCAGCTCTCGCGACATGAAAGATAAACCTCTATCTGAATGTACAAAGGACGGGGCTCCAAACATAAAAAATAGATCTGAAAAACATCTGATAACTGTTGTTGAACTAATGTCCTTACAGGGGTAAGCAAATACAAAACGAGAATACTCATCCACCATGGTTAAAAGGTAACGGTTTCTGGTTGTTGATGGAAGAGGGCCCTTAAAGTCAATATTTAGATGTTCGAAGGGAGTGGTTGCCTTTATCAATTTGCCTTGGAATTGGTGAAATCTTGGCTTCACTTCTGCTCATGTTTGACAAGCTGAAGTCATCCTTTTTACATCATCCAGAGTGTAGTTTAGATTTTTAGTTCTAATCCAATGAAACATTCGAGTGACTCCCGGATGGCAGAGAGATTTGTGTAATTCAAACAACTTGGCATTATCCCAGCGAACCGCACATGCCCGAGAGAGCGTATCTGCTTTTACATTCTCCCTACCAGGTCGGTACACTATTTCATATTGATAAGGTGTTAGCTCTAGTCGCCATCTCATAACTTTATCGTTCTTGATTGCTTGTATGCCTCTTGTCAAAGATAAATGATAAAAGCTTGCTGATCCGTGTATAATCTGAAGTCTCTTCCGATAAGAAATGATTTCCATTTTCAAAGGGCTTCGACAATGGCAACGGCTTCTTTTTCAACAGCTGAATACAGCTTCTCAGATTTGTTTAGAGTCCGTGAGAAAAAAGCAATTGGTCGATTATCTTGACTCAAAGTTGCTGCCACGGCTATGTCAGATGCGTCAGTCTCCACTACCAGTGGCTCTTGCCCATTCCTAGGAGTAATTACTGAGTTTGCAATGTCAAGTTTGAGGGCTTCAAAATCTGCAACCGCTTCCTGTGACAAAGGAAAAGAATTGACTTGTGTCAGGTTTCTTATTTTATCAGAAAACCGATGTATCCATTTTGAATAGTGAGCGAAAAATCCTAGGACTCGCTTTAGTGAAACTCGGTCTTTGGGCACAGGAAGTGACAGTAGAGATTCTAGCCGATCTGGATCAGGTCGAATAGAGTTATGGGAAACTAAATGTCCCAACAAGGTTATTGAAGACTGGTTGATCTTGCTCTTTTCGTTGTTGATTACAAGTCCATACTTAGTTACAGCATCTAAAAATGTTCTTAGATTCTCATCATGATCCTTTTGATCCTTTCCACACACGGTCAAATCATCCAGATAGGCATACACTCCATTCAGTTTTTCTTTTCTAATGATTTGGTCCATGGTCTTTTGAAAACATGCCACCCCGTTGGTTACGGCAAATGGGATTCTTCTGAATTGAAAAAGACGACCAGCAGCCTCAAAAGCAGTGTACTTCTTCTCTTCGTCAGAAATTGGTATTTGATAGTATGCTTGCTTTAGATCAATGGCACTAAAAACTTTGTTCGTCGCTACAGTGGATACTAGATCATCTATGTTTGGTAAGGGATAGGCGTCTAACAGAGTAAATTTGTTTATCGTTTGCGAATAGTCCACACACAGACGCTTCTTCCCTTTGTCGTTTGTAACAACCAACACTTGTGCACGCCAAGGTGACGAACTAGGTTCAATGATCTCCTCAGTCTGTAGTCTTTCCATTTCTTGTTTTATAAATTGCATATCTTCATCTGAGTAACGTTGTGATTTTGTGGCTATTGGCTTACAATCTGGAGTTAAATTGCAGAATAGTTTGGGTGGTTCAACTTTGGCACAGGAGCACACCAACAGAGGAGGTTTCTTGCCTCCAAACCAAACCTGTATATTTGAGTGGAGTTTCATGATATCATGTCCGATAAACACGTCAGTACAAAGATCTTCAAGAACAGTCAACTTAAAATTGTTGTAATTGTGATTCAACAGATTTAGGTTGATTTTAACAAACCCGTGGACGTTTAATTTCATATTAGAAGCAGCTAGTGATACTTGTCCACTTTCATTATACATTTTAATTTTGTTTAACTGAACAAACTTCAAGTTTACAAAGCTTGATGTAATCCCGGTGTCTATTAAGCAATTTGCTTTCAGGCCATTCACTTTAGCTTCCACTGTAGAGTCCTTCAATATACAGATGTATTATGTGTTGTTGCTATTAGTGCAGCTGATGTACTAGACGTCTTCTGTTTTACTTTAAAATGTTGAGTTGGATTACTTTTACAGACTCTCGCATTATGCCCTGTCTTGTTACATTTCCCACAAGTTGCTTCTCTGGCTGGGCAGCGATCTCTAGAGTGTCTGTCATGCCCACAAAAATAACACTTGCCATCAACATTTTTAATAGCGGAAACAGTCGCTTCTTCCTTTTGTTGTAGTGGGAATTCGTACTGACAAGCTTGCTTTGCCAATTCATTCGTTGCACAAGTTTGCATTCCGTACATAGATTTTGGATAGCTCTCGACTTGAGCTTGAGCCATTTCAAGAGCTCTAGACTGTTCCACTGCTTCAGCTAGGTCTAAAGTTTTATTTTCAAATAGTCTCTGTCGTATGTATGACGAGGCTAAGCCATTGATAAAAGCATCACAAATGTAGTGATCCCTGTATTGAATCGCATTAACAGCTTCAAAAACGCAATCTTGGCTCAAAAGTTTCAGTTCCGACACATATTTGTCAATAGTCTCACCTTTGTTGCTGTTTTCTAGTCATTACTAAATATCTTGAGAATATTTCATTCTTTTGTTTGATGTAAATTGAGTTAAGAACTCTCAAAGCGTCTTGGTAAGTTTCAGATTCCTTGATAAATCTATAAGTAGTAAAAGATAATCGATTAGTTAGTAGTTTCAGTTTGGCCTTGTCCTCAACGAATTCTGTCATGGTTAGAAAGTCTTCGAATGTTTGTAACCAGTGCGTCCATTCCTCTGAGGCAGTTGGAGATTCCGGGTCAATTTGCAATTTGTCTGGTCTAAGGAATTTCTCCATTGTAATGTAGCACTAACTGAGTTTATCAATGAATGAATAAAATTGTTGTAAGAAAGACTTAGTAAACCAAAAGTATGGCTTTTATTCATTCAAAATTACAACCATGTTTTAGTTAAGAACAAATACAATATTTACAAACAAATCAAATAATAAATATTATCAGGTGATAATGTTCACATCACCACACTGACTAAAATATGATGACCAAAATATAATCGAGTAGTATAACAGCAGATACTCATATATCTACAACTGGAGTTGAAGATGAATGGTTTTAATAACAGCAGTTTTGTTTAATCAGCTACTTAACCAGAGGTCCTTAATTGGTCGCTGGAGTTTAAAAAAATGGTACTGGTTAAAGAAACAGATTAACTTAGTCCATTCGTGGCAGATCAAATGGGGCGCAGATCAAGTGGGAGGCTTTAAAGTAATAATAATATCTTTATTGCCGTGAAACAAATATAAAATTGCATGGCATCCGTCAACATTTAATACAGGCATAACAAGCGACAGCAAAACAAATAAATACAACAGCATAAAACAGTTAATAATACGAATGATTAAAAAAATTTTGTTTTACATAGTAATATATGTAAAAACATTTAAAAACTAAGAACTTGAAGTGGACATGGCGAGGTTTTAATAATACTCTACCTTATGCCTCAAATGCAAGTTTACAGTCCACTGTTGGTGGTAGCATCCCAATAGATTATTCAAAATCAGCCCCCTTTTTCATCTGGCAAGATCAGCCTATGTCTCCATTATAAATCCACCATGCATTCAAATACACTATACTGCCTCATGTCTTTGTCACATATGCAATAAACATGTTATTTATCAGTTAAAGTAGATTTGTTTAACATTGTGTAGTCTCTCTGTAAAACATGCCTTTGGTCCTTTATTGAGTTGAGAGAAAAAATACATGGAGTAAAGGGTAAAAGAAATACAGCTAAAATTTTCCAAACTTTATTTAGTTTTTAAACATTGTACAAAAAGCAAAATTACCCCAGGAGGGCAGTGGAATGTGTTCTTGCAGCTGTAATGGTGCTTGTAGCCGCCACTGCCCTCCCCTCAACTTGCGCTGTGTGTTAAAATATTAACAAAGTTCCATCACTAAAATATAATAAAACATTAACAATCCATGGTCATTAGTTTGGTTATAATAATTTATACAAATAAATACTTCGACCATTGTTGTAAATCACATTATTTATTGACATTCATATAAACTATTCTTTCAACCGATACATTTATATAACAGTAGACATAAGTTTTAACGATCGAATAACTATTAATATATATTAAAACCAACTGAAAGAGTTAAAATAAATAGCACCATTACAAACCTAAAAATAATTCTCGAGATGGTATATTTGTTTGAAAAACAATACAACGAGATTGTTCTAAGGATATGACATTAATAAAATATCTATTACGTGATATATGATATGATATAGCTCATATTAGTCTACTATTTTTTTTAATATGCACCCGATTTTTGTTCGATTCATTCACCTGATCTTATGCTAAGTTGTTCCGATAATTTAAGGCCACCACTTACTATACAATAGGCTTAAGTTAATTAGTTAACGTACGTGTATTTTGATCATAAGTTACGTTACATTAAAATACTCCCACTTTAATGAAAAAGTGAGTCAAGCCGGTACTTGTCATTGTGGTACGTCAGCTTATAAAAATAGTTTGATCCTATCTTAGCTACAAAGACACTAAAAGTAGGCATCAAGCCGATAAGGCCATACTACTTACCTATCTGACTCAGTAAGCGTTAGTAAGCGAATGTATATCCGTATCCATTAGAGTACTGCTCCCAAACTAATCTTTAATTACGATCTGTTAAAAGTTATCTTTTGACTAAAATATTGAATCTAAATCTCAACTAATTTGTTCTAAGCTCTATCGGCATGGCAAACGTCAAACCTAAATGTTAAAAATAACGTATACACAGCACGTAAGCAAGGAAGACAAAAGCATATTTTATGTACACTAATTTATAATACCCTATACACGTTGGCTAGCGGTCGCAATCGTGGAGCAGATAAACGCAAGGGTTCGTCCGATCCAAGATTGCGAGGCTATACTTCCATGTGTCAACTACCGAAGTCCGTATTGCGTATTGCACCTTAAGGCGTGTTAGACTGTGTGAATAAGAAGAGAGCACGGCACGTACGATGGCGATAGTCGAATCACAGATGAATGTGTGGTGAGTTGGTGTTTACATGAGCTTCTGCTTGGCGCACTCTGGGCAAATAATGTCGTCACCGTCGGTGATGAAGCCTCGTCCTACGAGCGTAGTCTTGCACGATGCGCAGATGAAGCAGTCATTGTGCCAGTGGCGGTCTTCAAAAGAGATGAATCGGGTGCCACCAATACCTAGACATTTTTGAATTGTTTACATCCATAATGTTCAAATCAGAGAAATAAGATTCTGCCATATTAAATAAGTTTATGTGCCAGTTAACATTTAAATTATATGTGTCAGTCTTAGATTAAAAAGAACATGGTTGAGTTTGTACAAGAAACAAGGAACAAATCCATAAAAAATGTATAAATTGTAACATATTATACTTAGCACATTCTTATGAAGAAATTACATGTGACATATTCAGACTAATACTATTAGTAAACAAATTAGTTTTGGGAATTGGAGTATATACTGCAACAATATGTCAATATGGATTCCAGGTTCTAAATCAGTTTACATGGACACCATTACTGTAAGTCACTTAGTGTGCTATATGTATTTTGTATACCCGACTTCATCTGAGATAGTGTGGTTATTGAACTTTAATAGGCTAGGCATATTAGGAGTATAAGTGGCAGTTAGCGGAAAGTTTAGGTACAGTCCTAATCATCACTTTTCTTTATGTTTTTTGGGTCGCTGAACACGAATATGAGGTTTGCTGACAGATATTTTGCCCGGAACATTGGTTATTTTGGGAAAAACCTTAAAATTTGGGCACTTTTTTTGGTTTTTCGGGCAAATCTCGGTAATTATGGGTTTTTGAGAAAATCCTGCTTGTGTAAAATTAAAGATGACAAAATTTACTACAAGTTTCCTATATAATGTTTGTTTCTACGACGAACCGTTTCGCCACTAGAGCACACTAAAAAAGGCCAAAAGTACAAAAAATTAAAAACATTGCTAAATGCTGCCGTTTTACATAAGGATTCCATGGAAACAACCCATGTTACGATAATTTTAACTATTTATTCATGATAACAAACTGAAACACACTTAAAAATACCCCCGCCACAGCAAACCTGCAGACTAAGCGAATTCCATTTCCCTGATTGGATTTACACTAAAATGTCTCCTTAGAAATATCACATGTATTCCCTATTTAAATAAAAGTTTAACGAGTACTTAGGTTTGCTGCAACAGGGAGGGTAAAAAGGTGTTTTTTGTAAAATGTAATAATTTGGTATGAAATGAATGTATTTTCCAAATTTGATAAGAATAACATGGGCATTTTAAATTTACAGATTTTTGGAATTTTCTCAGTAACCATTAGGCGCATAACAACGCTTTAATATACTAAATTATTTGTTTTTTTAAGCTCTACAAAATGGTATGGAAAGAAATCGCTAAATTTTAAGTTTATAGGGTCAAAAATAGGAAAAACCAATTTTTACCCCATAAAACCCCCCATAAATCCTGATTTTTATTGAATATGCCAACTTGACAAAACCAAACTGAAAAGACAACTTTTTCCCTTGATATTCTCGCCAGTATTTTTACAGGACAGGCAATGTACAGTCTGCTCAAATAACTTATTGCAAACTTGATGATTTTTATGTCACATCGACAGCATTAATGTAAGAGATAAGTGGAACTTAAAGCCTCAGAACACTCTGTGATTGGCTCAACCGACTATGTTCTTTTTCAATTAAGATTGGGTAAAACTGGTCCATATAGATGGAATTACTAGGCTATTTGATGATGAATCTCAACAATCATATAGGTACTCTGTTTTTTTTTCTTTCATTTTATTAGAGCAGTATTTTATGTTTCAGCATTCATGATACTTTTTATCTCAAAGATTTATTATTTAACTGTTTACTGTATAAGGAAATTCTTGGTTTAACTCTAAAAACTGTATGTTAGAATATATCTGTATGTTTGTATGTGTGTATGTATGTATTTACAGTATAGCCTAGTATGATGTGTAGGTATCTGTATTAGTATGTGTAGGCAATAGATTAGAATCCTTGGTGCAGTTCAAAAAATTGGAATGAATGTAAATTAGTTTAAATTTTATTTTAGCTTTTAAGTGAGTGCTTTTATGTTTATTATTTTTTATATCAGTGCAGTGTTGATTTTATTTAGATAGTGGAAGTGGACTTTGCCAACCAGACAGACGGTCAAATGACTATTGTCTTTCGTGCATAAAAATAATACAGTCTGTAAGTAAATTTGTAAACGATTCAGAAAAATAAAGCACTGTTATCTATAGATGGAATTTATACTTCAGTATTCAAAAGTAAAAGTTTTAAAATTACACATAGACTCATGTAGAAGGCAGTAAATAGACTATATGATTGATATTACTGTACCGGTAGTAAATCGGAATCCCACTAAAAAATTATCACAAAGTGATGTTTTTGTTGACCCAAATTTGACACAATTCTTTCTACCAGGATGTCAATGATGGTATGATAAAATATGATTACAATGGGCCGTACCAGTTATGGGTTTGCTGCATGCGGTGCATCTCTTAGCAAAGAGCTCGCCGAAGCACTCGGCGCAGTAAGGCTTCTCGTCGCGTGAAGTGAAGCGTTGTCCGGCCAACGATGTGTTGCAGTGAGTGCAGGTGAAGCACTCTCTATGCCAAGGCTCGTTCTTGTATGTCACTCCACCACTTGTGATGATCTGTTGAAAAATTGAATTTATAGAACATTGTTGCAAATCACAAGAGACCCCCATGGGTGTACATCTAACTTTTCCATAAGGGTAAAGGGGTATGGAATAACTCAAAGTAAAGAGGTTGGTCCTATCCTGAAAATGCTCAAAATTTAACTAGTAAATGGTTAATTTAGTTTTTACAGTACCTAAATTATTGTTGTCAATACATTTTTTCGGTAGTTTTTAAAAATTTGAAAACTGACTTCTGTAGTCACGGATTAAGTGTGAAATGATTTAACTTTTATGTAATTACTGCACAATCTAAACCAAGGGGGTTAACGTGGTTTTCTACTGGAGGGCCCGAGCCCATATTGATGGACGCCCATGAACACTGGACAGGCCTTTTGCCTATAGTAGGCTACACTATACACTACATGGTAACTAGGTGAGGTAGTTTTAAATTTAATATCTCATCTGAATATGAAAGCCATGTAATTTTAAAGTGTTAAGCAAAAATTTTTAATTTACATGACAAATATACTGTTGCTTTTTCATCTGAATATAAATATTGTTATTTTATCAACATAATTTGGGATGATATAAATAGTTCTATTACTATTTATGTTGTTTTGTACTCCTATACCAATACTTTATATCTGTTGTTCAAAGGTTTATTGCGGACATTTTCCATCACGATGGTAAAAAAGACAATACACAACATTTCGGGATCTGGAATCTGATCCCGTCCTCAGGTGAAAATGTCCGTGATGGAAAAAGTCTGCAATAAACCTTTGAACAACATTAACTCACCATCACCAACAATGAACTTCAAACAAAGGACTTTATATCTTTTTGTTTCGACAGTAATAGATGCTTGTAATAAAGTTTTTTTTTATATCACGTCACTCATATTTTCTTGAAAAAGTAGTAAGATGACATTGCTCAATATTTATTGCTACATAGCCAGCAGAATCCTTTTCCGATGGAATAGGAGAAACTACTATTGTTTTAGCTTAGTTCATTACCTTATTGCACTTGACACAACGAGTGGCGAACTTCTCCTCGTAGCAGTTGGCGCAGTAGATCTCCTGTTCCCGTGGGATGAAGCTCTTGGTCCCGATGGGCGACTTGCACACGCAGCAAGAGAAGCAAGGCTCGTGCCATTGCCTCGTCTTGTACTCCATCTTCTTGGTGCCTGCAACAAAAACAATTATGAGAAAATGTTCTTTAGAATGTTGCCAAAACTGGGATAGCGATACACTCGCATATTTTGAGCTGTGCATGTGTGTGAGAGGAGTGATTTAAGTGCTCAATTATTAATCAGGTCGCCATTTACATCCTGAGTTTCATTAAATGGTTTAAAACTGGGCCCAGCCTTACAGCTAGAATTCATTAAATGGTCTTGTCTAAAGAACAGCTGATTTTATTCAGTAAAGCCCCGTTCACACGGGGCGAGTTTACAAGCTACACGCCGGCTTTTTTACACGCAGCTAGTAAAATAGCTCAGTGTGAACGACGTACTCGCGCAAAAGCTGCTTGTAAAAAAGCTCTGGAAAAAGTTGACGCTGCCGCTACTTTACACGCCAACTCGCCAGCTTTTGAGCAAGTAGGCGTGTAAAGTAGCCCAGTGTGAACACAGTTGCTTGTGCTTGTGCGCGTGTTATTCAAAGATGGTGGAGGATTTGGTTCGAGCAATGAATACACAAACATTGGTTCGAGCCAGCTACTGAGCGAGTGGAAAAAGCATTGTGTGAACGACTACAAGCGCACTCGCCAACTCTGTGGTGTCTTTTTACACATTGGCGAGTTGGCGAGTGGACAAGCTCCGTGTGAACGAATACAAGCACACTCGCCAACTCGCCGGCTTTTTACACGCTGGTGAGTAGCTTGTAAACTCGCCCCGTGTGAACAAGGCTTAACAAAGCACAGGGCATCTCACATAATTCTATACTCATCCAACATTCATTTAGCTTAAAATAGAAAGTGCACGTCTGAATAAAGTGATTGAAGGAGAATGAAATGAGATACTTCGCTTTGTTACAGACTATAACCAGCAGATTAAGGTAGGGAATGGAACATTAATTGCTCTAATGATCAAGATGTCAAAACTAATCCCACTGGATATAGCACCCACTTTTAATTTACGTGTGTTTGGTTCAGTTAGTTTTTTATAAATTTAGCCTTAGAGTTATAATGTATGATAAAATAATACTGACAGGGCAAAGCAAGAGAAAATGAATAAGTGGCCCGAGTACAACTCCACTCCACTATAGCACTTGCTAATGAACACAGACAAATCTTATCTGGTAATTTGGAACAAGTAATTTAAGCAGCTCACATTTTAAGTTTGAACAAATTACAATAAGTTTCAATGTGTGGAAACACAATTAATTCATAAAATATGCAATGGAAAATCCACTTATCTTACATATTTAAAAAAATTGGTTTTCTTTTCCAAGTTTGTTATCTATAGTCCCACTTGGCTTATATACGTAAATGAAATATGCTCCCCATGTATTTCTTATGGGAGTTAAATTTGGTTTTTCTTATCCAAATTCGTTTGGCTCTTCTACCCGACGGATTTTCATTATTGAAGTATCAAATTGAAGGTATGCACGCACAGATAACATCAAGCATCGATATATATTTATTTACCTACTGTATTACTCAATAAAAAACATAAATTTGATTTATTTTAAAATTCTTACTTCAATTTAAGATGTATGTCACCAGTTATAATTATATAAATCTATATATTTTGGTCTAAGAACCATCAACCGGCTTTAATTTATTAGTTATTCAAATAGCCAGTTATTCGGACGAGTTTCAACGTTTCAAGCAAACACAAGGTGAACAACCAACGTAATAATTATTTGTTATAAAGTTTTTTTATGATTAAAAATCAATAGCTCCAGTACTTTTATGTTTTTTTTATATATATATTTTAGACTCAAAATAATCGATAAATTATATTCTTTGAGCTTGATTGTTTGAAACAGTAAAGTTCAAGATACTGTATTACTCAGTCAAAAATAATTAATTTCATTATTTTTCGGATATGATATTTATTTTAACGCTGCTCTACTGTGTGAGTTGAATGCGTCAAAATGAACCTTACATAAATTGACAAAAACTTTTACCAAAACTTAATTTTGAACTTGAACAAGCTTTTACCAGTCTTTAATTTCAACATTGTTTACACCAGTTTAACTACAAACTCTTTTATATCACGACTGTGTGTGTCACACAAACAATTTTAAAAGACTTCGCGAAATCAATTTAAGTTCTAATCTAATTCCATTCTCAGAAAAGTTACGATATAAACCTCTCAGTAGAATCGTTTGGAAAGCCGATGGTGGGCTATAACATGAAATGGACTTGATAAGAGATGTTGTAACCCAACCAGAACTGCAACAAGGGTGATGTCATCGACAAAACTCAACCGGACTTTGCGGCTGGCATCTGACTGAACGGTGATGTAGTCAAATAAAGAAGAATCTATACATGAACCCAAAAGTAGTAGAACAATTCTGAAGAGATTCGCAAAACACGTTTATTTTACCAGTGCATGAAAATGATCACATTGTCAACCATGTCAGTATGCAAATATCTCATTCCTCGCTAAATCACTAAATCAGCTGATTTCATTGTTGCGGCGTTTCTACATACACTAATATTCGGTAAGAAAATAACATAACAAAATAGTAGTTTGCGCAACTTTTGCGTAAAGATAGTGTCAACGACACGAGTGAAAAACTTCTACGAGTGTCGTAAAGACTATTAACGCACGTTGCGTACACTACTTTACCTACGACCGTTTTTTAATTGCTAAAAATCTGGGTTTTATTACTATAAATTACTACTCATAACTTCCTAGAGAGGTTATGTTTTCGTTTATTGTCATTAAGTGATGCAACGACTTATTGTATAATCAGCTGATTTCATGTAATTACGTGTTTGTAAAACTTTGTTAAATAATACGTTACTTTTTCAGGCAATCGGTTCTGCTAGCAGCATTATTACCATAAATACTGTATCAGGTACAATTAGGGAAATATTGCATATATTTTTGGACAACTGAATAATATAGTGAAACAGTTAATTTACAGTTAGATCTCAGTATCGAATATGTGGTCCACAACGAGTTGGGTGAAAAAGTGGTTAAGAGGTTTTCAAAATAAACCAGAAGAACATGTTCATTTATCAATTTAACCTTATTTTGTTTCGTCCATTTAATGAATTGCTGGTATGTAATTGCATACATTTGTTTTGATTTTTGTGGCAAAATATTAGCACAAACAGTTTGTGCTCTCATTTCCATCTCGTCAACATCACTTTCACTAACTGATATTTTAAAATCAACCTTCATTTAACTTCCACCAATGAATACAACTTCCAACAACTTAGGTTAAGAATACGCGAGTATCAACAGGAACAAGCTGGATCAACAATTAAAATTGTCAACTGATCAGCTGATCAGCTGATTATTTGACGTTCGAAGTATTAACAATTGTACTTCTTATCTCTCAATCCTTGTACCTCATTGGTCCGTTACCCGTGTTGTAGCTCAGTGGTTGTTATGAGAAAAACTATGCTGTTATGAAATGAAACTATGCTGTTATGAAAGTAAACAGCTGTTAAGTGAAACTTTTCGATTCTAAGAACTGTACTGAAATGGCTAATTTAAAAAACGGTAGTAGGTAATAGTATATTACGTTACTAGTCCTGAAAATAAGTGTTTACCGGACGAGTGTGGTCGTTCCCGTGCGAGACGAAGTCGAGTACGGGATTACCATACGAGTCCGGTACACACTTATTTTCAGGACTAGTAACGTAATATACTATTACCTACTACCGTTTTTTAAAGTAGCAGTTATATCGTGGAAGTTTTTAAGGCACTCGCCAAGGCTCGTACCTTAAATTTTCTACTCGTGTCGTTAACACTATCTTTACGCAATCGTTGCGTAAACTACTATTTATATACGACAAAAATTTAATCTGAGGGTTATGATAAGTTAATTGCGGTGGTAGAAAACATCTGTTGTCTACGAGCACAAACACTCGTAAAACTGAAAATAAAAATATAATCGATGTATTGTTATGAATGGTTAAAAACCAGAAAACTGACAAAAATTATGACGCAGCCTGATTAGTACGGTAATTTCAGTAATTGGGTCGTAATCACCTTCCGAAAGCCAGTTTTACTTCCTGACCAACAGGAAAATCATCTTGGGCTGCCGACACTACGGCGAGCTTATAAATCGTCCAGTAAAGTAGTGCCTGTGCGCTGTGACATGGACAAACTATCGGTATAGGTGTACACGATAAATCGATAATTCGATTAATATTATTTCATTCGTTCGATTTTAACCTGTATCGATGCATCTTTGTCTTTAACAATAAGTATAAGTAACGAATATCGTACGGCCGTGGGACTAATATCTATTTTTTTCATTTTTTTCATATTTATATTTTTTGAGATATAATATTTTTATGTAGGCCTAAGCCACATTGAAAATTCAAACAAATGTAACTGGTTGTCTCAGCATCAGAGATTGTTTACATCGTGGAAATCATTGATTTTAAAATGTTTGTGTTTTTCTCCCTTTTTGTCTCCTAACATAAGTAATCGGATTGTGCTGACGTATTGTCAAGACAACGCCGTACTTTTCGAACTGTCTTTTCGGAGCCATTGCAATCGGAGCAACGTGATGACGTGTCGCGTCAGGTGACCAGGGCCTCGGCTGACTCACTTCTATTATCTTATTTGGTCTGAGGTTGAAGCCACAACCTTCCATAACCGCATGCTAAACAAACAGCCACCACTCATATGGTAATCGGCTGTTAAATGCGCGGGAAACTTTGTATCACGGTAATCAGCTGTTGCGCGGGGAACTTTGTACCAAACGGGCGTATCTCGGGCATTACAATGTATATAAGGAATGAGTATGAATTTGATTTACTGTCCATTTTGTGCACTCCATGTTACTTTTTTTATAAGGTATTTTTGCATTAAACATTTAATTTGCAATGCTAGTAAAAATACAGTTTCATATGTGTCCTATATGTGTCGCCATAAGAGGTACGAGTTGAATTAGAGGTGTTACGAGATAAAAAAATATTACATTTACGTATAAGCCACAGCTTAAAGTCGGCCCCGAATCGCGTTAGACTTGTCATCACCATTTTCACAAATCACTTTCTACATTCAATTTTCATAGCAAAACTAGATAAATAAAACCGATATGCGTTGTTGTGGGTTGTGTTGTATCCCTCACGGTAAAGACCAACTGATAAACAAACAATTACAATTGGGTTTTATTGTTACAGAACATGCATTGTAGGATAAGAATACTTAAAAACAATCATTAAAATCAAACGATCAAACCGCCACAATAAACCTGCCTACTAAACTCTTGATTCATTTGTGAGTTAGTCATCATGACTGAATAGTTCATGGAAAAATCACGAAGTTGAACCAAAGTCCTAATTAAATTACTAGACAGTGTATATTCCATAAAGTACTATGCAAATCAAAATCTGAGTCTGCCGATTGGCGATATACCGGTAAAGTACTCGTACTTCATGATTCAATTCTGTACTAGCCGTGTTTTAATAATGAATGTTAATAAAATATAAATTCAAAATAAAATGGAGTGTGGACTACTTTCAATGACCTTTTTTCATTGAGAGGACAGAACATTATTTTTATGTGTGCTAGTTGTGTGACGCAAAAATTAAAGCTACCCTATCTGCCAGGGAAAACAATCAATGCCTGTTTTAACCACGTAAAACTTCTAAGTAGTTTGAACTACAAATGAAGAGAACCATTGAATGATATATTAAAACCACGAGTGTAATCTATACGAATTTTCTTCAATGAAAATAAAACATTTCGCGATACTATTTTAAGATCTGCGGCTTGTTTCAGTGTAATGTCTTGTGTAGTGTGTGTGTGTGTGTTGTGTTAATGTCTGGTAATGCTTGGGTGCGTTAATGTCGAGTAAACGATTCTTTATCATTGTATAGAATACCGTACTGCAATGTGAACCTCACTTTTCTGTATAATATCAGAGGACTAACATGTATAATTCAATTTGATAAAAATATATCTACACACTCAAGTGCTGCCGAAAATAAGAATGATTTAAAATTGCCTTCAGTTGACATGGAAGAATTATACATCTTTAATTTAGATACAATGAACTTCCAAATAATCTAAATCGACAATTTGTAAAGCTTTTTATACACATATAACACTTTATTAATCAAAATTCTGTATTGGTCTATTGTTAACCTGTATGAACAACCAGACTAACTTGAACTAAGCCTCCAAATACATAAAAAAAAAACATTTAACGATGGAAAATAACGCATCGTTCTTCCACAAGCTAAATTTCATAAAATTAATCTAAAATATCATGATACACGTTTCGGGACTGTTTATATCGCGTATGGCACTGTTTCTGTTAGTAAATGGAAGAAGGATGTAGGCGGTAACTAGCGCCAGGGCGGTTCCACGTGGTTGTAGGCTTGTGGTGTTTAACAATACATTCCTGACACCCACTCGAGCAAGTGAAACCTACAATGATCCTACGTGCTGGTAGTAATTGAGACAACTCATTAAGGTGGAAGATCGTGAAGATAGAAGATACGACATCCATTAATAATCTTACATAGATTAGACTTTACGCAAAAACACGTGGGTAGAATTTTTAGATTAAGGCAAATATGAGAGGAGGATTAGTATTGAACGAATGAGATAGTAGCCTTGTTACAGACTAAGATCAGCTGATTATTAAGTCAGGACAAAGAATAAAAATCCTAATGTAGAGGACTGCTAAATCCAGTTTCGAATAAAAAACTTTTGAATTATTTTTAGGATTTGACTACATTTAGATTACTAGGTGAACACAAAATATATTCACTCAGTTACCAAGCTATCGTGTGTAAAGAGAAAATAAACGGAACCTTTCCAATCTACAAAAGAAAACATAAAACAAAATCGGACTCTAACCACCGCCTTGCGGGATCCCAATACAATTTAGATAAGAGTGGTTGCCATCGGAGAGGTGATTTGGCAAATTGGCAACTAACAGGTATGGGAGAGAACAGAGGCGAGAGTTGATAAGAAGGTGGCGTGCCCCGTTATCAGTGACAGGCCGTGTCAGCCTCCGCGACCTTTGACCTCGACCTTGCGGAAATGAAAGGGTTAGCACGTACTAGTGTTAAGAAAACAGTGAAATCTAAGTGTCTACTTTCATAAGGGGATACGGTGTTTTACCAAATTTATTTTTTAAAACGTAAAGTTATTTTGTCAGTGTCAAATTTGTGATAATTTTGTAAGTTTGACTCTCAGTTTGAATCAGCTGTTTTATTTAAGGGTTTCCCTATACTTTACTACTTTTTAAAGGAACTGCAGTAAAAAATGGTCAATTTCTTGCCACCTCAGAGAAAAAAAACACCTTTATGGTAGAGTTGATCGAGAGATGTACTGAAACATTTCTTGTAATAATCTATTTCCCAAATATGCAGATTATTTCGATTTATGTACTAACAATTGAAAAATAAAGTTAGACGAATTAATTTGTTTAATACCTATGTTTAAAGTAGGACCTTTATGTTCGTAATGTTCATTAATTAATTAACATTATTCTACCAAACTTTACGTGTGGTGTAGGGCAACAGCCTTTTTAAAATAATTTAAATGACAACCGCAGTGCCTCTTTGAACATAATTTTGAGTAAGTAAAAAGACAAAAATAATTTATTGATCAACACGTGTTTCTTGCTACGACATTCTAAATAATGAAAAAAATCTTCCAACAATGCTCAATGAATTCACACTTCTATTGTAATTATCTTTGAATCGGCCAGTTCCAAGAAATCAGCTGATCAATTAGACGCGTCAGCTGATTCATGGTCAGTTGGCTTCACAGCTGTTTATTGAAGAGTTATCTATTGAGTGATCGTTAGCTAACCTCAACTAACTGCTTCTCATTGCTACCGCCATTAGCCTAAATTGAGTATACATTAGGTTTGAGTTACAGTTACTGTTATTCAACCATTATTCATTAATAAGAGAATTTTTACTGATTTGGTTAAAGTGGGTTTATAGTTAATTTTGCTGGAATTAACCTACTTCTTGCCGAGGGCTGCGGTGGTCTTGAACGTCATGTATTATTTTGAAAAACACAGTTGGCAAGAAAACAATTTTACCTACGACCGTTTTTTAAAGTAGCCATTTCAGTCCAGTTCTTAGAATTGAAAAGTTTCACTTTACAGCTGTTTACTTTCATATCCGCATAGTTTCATTTCATATCCGCATAGTTTTCTCATATCCACACAGGTAACGGACCAATGAGGTTCAAGTATTGAGAGAAAAGAATTAAAATTGTAATGCTTCGAACGTCAACTAATCAGCTGATCAGTTGACCAATTTAATTGTTGATCCGACTTGTTCATGTTGATACTCGAGTATTCTTAATTAAGTTGGTGGAAGTCCAAAAATAAATGAACTATTTGCCG
The DNA here is from genome assembly GCF_028750875.1 of Macrosteles quadrilineatus. Lineage (NCBI taxonomy): Eukaryota > Metazoa > Arthropoda > Insecta > Hemiptera > Cicadellidae > Macrosteles > Macrosteles quadrilineatus. Next base: position 167,800,258 of record NW_026542595.1, on the reverse strand, counting down.
AATTGTACCTGATACAATATTATTTATGGTAAGAATTCTGCTAGCAATGTAATATTTAACGAAGTTTAACAAACACGTAATTACAGGAAATCAGCTGATTATACAACAAGTCGTTGCATCACTTTCAGTGGCAATGACAATACACGAAAACATAACCTCTCTAAAAAGTTATCATTAGTGATTGTTAGTAATTAAATCCAGATTGATAGTAATTAAAAAACGGTCGTAGGTAAAGAAGTGTACGCAACTCGCGTTAATAGTCTTTACGACACTCGTAGAAGTTTTTAAGGCACTCGCCAAGGCTCGTGCCTTAAATGTTCTACTCGTGTCGTAAGGACTCACTTAACGCAATCGTTGCGTAAACTACTATTAAAAACACTTTGATATTGATAACAAATTTAAATAAATTAATTTGTGTTGCTGTAACAAAAACAGTTACACGTAATATGTCTCATAAAGTGTGTATTTTCAGGGAACTGTGCCAAATAGTACAATCTCTGAAGAGCAATTAAGATATGATCAGCACCGCGCTCACGATGTGATGGCTATCCCCTTAAATCCTGGTAACTTATTGTCTCAAGACAATCTTTGTCAGAACAAATCGTAGGTTCTTTTAGAGAAACATTTTTAACAATTCTTTTAAACATCGTTTGAAGCTTTATTATTATATTAACGTATCTTCCCCTTGAATCGTCTACGACGATAATAAGATCGGATTCTTTTCATGTAATAATTTATCGCAACCATTATTGTAATGTTAAATGGTAAAAACGTTAGACCATCAGCTTTTAAAGATTGATTTAGACATCTACAAGGGCCAGCAGCCAATAGTTTATTCAAAAATGAACACATTCGAATCAGCCTATCATGAAGTTTACCACAGTCGGAATTCAATTTCCTTCCTTAATTTTTGTTCCTGTAATAGTTCAAGTGACATAAAATATTCCGAATTGTTCAATACTTTTTGTTTCAGATCGGCTTGGTTTAAAAATTGTTGACTGTATTCGGCATAAACCATTAATTTACATCAGCACCTTTAGGGGCTCATATCAGCTGCGTTCATTTTCATTCTAAGACTTTAACATAAAAATGTCTTGTTCAATCCATAGTCAATGAGTAAACGCTGACATTCTTTTAAGTTGAGTTATCCATCGGAACATTTCAGATACATGGCCTAATCAGACACGGAAACCCTTTATCTGACCTTACTCTTTAGCAGTGTTCACTGTTCATTGTGCTAGTGTCGGCCATATGGTAGGCCTAACTAGGTACATTGACTGAGCTATGGCAGACCACGGTGATATATGCAAACTAACAGTTCGCCGGTATTGTGTTGGTAGACTCGACCTCCTTGACACATTCAATCTATCAGGCACATCTCCGCCAATAAACTTAATCTAAATGCCTCGCTTCGATTGCATCTGATTCGTTAGTATTGGTAAGGATTTATTTTGTGATAAGTAAAATTTACGAAAATTTAAAAGGTTCCGCACCAGAGGTGTTTTGTGTGAATGTGTCACAGACTCTTTTAAGGGAAAGCGGTCAAAACCTCTCAAATGTTTGTGGACACTACGGGGATCGAACCCGTCCCTGTTAACTGAGTCGTATACGCTAACCACTACGCTATGTTCGAATAGATAAACAGTTTGAATAAGTTGAAAGGTCCTAATTCCCACCCAAGCAACAAGCAGATTTCGTTTGATTTAACCATGCAATAAACAAAATGTAAAAAACAACGTGCAAAATATTGTAGACCAACATATAACAGTCAGTTACAAATCTGAATTTGATGACTATTTTTAAGTGATCGAATTGTAATACGTAACATGAACATGATATAAAGGAGCATTCATGAATCACCACGCCTCGCCCAGTTCTGATCACATCTCATGGATCAAGTTTCCAAACTAGTATGCAGATATTCCCGTATGAGCATTACATAGAAATAAATCTGATTGAAATGGAAATCTCTAAGGATGATTTTAGATCTCAAATAATCCTATTTCACATGGAGTGATTTATGAGTAAAATTTGAATTACTAAACTTATCTTTTTCGTTAAACCTACAGCGATATGCTATAGTGAATATCGTAATAAATAAATAATTAAGCTATTATGAGAAGTTCAAGCTTAAATAATTTTATTTGAGAGTGTAATTGACCTATATAACGATAAGCACAAAATCCGCAAGGAAAGAATTCAATAACTCGGAAAAGCTAATAAACAGCTTTTCAGATAATAGCTTTATAGGCCTAAAATAAGTTTGTATAGTAATCCAATTTATTCTTTTCGGTATAGCATAGCCTTTTAACCGTTAAACGATAGTGTGCATCCATCAGATTAAAAATGCTTCCGATTTTCCAAAAGGATGAGAAGTCCACTAGGAGTACCAGAAATAAATAATGCAATATACAAACTACTAAACCACTAATATGTTAAAATCGTGTTCTAAATATATTTAATTAACAAATAGAGTTTTCAAATAGGAAGCCATGGTAAACAATTTTTAACTCATTTATATGCCCACAAAACACGTTTGTGGAATATTTTGTTAAGGTTATCATTGTGTAAAGCACTGAATTAACACTCAAATAGGGACAACAAGAAACAACCTCAGTGTCTAAGTTTTGAGCCAGTCATGGCTTTTGTTTTACTGAATCAGGCATTCTGCCAGTGTAAACACCTTGCCCTAGTTATTTTAGCAGACAATACTTTGGTAGAGAACCTCAAATTTGGAATAACAATTAGTTTTTTAATACTAATATTTCACGACGGTTTTTAGATTACGTTTTGGTTCTAAAATAGAAGATAAGCCAGTAAAACGATTAATATTTTCATAATTTTTAATTTAATAGCCCATATTAACCGGACGAATGTAAAACATCGGAACCTTTGAGTAAAACAAATCGTTAAAGATCATAATAGTTAATAGCCTCACATCACCCCATATCCCCATAACCCCAAATCATATGTATTTTTATCATATTTTCCGTATCATATTTAGTTGGGGGATTAGCTCAAGATAATATTAAAATAGTTTTTTTACACGGTACGCTGAAGAAATGAATTCTTTTTATTTTGTACCATTCTATCAACTTAAAAAGGCACACAAAAGCTTCAAATTATACCAGGTGTCTACTTGCAGAATTCAAAGTCAAAGTTAAACGTATCTAAATTAAAATAAATCTTGTTGATAATGTAATTGTATGCGCTTGTTGAATGAATAAGAGTAAAGCAGACTACTATTTCTTTTCGTGACCGTAAGCAATTTGAATACATAAAAGATGTCCGATTGAGACTGAAATTGTAGGCTATTTCAAAGAAATTGTTATTCATGATCTAAAGAGAAAATTGTTTTAAATCTCATGCTAATAGAAAACGAAGTTTCATCAAAGCATCCAGATTTATTAATGTTATTGATGATTTGTTTTTAAATTTCTGCAAACAGGAATTTGCAGTGAAATTGTATGAATTGATTAAAATATATTTAACTGATATTTGATACTGTGTTTCGTCTACCAACAGAAGAACGCTCGTATGCTATGCTAGTACATTAAAGTAGCGAACTATAATAAGTATATACATTGTAAAGGTACTATCAGAAGAAAAACAAAATTTAGAGTTATTTATTGGAATACTATTTTAATAAATTCGTATGTTACAGGTTAAGTCAAAGAAAGGGCCATGTGGCCTTAACTTTGCCCGTGTAAATAAATGATTTTTCATTTAATCTCATTTCAATACGTAACACATACTTTTAGTAATTACTGTTTTTATTAACCTTCGTCCAAATAATTGTTTGAACATCTATAAACATGTAACTAAAACGTAAAGTATTTCACTTACGAACTGGTAGAATAGAAACATACCTGTAACAATAAAATAAGTATAAGCATATTATTTTAATACAAACAGACATACAGACAGAAATTGAGATAAGACTCGTTTCGGCTTTCTTAGGCTATGAAACGTAAAAATAACAAAAAACTGCATGATTCTAAGCAATGTACAGACAAAACTGTAATTTTATTTATATAGATGTACAGTTCATATAAAACACAGTCAAGTGCCATTAAAAAATCATGTGAAATCCAAATTATAAAATAGCTTTTAAAGTTTATCCTTGAATAAATTAATCATCACCATAAACACCCTTATCAAACATTTTATTGGGGTCGATCTCAAGGAAATAAATAAGGTTCTGACATATTTTTACGGTTTCACACTGTGATAAGATATTTCACCACGAGTTTACATTTCTGAAACTGGGTTAGTAAACATAATTAAGAACTAATAGACCTTTATCGAACTGGGCTGGTGGATAGTCAAAGATGAATCATTTTCTGCGATAACCTTATATAACTATCGAATGATCGACTTTTATCGAGCGATAAATGTAATTTTCTAATCGAACGCATCCTTGACTCGTAGTAAATGGGAAATTAGCTCAAGGAGATGACGATTCATACAGTGTTTGAATAAACATACATGTACACACTCACGTTTACAGTTAGATAGTGTGTTTTTTTTATTCGTTTCAGTGTCTGTGGTCGCAGGATGGTATCGATCGGACATCGGGTTTCAGTGCACATAAGATTAATTCTTTTTGCTTGTGTTTTCAAAGCCATTGTTTTTTTTTTTTGTGTTGGGTAGGTCCAAACCTGTGACACACGTTTTAAGTTTGAGGGACACATTTAGGGGTTTACAATATATTAATTTAGTTCGGACATTAGGTCTCAATACGAATCAGTTCCAGTAAAAATATCAGGCTTCAGTATACGTTAGTATCGGACATTGGGTTTGGGTTGGGTCACTCATTAGATTCAGTCATAAGTTACGTTTTATTGGACATAAGTTTTTGTCAGTTTTTACTTTTACCCATTTAAGTTTCTTGAATTGTTGATTTTCACCAGACATTGCACTTAAAAGAGTTAGAATACAGTAAAAAGTTTCGTTTATGGGCTTACTTGAAAATATAAAAAAAAGAAATGATTACACAGTGATGCTCCGTTAACAAATTTAGAAACAAATTCCGTTAATCTCAGATTCCATGACAAAAGGACAGCGAAGACAAAAGCTGCTCTGCAGAGAGTACAGTATTGACATTTCCAAGTCGTAGTTTGTCAATGGGAGAGTTTGTTACAGTTTTATGGTGAGAAAATATCCCTTAAATGTCAAACACTTTGTGAGAGAGAATGCGAAAAGGAAGTTGAGTTGTTGAAGTTTATAGGTTAGAGTCTACATGCATCTTAGAACTTAAAAACACGCTTTCGTAGTAGTGGAGTTTTAAATGTAAGTATCAAATTGTTTACGGATTCAAGATCAGCTGTACTTTATCATTGGCTTTGAATAAATATGATCCTAGCCAGAGAAATAGCTGGGTTTAGTTAGTAAGAAAGCTACACTTCGGTCCAATTGATTCTGAATTCTGAATATTGAAATTGAGCTTGAAATGCACACACAAAGTGCATTATAGCTGGTCTAGAATGCCTATTCTAAATCGTTGATAGAGTAAAACAATATTTTTCTGGTTGATATTTAATGGTTGTTGTTTTAATACTAGATCTTAAATATATTTTTGGATGATTATACATGATGCAATATTATTCAACGTAACTCTAACTGAAACCATAGTAGTAAAGTAATTTTAGTCATAGTCAAGCGGAATTCAACCCAAAATTGGGGTGGGGGGGGGAAATAAAACTATAGTTTCACACATAGATTTAAAATTTTGGAATTTGAACACTGAACGAATCGGCTAGAGTGATAACAAAACAGTTCGCTTGAAATTCAACGTTACCCTCACTACATTTCTACCTTCAGAATTCAAAATAATGTTATCTAGGTTACCGAATATGCCACCTATGAAAAACCACTGTATACAAAGCTGTTATGGTAGTAAGTTGTCAACCTGGTTCTAGCGATCAGACTTCGACATTTGACACTAACAAAGGGGACACAAGTGTCGTGTTACTATATATAGTGACCAGCTCGACGGAGAAGTTACTAATATAGTCACAAACTAATCGGAGGACCGGAAAGAGGCCTTCGTAGACGGAGAGGGACTGTATACAACAGTGTATGCGACTGAGAGAGAGGAGTGATGTATGTATGTGTGTGTGTGTGTGTGTATGTGAGAGAGAAGGAGAGAGTGTGCGTCACCTTTGGAGGAAACTTGTCCACGGAAGGGCGTCTTGGGGACAGACCTTTCATAGCCACTCGTTTTCGAGGATATCCCTTTAAAGGGAAGAGAAAGCGAAATTGTGAACTGGGTTGTTAAACTGACATTAAAACAGCGTGAAGATTCTCGGGAAATCAAAGATGAAGGCACTTCCACTTTTCATTTTAATGTGTGTAGGTTTGTTTTAACTAGGTGTAATGTTGTGGGATTAAATTTGACTGGGCTCGATTTTAAACGTTTCTGAAATAGTGCTTGAGTAGAGGTCATCATATCATTTTGGAAATTAAGTCCAACGTTTCTCTCAAGATCTTCATATTAAGTAAGAAGTTTGCACGTAAAATGTAGTTTTAAACGTTCCCTGTAGTTAAACGTAAACATTTTGAAGACAATTTGTTGATTTGTTCTGATACAGTATTGATATTCTCAAAATTTTAAAGTGTAACAATTAATTGGAAATACTAGATTTCTTTGCTCTAGAATATTTAGACACGAAACAGAAGTGAATACGCCAGTTTTAATAATTGTTAAAGAATATTTTCTTTTAATATTAATTGTAAGACACTGCCTTGATACCATAAATGGCATTTGAAGAACAAACCCACTGATAAATAGGATTGCGCTCAACGGAGGCTTCTAATGAACAGATAAAAACAGATATTTCTGGAACTACAAACTTTTAGGCACGATACGTATAGATGCTGATACAAATGTCTATAAAGTTTGCTCCAGAAGATACCAAAATGGTGATTTCACCTCCTGGCGTGTGGGTTGGTGATTGGTTTCTCTCGCCTCCGCCCAGCTGATCGGAGACTTCCTGTGACGACCTATCCCATCCATACCTACGACGACCGTAGATGGTCATGCAATGTCACGGCCGACATAACAGACACATTGTATGTATACGGCAACATTTGTTTATTGCACAGCCTCCAAGAGCACAGTTTTATGGACATAACAGGAACACACGAGTGTTGTATAGACATTTATGCATGTATACAATGACATTTGTATACTTTTGGGGCTTTTCATTATTCTAAAGGGTTTTACGTCTTTTCGAAATAACGTATTTATACAAATTACTGTCCATTTTGGAACACATGTCTGTATACCAACGTAATAAGTAATAGGTAAAATATATAGATTACGATCAGTTGTAAAAGGTCGATCAGTTTTCAATGTAAAACCCTTTACAGTGTTAATTTACCTGACAAAAATTAGATTTTCTAATCTTCGCATTCAAGAGACCATGGAAGCCTGCGTTCTTCTCTAAGGTTTATCAGAATGAATTATTAAGCACGATTGCATGCTCTAAACAAGTTAATTTTTACGTAGCCTTAATATGTTTGAAGTATGAAGGTAGTATTGTCCAAAACGCAATTTTCCAGCTTCATTTATTGATGCAACCCTTTACAAGCCGTACCTCACGATTTTTCAATCGATAAATTTCGTTTGCGTTTGTCAGGTTTACTAAGTAACGGCTGAATTTCCAAGAAATATATATCTGAACTACGCGCCAACGGTCTTAGGACGGAGTCCTTCAAAATACTTGAAGATAATATAAATCCTAAACCAAAATCTAAAACACAATCGTCAACATTTAAAAAATTGGATTATTTATGAAGCAAACATATTAATTTACAACATAGTCAAATTAATCACTAACAACAATTAATCATAATCCATTAGAGTAGCACCACTCCGTGTCAAATTGAAATTCTGAAACCCACGTTTGTGACAAATTACGTTTTGTTTGGTGACAATGTTTAGTCGTAAATCAAACCGAGAGTCTTCTTATGACCTTGACTGTCAGCTGACGACCTTCATCCATCACTTGACGTCACTCATCAGCTGATCCAAGCCAACGGTATCGAACTTTGGGTGTAAATCTTACGTCTTATTTATATCCTTGCCGATGATTTTATTTAACTTAAAGCAAAATACACGTGCTGTTGTTTATGCAATTTTATTATTGAGTTTGATTTAAATATTTATCATATTACATTTTTCTGGAAAACATGTCTAACACCAAAAAGCATCCGTAGGAAGAGCTTTTTCGGAAGACATTCAAGGTTATTAAAATTGTGTTCTATGCAATAACCCTTTCAACAATATCTCCTGTTTAAGAGACAAAAAACAGACGTGAACAAGTAAGACACTCTAGTTCTCTTTGAGATGTAAATACGGCAGCCGCCCAAAAAGGTGTATTATTTTCTGATATTTCCTCGTTCTCTTAGCAAAACCTCAGCTTTTTACCCTCTTTCTTATTTTTTAGATGATCCTAGAATATTTGTAAAAAAACACGACCAAAACCCTTAACGAACTAATAGGACACTAAAGCAAAATCGATTCTAGTCACATTTCGACAGCAACATTAGTATGTATGCAATTCCCATAGCCTGAATGTTAACGAATTATTTAAATTGGTTCATTTATTATTTCGACAGCTTTATTTGGATTCTGTTATTACAAACCTTACGAATCAAAGTGGGCACCACCTTTATTATACAACCGTCATTGGCAGCACTGCCCAATTGAACGACTGACCAAGGTTTATTGTCTGGTTATGTTCGCCCTCACAAAAAGTACAATGGCACATAACATAAACAAACAGAGTGGGAGAAGACGCACCTTCGAACTGTAAACGTTAGAAGACTGTAATTCAGCGCTATGAATGCTAAGCTGAAAGTGGGTGAAATGGCTGATTTTGTGATTATAGCTGACGATTTGAGCAAACAGTAAAAGGATAGTAGGCGCAGTGGAAACAACATCTCATTGAAATAATATGATTTAGACATTTACGATACAGGAATGAGGATAATTAATTGTATTCTGATAAAATAAAACTGATGGTTTTAGCAACGCACAACAAATAATTAGAGTTTTGCCAGATAGTCTACAATGTGTGAAAATACTAACAAAATCATAAGTACTACTCCATTCTCTATGATGCAAGAGTAAAATTCCATTCCCTGTTTGCTTTAACTATGCATCAAAAGAAATGCCAATAAGTGTTTAAAAGGTTCAAAATCAGCTGTTCACCAAGATCAGCTGACGATATGACGTCATAACTGACGTCTTTGATCGATATGATCGAAGGAAGCGACGCCCAGACAAATGATGAACGCCTCCGAGATAGATGATCAGCAAGACCTTGCGGGTGAAATATGAAGTGGTGGAAATTAAATTGAACCGGCGAGTTCAATAATGAATGGAACGGATGAAATGGGAAAGTGCAACGCCAACGTGGCAAAAGTAGATCACGGAATACGGAACGAGTTGTAATTTTCTAACTTTGACGAGTTTGTTATCGAAAAGGTTTAATTAGATTGGCCCATATGGCCTATACCGATACAGAATAGATAGATGTGAAAACATGTGAACATGTGAAAACAGATACACATTAGATAATTGGTCTCCATTAAAAACTGATCATACACCACTTTAAATTCGTCAACCTGTGCGTAGTTTTTCATGTCAATGATCAACATATTTGATCGAAAATATCCATATACTAAGAGTATCTAACAGTCGTTATAGAAAAGTTTAATCTACCCTCTTAGAGAAGGGGTAAATTACAAAACATTACACTATTACAAATTACAAAACATTCTCTAGAGGCTATCGGCTGAGTAAATTATATTAAAGCCAGTTAAAATGTTTAAGTTCCAACGTTTTCTCTCAACAGACTTTTAGAAATCTTTTAGTATTAAACTTTATAGTTTAATTACGTTGACAGAGTGTTTGGGTTCGGATAGGTCAGGAGGGACGTTTTAGTTTGCGTGAGGTTCCTCACTTAGAACGCTTCGTAGGATCGACCTTTCTATACCACAGACTTACGAGACAATCCTACAGATCATTTGACAGAAACAGTCGATCTTCTACAGAACTCTTTCTAACTACTGAATGTAACGCTTGGCGTAAACTGCTATACTAACATTAGTTATAAAATATTGTTAAATGACGAAGATTTGAGAATCGGTTAAAAACGTCTAAGGTTGTAATAGTATTGGGTATTTATCCGTTGGTTAGTAAGGATAGTTATAGTTGACTACATTAAGGCAAACGAATTGCTAACTATGTCCACCAAAGTTACATTGGATTTTGCTACCTATTTTGCAATTTGGACACCCCAGTTAATTATTTCAGACCGACATATTGCTTGTGGTTTTATACTAGAGGTCACCCCAAGGTCGAAAACTCAAGTAAAAATATTTACCGAGCAACTTCTCTACTTTCACCCAACGCTGTAAATAAAACATGTGTTTGGAATTTCTTCCATTTGTTTCGATATTCTGTTTATATCTCGTTGTTATTTCGTCACTAGTATGGCAACCCATAAGGCCATGTTAATTTTATTTCAATTTTAAATTAAATTTTTGTGCTTATTTTGAGCCTATTTAAGTTTATTTGCACATCTACAGGAAAATTTATTTCTAACAGTATAAGTAGATTTTCCCTGCGATGCACACTGATTGAGCTGAAAAAGGTTTTCAAGGGGCATGTTTGCCTGTTAATATATAAGATTTTCGCTTGTTATTTTAGATTCCCCTATTAATTACGATTTCTATATTTTTAAGTGGTCGTAGATATAAACTCTGAAGTTTCTTCCAGATACAGTAAAATAGATTTAACGATTGAAAAGCTAAACCCTCATCCACATTTTTCACACAACTGAAAGGTACGAACAATTATAATTTATTCCCTTTTCAGAAAGAAATTTCCATATCGTTCGGATTGTAATCTGTTGAACCTAACCGATGAATTAGCTTACCTAAAGAACTCATGAACTTTTGTATTATGGCTACATGATTGAATTTAAATCAATAACTGACACAATGCAAATTTTTCTGCCGATATAATGTATGCAAAAACATTATCGGTACTTCGGTTACATCATATGCCATACTGCTGTCATCATCGCGAATGATGACATAAGAGTGGCAAGTGTAGCCAACATTGCTAACATACCGTAACCCAACAAGTCTTGGTGTCAACATGATTAATGTGGTGGCAGTACTGGGACTGGGAAACTTCTCTACTTGCCATACCGGAACCTCCCCAACATCGTCTTAGCATTTAATCTCTCTTGCTGTAATTAATTAATTAACTGGGAGTTTAACCTAGGAGAGATGATTGCCACAGTTACTTGCACTTATGAGTGTGTGAGGATAAAAATATTGTACAAAATATTAAGTGATTTGATTTAAAATCTTTACTAATTTAATTTATCAGAACATCAATATACTTATAGTTGATCTATAGAAGGTAAAATGCTGTAAAAATAGTTAACGACGTAAAAATGCAAAAACTACAATGTTTAAAAAATATATATTCAAATTTTCCCAATATTTAAGTGATACTTTCGACATTCATTTGAAACAAAATTGCAACATTACACCATGAAATAACTTCACCTATCCCCAAACATTATTATTTTACTTAACATGATTTACCACAGTTGTTTTTATTACAAAAAGATCAGAATTGCTTAGTAAAAAGTGTCTGTTATGAAATGTCCCTAGGCTGGAGAAGGCTGTAGAATGAAGATGAAACTGGGGCATTATCGACTGATGTTTTGGGCTGTTATCCATCGTCAGTCAAAGCAGACTATCATTACGGCTCGTGTACCTCTCTAAAGGTCTACCCTTACTGTGTGAATCCACAAGTAGACTTTCTTTACGTGTGTTTCATTATAGGAGTTAGAATTATGTAATATTTTAAAATTGGAAAATATTTATTTGGAAGTAATTTCAAATACGACGTATACATTGTTTTCCCTGATAAGATTACCATAGTGGACATTAGTAGAAGTCGTAGAACAACAAATTAAGTGAAATCTTATTTGACTCGACAAAAACATTTAATTTCTCTAAATAGTTACGTGACTAAATTTTCCGTCGTAGTCACACGTGAAATATATTTTCTATGGGAGCGCTTCTAAGATTACATGTATTACTCGTATATTAAAAATATATTGTAACTATAATACGTTATGTCAAGAAATCTATGCAATTTGAGTTTATTTTCAAATTGAAGCTACTTTTCTATTTTAAAATATAAAACTTTAAACGATACCTCCCTAATTTGGTGAACTTAGGAGTTTGTAATCATGTTAACTTTTTGGTATTAGCAATAATTATAATGAAAATTTTGCATGGATTAAATTTGAATTAATAATAATCAATATACTCGTACGATGACAATTTAGTCTATATATATATATATATTAAAAGCATTTTGTTTGAAACAACTGAAATACACTAACTTAGCACTTGTAATAGAGACACATAAATGTACATTTAATTTGATCATTGTGTTGGCGTAACACATATTCCACATACTAATTTACACACCTACTAAATCAATATAAAAACGTCCTTGAAAGTTAAAATCATTTTAGTACAAAATCATATTCTCGCATCACACGTGCGGAATTCTTAGCTTGTTAACTTAAACTAAACCGGAGGACAACGATAAACAATGAGTCAGCAACGACGTGTGCAAACAGAAAAGCAAGCAGAACAAGCGAGCTACCAAGCAAGCAAGCAATGCCGGTCCTGAGTAAAGTGTCAGTCAAGCTGTGAACTTTAATGAAGTGACGCTGAAGTTTGTCGATGGAACACGCCGCTAGACATGAAATACCAAAGTTTGTTGCACTTTATGACACTACACGTGCCGCTTTACAATAGAGTAGTCTTTGTAAAAAGTTAACGAGAAATAATATAGTTAGTTAAGCACACAATGAAAATACTAAACGAACAAAACTGTTGAGACAATCATATTATGACGAGGCGAGTAAATAATAATATTTTTTTACTTAACAAACGAGAACTTGCATTGTTGTAATGACAAGTAATGTTCGTAATTACGAAACTTAATAAGTATTACAAATATTCCTTAGTACTGACAAACCAAGACGCACAGATCACAGTATTATTCACACATTAAAGATCATACATCATGTTATGAACCAGGCTTTTTTTAATTAGCTCATCTTCAATTTCATTATACATAGTTTTTGTGTTGATCGACATTTATATCCAGAGGTAAACCCTGGTCAACCTATGCCTTAAAATCTTTATATTTTCATTAGATTAAAACTGGAGTAGGCTAGTTATTCAATTGTGTATGGAGAAACAATTAATTGAACTTTGAATGTCCACAAAAAATAAAGCCTATGCTTATAGAATCTAGAACCATTACAAGACGAAAAATTGTGGCATAGACGACCTAAGATTTTGCTCAGTTTCACAAAAAGAATACTTCAAGAACATTTCATGCTGCAAAGAAATATAATGCCATTGCCTTGATGACAAAGCCTACCGTAGAATGTTTGCATACCCAACATATCCTTCAACAAGAAATAACTAATTTTTAAACAAATACAATAAACAAGATATAAGAAAAATAACCTGGAGTTCTATCCTTAGGGTCTCCAAGGGTGCAAAGTTCCCCAGCGCTACACTCGAAGGCCAAAGTCTTCGCCGCCAACGCCTTGTCACACTCATCCAGTGGTAGGAAGGTTGAGAGATACCCGTGTTGGTCATCCTTCTCATCATCAGGAATGCCTTCAGAATGCACCACTCTTTCAACATCCTGCTCTCTCATGCGGATCTCAAACCTGCTCTTGTCCTCTTGGTCGCATTTCAGCTCAAATGTCGGCATCTTCGGGGGAAGAAAAGAAGACGGGAAGCAGAAGAAGATTATAAGAGTGGCTTTAGAAGAACCGTAAAGTTAGGGTAGTAGTAAGAGCCGTTGAATGTAATGAGTTGAATATGATTATTTCGGATACGATCGGGAAGATTACGCTGAAGTCAAATAATCATTGGTAAGATGAGATCCTAAAGGTTTTTCAGAAATCTCGTTCTAAAGAAGGGTATTTTCAATATTGCGTGCAGCAGTGAGAAAAAAGGTCGCTCTGAATCAACATTGATCTAGTTAATGTAATTTGAATACGCCTACCTAGGTACACTTCAACAATAATACTCCCTGCTTAAACAGAAAACCTACGCGAATTTCCCTTGCATAACCACTTTCACTCACACTGGCGTCTTTGAATCAAAAAACAAATATGATTTGACTTTCTCAAAGCAACGACCCGAAAGCACTATTACATTAGGAGGAGGTTACGTTCCGCGCAGGCTCGATGATGAAGTAGCATCCATAAATAATTGACACTGATCCATCATCCTGAGGCCAGATTGTAAATACTATACAACTGCCAGACGAGACAGATTAAGAAACAACGTTGTGGAATGCATCGTAGCGAGTAAGTCCTCTGCCAAACACGTCAAACGTTTCCACTATATCATGGCTGTTAGCAAACTGTTACTATTTCGGTACGAAAGCTATGCAGTGTGAATTTCATAATTTCAAGGTTTTAGAAAGATATTGTAGTACCTACAAGCACACTTTTGCTAGTGATTACGACAACCAAAAAGAAGTCACATTCACTCCAAATATAAAAACTCTACCTCCAATCTTAGATTATTCTACACAATCCAGACCTGGAGTAACATCAGTCGGGTCCCCTAGGAAACAGGCGCTCCCCAGAGCACAACGGAAGCTCCGGATCTTAGCGGCCGTGGAGGGATCACATTGCTCCAAGGGTAAGAACTCCGACATCCAAGCGTTATCGTCGTCCTCAGGGTCATCCGTATGGTACACCATCCTTCCCCAGTCCTGCTTGGCTGACCACTGATACAAGGCGGAGTTGACGTTCACTGCCCAGTCTCCGGTCGGTCTGGAGTTCGAGCACACGCCGGGGAGTTGCGTGTGGATTTGTTGGCACAACGGACACTTCGCGGGATCTTCGTTGGCGTTTTCATCGTCAGTTTCCGTAAAGTCTTCAACAGAGTCGTCATCCATTTTGTAGTAGATACTGTGCGTATCCACGTAAATTGTTGGATTACTATTGCTTTAAAGACATGGAATGTTATAGTGTAATTTTGAGCCTAATATTTCCTACAACGAAAACGTTTTAAACCTGCTGATAAAACTCTGTATGGATTCAATAATCTGAACAAGTCAAGAAAAGAACCAATAAAGCCGGTCATACCAAACTTAACAGTTTCCGATCACAAAATTCACCCAAACACATTCACTAAGAGAGTAAAACCAACACTAATCTTATTTCGAGCATAACAGTAACTGACATCAAAACGTACGGAAAAGAACGGTACCTAAAGTGATTAAAGTGAAACGAAATTCGAGCACATTGTTAGGCGCAGACGCTGATCCCTGCGCCAGACCTTTCGTAAACCCGTGTTTGACGACAATGGTGATAGATTGGTCATGTCAAGCGCTGACTGAGTTGTTTGAATCTGCCAAAGTGTTGTTCAAACCACTTGTTAAGGGTTGTTATTTACATTATATAAGTTGGTAAGACTGTCTGTGCAAGTCTGTATATATAAAGCTTAAAGGTCCTAGAGGCGTAAAGCAATCAACATTTGCATAACCACAATGTTTGTAGGGCAAATGCGATACGAGTAGAAATAGCATCAATTGAATAACACGCCTCGATAAGAAAGTAAATTTTCAACCACTCCAGATTTCATACATTTAAATGTTGCAAGTCTCTGTTGAAAATTAAAAAAATCCCAAGGCATTTTCAAATATAATATTTCAAATTCACAACGTTTGAAGGGTAACTGCACTGATCGAAACAGTGGTTTAATAACAGGTTTCAATGAGAAAATAAAATTCCAAACATCCCACATTTCAGACGTATCCGGTGACTTTCAAGTTTTACGGGACGAGTGAAGGACCTTGTTCGAAGGCTGTCTAGGTCTAGTTCGCCTAGACACATGCATTCTCGGGATTGGCTTTACGAGTGGCGGGTTTAAACTTTAAATGGTTACTGGTAATCGAGATACATGTACTGGTTTACAGGTAATGTTAATGTCTTTTATTGCTGAATAAACATTGAAACCGGCTATAACTGTTGTAGATGAAGTAATAAATCAAATTGAAGAAAATAAATGGTAAGAAGTTTAATGTGGGCCACAAGTAGTTTGGGTTAATACGGTTTGGATTCAATAATTATACATATATTTAAATTTCTTTATGACAACGATTTTTAACACATAATTGATAGGTAAAAGTACAAAACACTTCTACAAAAGTCGATTTGGATGAGCAAATCACCCGATCTGATAGCCGAATCTAAGTTAATTCAAAAAAGATCAACTAGTTAGTGTCATAAATTGACATGAAATTGGCAAACATCCGAAGTCATAATATGATAAGATCATTGTAAAGTATCTGGAACGAGTGTTTTATTGACATTGTGGTTTTAAAAGGGAAGCGACTGTAAAAACCAATGATTGGTTTATTATTTGCCATTTCCTCACCATTGGCAGATGACTATTTTGCATTGAAAAATAATTTTAGGTCAAGGGCCGTATTAATAGGATATAAAGACTACTTTAGAGATTAAGTTTGCACATCGTTACATTATTTAAATTACACTTTAAACCATATATTTATAGCACACATAGATGATCTCATTCGCTCATTGATCAATTGCGGTATCTAATTTACAAGTCGTGTTTAGACCTCAGCGATGAAAAGGTTATTGCAAAAGTTATACGAGATACAGTAGTTATAAATTGTGCAATCATTTATCATAAGACAATTAATTGGTTGATTGTCAGTGATTGATTATTAAATCTCTTTGTAACGCACATTGAAGAATCTCTAAGAAATTCATTAAATATTCCATTAGGATCTATTGGTTTTAAATATTATCTAAAAAAATGTGTATTTCCTAGCGTGAAGAATCTTAATAAAAAATACAAAAATTTAACAATTTTTAATAGTGAGTTATTAAAAATAATTAAAAAAGTATCATATCATGTTTTTCATTGTATTAAACTTCTAATTTTAACCGTAAATATAGAATTAAAAGTAGTGCATTTTACTGAAAGACTGCGTTTACTTTAGATCAAAAAGTTTTTTGAAATAATACATAACCGTCTTTCTAACTACATATTAGAGATCTATAATCTTGTCAGAAAAGTGGATAACGATCCAATGTCTTATTTATATTATAAACACGCACCATCTCTAGACTATGTCGACCATTAGTGTTATAACTGTACCGATTTCCCATTGATTAACACAAATAATGTTTATTGATAATTTTGTGTAACAATTTAAAAATGAACTTCAACTTGAAATTCATCTTGAAATTTGAAACTTCATCGGAGACTTAACAGAAAACAGCACTAGACGACAGGAACCCCGTTGGAATTGGTTTTACGTCAAGGAGTACAAGCTACAAAATAATCTGTCAAATTTTGTATAAATAAAAATCCTAATCATGAGTAATTTTTTAACGACTTTTACTTTCTTATCAAGTTATAACTTCTCAATTTGGGAATTTATTTAAAATGTAATTCAACCTAAAACTTAGTATAGTATATTTGAAGTCGCTCTCGACTCCTACTACTCTCCATATTCTTGGACTATGAAATTTAGAAATTTACAAAAGCAAATGACCCAACCTGGGGTGGTTTTCTTGGGGTCGCCGAGCACACACTTGGACCCCAGTGCGCAGACGAACGCCGCCATCTTCGCCTGGGTCTCGGCGTCCGCCAGTGAGGGCGGCAGGAACGTCGACAACACAGCAATATCCTCGTTGTTCTCCTTCGCCTTCTTGATCCTGTCGTCGCCCACCGTCTTGGTGATGTGCAGACTCGTCAGTTTGTTGGAAAGCACGTCCGTGGCCATTTTCCCGGCTTTTCGGCGACTTTTGGTTTGTTCAGAAGAAACGAAATGGGTCGAATGTTTACTCGATCACACTTCACTCCGCTAAAAAAGCACGTGTGTTGCCGACTTGTCTCTAGTGATTTATCGGTTTGTAAGTTTTTAAGCTAGTAAGTTTTACCAAGTTTATTTCATACGATAATCGCGTTATATCGATAAGTTACAATATTTTGCAAGGCATGACGAACAAACTTATACAACAGTACTGGGGTTTAATTTATGAAATGAGTAATATTTGAAAGCGTTTATTAGGGAGTTCTTTGACACATGATGATCCAACAAAACTAATATATGTTGATTCAACAACGCACTAAAAATCCTTGAAACTACTGAAATTAATTAAGGCAAATGTGTTGTTGAAATAGTTTATACAAAATTTGATGAAAACATTTACTAGCAAAATCCAAATGTTTTGATGTTTGTTGATCAGTTGTTTCGATTCAATTATAAACTATCCAACAATAAAATTCAGTACGGCATCTTAAAGTCAATTTTTAAATTTATATTTTATTTAACAGTAAAAGTACAACTACAAATTTGATTAGTATAGTTAGAGAAATTCAATATTAGAATGTACCAACTACTTATTCAAAAAATGAAATTATTTTGGTAAAGGGTGACTACACTAAAAACACAGTATTCTACAGTTTTTTTTTCACAAAGCCAATTATTTGTCATAGAGGTAAAATATCAAATATATTATGTCTAACTGCAACCAGAAAATGTTTAAAACACATCGATGAAATATTGAGAAAATACGAAAGTTTGCCGCGAACACGCGTATCTAGAGACAGGTCGGCAGCTGGAACCTACCGATCAGCTGACAGCACACTCTACACTGACACTGACACTGGAACTGTAGGGCCACATGGAACTGACACTAGCGGCGCATGCGCACAACCATGCGCCTGCCTCAACACAACACAACACACACAGTCGATACAGAACTAGGCCAATATCATGATAATATTGTTGCATCAATGATTGAATGTTATGTATAACATCTTAGATAATGAGGGGAAGCGATATAGACCACACTAATAGTCGATACAGTAGGAACTGGGCCAATTCAAATTAATAAATACCACGACAAAGTAAATTGTACACATTTCCAAATATTTTTCTTTACTTTATGGATAAAGGAATGAGAACAACTCGCACAGTCGATACAGATAAATCTGAGCTACAAAGAAGATATTGGT
Organism: Macrosteles quadrilineatus; assembly: GCF_028750875.1. Taxonomy (NCBI): domain Eukaryota; kingdom Metazoa; phylum Arthropoda; class Insecta; order Hemiptera; family Cicadellidae; genus Macrosteles; species Macrosteles quadrilineatus. Next base: position 167,781,106 of record NW_026542595.1, on the reverse strand, counting down.
GTAGAAAATAACCCAAGTGTTTGTAAAAAGTTTAGAATAAACTTATGTTTTCCCCTTTTATCCACGAATAAAAGAGGAAACAAACCACCTGGTGGAGGTAATCCCATCAAAGGTTTGTTGAAAAACACAGGGTTTTCCTGGTGGCAATAAGCTGGATATATCGAATCGACATGGGGCTTATTCAACTGTCCTAGGATGTATTCGAAACATCCTTTGTTAAGTTTGTTGAAATATTACTGTTTTTTTTGTTTTTTTTTTTGTATTGTTACACAAAAATAAGAAAACATGTTATAATTTAGAGTAAAAAAGTTTTAAACAAGCAGCACGCCTGTTTATACAATCTAGTTTTCGTTTTATTATTAGATGGGCAAAACTTTTGCATCAGTCAACAGGATGCATTGTTTTTAATATTTTTTGTACGTTGTAAAACTTTTGGGGAACTATTGAATTTCTTTAAAAGAAAATAAATTACATTTTTCGATCATTGTATGTATTGGCACTTGTGAAAAAAGTTACTTTTAAAATATATGTAGGCCTATATTTATTCAAACATTTTTTGTACAAAGAAACTAATACATATATTTAAAATAATTAATTTTTTAAAGGATAGAGCCTACAAAAAATCAGAGGAAGTTGACAATTGTCTGAGCATAAAAATCAGCTGGGTCTTTAATGCAATCAGCTAATAGATATGACAGTCAGCTGTTTATGACATCAGCTGTTCAGATGGGCGCCGACAAAGACCTAGACCACACTGACCTCGAAACCGAATTTGGAATATTTCAAACTCAGAATTACAGACACGCGCTGTCGGTTCTTTATCGTCATATATTGACTGAATGCCAATATTTACACCAATGACAAACGAATGAATGTGTTTCATTTTTTAATAGGCATGGAGTCAAAATGTTCCTGTTTGTTCTCATAGTGATTATACTTTAAATACAAAGACAGTTTTTTAAATTTCAACACGTTTCTTTCTTATTTGTCTGAATGCTAGTGAAATGCTGTATTACACATCAATTTCACAACTAATCACTGTATTAAGACAAGGAGCATTTTATACGTCTGCATCCAAACACGAATACACCATTGAGCAAGTGTTGAATGGTGTGAGTTGCCTTGTTTTTTTACTGACAAGGAACATTTAGGCCAGGACCATTTTACAAAAAACTTTAAGATAATTTTAGTGCAACACAACGCCGGTATCTTAAAAATTCTTCGTGAATTATTGAGGGAAATACATTTGATCCGAGTACTTGACAAACATTTAGTTCATAATAAATATTTCCACAAAAAACTTCAATTTATTTGTAATACCTGACTGAAAAAAAATATTCAAGCTATAACAAAATGAAATTTCAATATATCAAAAGACTTAAACAACTATTCGTATATGTAGTCCTAAATTATGTTTCACCACAGCTTTGATATTGTAATTTATCGTAATATTTACATATACATAAAAAGTGCAAATATTGTACATATTGTAAACCTGTCACGTTACACATGTCTAAACTATGCTTACATGAGAGATGTGGCTACAGCTCTTATATACATACATATATTAGCTATCCATGCTTATATTGTATTACGCAACACGTTTCCCTTGTTTGACACAAGGTATCGTTAAGATAACACTTAAAGGTGTTGTCCAAGCATATGCTGCAACGATAGAGCCTATTTAAAGCATATGCGACCCTAGGATAAGACTTCCGCCTACCGTCCACCAGTGCAGATTAGAAATTCAAACAAGTGTACATCTGAATGTTAATACGAGTTTACCGAAAAGGAAATCTTCAGTTGCTCTCACTGGTAGTACAAGTTTCAAAGGTTTAATCTCAATTTATGATGTAATTGACGGTTTTTCGTTTTTGTTCTTACTTGACATTAGGCTACACACTTTTGAATTTTATATTTAAATTAGTAAATATAACAGAAAATAGACGCATTTAGCATTAGCCAAATTAAACTCCCAGTGAATTTGTATTTATTAAATATATCTTTAGTTCACTTCAGAGGTTTTATTCGAAGCAGATAACGTATGTTTGAGAGTATGACTTTGGCTTAACGTTAGGGATTTAAAATCATATAAAATGGCATTTTTAACACCGATTTAAAAATTAACTGAACATACACAGTTTAATCCAACAAAGAAAGTTATTATGCTTTATATTCCCTTTCTAGGACGTGACAACAATAAACAAACATACTCTACCTAAAGTGTATCATTATTATTCTCCACCTTTGAATAAAGAAATCAATAAACGATATTTAGGAGACCAGAAACACTAGTTAAACTAAGGGGAGTATTTCAAGCATCAGAGGTGTACCGGAGATATCTTAAGAAGAGGAGATAAATATATAATACAACCTATGGAAGGGAAATCCAGAAGAAAAGTCTATTTGGACGCCCTAAGAAGAGAGTCAAAGAAAAATCCACAAAAGATATGCGTTTTTTGAGAACCGATAAAAAAATACACAGAAAATCGAAGGAATCGTAGCAGTTATCTGGTTTGGGATACTTCCTTGGAAATAAGCGTCTATGGGGGTAAGACATTGCAGCAAGTAATAATCTCGATTCTCGACGTGCTAAATTTGATATTGATGCATTGCTTACTACGATATATTTTTGCAACAAAGGCCAGTCAACACAAATAAAAATGATCTGGCCAATAAAACTTGTTTGTCACGGCTGTGAGCACCGGAAGTGTTGGCGAATCATCTTTGTAATGCAAGTCACAGTAATACAACACGTGGAGAGCGGAAAGTGACGTCATCAGCGTGATGTAGGAGGCATAGAGTGAGCGAGGACATAACGGTAGAGGACAAGTAATGACTTGAGAACTACAGTGATTTTAGACGATTCAACAAGATATCTGTCCCGGTGACGTTTGTGGTTAAAAAGTGTTAGGATCTACCGCGGTCGTGCATTGATTGCGCCAAAGAGTTCCTTAATTGCGCCAAGCCCCCGAAGGGTCCCAACAAATGTTCCTTAGTTGCGCCAAGCCCAAGCCAGGTAGGGGTGAGTTGCCGGCAGAAGGAATGTCCTTGTTTACAGGTCATCCTAACATATCCTAACCTAACCTAATCCAGCCGAACTTATCCTAACCTAACCTGACCTAACCTACTCAATTATACAGTCAAAGAGGACCGCCACTTGAACGTATTGGGTGGCTCAATGGAGTAGTTGGCGCAATTCAAAAATACCCGATTACCTGAGTCAGGTCAGTTGGCGCAATTAATGCCCGCCCGTTAAAACAACATTTTGAAAATTGTCGTAAAAATTTTACTAACCAAACTTGCTTTAAACATACTATTCGTGTCTTAAAAACGCTAACCATAATAGTAAGAAAATAATTCCAAATATACCATCAAAATAACAAGTATTCCCATACATTGCTGGGTAAGTTGCATTAATATTACTACTTGTAGTACAGGACGCAAGGCGCAAAAAAGGTTATGGTACGAAATATAGCCATAGTTTTTAAAGAGCCCATTTTTAACTATATTCGTAGCTGTGCTAAAATATCAATTTAAATATTCCTTATGAATTTACTTACAATCAAAGTTCACTACACGCACAGAGGGTTTTTGCTTTGTGATAAATAAATAATACTTACAACTGATAGTAGACTGTATATGGATACATACGTACCTGAAATCAAATAAACATAGTCAGTTCTTTGCTACATTAAAATACAAAATTGAATACCTAGTGACGAATACATTTTGAGAAGTAAACAGTGTCAAACGACTAATTTTATACTAGCCAAATAGTTGCCACAATCTATCTATAATATTAAAACGAAACAGTGTTTTTTTTTATTTCACGATTCTGAATCAACCACTCGACGGATTTTCACGATTTTTGTGTTGAAAGAAAGATAATTTTGAGATCTAGGGAATGTCGAAGCCATAATTTTAGTTTAGGGTCCCAGTTTTTTTGAAAATAAGTTTTAATTTTTTTTAAGTCTAGCAGCCGACGCTAAGGTTCTAAACTAGCTTTTGGTGTAATAAATTTGTTTAACATAACAGCTGTAAACATTCAGCGTTTGTAACACAAATTCAGCATTTGAATAAAATTAAAAGACATACTAAGGGTTAACTTATTTATACTATGTGTAATGCTAATCATTGATACGTTCAATCCTTCGATAAGAGGATGACAGATTATTTAAATATACATAGGTAAAATACTAGGATGTTCAAAGGATTTTTTAAATAAATCTTTGCAATCTTCGGTTTGTTATAGTGCAACATAATTTTATTTTAACTAACAGCTGGTTAAATATATAATGTTCTGTAGAACTATGAGGTTATTTTATTTACTCTGATTTGTCATTGATTTTTAGGAAATATGTAAGATTAGTAGACCAACGAGAAAAGTAACACCATCGATGTATACAAGTCGAGGCTCTGTACACGAGTCTTAAAAAAAGGATATGCAAATTATTATACTGCTCAACTTTTTTAGGAAAGGGTAGTAAAATCCATTTTTTACACGTTTTAATTCATCTTGGTTGGTTTACAATCAATGTTTTTGATTGATTTAACTTTGTTTGGATTAGGCCCGGAAATATTGATGTCATAAAGAAGGAGATCAAGAATCCTCAGGAATACAATTTTAAATTACCACCACAACCCAGACGGTTTTTATCCAAAGATATACAGATATGAATGACATAGATTGAGCACAACGTCATCATTGACCTAGGATACTGCATTAGACTAACCACCCTTTTATGAAATCTAAAAAGTTGTTTGGCGTGTGTTTAGTTGTGGTTACGTTTGGAGGCGCTGAATATTTTATAGTTTAAATAAATGAGTATGGGGAATTACGGTGTACATTGATTCAATGAGGGTGGTTTAATTATCAAGGATATTAGAACTAATAACGGAATGGATAATAAACATAGAAAATTAATTACGTCACTAGCTTTACTAGCGTGTTTTACGTTTTAAATTCCTTCAACATGTGACCAGTTCGTTTGATCCATCAAATGAATATTATTTTATTTTTGACTCAGCTGTTTACCAAAACAAACTATATGTTGTTGTTTTTACTTTTCTTTGTTTACACTTATTTATTTAGCAATTGATGTAGTGAAATTGATATAAAGGATGTGTGTGGACGATTCGTTTAATAATGTCAGGACACCAACGTTATAATTATGTGTACTGTGAATTTTATTGAATATTTTCGTTTTATTTTAGGGAGTTTATATTCAGACCTACTGGAAATTGTGTATAGTATGAGTAATTGTATTGTGTTGATATTGATTATGGAAGAGGCAGGTATGCGATGGAATCGGAAGGTGATATCGTTGACTAGGCCTATACACTTTCTCAATTATTGATAATTACTCTTTCTACTGCTATAAAATATAGGCTGTAGAAATGTAAATGTAGGCTGCTATAAAATTTGTCTTTATACGTGTAAGCTAGCTGTTCTGATTTTTACACAGTTTTAAATGACTACTCCCGTACGTAGGACGGGCTAACACCTCGTTAATTGTAATAACCAAAATTGCAAGAACAAGTTTCAATTAATGACTTTTTTAATAACTATATTTATAGGTGATTTAGACTATTCCTAAGTGTAACGTATACAGTAATAATTCATACTTAAGATTGGTATGGGCAAATTGAAACAAAAAGCCATTCGTAGATATGGAAAATTCTATTTATATTTCACAAAGATGATGGATAAAATAGATTCGGAAATTTTTTTTTCAATCAAACAAATTCCTGTATTACTTTTTTATCAATTCTTTAGGTATATTACTACAAGGTCCAGTTTTTTATCAAATCCTTGGGTATATTACTACATGGTACAACACTGTAGAAAACATTATTAAGCCAGTGCCACATAGGCTAAGTAACACAGATTGTATTTTGCCAATACAGTATGGTGGGCTCAATATTGTATTGGATAACCATACACTTTGCTTTGCTCGAGGTAGTAGAATTGAAATAATAAATAACATGAAGGAAAATGTACGTTAGTTTTACGAAGCACACCCTACTTTTTTATCGGTATAAATTAAAAAGCCTAAATGGTATTTGTTCTGTTGTACACCAAGACTATAAGAAACGGTGAATATAGATGGTGAATCAGACGGGCTTTATCCAATACGTAATCCAGTTAATGGTAAGATGATGACAAGTTAAGAATGTTAAATATGTAAAGCAAAAAGCCTGATGACACTATAGCTTTCGTACTACAAACAAAGATGGAATATTATAAAATACCTGCTGGTCCACAGTGTGTATTTGGCGACTTGGGCACCATGGTGGTGTATTTTCTCAGACTATGACTAACTTGGCTTATCAATAGGTTTATAAGCAGTTATGCACACCATTATCAATAATTAAGACACATGAGAATCATTATTCATGAGACACTCAAGAGAACTTAAGAATGGGCTTTTTTCTAGCATTGTTATTAGCGTTCGGACTTTGGTTAAAGACGGGCTTGACTCAGTTGCATACACACAATTTGGTGTAAACAATTTGGTGGTTTGGACAGCTTTCCTTAAAAAGAGTTTGTGGGTTTTCACAGTAAAGACACTAACAACAAGATGTAAAATATTGTAAAAATGAAACAATTCCATATTATATGGCGACGAATTGGACAGTACAATAAGATTTATAAGTGAGAATCGTAAACTGAGGTGTCAAAGAGGAGAATCAATCTTTGGTATTGGTCCAAGTTGAAATACAAATCATTGAATGAAAAATAATAGCAGAAGTACAACCACATGTTGGGTGTTTGTTTAGTTTGACCATTAACTACGTATATAACTAGACATACGATTTCCGTGTTAAAGTTGACGTCAGTTCCAGCTTGAAAATTAACGAAGTAAAATATACCTGCCAATAGAGTGGGATGAAAATTACCGATTTCACTTGAATCAACGACTTTTTAACCAAGCGAAACCGAAAGTACAACTAATTAAAAATCAAAGCATCTTTTCATCACAACAACTAAGTAACAAAAGCTTAGGGAAGGGACTATTATCATAAACTGTGAAGTGCACTTTCTGAATTTATTCAAAACAAAATTGGCTACAGATAGATTCCATACACAAATATATATGACGTATACTACAGTATACAACAATCAATGGTTTAATTCGTAGACTGCCTCGGTGCAGGTTGTTGGCTGGGTGCTGCTCAGTACAGCGTGGGTTGCTGAGTGTGGGGAGACTGTATAAGGCAAGGTGATGACGTCACATCGGTGGCTGTGGCTGAATCATGCCAATAAACACCACATTGTTGTCGAGTAAAGGGTCAAGAATGTCAACAAGGTAAAACACTGTCGTGAACCAATAATTGAATAACGGTCATACTGCACTTTCGTTGCAACATTAAAGCCACTGCAGTCACTGTCTTAGGTTGTCACCTTGACTTTTGGATTATGAAGTAGACGATCTATATGGTCCAGTTTGTACCTGATTCTCTTTAAAATAGAAGAACTTACTTGTTTACTTGTTCAACAAGCCTCACACGTCAACATTTTGTTTTCTCTCTTTGTTTTTAATGATTGATGGCCACATACACAGGATTCTATATTTGTTCGTTCAGTTTGGCTTGGTTCCGAAGTTGGCTTAAACAGAAATCACTAATTCAGCCTTGATTCAGCCCACTATGACTAGGCTCAATTGAAATACGTGTTGATTACAAATTTGTGACATCTTATGGGAATAGAATATCTAGTTCAAACGACATTTCAAGTTGTTACATAACAAACCAACTTGTGTTGTAGCTTAACATAATAACCAACACTTCGACTCAAAGGCTACATTTCAACATGTAGGATAAAATTTATCTCCAAAAGCTGTTTCATACAATCATACGTCACTTATAGAGCTCCACCAGCATATGGAACCATGGGTTTAACGAGATCCTTAATTATAGAGCGATACTAAACATTTGACCTTTGGGCAACATTTAGGTCATAACTATGATCGTAAGATTAAGAACATCGAAGTTTATAGGTAAATTGGGATCAAGGACAACTCAAGCTTCCGTTACTGATTTCGACAAGACATATTCTTGCAGAACATCATCACAGGCGTCCAAATTTTGGTAATTAAGTGATTAATTTAACATAAAACACGGACCAGGCACAACCTTGTAATATGACTCGTAGTGTTAAAGTGAGTGTTATTAGTCGTGGAACAATTTGCATTGCAGAACATTGTGGCCTGAACTGCCAATCAAATCTTGTCAATCTGGTCAAACGATGCATTAAGCTGTTAATGAATCAAGGAAAAACTTGCAACGATATTCATAAAACGTGAAACAGTGGAGGTCACCTTTCCCATTGGAAAACGTAGGTGTTGTGAAAATGTCTAGGAATGACGACTTTTGCGAATCTAAATTATTTTGGATTTCTTAGTAAACAAGTTTTGTGAGTGTTTACACCAGTATATTTTACGTTTGTTGTAAGAGAAGAGTAAACAACTGGACTTGTTACCAACTAATGTAGATTTTTCGTCAGATACTATCATTGATTGAGAGCTACAGAACAAGCTGGATCTAGGTTTGGAATTGACCTCTTTGAGATCGAATTTTTTAATTTAAAGGTGAGCACTATTGACTATTAGTAAACTAAGACAACAGAGTAATACAGCTAAAACTGTTCACCTGTGAGACATATCCATTTTAATTTTTAGATGGATGAACTTACAATGTAAAGTGGACTCCAAGCTACGCGGACACCGCATAATACATCTATTTGTAATTGGTAAAATTTAAACACCAGCCTCGGGCTGTACTCCCACGCTTTTCGAGACGAGCCTCGTACGTGTCCGAGAGAAACTTTGCTTTTACATCAAACCTTTTTTCCAATTTGTTGTATTATACTAGGTCTTAGATTATGGGATGTTTTCAATTCCCCTTATGACTTGAAGGAGTTTGGACAGATTTTCTTGAGTAAGTACAAAACAAACTCAAACCTCTGACGTAAGTAAGTGAACGCTTCGGTTGACGTGACTAGAGTCCACCCCTCTCTCAATAGAATACGATACAAGTAATTAAAACCCCCACCTTTAAATTCAGACATAATTTACACATTTTCACCTACAAATATAAAGCGACTCCAAACAACTCCACTTTAAAACAATGATCAAACAAATCCACTAACCTACGTAATTTCAAATCAGATTGATGGAGAAAATGATTCAGAGAATTCAACGACTGTACAATTGTGGAAGTCACTCTCGACTTGTTTTCTCCTGGAGACAGTGCAGCAATGTCGTCGCACACAATGGCGCGGGTCAAGAACGGTTAGTCTGTTAAGCCTCATCATATGCTCATCTTCATCTTGCGTTGACCCACATAACATACCATACTCTACGAGACACCTACGCCACGGCCCTGATGATATAGGCCAGTCCACTTGACTCGTGCAACCAACAACCATCACGCAATCAAGTTCTAGGCCTTCCGTGCCATCTTCTATTAATGTTTCCTTTAGGTCAGTGGTCAGTGTTTGCGGACGATCAGTTTCAATCGTTGAGACTGATAAAAGTATGATGGACAGATTGTTTGCTGTCGGCTTGTCTATTTTGAGTTGACGACTGAATTTAGATTCAATTGCACGCAATATACATTTCTAGTTTAGTGTGTCGCAGTTTCAATCGTTGACACAGGCTGATACAATACAATGGAAGAACTTTTGTTGCTAGTTTTTCTATTTTGCGTTGACCGACCTTGCTTCAATTTTGATTCGCGTTATCTTTTAGATTCCCTAATAGAACTATGTAAATCTATTACATACAGGAAAAGCATATAGACAATGGTACAGAATTGCTATGATTCCAAATTTGATACAGCAACCTATGTTGAGAGAGGTGCTTGAAAACTGAAAAGTTTCTTTTAAACCAAAGAAGAAATCTTTTCTTAAGCTCGAGCAAAATTTTTCATAATTTTGTTTAAATGTGTACACCTGTGGATTTTTAAACTGAAACACCTCGATCTTTGCTACCTTTCTCTAAGTTGCCTAAATCCTCGCATCTGTTTGTAAGATCTGCAATCGTCATCATATTCCACATGACTTATGAGTATGACTTCATTCATTATCATTTGGAAGTCGGGTTGGATTCATCTCGAGAGGCAAATCACTCCATTCAAGAGGTTTCTTTGTCAGGGTCAATATGTAAATGGAATGGTTTACTAATTCTGTATCAAGCTTAAGAAATGGCGTTTCAGAGTTTAGCAATAATGATCCTTTGGTACATGGAATTTAAGCTGGATTCATTTTTAATTCGTTGTAGCTATTACAGAATAAACTATAGTCGAGCATTCAGAGAATTTGCTGACTAATTTAGATAATAGAATGTTCTTGGTGCCTCCATAAAATTTATCTTTTGGGAAACTTTTAGTTGAGGGGGTGTATTATTAATTCCAACAACTTTTTACCGATTTCGGCGACATACGCCATAAATTTTATTACTTTTAAAACCTGTAGAGCTACGAAATTTGTATTATCCTCACGTATGGGAGGCGAAAATGTTGATCCACCATGCTTAGGTGAAAAAAGTAAAATAAACTGAATCAAATAATATGAATGACATTAACTCTATAACTCTAACGCCGACACAGGTTGCGTATGTAAGTCGGAAATGAATAACGTATGATGTTGAATGAATTAAATAACCTTTGTAACTGACTAAGGTATGATCATTCTTTAGCCAGAACGAATTATAAAAGACAATGGTCAAATACCTCTGGGCCCAGTTTCAGACCACCAAAATACTACTGACTCTTTTTAAGATCGGACTGGCAACCAGTTGATTGCTAGATGGAAACTATATTCACTCTCCTAACTATTTAACATCCAAAGGCTTAATGCCTAGCAGAACACCCCCAGAATCCGTGATGTTGTTTTCTAGAACGCTGCCTTTGCAGAAAACCTGTCAGTAGTGTAAGAAAGGGGATTACCCTAAAGGGGGATACCCTGTACCCACGGTGATCATCTACGCTGTACAACTTTACGTGGTACTTTACGCGGTACGCGAGTATAACTTTTAATAGAGGCATGGGACTCGCAGTAGCTACCACAGAAAAGGTTAACATCAACTGAACTTCCAAAGTTACGTTTTTTACATTTTTAAGCAGGGAAACTGAACTAAGTACATCGGAACCTTAAAGCTCCTTAGACTATGACTCAATAGTAAATTATTCTGTGCCTCCTTTATCACGCCACAACGGCCGGAACTGTAAGGGAAGCTACTGATGCCGTGGGCTGTGTATGATATGTGGAGTAAGGTTGCCGCCTCCAGTTGGCCTTGAAGTACAGGTGGGTCGAACACCATGGATCGCCCACCTCTGAACCGATTTGTACTTCGATACAATCGTGGATTAACCTACAAAAGTACGACGAAAGGATGAAATGCGATTGAAATGTTGAGCCCTTTTGATTGGAGAGATTTGCAGTTGTGTGAAGTTTTAGATCTTTCAGTTTCATTGTTGCATTTTTTTCCATTTTGAACTTGAGTAGGATGCAGGTTTAGTAGTCAAGAGGTTAATGCACAAGGTTTCTTTGAATGCCAAATGTCGATCTGTAAATGAATTAGGGTTACTGTATACCACCTCCAAGTTAAAGGTAATGGCAAAATGTAGCCATTGAAGGAAACCCTCCTGACTTAGGTAAACTACAACCACTAAACCGCTCGTACGCGAACACTCAATATGTCAAAATTGTACGCGTTAGCTGTCATTTGACATGATGGAAAATATTCTTCTTCAAATCGGTTGCGTATGAAGGAAAACATGTCACATGTTTACCAATAGAAATCATTTTACAGTACAATAGAATTGAGTAATCTGGATTGGTTTTAGAAAATCTATAATTATTTTCCTTATTTCCTTTAGTCGATTTTAGGAAACCATGTTAAAGCTTCAATGTGGAAAATGTATCCCTCATTACCAACCTAATTACTAAGTCCCTCTGTCACTTTCAATTTCACAATCCCCAGACACACGTGGGGCTTTTCAACTATCAAAGAGAACACGCTTGTCGTTGCAGTAATCAAAGGCCTTTTACAAGCCTCGTGGAGCGATTGTGATTGAGTAAATCAAAGTCATGGATATTTCAAAGTTCCTTCAACACGTGCGAGTTACACGTGCACTATTAATTTTTCAAAAAATTTAAAATTAAAAATGTACAAAATTTGCATTTGATTTATTGAGGAATATGATTGTTTAATAAATTATTGGACGTATAATGGGATCAGGTTATTTGCAATAGCTTTATAATTGTAGAATAAGCTGGCAAGAAAATACATTCTTATGTGGTGATGACCAGTAGCTTTTAAATGAAGTACAGTAACGCTAAAAGTGCTTTTAATCTCTTTTAAACCATATTATATTAAACATGCATGACGATTTTATTCCCTTATAAGATGTCTATCATTTTTAGTTTCCTAGATACCTAGGATGTACAGTTTAGTTTAAGTAACCACCGCACTACAGTCTTGGTGATTCCAGATTTTAATCCGGACTCCAAGACATAAGTCCCGTTCTCCAACTGCCGGACCACAATTTACTTCAATATACCATATCATGATATCGTAACAATATAATATGTTGAAACAAAATGTAACAATCAATGTTTTGTAATGATGGAAAACTGGTGTAAAAAATATATAACGGATAACTATGCTGAACGCAAACTTGCATACAAAATTAATTAAGCTTCTTTAAGTTTGAATCCAAGGTTATCTTCAATCTAATCGTAATCTTCAAGACCTTTGTCGAATTTTTGTTTGTAGAAACTAACTATAACACCTTCCCTAATATTGAATTACTACTCAGATTTTGCTATGTCATTTCACCCTTAAGCTAGCGTAACGAAACGAGGCTAACAACAAATGTTCTCTAGCATTTAGTGAGATTATTAAAAACGTCATACTATACAAATAGTAATGAATCAACAGAACTAATCAATGAACTCAAAGCCATCCTATATTATTTACGAACGGATGTTATAATTGTTTACCCACTTTTGAAAATAGCGGGGTATTTTTTGTGATTGGAAAAACTCAACCCTTTATAAAATTGGAGGTTTGAAGTACATCGATGGGTTTTTCTTAAGGCCCAGCGGTAGATTTGTGGATTTGTGGTACAGACTGAAGAGACTAAAGACGCAACCGCCTCCTACAAACACATGTGTTTCGTAAGCAGTTTTCTCGAAATCATTGCGAAACAAATATCTATTCTTGTAACCGAAGCCCTCACAATATTTCTTCTACTAGATCATTAGTCACCCGAGCTGATAAGCTGTCCCGAGTGCGCAATTTGCTGGCCAACATTGGTAGAGTAGGGAGTGGTTAATGAATAAGTAGTCGTGGTGTCAGTTTACATGATGTTGGTTTCACGGTAATATGTGTCCATCCGCTGAAAATAACACATCCAGTGTTGTAATAGTGTTGGATTTTCTTCTTACTTTTGAGCCACAAAACTAATAACACTTGTACTCTAGGAACCAACATAACGAATGATAAAGTTAACAATGGTGTTAGTTGTTCAGTAATTTATTGATTACGATTGTGCATTAACCAGCCAACAAGGTCAAATGACCGAATGCATGTTTGAGTACTCTAGATATATTGTAAGACGGTCAACGGTATTGACTTGAAAACATTGTATACGACTAAAAACTTCCTACATTAAAATCTACGATGAAATTTCGGTAGCCAAAAAGCAAAAAGAAATATATGCAGGAGTTGATGTAGTGTTTATTGAAAAATATAACACATACGTATAAATATAATGTGCAATTCCTCTTTAACAAAAAATAAATTGTAGTTTAAAACTCCAACATACTTCTAAGCAATTGTATAATACCATGCCTTCATGGAATATTTAAGCTATAAGTAATAAAAATGCAATAGGAAACGCAAGACACGTGCATTTTTACAATTATTAAACTCATCGACAAAACGATCTAAGAAAGAAAAGCGAAATTGCAAAGACTAACCAAAAGTTTTTAAGAAAACAATGATATTGTTACACAAATGAACCAATATAGGAGAAGTATTCATAATGGACGTGGGTTTTCAAAAGTGCATTTGCTGCACTTAAGAAATCCTATAACACTTTTAGCAGCTTATGTGACAATTTACACCTTGAAGTATAAACACTCAAGTGTTAAATATTGTCTGGCTTTACTCCAGCCTTTGTTACTCAAGGTTTTCAATATCCTAGGCAAGGCTGTTAAAACATCAAAGAGTCGACAATCATTTGAAACTACAAACGATTTCGTAACACCAAATGCGTTATATTGCTGTATATTGTTTGTTGGTTTATGGTATAAAGTGCAAAAGAGCGAGTAGTACACAGGAGTTTAACTAGCAACTCAAATTAAATTGTTAAGTAAAATTTTATTTACCTATTTCATGTTTTGGTACAACAACGGTCACGTTAAATGTAATTGAAACATTCAAAGGCCGATACAGTAAGAACAAGACAACATGCTTTGAAACTCAGTCCAGCACATTTGAAGCTCTGCATAGTTCACAAGATATCCGCCAGACTGCTCTTTCATTGCATTGTTGAATGTCGGTAGAGCAGATTGTATCATTTTGTGTATTGGTTTTTTTGACAGTAAAGTATATCTAAATTTATGAGTAATGTATCTTAATTGCTGGCTTATAAAGAATAATGTGTCTATTTTTGTATCGTTTATACAGTATCGGTAAAGAAAAATGCGTTTTTTTTGTGATTGATGTTTGTTGAAAAAGCAGATTGTCTCATTGTTATTGTAATTTTGTATTCTTTCAGCAGGTCTTCAAGCTCTGAAAAATGTATTAGTTATAGTATTATTTTGTGTACTGGTTACATATTATTCTAAATTTTCTACAGGGTGAAATGCAACAGAATAAAAAATACATACGGTGTTAATTATTAGTTCAACGTTCAACGATGCTTCTAATCATTCTCGTACAGAATTACATTTCAAATAAGTTAATTCTGTTGTCATTTGCATATATTTTAGAATATGTAATATTTTTAACCGGTTTGTATTCTGCTTTTTAAAATCCAGTATATGTATTTTTACATGACGGGTTTATTTAAAATAACTTGTTGGTAAAGTTAAATTGTCGTAAATCCTTTTGGTTGTGTAACACCCCAGTGATAAATTATGCTCATACTGTATTTACGAATTTTAAGAGCACTGATTTGTAATGTAAAAATACAGCTTCGGGATATTTAAAAATTATGAACTTGAGGCTAAAACTTTTTTTCGAAGCTCAAAGCTTTTGAATTATTAATTTCATTTTTACCCGCTTTCTATTTTCGAACATCTATAAATTTTGTCTTTGCTAAATTTCACTTGCGCTAGACGAAAAAGAGATCAAACTAACTATCGATCTCTCAATTAATTCATAGTGAAACATTTATTCAACAAATTGATTAATCCATAAAATGTTTACTGATATAAAATGTTCACGAATCAACATTACATTCGATTACGAACACTCAAGATGTCTGTAAGCTGAAAAAACAGTGCGAACGTAAAAATATATTTTTAAACGATCGATTAAAGTCTGGAACTATAAATGACGCGATAGTCTGGTAATAAAGTCAGCAATAACAACGTCCTGTCCAGGGTCCAGACTTCGGCATTTTTCTTAGAACAGTTGCTCTCAATAAGCGAGTGATTAAATTGCAATCGGCTCACAATCCTATGACATTTACCCAATCGCACGTCAGACATTTAATACTTTTGTGTTTCTTTTGTATATTTTTACAATCTCTGACGTACGTCGCGATTCTATTTCAATGGATGATATATCCGAATTCACAGAAAAGAATAAAGTGAAATCGAAAAGGTTAATTACATTTTCTAATTCAAGCTGTCATGGCGATATCCAATTTGATCTTGGTAATTAAATATGCATTCAAATCTCTATAAGAGATGACACACGGGGTGGGGTTTTTTACCCACGCGTACAAATGTATGTACAAATGTGATTGTTTCTGAATGTGACAAAACATGAATGTTTTAAATGTTCATTGTTGAACCTTATTTGAACCAAATAAGTTCTTCTTTTTCATACTTATAGGTTTGACATTTTTAAAATTGCTTCTCAGTTGTGTCAGAAACAGTTAATTCGAAATATCAAGGCTTCCGTAGTAAGGCTTCCGTAGTAAGGCTTCCATGCTTCTTGCTTCTTCCATGCTGATTGCTAAAATAACGTAGGCGAGTTCTTTATGGATTTCAATTAATATTTCAGCTTCTAAACTGAAATTTCCATGAAAGTAAAAGGAAAATTGTACATAACTGGCACCATTGGCTGAATGTCAGCTATTCGAACCAACGATATTACCTGAATGAATCTTAAGGGTGTTCAACTATTTAAGTCCTTTTCTATTTTAATTTTAACATTACGATAGTTGATAGGGTCAAGATGATGCAATTACTTACCAAAATAGCCCTTTTAGTTAAACATGGGGAACTTGGTATATTGCAAAGAAAACAGCATTTTCAACCACCTCACTTTGTAGCTAGTGTACTAATCAAACAAACTTAGCGATGTATCATCCTAACAGATTAGCTAATACAGTTTTATATTTGTCCGTCCGGTATATTTAGAAGCTGTTCATTATTTACTTTATGTTTATAACAATATGTTCACAAACTATTGTCTATCTTCTGGTAAATTAATTGCTAACTTCCTTGGTAAATATAACCGTACATGAACCAAACTTCAGCATCGAATCGCTTCAAATTTGACAGTAAGATGATCAAGTTTACTTGCAGTTTGCAATATCTACTTTAGGATGGTTCGTATACAGCAAAAGCTGAAACTTTTTTGATCTTAAAGAGAGAAGGTTTGAGCATTTTCAACCTTGAATTTTCTCATCCTCTTGGGTCTCAGGCATGTGCGAGAAGTCATGGGATGATCAAGTAGAGTCTAAGAGCGAAAATTGGGACATTATAGTTCCATTTTTTATGTGAGCATTGTAAAAAGATTTTCCTATATAATCAACGGATAATCTAAGGATATTTTTTTTTTCAAATCCTTCTATGATCAGAGAGTGTAAGCTCAAGTGATATTTAAATTGCCATTCTGAGTTTAGTTAAAATGTGTAACTTCCACTTTGTAGTCAAGTAAATATTACAATGAAAACACAACTGTATATGTTACTTATTAGCGTTGAGAGAGTGAACTGACCTCATAAAGCTCGAGGCTCCGGTCCCGGAGGTTCTGGGATAAAATCTCGCCGTTCACAAATGACTTTTTCCTACAGTCACCCGACAAAGTTGGCTTCCTTGTACTGTTTATAGTACAGAAAGCTGCTAATTGCTGCATATTTATACTTTGCCGTACGGTTTATACTTTGCCGCACATCAGGATTCCAACGAAACAACACAAAACAGCGTGGTTCTATTATGCACCTAATCCGTGTACGCTTGGAAATAGGTTGGCAACACTTAAAAGATAATAATACTATGAGCAGCTGATTGACTATTATAACTACGATTTAACCTGTCATTTCGTGTTTATAGTTTCGGTATTTCTGAACTTTTCTTTTAAACGTTTTTAAAACATTCCTAAGATCTTAATAAACAAGAAAATACCTTTGAAGCATTTTTTTTAGGCGCGGAAACCACTTCAAATTACAAAAACATTCGGAACTACATTCTCAAAACGCGGAGCACATTTCTTGCCGAGGAAAAATAGCGGAGTGATACGGACCGCGGGTACTACTTTCTCTAAAGCACCATTTGTGTTGCCAGCTGAACCTAAAAACGTGTTGTACGATATAGTGTTTGAAAGACTAATTATTTATATGCTTTATAGTGACTGTAGGAAAAATATAATGTGTAACACGAGTGAAAAAGGCCTTTGCTGCACTCGAGATCATTCCGCACTCGCCTGCGGCTCGTGCGTAACATTGCTCTCGTGTGCAGCAAAGTGCCACTTTCACCACTAGTTACACAAATAACTATATCCATGTTGATAATTCCTTAAAGCTCAAAGCCTTGTCCAAAGTAGCATGTAAAATGGTTGAGGGCTAGAGTATAGCGTCCTAAGATGGAAAGGGATGGCATACAAAAATAGAAAACTCACCAGCTTTGAAGATCTGGCCACAGCCGTCGCAGCGGGAGGCGAACTGCTGGTCGTAGCAGTTTCCGCAGAATATCTTCTCCAGCTTGGAGCCGAACTGCTTGTCCACCAGAGAGACGCGGCACTTGTTGCACAGGAAACACGCCTCGTGCCAGTGCTTGTCCTTGTACGACAGATCCTGCAACACGGTTGCAAACATGTTCAAATAAAAAATTATACCAATGATTTTTTTTTCTACAGTCACCTGACAAAGTGGGCTTCCTTGCACTGATTATAGTACAGAAAGTTGCCAATTGCTGCATTTACTTACTTTTGCGCACTCTTTTTCCAACTCTTTTTCCACACTCCAGTATTCCAAACAAACAATTCACAAAACAGCGTGCTTTTATTAGGCATGCAATCCGTGTACGCTTGAAAATAAGTTGGTAACACTTAAAGATACTACGACTACAATCGGTGCAGTGTTTCCCATTTCGTTCAACGTTTGGATTTAAGCTAACCTAAACCGTGTTGGTTGGTGTTTAAAAGACTAATTATTTATATCCTTTGTAATAACAGTAGGAAAATATAATGTGTAACGCGTGTGCAAATTGCTTTTGCTGCACTCGAGAAACTTTCCACACTCGCCTACGACTCGTGCGTAAACATTTCTTTCGTGTGCAGCAAAGTGCCACTTCGCACACTAGTTGCACAAATAACTTTTTCAGCCAAAGGAGATTTTTAGGATTTTTAGGATAAAGTTTTCAAACCAGTGGTAGTACTATTTAAGCTGTCAACGTAAAGTGATTGTGAAGTTTGATTGAAGTGATTCCATTTCTTTGTTGTATCATTCGTTTATCTTAGAGGTACAGCTATATATTTAACAATTGTGCCATGTACCAACATTGTAAATTAGTGGTAAGATGATCTACCAGATATTGCTGGTGACCGGTCACCAGCTTTTCTTACCACAGAGGTCACAACTGGCTTGCCCATATGATAAGTCGTAACGGTAATTTTCTTTGTTTTCAGGTCAAAGCACAGTTCATTGGTGACGGGAAGATGAGGTCAAAGCTAGGTTAAGTTTAATTTGCGTTTGTAAACCATCAATATTTTATCATCATGCTTGCCAAATGGTGAACTCGAAGTACAGATTCAAATGTATCCTTCTGACTTGGTTCGTGAACCAACTTATTAGGTATTGCGTAAAACTCTATCATATTCCAAATCCTTAAACGTTATCTATGATCGTGATAAAAATAATCTCCGCCATTTCCTAAACAATTAAAAACCAATTTGAAAGTTGTCTGATACCTTAGAGTCGATGCCGATAATCTTGTTGCATTCCTCACAGCCGTTGGCGAACACGCTCTCGTAGCACTTGACGCAGTAAGGGTGTTCATCCCTCAGCACGTAGCGTTGTCCAGTGAGACTCTCATCGCACTGCCAACAGCAGAAGTGGCCGCTGTGCCAGTCCTTGTTCATCGCCTTGGTGTACTCGCCGCTGAAAATCAACTGCAACAGAAAAGAAACATACTGTAGGCCAGAGCATGATACATGGGAACCCAGCAAATAGTGGGTTGACAATGTGGTTGTTGATGTACTGTGAATTTGAGTGCCAAATGGGTTAGGGGTAGAGAAGGATAAAAATGTCGAATCACAGCTGAAAACCAACATAAATGGAGGAAATAATGTGAAATTTCAGGTTAAGTAGGAAATCAGCTAAGCAAAGACTGAACTCCACAGGATATGCTACACCATGTACCCCCTCTGATTCATCTTGGGCCAGAACCCGCATTCTATAACTATTAATGCGTACGTATTACGGAAAAAAACTACCCGTACATTTTACAACGCTGATCAAGTTAAAAGTGTAATGTACATTCGTAACGGAAAAGGGCTTCATAGGGACAGGAAAGGAGGGAGTCAAACTCAAAAGTCACCGCTGTTAATAAACTGCAATTGAGAAGAAACTCGATTTAGATCAAATTTACTATGTCAGGTACACGAGGGATCATCAAAGCAAAAATGGCTTGAGACAGTATCTGGAAATGAATTTTGAATATTTACATAGCCAAAAGTGTTCGTAAAGGCTAACTAAGAAGAGGTTAACTGTAAGAAAGGATCATGAGGTCCTAAAATTACCTCAATAAAGAAGAATTCATTTCATTTCATAGAGACAGTAGTAGGGATTGGGCTGTTGTTTCTTGTGACATATTTTGCAATACAAATACTTATATATGTATTAGGTCCGAGAAGTTATAACCGGAAAGGAACGAATAACTATGGAAATTATAACACCTATATAAACTATTTTTCTCCGGCTGGAATACAGCAATACGCCCAATGGTTGGTTCATTCATAAAGTGATGTCCTTTAGAGGTGGCATTTGTTATATATCAAATGTACTACAACCCGTTTTAAGATAGCGCAGGGAAAATCAAATATTCAACAAAGATTTGAATAGACGCAGTGGAAGTGTGATAAACCTTTGTGTATTTTAAATTACTTGACATAGTAACCAATAAATATTGTTAAATTGTGTTAAACTTGTATTTCCCATTCTCCGGGGATTTCATCTAAATTTTGTGTCTACGAATCAAAATCGGTTCAATTGCGGAGTATTCGAATGATATAAGTAATTTAATATGAAATAATAATAACTATTTCCACATAAAAAACTTGAATTACAAATAATTAATACTTTTAATTCCGTTCTAATAACCATATGATATTAAGATGGCCTTGAATGATGTCATTTTAGTTGCGACAGCTGATTACAGGTTCCACCAAATCAGCTGTTATTGAGGCGATGGAGCACGTGACTTTGAATGCCATCAGACACAATTCGGCTGGAACAGGTCACGCATACGCGAATTTAATACAAGGAGAGAAAACAGACTGAACCTATGTTTAATTCTTGCGAAAAAGTCAAGAAAGGTTACAATATACATGCAAAGTGTAAAAGTTGACTACGAACATGCGAAGGTTATTAATAATAAATAGGTCAATGAGATAAAACATGTAAGGTCACTTTTGCAAAATTAGAACCATTGATAATACTTATTTCATCTGGTCGGTAACAGTAATTAGAAATATATAATATATTTTAAGTGAAAAATATTAAACTTAATGAAGACAAAAGCAACTAACAATATCAAGAAGCAAATTAATTTAATTAGTTAAACAACACTTAAGATACCATATAATCCAATTGCAAATTATTATCATATTGTTTACCTTCATGCCGAAAATAAGGGTGATTTAAGTCAAAAAGTTCATTCAAAAGTATACAATGGCAAGTTAGGTATTGTGCAATTGTATTTTATGTTACACAAAAGCACAAAATATAACTTAAAGGTTGTGAATTGAAATGTAATTTATATATGTAATTGTTTCGTTAGTACTTAGGTTGTATGCAGTTTTTCAAACGAATACCATGTTAAACCAGATTTTTGAACCCCAGCACTCTCTTACGACAAAGGGAGAGACACGTTTAGTAGATATTTTCGTAAACTTGAATTTCTCTTGGACAGAATTAAATTGTAGTTGAAAAATGTATTAACCTACATTTAGTAAAATTTAAGCGTAGGTATTCTTTTGCTATTTTTCTGTAAGTTTTAAACACTTAAGCATAAATATTTACACATACCAGACATCAAATGAAATATCTTGCTCGATGGAGATTAGAAAAAAAACCTCTTCCAGTTTTCGAATAACTGACTTTTAAAGCTTCAAAGCGCATTGATTTATGTTATATAGCTTACTGATTATACGGCAATTACTTTCGTATTAATTTATAATAACGTGATTATACTTAACGTTGTATATAGGACCATGGTATTCATTATACAAAGACTGTGAATGCCGTTATCAATTAATAATATACTTGATTCCGAGAAAAATAGCTATAAATTTTATATTTTCTAGTGAATGTTGGTTTGCGTTTTGTGGTCGTGATAAAGATAACCCACACCCAGACCTAGACCTGGATGCACGGCACATTTTACTTCGCCCTTCCCAACCCATTAGATGATTAAAGTGTGGTCACTCCTCCCTGCAATCCACAAAGGGTTTAATTCCAGAATTGTACTGTCTGTTTTATACACAGAACCCAGCAATGTCTATCTTGATGTTTGTTTAGCAACATGCGTGGTTCTATTTACTTTGTTCTAAATATCAAAAGGTTATATGCAATTTATAACAGAATCTTTACGGGGCAAATCGTCTATTTACTACAGAATTTAAACTGTAAACCAATATGAAATGTACCTTCATACTTTGTAAACAGTATGACGCTAATGTCTACCAAGTAACATTCTGCTCCAAAGGTCAAAGTGCAATGACATCTCTCACTTGTAGTTTAACTTTAAACTTCATAACGGATTTCAAACAAATACTTCGAATACTGATTCGAAAACATATTTACACCCTACTGTTCAAATACAATCATGCGTTATAATATATAAAAAACTAATACTATTGTCATTAAAAAGTTTACAAGACTACTGATATCAATTAAATAATAAAAAAAACAACAACTCTAAATCGAAATGTTATGAGAAATTACGATGACCATAGATTTATCTAACGATTCAAAAACACTGATAAACTATTCATAACAATTCCTCTTAGCTCTATAAATAATCTATTCTAAGCGATTATCATAATTCTAATCCAATTTGTTGCATTGGTGAATGGTGATTTGAATTATTTTCACGGTTCACCAAGCTAACACGGATTTCCTTGGTTGAAACTCTGTTGTTTGAGCAGACGATATTGTTGTGTGCATCTGTCAATGGTCAGGCTATTTGCAGCTGCATACTTACATAAATAATTCTGTCACCAGAAATAAAATGTGTTGATCGAGTTTGACAATGGCGGGTTACACACCGGTATCGCGGATATGATGTCGCCGATATTTTTCGTGTCCGCGACATGCCCCTCGAAAACCAACCTATGTTAACTTATGGAGCTTTACACACCAGTGTCGCAGACGCGTTGCCTGCTACTCGTGTCGCAGACGCGTGTCTCGAGCGAACCAACCGGTCGGTGTTTGGACAGACATGTCTCGTGTCTCTTGGGCCCGCGCATGCGCAGAACACGTTTCTAGTAGTTTTGGCGCTTTTTTACTTACTTTATTGCCTTATGGTGTGGAATGTAGTATTGTGATATTATAATACTTCAATTGACACCATAAGGAAATTACGTAAGTACTGTAATAGATACAATTAATTACAATGTATTTTGGAAAAATTACCATGAAGTTATCTTTAATGTTTTTGTAGAAAGAACAACAGCAGCAACATATCATCTTCTTCTGACGATGACATTATTTAAACTGATGAATGTTGTGATTCCTTCATTTTCATGTCGCCAGCACGTGCCTCTTCTCATGGTTGCATTTTATTACATGTCGCAGACATCATTTCCGCGACATCAGAAATATCGGCGACATCATATCGCGATACCGGTGTGTAACCCGCCTAAGGTGTCTGAGGCTAGCAAAAAAATGTAGACTAAGTTGCAATTAATAAAATGTTTGGCATTATTATATAAGTTGACATATAATTTAAATGCAAGGTTGAAATGAGTTTTAGCGCAGTTACGATAGCAGTAAGGCTTTGACTTGAACTTATAGAAAAATTAAAAAGCTGATTTTAAGAGGGAGAACAACACAGGGAAGGGGGTTAAAGAGCAGATTGGGGTGTCATGTACATACAATCTATTAGAGTTTATGAAACCGTTATCAAATTCAATTTTAATTTCAAATACCCTTGTCGT
Source organism: Macrosteles quadrilineatus (assembly GCF_028750875.1). Taxonomy (NCBI): domain Eukaryota; kingdom Metazoa; phylum Arthropoda; class Insecta; order Hemiptera; family Cicadellidae; genus Macrosteles; species Macrosteles quadrilineatus. The sequence continues at coordinate 167,757,251 of NW_026542595.1, read as the reverse complement.
TATAAGGAAAATGTTTGTCATTTGAACTTCCCCTAACACAAAAGGTTGTCTTAAAGTGCTGGAAAATGCACAAGTCTTGTAATTTCTATCTTTAAGCTTGCTATGGAATAATTACTGTTAACTCCAGTTCTAAACAGTTTCGTAAAACTAAAAAAAGCTAAAAAATGGATTCGTATTAAATCTCGTGGTTGGATAATTTTTCAAAATAAACTGGCTAAAGTCACCGGAAAGGCCATGGAGATGGTTTGGAATTATATTGTAAATTTGCTTAACAGTTAAACATTATTGGTTGATAAAACAGTTCTGTGAAAAATGATAGTGTGAGAAGGAATCGTATTGCAAAAGCGAGATTTACATATTCAACTGAACATGTTTAAGTGAATCCCTAAATCCAATTTCAGGTCATTCCCTTCCAATGAAATTCCCAACAGATAATAGACAATTTAAACTTAGGTTAAAGTAAAAAAAAATATAATGTGTCGGTATAATCTTCCTTACGTGTTGTGAGTAATTCGTTACATCACATTACAAGAAATAATAAAACATCGGTGAAGTCTTCATAAAGCGATGTTGAATTCAGTTTTAACTCTAACTTTTAACTTTCTTTTTAGTTGAAATTGTTGTACAGACAAAACCAATCACGTCTTTTGTATAAAAAATAAATGGCCTGCCAGACAGAGCTTGAAATATAGGCTTACCCAATTACCTAAAGACTGAGTCAGCATATAACGTTTCTAGTTAGAAAAGAATTATTAAACCTACATGTATAATTATACATTTTAATTTCAGTGTATTGTGGAGTGTATTGTATTGTTGAACAGGAGTCAATCAAACATGTAGGCCAAAGTAAACTGCCCGGTAGCTGTATTATTATTGTTTGCATGACTTGGAAAAACAGAATAATGACAAGACGAGGCCACGACCTTGACAATTGATAAGGTTGATAAGACCGCAATGATAAGGCCTTGAAATCCACCCAACCCTTGGGGCGGAGCGGCACAATACCATTTGTAATTATTGCTGAAGTGCAATGTTGTACAATGCTTCGTACTCTAATCAAATTGTGTTTCAATAAATCGGTTAAAATATATCCTTCGAGTGCCGTGTGTATTTTTGTAGAAAAGATTGGTAGTTAGATGTTTACTGTTGCGCAAATGAAATTCTTTTTATGCTAATTTTCTGAAATACATAATATAGAATATCTTGTTCTATAGGTTTTGTATCTGTTCCCCAAAGCTGGCTTCCACGATTCATCGTATTTACAAATTAAAGTATGTTTTATAGTCCAGTCAATGAATGATCCAAAAGTAGGTGTAGAGTGCGTGAGCAGGTAACTAAGCGATTCCTTCAGAAACTTGTTCAGGGGGCTTAGGGTGTTAACATACCAAAAGTCCTGACTCCTAGGTGGTGAGCCAGGGGGTGGAGGGGGAAAAAGGGGGGGGAAAAGGTACGCATTTTGGGTTTTTTGATTATATCTCGAAAACTATCAACTTTTTGTATACTATAGTAAATTATAAAATTGAAGAAGATTAAATTTTCTACAAGAAAAGTATATAATGTGTTTATTTTGGTTCAACAGATTACGAGTTATAACTTATTTAATTGATATCTTATTAAAATACTCCTTCCATAAGAAATACATGTAAATTAGTATGCGAAATGGGGCGAATCCTATCCGCCCAAAGGAAATATAACTGATATTCTGGAAATATTGACAAAATTTCCAGTAATTTGACACTTAAATCATGAAATTTTGTCAAAAATTAAAGCGAGGGTGAGCGTTTAAAAATGGGGTGATTTAAGGCTTTTTTTATATTTCCAATAAAAAAAACACCAAAACTCGAAATTTTGTTACCTCGCCCTCGCCTTAATTTTGGATCAATTTTAATGATTAAAGTGTCAAATTACTGGAAATTTTGTAAAGATTTCCAGAATATCATTTATATTTCCTTTGGGCGGATAGGATTCGCCCCATTTCGCATACTAATTTACATGTATTTCTTATGGAAGAAGATTTTTATAAGATATCAATTAAATAAGTTATAACTCGTAATCTGTTGAACCAAAATAAACACATTATATACTTTTCTTGTAGAAAATTTAGTCTTCTTCAATTTTATAATTTACTATAGTATACAAAAAGTTGATAGTTTTCGAGATATAATCAAAAAACCCAAAATGCGTACCTTTCTCCCCCCCCCCTTTTTCCCCTCTCCACCCCCTGGCTCACCACCTAGGAGTCAGGACTTTTGGTATTGTTGCGGGCTTAACGGGTTCTTTACAATAAAAACTTGGCGATTTTATATTAACTATTTATTTACACTATTTACTCTTTATTTACAAATATTAGAATTACCTAACACCTAACTAACCCTATCTAAACCTAGCTAAAGCCTATTCTAATTTACAATGGTTCTACTTACAGCTAGCCTCTACAGGATTTATCACTACTTCTGTTACAACACTGTCACTACACTGTCACTACACTGTCACTACACTGTCTCTACACTGTCACTACACTGTCACTGCCACTAGCACTAGCACTGGTCACTAACACCGACGGGCGCTTGCTGCGACGATTCTCGGAAGGCTCAACTCAACTGCCGTGTGCCGGAAGACGGTCCCTTATATAAGTTTGCCGTGGAACATTCTGGAGACCCCTGGTAGCCTAGACAAAGGTGTTTACGCCGTAGAAGTGTAGAAGGTTCTAGGGCCCCTATTGAGGTAGTCCGTTGACATGGGTCTATTGTCTATCAGTGGTGTGTTCGAAGAAACCCGTGTAAACAAACAACCCTTTGGAGACGGCGCCTGGCTATTGTTGCGCGGGGCTCCTGACTTGTAACACTACCCCCTCCTTAAGACTGTTCTGCCCCAGAACAGATTTCTCTCGAAGGTTGAGATCTTCTGGACCAATGTTTCCGGTCCCCCACGGGTTGAATACGCAGACCACAATGTCGATGCCAGTGTCCTCGAAAAGTTCCTGCACCATATTTCTTACAGTCTTCCATTCCAGTCCGTCGTAACCACATCCCAGCCTTGGAATAGCAAGCTTTTTGATTCCAAACTGAAGAAGTTTGTCTCGCAGGTCTTGCAGGCTTTTCTTCAACGATTTGTAGGAGGGCTTCTGGCTTGACGCTTCCTTCGTAACGAGGTAGAACAAATGCTGTCCATTGCGCTGCAGGTGAAGGGTGGTGCCAATGGCGGGTCTCTGACGCTCAAGATCTTCAGTCCCACCAAACTTTTTCCTGAAGACTGTGGCTATACCTCGCGACGCTCTCAGGTCTTCTGCTACGCAGTGGGCCAAGGCATAATCCACTGGCAAGGTGAAGAGGTCCTTATATAACAGTTTCAATTCCGCCTTTCCACGTTCATCGGGCACGACGTCTCTTGGTTCGGTTGAGATGTTGCGAGCTTGTTGTTCATCTTGTTGGCCGTGATCTCCTTTGTAGGGTGCAAGCCTGTTGAAATTGACTATTTTGGGTTTGGCATTTGGTTGCTTCTTAATCCGGTAGATGACGTCATTTAGACGGGAAATAACTTCATAAGGTCCTTCCCACGAGTTCTGGAGTTTTGGCGAATATCCACGACGCCTTCGGGGGTTGTGAAGCCACACAAGGTCTCCAGGTGTGAACCCTCCTTTCTCGGCTTTCACGTCGTACCTCTCCTTCATCCTGTCGCTTGCTCCAGATATGTTGCGACGGACTTTCTCGTGTATCTCGTCCATCCTCTTCCGCAGATTGGATACGTAATCCTCGCCAACCACACATTCATCTGGCTTCAAACCATACTGCAGGTCGCATGGAAGACGGAGCTCTCGGCCGAAAACTACGTTGGCTGGAGTCTGGCCGGTGGTTTCGTTGACCGAACTCCTATACGCAAGTAGGAACAGGTGCAGGTATTGGTCCCAGTCCCGCTGATGATCGGAGACAACTTTTGACAGGTATCTCCCCATCGTCCTGTTCATGCGCTCTACCATGCCATCTGACTGTGGATGAAGAGGTGTTGTTCGAGTCTTCCGGATACCAAGAACTTCACACATTCTAGAGAATACCGCTGACTCAAAATTTCTTCCTTGGTCAGAATGAAGTTCGAGCGGGACGCCAAATCTGCTCACCATTTCCTTGATTAATATATCTGCAACTGTTACCGCTTCCTGGTTAGGCAATGCATAGGCCTCTACCCATTTACTGAAGTAATCCATTGCAACCAAAATAAATCTATTTCCAGAATCGGACATGGGGAACGGTCCTGCTACGTCAATGGCGATGCGCTCAAACGGGGCACCTACGTTGTATTTCCTCATAGGGGCTTTTCGTTTGTTGACAGGGCCATTTGATGCTGCGCAGGTCGCACACCTTCTGCACCAGTCTATGACGTCGTCTTTCTGATTAGCCCAGTAGAAGCGCTCCCTTACTTTCACCAGTGTACGATGCACCCCTAGATGGCCTCCAGAAATTCCATCGTGCACTTCCCTTAGCACTTCAGGAACCCTCTTCCTTGGGATTAATAGTTGGAGTTTTCGGTGCCCTCCTTCCTCCGATTCGACGACTCGCTTCAAAACTCCTTCTTCCATTAAAATCGAGTTCCACTGCGCCCAGTAGGTCTTGACGTTCTTAGACAATGGAGCAATATCCTGCCACGACGGTCTTCCTTTATCGTTTATCTTCCACTGCATGACGTGTCTTAGGTCTGTGTCTTCCTTCTGGTCCTCTGACAGTTTCTTGCTGTCCCAGTCGTCGTCAACGGCGGTCACACGATGAACTGATGCACTTTTGTCTTCCTTGCGTGTGCAGTGCATGCAGTTGTCCCCGCACGGTCTTCTAGATAGTGCATCTGCGTTCCTGTGGCTCGGTCCCGCACGATGGATTGATTCGAAGTCATATTCTTGTAACCTTTCTAACCATCTTGCAACCTGTCCTTCTGGAGACTTAAATCTTAGCAACCACATCAGTGCGGCATGGTCCGTTCTCAAGAGAAACCTTCTTCCGTACAGATATTTATGAAAGTGTTCTATGGACTTAACCACTGCGAGAAGCTCCCTCCTGGTGACACAGTAATTACGCTCAGGTGCTGACAGGACCTTACTGAAGTATGCGATCACATGTTCTTCTCCATCCTGGAGCTGAGAAAGAACTCCTCCAATGGCCGTATTGCTGGCGTCCGTGTCTAATATGAACTTTCCGTCGGATCGTGGGTAGCTCAATATGGGTGCGCTGCATAATTTAGTCTTCAGCTCTTCGAAAGCTTCCTCGCAGTCGTTATCCCAAACAAAGGTCCTCTTGTCTTCGGTCAACTTGGTTAGTGGTTTTGCAATATTAGCAAATCCCTTAACAAATTTCCTGTAGTAAGCACACAGCCCAAGGAAGCTCCTAACTTGGTGTTTATCCTGAGGTATTGGCCAATCAGTGATAGCTCTGATCTTCTCCGGGTCCACAGATACTCCTTTGTCTGATACAACATGGCCGAGGTAATTAACCTGTTTGCGGAACAAGTTGCACTTCTTGGGGTTCAACTTGAGATTAGCCATCCGCAGTCGCATGAAGACATTCTCTAGGTTCTTCAGGTGGTCTTCGAAGGATTTGCCTAAGACGATAATGTCATCCAAGTAAACCAGGCATGTCTCCCATGACAATCCCCTGAGGACGTTCTCCATAAGCCTTTCGAAAGTAGCAGGGGCGTTGCAAAGTCCAAAAGGCAGCACAGTGAATTGCCAAAGTCCTGTCCCAATAGAGAACGCCGTCTTCTCCTTGTCCTCAGGAGCGAGCCCGACCTGCCAGTAGCCCCTTCTCAGATCCAAAGTTGAGAATATTTGACATCCTCCCAGAGTGTCGAGTGTGTCATCAATCCTGGGGAGAGGGTAGCTGTCTTTCTTGGTGACATTGTTGAGAAGGCGGTAGTCTACGCAAAATCTTGTTGAACCGTCTTTCTTTTTCACTAGTACCACAGGTGACACCCAAGGGCTGCTAGAAGGCTCTATGACACCATCCGCTTCCATCTCCTTTATGATTCTCTCGGCTTCGTCACGTTTTGCCAGCGGGAGTCGTCTAGGGGCCTGACGTATGGGTTTTGCATCTCCGGTGTCTATCTTGTGTTGTACTATATTCGTCCTTCCTCTAGGGCCATTTCCGTACTCAAAGACATCTTGCCATCTGGTAATAAAGTCCTTTATTTTTGCACTTTGTTGATGCGTCAGCTCCTGACAGGTGCTCTCCACGAAATCTTCCAGCTCCTTCGGCAATCCATTTGGAGATGGCGGACATGATTTTAATTGACGTACCACCGAATTAGCAGCCACGCACGTTCCGATCGTTACTCCTCTTTTTATTGTAACAGGAAAACCATTCAAGTTCATCAGTTGCACCGGATTTTCATGACCTAAGTTAAATAAGGATCTGGCGACAAAAACACCACGTCCGAGCTGGAATTCACTGTCACTTCCTGGCTCCAGAAGAACACTTTGCCCACTAGTCCAATCTCCTTCGACAGTAGTTCGAACGATGACTTGGCTGCGTGCTGGTAGCGTTGTGTCTTCCAGTAAAAGGACACGTGCAGAGATATCCTTTCCACGCCGAAGTATGACATCTTCATCTCCGAAAGTCACTAATCCTCTTGACATGTCCAACTTCAGTCCGAACTTCACCATTATATCGGTTCCCAAAATCACGTCCTCGTCTATGTCGGCAACAAGTGCGCAGTGTTGAAACACGCAGCCGCCGATGTGGAAGGTAGCAACCGTCTGCCCATAGACCTGAGCCAGCTGACCTGTAGCTGTACGTAGAGACCATGATGTTGGTGAAATATCTTCCGTCGACACAGTGTTTGGATTCAGGATGGTCATAGTCGCCCCGGTGTCCAGAAGACAGCTTTGGAGACGCCCGTTCACCTTTCCGTCGACGTAGAAACTGCTCGACTGACTTCCCAGTGAAGCAACTTTAACACTTTTCCTCGGGGCTTTCCAATCGCGGGCTGACGGTTGCCCCTTTCCATCAACCCTCCTTAGTTTTCCTGCTTCGGTTCTGATGTGGTCGAAGGACATTTACTTCGGGGATGTCCCATCTGTCCGCAGCTCCAACAGCGTATCTGCCGGCGACGAGTTTTTAGTGCCTCCAGCACTCTCTTTACTAGCTCCTCGATGTCCAGTGGAGTTGTAGGTTCTACGTCTGCCACGCGGACTCGAGCCTGGCCCCTCACCGACTGTCGCACAGCCTCGAACTCCAGTGCCTGTGTCAGTGCGTCACTCAGGGTCTTTGGTCTGGCGAGCTTCACTGCCTGTTGAGTCTCAGGTTCACGTAGGCCATCTAGGAATTTATCCACCGCCAAACTCTCGTAGACATCATCCGTGACCGATGGATAGGCGTTTCTAACCAGGCGAGCAATGTCGGCTTCAAACTCCTGGAGTGACTCGCTGGGCTTCTGGATCCGGTTCCGCAGCTGTGATCGGTAGAGCTGGTCCATATGTCGATGTCCAAAGCGCATGTCCAATCTTCTTACTAATTCTGCGAAGTTCTTCCGCTCCGCCATCGGCATAGCATGCAGAACTGCTAACGCATCGCCCCGTAGTGCAAGACACAGCGTCGAAGCCTTTGTTTCCTCTGTCCACCCATGGACCATAGCCGCTGTCTCGAAGAGAAGCATGTAGTCCTCCCAGGGGGTTTTTCCATCGAAGTGAGGAACGATGTTCTGAGGGGCAACGGCAGCAATGGTGGGCGCTGGCTTGGAGACGGTTTGTAGGGCGTTTTCATGCTGAAGTTCGCCAGTGCTAGCCGATGACGCAGGTGTGAAGCTTCCTGACGCAGCCATCTCCTGCCTAAGCTTATCAACTAACCTTTCTTCTAGATTTTTTTCTATACAGTTAATTTTCTCATCCATTTCATTCATTCTACTTTCTAAACTATCAACTTTGTTCGAATATTCATCTAATTTGTTCAGCATTTTTGATTCTACATTTGACATTTTTGCCTCTAATGTTTTGCTATTTTCTGAAATTTTAGACTCAATATTAGCTTCTAGGTTTTCTAACGTTTTACTAGTTTCTGACATTTTTGACTCCAATGTTTTACTATTTTCTGACATTTTCGACTCAATATTAGATTCTAGATTTGACATTTTTGACTCTAAGTTCTTAAGCATTTTATTCATATCAGATATTTCAAATAAAACGTTATCTGGGTCTTCACCTGCATCAATTAAAGCTTGTTTAAGGCGTGCCTGAAGGGCTGATTTAGTTCCACTAGTATCAAGATCTCGTTCTTCTAATTCTCTCCTAAGATCAGCTACTTTTAACTCGTCAAGTTTCACACCTTTGAAAGCCATTTTTATGCAAAACAATTAAAATAATAAATGATTTTTTTTCTTAGTAAACAAATTTACGACAAAAATTACTAATATTATCTAATACAACTAAAATTAAACTCAATATTTTACAATTAAAATCGCCAAAATAATGCCGCTTTCTGACACCAATTGTTGCGGGCTTAACGGGTTCTTTACAATAAAAACTTGGCGATTTTATATTAACTATTTATTTACACTATTTACTCTTTATTTACAAATATTAGAATTACCTAACACCTAACTAACCCTATCTAAACCTAGCTAAAGCCTATTCTAATTTACAATGGTTCTACTTACAGCTAGCCTCTACAGGATTTATCACTACTTCTGTTACAACACTGTCACTACACTGTCACTACACTGTCACTGCCACTAGCACTAGCACTGGTCACTAACACCGACGGGCGCTTGCTGCGACGATTCTCGGAAGGCTCAACTCAACTGCCGTGTGCCGGAAGACGGTCCCTTATATAAGTTTGCCGTGGAACATTCTGGAGACCCCTGGTAGCCTAGACAAAGGTGTTTACGCCGTAGAAGTGTAGAAGGTTCTAGGGCCCCTATTGAGGTAGTCCGTTGACATGGGTCTATTGTCTATCAGTGGTGTGTTCGAAGAAACCCGTGTAAACAAACAACCCTTTGGAGACGGCGCCTGGCTATTGTTGCGCGGGGCTCCTGACTTGTAACAGTATGTTAACACCCTAAGCCCCCTGAACAAGTTTCTGAAGGAATCGCTTAGTTACCTGCTCACGCACTCTACACCTCATTCCTTGACTGGACTATTATTGACACTTACTTAACTAACTAGTGGGCTATTATTGAAAATTTAAGATTTTAATGAACATTTCACAAAGACATATTAAATTCATTTACAAACACAATAAACATATTGACCTTTATAAAGAACAAATTGTAAAATCCACCCTAAAACAAGAGAAAAAAACATCCACTCTACGTGGTCAATATAGTATGAAACACACGGCAAAAATGGCTTCGAATTTTGCAAGAGGTTGATGAGTATACTTGCACTGTTCAAAGTATTATTTAATACATCACAGATTACTTTCCAATTCAGTCAAACAAACCTCAAAATATAATATACATCAAAGAAGAACAAACAATAAATTTTAAAAGTACAACTATGCTAAAACATGTGCTATAACAATTGTGTCATCTTGAATGCATTAGATAGCCTATAATCAAAATGAGAATAAATTGGTAGTATAATCCCAACACTAGCAATATCAAGACGGTTTCGGAGAAAACATAAAACCAAAACCGTCCCCAGTGACGTGGAGAAATTTGCGACACAAAATTGAGGATTTTGTGAGATATATTCTTGGAAAGGATTTGCAGATTTATGAACCTGACCTACAAACAACTCCGACGCACTTTGAACTTTTTATTGTGTATCTTTAAGGTTGGGTTTGAAACCTATAAACTCAATTATCAACCAACGTAGGTTAAACTTGAAGATAAGATTGCTATTTTTAATATTATAAAGTAAAACAACATTAGGGAGTATAAATGAATAACATGTTTTGCCGAGCGAATTATCTTTTTTCGATAAATTAACTGAACATATTAAATACATTATGAGTAACTTGTGAAGTTATGTTTAGTTAGGCTTATAAGTTAAACCATGTGTTTATACTGTTAGTATCACTTTAAAGTGTATAGTATTAATAAGATAATAATTGTGCGTTTACAACAGATGCCATGTGTAGCTTATACAATGATTTTCACGTGTGAAGAAAATCATATAAATAAAATTTATTCTTGTACCAATAAAAATAATCGCTTTGGACTACGGAGTTTATAACAAACAGTACTATGAAAAAAACACATCCAAAATATATTTAATCAATTTCTTGGACAAACTAAAATCTATGAACGGATAAGATTATATTCTTGTTTTATTATTCTTGGTTGAAATCGATTCATTAGATATGATTATAAATTATAAGCACACAAATCACGTTAGCTGAGTTTAATTAATAACTAACAACAATGGGTTGATCCTATTTCCAGTAACCCTTGAGTTCTTCGATTATGACAAAAACTCCTCTATTGCTGAATACTCTTTAACTTGCCTCTTTCTCTCGGTACATTTAATATGGTACGCTTTACTTTTCGGCTATACAGTAATACTAGAGGAAAATTGAGAGCTTGCAAGTAGACTGTTCTATATAGAATCGTTATAGTTAATGAGTTAGTAAATCATCAATTATCTAACGATGAACAACGCACTTGCCGGACATTTATTTCTAAAAATTCTTTTTAATCGTCTTCAGCAGATTGTAAGGACAATACCGGTTACCTGTAGGTTCTGGCGCACACCACTTGGAGCGCTTTGTAGTTACGGCGTACGCGCTACGAAACTACACGGCACTCCCAGCGGTGTGTGCCAGAACCTATGGTAACCATGGTAACCGTAGCAAGGCTGATCTGTAGGATGGTAACAGTCACATTCTGATTCGTTTTGCGCACATTATAACCAGTCAACAGCTGGCTTTATCGTTTTATAACAAATATTTACACGTGTTTCGTTAAAAAAGATTTGCGATATACAAACGGGAGACAAGAATAATTAAACAAGACGGTCAGGTTTCCTGCGTGGGTGAATCGCCAAACCTCCGCAAAACCGAAAAAGGAACGACGTCGTTGAACGAGGAATTAAAACTGCCAAAACCTCCGATGGGGAAATTATTGTTCATTATCCAGAGTGGCCCTCCGTAGATTGCGGTGTGGGTTCAATGATTGGGCAACAGTTGAAAATACTTGTAATTATTGTTTTCGACATTTCTCAATCCTTTGGCTTAGAGGGACAAACGTAATAACCAATATGAGTTTTTTGAAGTCTTTGAAAATAATTTTGTTATTTCTGAATAACTGAGGGAAAAGTAATAAAAATCATGTACCGAATGAATAAATACATGCTGTGCATGAATTCATGATTTGATTGCTGACAAATCATAAGAATACATAACATAATTGCCAATACCCTCTTTAAAACAACTACATTTTAAAACAATAAAAGAGAAACGATTTGCAACTCTAGAAACTTAACGAGGTCAACGATTTCTACGAACAATGATGATACCAATAAAAGTGAGTTGTTGACCGAACCTATTAATTCAAAAATGTATTCCAGGTCACGCAAAGAGAGAGTGGTATTTTAGCGGGATGAACTGGATTAGACATTTTATATTTGCATAGAATATACAGTTCGCTCCATTTATTGGGTTTTAGTATTTACTTTACAAATTGAACTTAATTGGACTCACACAATCCACATTCGTGATTCGAATTGTACTGGTTTAGTATGATTTTTGTAGGATACTGCTTACGATAGGTTACTTTTATATTAGAAACTAGCTGTACCCGCAGGCTTTGCCCCGTTTAACTTCGCATGGCTCAATCACGTCCTGGTTGATGTTCGTTCGCTACGCTCACTCACCTTTAGGTTGGAGCTCGTTCGGTGCGCTCACTTGCCTTCAGGTAAAAATCATAAGGTTAACATGGGAAACTCCAAAGCCAATGGGGCTTAGCCCGAAAGCCCGATCAGAATAAAAACTACTTAGTTTTCCTATTTAATGCCCAAAGAATAGGTGTACCAAATTTCAGCCTCATAGGTAGCTCTAAATTAAATAACAGTAATTTAAACAGTTGGCCATTTACTGGATCACAGCTTTACAACTAGTTTCGACTATTAACTAGATTTTTATCGATTTGATTTATGGATTTTGTTGGCGACTTTTTCTGATGGATTACGCCTTGAATTTGACCAGGAAACAAAAAAATTTAATTTGGATAAACTATAACTATTTGACCGCGGGTTAAAGGTTGCGGTAATTTACTGGATGAAAGTGGCAATTTACTAGAATCTTTAAACGATCCTGTTATTGTTATTCCTATTGTATACAGGGTGTCCAGCTTCGACCTGTGAATCTTGGCCGATTAAAAAGGGAGAAGGTAAATACAATTTTAAAACGTTAAACAATATGTGGAATTCACTGGTGCAATAATTTACGTGTAATAAAATATATTTTTAAACACTCTGAATAAAATACATTATCATTAGGAAGTGCAGAGGAATATGGACAAAACGTTTAAACTTTTATTTACACTGTAGCTTATAACCTACTTTCCCATGTAGCGCGGACACTCAAGCCTAAGCGATCATTTATTGTCCCCACCCTATAATCAAGAAAATGAATTTGTAACAGCGTGAAATATATTTTCTATGACGGAAACTACTCATTAATTTACTTCCTTCTCCGAAAATAATAAAAATCTACATTGTAACAAGATGAATAGAAATAGCGCTAATGGGGCAGGAGGCGTCCAAAATTACGTAACCGTCGTTAGGTTCATAATCATCTGTTCAAAGTTAACGCCACGTAGACAAAGTCTCATTAAACCCTTGTTTGTCGTTGGTTGTTACTTGGTGAGACATGGAGGAGAATTTGGACAAAAGCGGGAGCTGTAAACAGGGCTGCTTTGTGCTTAATGAAGGGTTGGGGTTGAATAACAACAATTAACAAACACTAAGTACGAACACTGTGGTATTTGCACCCTGACTGTGGGATATTTTAAGACTAAAAGGGATAAACAGGGATTGTGAACATCTGGTTCGAAATAGTATATTCATCACTAGGGCCTAAAGTGGATCTTTTTGACCTGAGGTCAAGTTAACGATCGACGTAAAGCCGAGGTAGGAAAATGAGTGAGGGTTAGAAAGACACTTTTTGCCCGTGCGGTGAATTATATGTTTCCTCATATTGCATCATTAGGTAAACAAACTAAGCTAGAAAACGAAATAATTTGTATGTACAGATAACCTCTCAAAACGTTTATGATTGGTAATTAAATTGACTGATTTCAATAGGAAATTTAGAGTGTAATCAGAATACACAGCAAGCAGATTGTAATTCCAAACCCTTACAAGGAAAGACTATACACTAAAATATTAATTAATAATTGCTATAAAGTTTGCTTTTCATAAAGTATTTTTACAAAAGTTTTACAGGGATCCTCCACTGGGTGTATAATACTCAAAATCTGTAGATGTAGAGGATCTCAAAATACGAATTCCACTAATTATAATCATTGAAGCTGTGTATAAATGTAGGCAATTATTAATCCAACACAAGGAGAAGAGTGTGGAAGTAGGACTATTAATACTAGGCTGATTTTCAATGAATATTAGAATGCTTGAATAAGTTTATGATATTTGAATATAGATTTAATTAAAATAAAATTGCATCTACTTGAAGGGGTTATACCATTTTCATATTTTACGATAAAAAAATAATTCAATTGAACCACCGTTAGTGTACCAGGGTCTAAATTACATCTTATCCACTAACCCTTAAGTCGTGTTGAAATGAAAGAGTAAGGCATTTCAAATTATAGCTTAGTTTAAGTCCACATCAACTATTTTATCAATAGTGCACACATTCAACGACATAATTGTTAATTATATAACATTTAAAAACTGACTATCGCTGACCCAAATAAATCTATTTAATAAGTATATTTCAATGTTCAAAGTCAAGTGAATAATTGATTAAATGATATGATAGTAATGATTTAAATCTCACATAACCCGACTGATTAGCAATGTTATGTAGATTTTCACTTTGTATTGTAATTACATACTTATAATATAACGGGCAATTATTCCAGATCAGTACAATAGTCATTTGTACTTGTAGACTTACAATATCAAAGGTTAAAAACTAAATTATAATGCTAAATAAGGTTCAAAACACAATAAGTTTGGTATACAACCTATACATTATAAGTGCCAAGGTAGTTTAGTACACCAATACCATTAATAAAGTCGGGGGTTATCTATTAGTTAATGGAGTTGCTGTTTTCCTGATTAATTAGTTATAAATTTGGTTTTTTTGGTTACTTATTTTACACGAGAAATTAAATACAAATACTCGCCTTTGGCTCGCCCCCTACCTGTTAGTCGTCATTAGTAGATAGTAATTTAGTTGTTTAGTCGTCATTAGTAGATTAGAGTTAAGTTGTAACAAAGCAAGAAGTGAAACCGTCAATATTAAGGTATATAACTTCGAGTAAGTTAACTTCGAGCTCGACCTTACAGAACACCTCATAAAAATTAATTTTTAAAGTTGTGGTAAGAGAGTATGTTAGTTAAGTATTTTTACAACTGAGTTGTTGGTCAAACGAAGTACAAATATAAGGAGAGTAGGGTTCGTTATAGTGAAAATCGACATTAAAGTAATAACGATTCCATGAATATATAAGAAGAGATTGATAAGTTCATAAGTTGATAATAGTAAAGTATTGTATGAAGTAAATAGATTGTAGTAGATCGGAGGCCAGGAAACGTCGGAACCATTGCAATTATTAAAAAAATATACAAGTTAGCAAACTTTTGTATAAGATAAGTAGATTGATAATTTAATAAGATGATAATATTTGATAATATTAAAGTATTATGAAGTATTGTATGAAGTAAATAGATTGTAGTAGATCGGAGGCCAGGAAACGTCGGAACCATATTTGCAATTATTAAAAAAATATACAAGTTAGCAAAATTTTGTATAAGATAAGTAGATTGATAATTTAATAAGATGATAATATTAAAGTATTATATGAAGTAAATAGATTATAGTAGATATTCATGTATATATTTATGAAAATAAATTAAGTAATGTTTGTTTCCCTGTCGGTTAGCCATAAACTATATTTTGTTGTTTTTTGTCACCAGCATGGCAGCCCATAAGGCCTATGTTAAATTTGTTTGGATTTCAAATTAATTTTTCGTGCTTATTTGTGAGCCTAATTCAATTTATAAAGGGATTCTGCAAATATCTTTCATTTGGTACCAACCACGTGTAATTCGGTCCAGTAGTATGGTCAGACTAGCTGTCATAAGTATTGCAAAATGTTTTTAGTATATAAGATGAGAGTGAAACATCCAAATCGAGGAAATTCACTCTAAACAAGATCGTTAAGGAAATATGTTTTAACTGGGTACAAAAGTTAAAAGGTAAAGCTAGCAACGGGTGCTGTGTCAGAGATAAACTCTGGAATTGTGACAAAGAACAAGATCAGCTGTTTTAATTAAGTTGAAATTACCTCGAAACTTACTTTTCTGGGGCGACACCCCACCCTACTTACTTCCACTACTAGGACGTTGACCTTTTTAACGTGAAACTAAGTTTTTATTCATAGTTTGAGTTTCCTTTTCATTCATATTTTTATGTTCTACTAAGCGTGCGTCGTGATTTCAATCGCAAAATAATTTTTATATAACTTGTTACAACTATAAGAGGATTTAAAATATGAAACATCATATTCTCATGTTTCAACTAGTGCCATTGAAATTTCAGTCGAACAATATAATTTTCCTACAGTCACCTGACAAAGTTGGCTTCCCTGTACTGTTTATAGTACAGAAAGCTGCTAATTGCTGCATATTTATACTTTGCCGTACGGTTTATACTTTGCCGTACGGTTTATACTTTGCCGCACATCAGGATTCCAACCAAACAACACAAAACAGCGTGGTTTTATTATGCACGTAATCCGTGTACGCTTGGAAATAGGTTGGCAACACTTAAAGATAATAATTCTATGAGCAGCTGATTGACTAATTATAACTACAATTTAACCTGTCATTTCGTGTTTATAGTTTCGGTATTTCTGAACATTCTGGACTTTTCTTTTAAACGTTTTTAAAACATTCCTAAGATCTTAATAAACAAAAAAATACCTTTAAAGCATTTTTTTTGGCGCGGAAACCACTTCAAATTACAAAAACATACGGAACTATATTCTCAAAACGCGGAGCACATTTCTTGCCGAGGAAAAATAGCGGAGTGATACGGACCGCGGGTACTACTTTCTCTAGGGCACCATTTTTGTTGCCAGCTGAACCTAAAAAAGCTGTGTATAGTGTTTGAAAGACTAATTATTTATATGCTTTATAGTGACAGTAGGAAAAATATAATGTGTAACACGAGTGAAAAAGGCCTTTGCTGCACTCGAGATCATTCCGCACTCGCCTGCGGCTCGTGCGTAAACATTGCTCTCGTGTGCAGCAAAGTGCCACTTTCACCACTAGTTACACAAATAACTATTTATCGTTAATGTATTGTAAAGAAAAATTAATTAAGTTTAATTATTCGATTGGGATGGAAATGAAAATTAGGAGATATGATTAAAACATGACGTGGATAACTAAATGTCCTTTTATGATCACTTTGTTTTTTTAATTCCGTAATTCTACCTATTATTATATTGATTGTTGAGCAATATCAATCAACTAGAAATGGAATTGTTACGAGCTAAAATTATCGTTCTTGGTAAAATTAGAAGGTTATTACATCACACAATCCAAGCGATGGCTGTAATTTGATTTTTAACAATAATAATCGCTATTGATGTAAAAGGCTAAATAAAATGTTTAATGTAATTATTACGGTGAACACTTTAAGGTAACAATCGGCACATTCGTTTTTTTAATTATTATCAGGAGACATTAAACCACAACCGTGTTTTACTCTATTTTTACTAATTTTAGGACTATTATCGAATTTACTGTATTTTATACTTAAAGAATCCAAATACAGCAACAGATATAAAAAAATACAAATTTTGCCTCCATTTTCCATTTGATACAATCATAAGATTTGAGAATGCTATTGCTTTGGTGGCTGGTGATAGTGTCTGTAATATTTTCCCAAACCCTTAATTGAACAATTAAATGAAGTTTTCATGATGTATTTTTAGTGTAAATTTTAACAATTTGTTGTCACCTGGTAGTGAATTTGTTTATAGCTCTTATCTTACTAATATTTTAATTGTGAAAGTTTGTGTGTTTGTTTGTTTATTTGTTTGTTTGTTTGTTTGTTTGAAGTTCAATCACACATTATCTACTGGACGGATTTGGCTGAAATTTGACTTGATGATAGCTCACATTACCGATTAACATATAGGCGTATTCTTATATCAAAAATCCTTTCGGGCTCCGCCCCAGTGGCTCTGTAGTTTCCCATGTTAACCTTATGAGCATTCATATTTAAAGGGAAACTTAAAGAATTTAGTCAGCTGTGGTCTATTTAATGCAAAAGCATTAAAAAGTTATAAGTTTCACCAACAGGGTGCAGCACTATATTATTTTTTGCATTTATGAAAACAGCAAATTTGAATTAAGCAGCAACAAAAAACTGTGATACTCAATGAGAACTAACTGCCAAAGTAGAAATGTTTACAGTTATGTTTATGTTTTTTTTTTTATTTCATGAATAAATTGTGATATTTTGCGAATGTTTGATAATTTATTTTTCTCTATTGTTTAGGTGAAGTTGTAAAACATTATAGCTATGGTAGATGTGTAATACTATAGAATACTGTAAATTTAAAAAAGCAAATTTTATCAAACTGTGTCCTCCCTTATTACAAACGCAAAGCTTGAGTATAACTGCAATAAGCATTTTATACTTATATTCCAACCCCGTACGAAGGACGGGTACTCTGCTAGTCTATATATAAATCCTAAAGTACCCATGAACCTTTGAGAAAACTAAAAGTCACACCTCCATAAACCATATACTTAAAATGTTCGTCATGACGAGAAACCTTGCGCAAAACTATCCATTATTTCATAGCTTGGTCGTTAAGGTCGTAATTACTTTCTAAAAGGAACTTTCTATATACCTAATGTTAAAAATACCTCACCTGTACTTATTTGTTTGTTATTCTTTCAATTTATTACCTTACTAGCTGTAACCCGCGGGCTTTGCCCCGTTTAACTTCTTATTTTTCAAGATTATCTCGTTCGCATGGCTCAATCACGTCCTGGTTGATGTTTGTTCGCTACGCTCACTCACCTTTAGGTTGGAGCTCGTTCGCTACGCTCACTCACCTTTTGGTTGCAAATTAGCTGTTGTCATAAATGTAAAAGAAATAATAGTGCTGCACCCTGTTGGTTATCCTTGTAACTTTAATGTTGTTGAACATCATAGAACAGAACCAACTTGTTTAATTGGAACAGCTGTTAAGATTCAATAATTCCATTTCTCATAAGGTTAACATGAGAAACTCCAGAGCCACTGGGGCGGATCCCGAAAGGATTTTTGAAATAAGAATATGCCTATATGTTAATCGGGAATGTGAGCTATCATCATGCCAAATTTCAGCCCAATCCGACCAGTATTTTTCGCGTTCACTTGTCACAAACATACATCCAAACTTTCTCATTTATAATATTAGTAGGATTAAAAATCAGGTGTGATTATTTGTTTGTATTACTATATTCTGTTTTGTTTATTTCAGGTTAACTTAACCAATCAATATTTTTATTAATATTTATAAAGTCAAACGGGGTAAAGCCCGTGGGTAACAGATCTAGTCTATAATATAAATAGTAATCAATTATATGAAATCAATGTAATTAAATGTTCTAGCATAGTGGATAACGTAATAGATTTCTATATTGTGGCATTCAGTCCTTAAAAAGTGTTTGTTGGCCAAATTTGACATTATTTTGTGTCAAAATAAACAAGTAACACGGCACTTTGGAAACTAAGGATTTTTCTGGTACAATACGTTTTTATTTTTTAAGGGTTTTTATTGCTGTTCGACAGCCTCCGACTTATAAACTCACACATTCCGTATAGTTTCCTTTCGGGATAAATTTCCATTTAGGTAAATATATTTTATGACCTATACGTTTTAAGAAAGTTTTACTATGTCAAACTATTTCGGGTTATGAAAATCTACACTAACATCTACGGAGGACCTAGTGTGTATAGGGGGGGGGGGCGGTGACGTCGACGGTGTCCGCCTCCATTGCGCCAAATTTAGGCCCAACATAACCAGGCTTGAAACATAATACCGTAAACACCACATTCCGAGCCAAAAACTACTCCCCATTCATGGAGATTCCAAACGGCCATTGGCCAAATTATTTTTTTAGAAAACTTTCTTACATACAACGTATAGACAAAATATAATTCAATGGACGTTTGGATTTTGATTTACTTGGATTTGAAAGTTTGTATCATATTTATACAACGACACACAAGATTGTGTAGGCCTACTCTCAACATAAGTGTTGGATTACTAATATGTCTTATTGCTGCAAAACAAAATTTGATCCAAAACATGTACTGTTATATGAGTTTGGATTTATTACTTGCTTGTATGATTGTGTATTTGAACTTTGTTTTTAGGCACTTTCTTTTGATTTTCATTAATATATGAAAGCAAGTGGATAAGTTGCAAAAAGAAATTGAAGGATTGTTAAGAGCACGTGATGCCACTTATATTTCATTTATACTTGGTTCTAAAATTATTCCTTCTTATCACGTTGTAAAATAATAGTTTAAAATTAAATTATTGTAAGCACTGTTGTGCAAAAATGTTAAGAAAAGCCTAGTGATGAAATATTAAAATATTTCAATTATTGAAATTACCATATCCATAATTGATTAAATAATCCTCAATCGAAAATTTACATTCATATCAACACCACGTTTTAATTAAGATTTGTTCCTCTTAGATTTGGATAACATAATTCAAAACAAGAGATGGGTTCAATTTTACAAATAAAAAACTTTGCTTACGCTCGATTTTGCGTCAAAGTGGGTAAAACAACAATTATTTTACGTTGAAAGTTCACATTATCATTGAAATTACCAAAGAAGTGTTATTAAGCCACAATCGTGTCATTCTTTTTACATTTCCATAACACAATAAACATCTTTGGTGCTACATGTGTTTTAACAAGCAGATAGAAGTGAATAAATTGCCATTGTCGTGTGTCAAACCATAACAAGCTTGGCACGCGCAATGTAAACAATACACTTCCATTGTTACTCCTACCTTTGACGCTTCGCCGGGCAAGATCTAACAAGAATCACTCATTGTTATTCTTTCAAAACACTCGCACTACTCAGAAACTGTTAGCCCTGTAACGAACGTTGACACTCAAAACAATAAAGATACTTTGACTATACTTACTTTGATACTTTAGAGAACAATAGAGGTTACTTTGGATTTGGAGATTACTTTGGAAATCAAGGTAATTTAAACGCAAAACACTGGGTATTCCGTCACAATGTTTAAAACTATAATTTTGACTATTTTAGTTATCATACACTCATGAACACATCACATACAATGATATTCGTAAAATATTTACCTTTAGGTTATTCCCGCCGTGGAGGGGTGTGTGCAGGTTGTTCTCAGACTATTTAAAAAGTAAAACTATTTTATAAATAGAGTGAATAATATACGTTAACACGAGTTTGTTGGAAGGTTGTAAAAGTTGTCGGCAAACATTTAAAATTTGTTAAAAGCAAACAATATTAATGTCAAATTTCCAAAAGACAAATTTACACAGTTGTAGTTTCAGTTTGCAATATTTACTCGTAGGCCTAGTATACAATAAACCAAATTTTTTCGTGATTGAGAAAAACTTTACAAAACCTTTCAGGATAGTAAGGAATTTACTGACAAGAATCCATCATGAGCATTATTGTATTTAAAATAGTAGTTTGTAAATGATTTTGGTGTTTGAATTTATTGTAAGAGCTTCTCAAATTTTTTTCATGATCCAGATTATCTTAGGATTAGCGTCTTCAAACTTATAGCTAATATCTTAGCGTTTTAGACAATCTTTAAGACTTTTGCACACTTTAATGTTAAAGTTTATTTCAATATTTAATTTTTTAACGTTATGGGGCAAGTTTTCGGAACATGACCTGCACCTACCCCTCCTCCTCATGGTTGGTCAGCGCTAGGTGGTTCTGGTTTTCCTTGTTCTCGACTTCAGTAATGGTCACTTCGGAAACGCCCTGGTCCGAGCTTTCGCGGCGGGTTTTCGAAGTTTTCTTGACTTTTCGAACTTTCTTCTCGGTGGTCTGGTACACCTGGACCTCAACTTCCGCCATGTTTCACGCACAGTTAGCACACAGTTGCGACGCTCGTAGACTACTGAGGGCCGGCGTCGCGGCGTTCTGCTCTCCTCACCCCCTCGCCCCCTCGCCACCCCACGAGATAGGAATAGCGTCGCTGCACACATACACACACACGCGCGCGTGAAGTTACTTTCACACACACATGGTATAATCGCAAATATGTGTTGCATATGTTTGGGTTGATCCCGAAAACACTTATCGACGCTTGATGAAATATTTCACTGTAAGGCGGAACTATTTAAGGTGGATTCGAATTAAAGTTTCACTACATTACACCATAGCAAATTAATCATTGGGATTTAAACGGGATTACAACCGAGGACCTCCATGACAGACTTTCAATTTTACCACTAGACCACACATCTTATTTACATCTTGAGTAAAAAATATAAATTGGACCAAATTTGGGGGTTAATGATTCATAAATAATAGTTTTAATCACTTGATTATTATATTTTGAGCATAAAAAGGAAGAGGTTAGAGTATACTCAAACATTTCTTCATAGGGCAATGTTTATTTTTAGAAGGTTAAAACTCTCAATCTATCTGAAAACTGTCAAACTAACACTGGTGAACATATGGTTCAAATGTTTGGATTCAGGGTGTTTAAAGTCAATGGTTCGACACTTAGCATACATGAGAAGGTGCGGACATTGCGAGGTATGGCTACATGCCATCACATGATACCTGCTAAACATTGCTTGGCACTCATACACATCCATCTGTCTCTCTTATACTCATTGTATCCATACGATTCTCTCTACTTCCTCTCCGTGTTTTAAACTCTTTTTTTAATGAGATCTTTATAAATAAACTAAACCTATCCAATCAAACATTCCTATGTAATTTATATTTTTAATTGTGTGCATTTTCCTTCTATAACCAAACAAACTAGGGGACCCGGGCGCAAACTTTCCATTTTATAGGGTTTGCTTCCGAGAAAAAACGAATAATACAATATCCTTTTGTTTTTCAAAGATTGTGATTTTTTAGTCAGTTATTAGGTGTATAAAACTGCTAAATATGAATACATTTAATTTGTTACTTTCATATTTACATCATAAAAACATCATCTAATGAGTTCATCGTGTAACAGCGTCAAGGGGTTTTTACAATCGTCATAGAGGAGGATTATAAGCTCGACTTTACTCTTAGAAATAGATGGTAAGATTATTGTGTAGGCCAATTTGAAAATATATACATTTTTGTTATCCAGCCTAAGATTTCTTGTACTTTTTTCTGTCTTTGCTAATGCAATTGTTTTGTCAATTTTTGGCGGAATAATCGAATTTGAATTTGAAGTCTGAACGAAAAGTGACTTTTAACTCAAACACAGTACAGTTAAAAATTAGTCTATTCCAACTCCCTTTGCATAAGCTTTTTGGTTTCTTCTTTACAAGCTGACTGTGGTTAGTTAATAATTGAATACACAACTAAAAGCTACCTATACAGCTCAATATCAACCGATGACTGATCACATTTAAATCCACATTCGAACCGTTATAAAAAAAATGGGTATGACATTTCATCTGGCCCTAGTGGCGCTAATGTTATAAATACATACAAACCTAAACGAACTGTGTGTTGAGCTTATATGAACCTTGAAGGAGTAAAGTGATCCTGGTCCCAAGTCTTAGCACAAAAACAACCAAAATAACTATTTCCCTACAGGTAAATTTTCTAAAAGTTAGCCAGCACAAACACATTCCACAACCATGGGGAAATGTAAACAAAACAATATTATGTTTCATTACCTAGATGTATATGCATTTCCTCGTATCCATTAAACAATTAAAAGCACAAATCCACAAATTGAAGTGAAGCCCACTTACGTAAATTAGATCAATGCGCGAACCTTAAACAATTACTATACACGAGATACCTATTACTATACTGAATATAGGGATTCTTGAAAATGAACGGTAAAAACCCCAGTACAAATGTATTGCACATTATGTAAGAAGTAAAAATAAACATTCGCATGAATTTACATTGAAATAAAAAAGAAATCATGCTGAATATATTTTTGGAAACTCTATATACGATGTTGAGGGTTACCAAAGCCTAAAACGAATGAATTAAATAATGAAATTATTTCATTTATTCATTCATTCATTCTTTTATTCCTATAAATGATAAATTAGTTTAAGATTTAAAAATATTAGAAGACTCTGTCCAACAATATTAATTTTGAAGAAAAATATTAACTTTTATAACTTGTCATTAATTGATAGATGATGTTAATAAATAAAGATTATGTAAAAACATTCAAGCATAAAGGCATGTTTGACATAAAATTAGTCATAGAATAAACTAACGTCTTTTTACCTCAAAACGCTGCGCAAAGTGTGTAAATGTTAACAGTCCTCGAATGCAAAAGTTTATTTCATTTCACAAATTACAAAGTTAGCTGATATTATTTTGGTAATTGATGATGATTGCAGTTACATTTAAGTCTCGCACATTTTAAGTTTAAAAGCCACTTAGCGCTTGTGGCTTCACTTGATATATTTAGCGTTTAGCACCCTAGGCGTGGCAGAACGTTTGTCACGCAAATCATTACAAGTATGTCACGCCGATAGTTGCCACTATACTCGGTGACCGCGGCCGACCCCGGCAATGTCGCATACTTGGTTTAAAGTCAAATACTTGGGGAAGTATAGGTCCCGGAATTCCATAGTGATTATCTTACTAATCTTACTAATATTATAAATGTGAAAGTTTGTGTGTTTGTGTGTTTGTTTGTTTGTTTGTTTGTTTGTTTGTGTGTTTGAAGTTCAATCACGCATAAACCACTGGACGGATTGGGCTGAAATTTGGCATGATGATAGCTTACATTCCCGATTAACATATAGGCATATTCTTATCTAAAAAATCCTTTCGGGCTCCGCCCCAGTAGCTCTGTAATTCCCCATGTTAACCTTATGAATATTTTCATATTTAAAGGGAATTAAAGAATTTAGTCAGCTGTTTCAACTAAAAAAGTTGGTTCTATGATATGGAAAAGCATTAAAAAGTTATAAGATTTACCAACAGGGTGCAGCACTATATTTTTTTGCATTTATGAAAGCAGCTAATTTGAACTAAGCAGCAAAAAAAAAACTGATTCGCAATGAGAACTGTCAAAGTAGGATTGTTTACAGTTATGTTTATGTTTTTAATTTCATGGATAATTTGTGATATTTTGCGAATTGTTGATAATTTATTTTTCTATATTGTTTAGGTGAAGTGGTAGAACATTATGGTTATGGTAGATTTGTAATGCTATAGAATACTGTAAATTTAAAAAGCAAATTTTATCAAACTGTGTCCTCCCTTATTGCAAACGCAAAGCTTGAGTATAACTGCAATAAGCATTTTATACTTATATTTCAACCTCGTACGAAGTACGGATACTCTGCTAGTATCCTATAAACTAAAACAAGCGCGTGTACGGGCAAACTTTTTCTTTCGTCTGAGGATTTTTTGTGTGTATAATGTGGGATATTGGGTCACAAAAAATCGACTGCAGTAGGTCACAAGGCTGGGAAAAATCCAGTTTCCGTCCTACAGACCATGGAAGTCCCCATGTTATTGTCTATTCGTTTTTGTAGTCGAAGTTAACAAAATCAGCTGATACAGGTTATTTTTAATGTTATCATTAGACGTAACGTGTATCTATTGGTTTGGACTAAATGTTTTAAAGAATATTTATATTTAGTTGGGTTTATTAGGTACATATTAGTGTTAAATGTTTTCAAGGTTTATTTTCAAAATCAAGAATGAAACGCGAAAGAACTGCAAGAAAGATAAGCTAAAATTATTATTGAAACGTATTTATAAAGATGCATTAAATTTTTTTTTAATTACCTCAAATGTGTTCACATTGATTATATAATAAATTTTAGTGTTTTTAAACCAATAACATATCTAATAAATGTTTAATTAAATCCGAGCAATGCTCGGTCTCCCAGTTCTCAAGACTAAAACACAGGTTTGTAACTTCTTATCTTACTGTGTAAGAGAGAAGTGAATTGTATGCCACTATTACTGTTCTACTGTTGTGTATCACTGTTACTGTTCACCTATGTCTGTGTTTGAATTTTAGAACTTCGGAAAAAATATTTTAAAATCCTAGCATAATTGAAAAACTTTCAACAAGACACCTAAGGAAAGCAAACACACAGATGTAACATGAAAAGTTGTACATAATAGCTTATTTAAAAAAATCATTATAAATAAGCAATAAATTTCATGGATATCCTAATGACTACATGAATTAAGCAAATTTAGTGAATGTCTTCTATTTTTTGCTCAAAACCTATTACAGTATGAGAGTGTATTTCAGTAAAACTAACCTGTAAAAGATTAGGATAAAATAATATTCAACGTACAAGGACGCTAATCCTGGCATGAACTGTTTTCGAAAAATATTGTAAGACATCTTTAGGCAAAAAATCCTATAAATAATTAATCAAAGATTGCTCTAGCATTTATCCACCAAGTAATTAAGGATCCTACAATTCGATGATTCCAAGCCATAACCAGCCTCTAAGTCAAAGTAAACTAGACACATGTAATCGTATTAAATCAAACGGGCATTGGCCGACTATTAATATGGCAAACAAGACAATAAGTTTGTCCACCCGACTATAAACTTAGCATCAATTAGTGAATGGCCAACATAATTGGCCTGTGTGAATGAGTTGGGCTCAGAATAGCGGTGCTCGCACACACAAATAGCCACTCTGCAAAGTAAAAGGACACATTGCACAAGCGACCGAAAGTCAAAGTCATTTGAACCCTAAGTACAAGTCAAAACTAATTGACTAAGTGATATTCATTTCAATAAACGAAGTTCGAGGTACAGCTTCTTCACAGTTGAGTTGAGTTCAAACTTGAATGTGAGATGTTTGGGAGATGTTTAACCTTGAAAAAGATCTTAGTGATTTTTTTCTATGTAGGTAAATTTTACAGAGTTAGATTTTAAGATGGTATTTTGGTATCAAAACTAGCTTTGGATATGCAGATCACTGGTCAAATCTATTGAGTACAATCTATTAATCTATTGGGTACAATCTATTGAGTTTGTCGATGGAAAAAATACGTTTACAAAAATCTCATTTGATATAGGTATTTTAGGACCTATAACTATTTCAGGACCCCTATTTGTAATTGCATAGTTTTTCCTGAACATCAGTTCAGGCCTTATCCAGTTTATAAACCGTTACAACAATGAAAATCTAATCAATATAGACACGTATTTTTTATATTTACAATGCATCCAAAATATTTTTAAATGTCTTTATAACTCCATGGTTAAAAATATTAATCTTAAATAGTCTCGAAATAGAAAAATACTTTACTATAGCCTATGATCGTGGATAACTTAACGAATAATTGTTATTAACTAGCATGATTAATTTGTGTTTTAATAGTGCATACAAAATCTATCGCTATTTGACAAGGCATATAATTACAGCAAAACTAGCCGTGAGAAAATCCTTCCAGTGTCATCATCCTTCTTCAAATTTATCTTATGTTTAATTTATTCCTTGAATTATTAGAACTTTTGAAAGTGTGCTCAGCAAGATATGAGTAAGCATTTGAAGGCGTACGCCTTCAATCGCTACAGTATGCAAGTTCCGAAGCACAGCCGTGTAGCCAAATCACGTCCAGTGCCGTGACATTATCACTCAGTACTGGAGGCCACGAGAACCTTGGCCTTAATAAAACACTTGCAGCTGCAATAATTGCAGGGCGATCCTAATAGGCTGCGTTTATTGCCAAATAACTCAAAGCGACCTTGGCGCGGTGCTCTGAGTTTCCTGCACTTAGAAACCTTCTTGGGCGGCCCTACCGTTTAGAACAGCCTTGATGCAACGAAATTTGGCAAATCGTTACATTTTATGACTTTAATTTAGGAAATATAGGTATTAAAATTAAAATTTGGTGTTCGATTGGTGATAAATACTGAGATTTAATCTAGATAGGAGTACGTTATGGTACAATTAATTATGTGACTCACTGTCGCATGTATAACTAACGCTTTTTTATCGAATTTCTTTAAATGTATATTTTGTTTAACATGAACACTAAAATCAAAGATCAATAATAAGATTTTCGAAGAACACGCTTTTAACTACTATTTTGCTAAATGATTAGGATACATTTCTATCGCAATGCTAGGAAACGAATTATAAATTAAAATACATTGACCGTACTATTCTCGACTGTTTTGTTTGTTTGAGGAAACAAATTCTAAGTCAATTCTATTAAACGACACATTCATAAGAGCCTTTTTTTAAATACAGAAAGAGTTCAGAAATGAAAACCAAAGCGTATTGAATAATTTGAAAGCTGTATAAATTATACATAATATAACAATAACAATATAACAAAGATCCATTTAATGAAAGTATTTAGTCCTCTCACGCATTGGGGACTTGAATAAATCATCGACGAAAAATATACAAGGATGTTGAAAAGGCGGTGCTGTACAGATAGCGCGCATACTTATGGAGGAAAACAAACTAATATATTATGCAAACGGACCCGGTTAGCTTAGTGAACTGAGGCGGATAGTACAATACACCATTTGCTGCAGTGTTTCGTTTCGAGGTCAGAGGATTTAGTGAATGAACATTTACTCCCACAACAAGTAGTTACAGTTTGTCTATAGAGTCTAATGACTACAACACACAGGCAGTTTAGTGGTTGGCCAAAGCCTTTCTTTTTTTTTTTTTCTTTTTCTTTTAGGTCCAGCCAGCTGGACAGTTCACGCGGTTTAATTTATTTTATTTTATTGGAAAATAAGACTAAATGTTCAGAAAACGACAACAGGAGAGGCAGCTTATTATGTAAAACAAAGTAATCAACATAATCCGCTAAAGATGTGATGTAGTACAATTACAGATCACTGAAGACGATACAAGGTGCATTTTAGAATTAAGTTTTTATTTTAACTATTGATTTATTGGTATTTTATCATTCTTAAAAAAATATTTTCACAAAACATAAGGTTAACGTATAAACCATCGCTTATCTTCAAGAATGTAAAATTTACTATGGATAAGAAGAAGTCATTTAGCAAACTTCAGGTTAATTTAAAGGTATCCGGGGGAAAAACACATGCAAATAGTTACAATAGTTTGAGAAGTATACTTGCATTAGACAAAACAATTAAAAAGATAGGTGGCGCCTTTTTTTATGAGCCTACATTTTAACTTTGAGTCTTATTTTAACCATTGGTGGATAATCGTGAAATTATTTTCAACAGCAATAACTTAATGCAAATTAGTTCATCACATGAGGGAAATCCCCATAATGTATTGAGACAATATCTGGGATTGTATTTCAGAGGAACACAATTGCGCTCATTTTCGTTTACATTCATAAAACATCCAGCCTACTAAAATCTCACAATTTGTATCTTTAACTGGATTTTCAAGATAGATTGTTATCAAAGAGGACTAAACACGGTTCTTTCTCTTTCCAACTAAATATAAGGTTATCGTCCTAATACTAAAGTAATTCCTTTTGACGTATTTAAATACGATTGAAACAAATAATAAATCACAATATATTGGAAATTCATTCAGACAGATAATTACTAAGTCAACCAATCATCATCTATCGTCCTATTAGTATATAATAACTTTAAAGAAGTCGATGTATTCATATCGACTTCTTTCAAAATTATCTACACTGTTACTTCCACGTGTGTTAACACAAATTAAACGTGATTGATAATTATTCGATAACACAATGTATTCTTGTGGTTGAAACAATTTAACACAACACACTTGCATGTCAAACTGAAAATTATGCCTTACCCAAAACGCTTTATCTTCTTCTTTCGACGTGGAAGGCTTGGCTTCATCACGAGGTTTTGAAGGGCCAGCTGTCACTGTCACTGGTTTTTCAGCTATGATAACGTTAGTTTTCAATTCTGGTTCAGTCTTTACAGATGAGGTTTTAGATAAACTGTCTTTTTCCTTATCGTCGTGAGGGATTGCTCCCGTACTTGGCACAGCAGTGTTATTGTTGTCGTTCGAGGAAGTGTTCGAAGACGTTTTCGATTTTTCTTTCGTTAAGGGTTTGTCTTTTGGCTGAGGCAATACTTTTTTCGAAGGCTCAACTGTCGAAGCTGTTTCTTGGTCGTTAGAGGGAATGTTTGATTTGGAAGTTGAGGGAGCTGCAGAGCCAGAAGAGGCCTGGGTTTTATCTAAAACTAAGTTTTTGTCACTTGTATTGCTATCACTGCTAGGGATATTCTTTGCCTGTGGTTGCTTTGGTGTAACACTAAGTTTTGTTTCTTTTGATTCAATTTCTTGCTTACTTGTGGCGTATGTATTTTTACTAATATCGTCTGTTTTGACTTCCCCTTTGCAAGTCGCTTCTTCACTTGATCGTTTTTCAATTTCCTTCTGGACCAACACAACGTTTTCTAATATAGGTGTTTCGGTTTTTGCCTTATCATCTTCTAATAAAGACCTTCCTTGAGGAACGATTTCTTCGTATTCGTATTTCATGGCGTTTTGTAACGAAGCTTTCTGTTTGTCAGCGTCCGAAAGATTTATTGCTTCAACAGAAGGCACATGAGATATATTTTTATCTTCAGCACTACTAACATTGTATGATTCAGTCCCCACGGTTGGTCTTAAACTATTATAATCTAAATCGGAAGATTGCTGGGATTGAATAAATCTACTTATATCACTATCATCACTGGTCAAATAAAATGAAGGAGACTTGTCACTTTGCGTGTATGAGAGGTCAATGGACGCAGAATCGTTTGAAAGAGAAAACCCATTATCAGTTGCCAGGCAAGAATGTGTCAAAGATTCGTAAGTATCTTCTGGAAGAGGCGGAATACCACTCAAGCTTGAAGAGGATGAATTTTCGATTAGCATGTAGTTGGCCGTTGGATTAGAATCTACTTCGTTAGGAATCTCACTGACGTTTTCAATACATTCTTGACTGTTTTGCTGAGATGCCTGACCATTATTTTGATTTTCTTGGGCATCATAATATACATCTAATGACTCAGCTTTTTCCAAGGATGGCAACCCCTTATCAAGAGATCTTTGTTCACCCAACGCGTGTAAGTCCGTCTGGACCACAGACTGGAAATCTTGTTCAATCTTTTCCGGGGAACTGTGGAACCTGATGACCAGAGGACGATCAGATGTTTTACTCCTCACCAGCCAAGACGCGTCACTTGTGTTCAACGAAGTGTCTGAGTCGTCGTCAGGGACCGGGGAGCTGTCGTGCACTTTGATCTCGGGATACTCCGAGATGGGCTCCAAACCTTCATCAAGTAGTAATGAAATCGGCTGAACACAATCACTTCTCTCTCCTTCGGCGTTTTGTTCGTCTAAAGCATTGCTAATCTCAACATCATCACAATCCTCAAGGTTGAAATCATCAAAAGCTTGAACATCTCTCAATGATGATGACAAGTCTACATTTCCTGTACAAGTTGAATGGTAGACGTCAACGCGTCTAGCATCGTGAGACAGTATGGTATCAGTAAATACCGGAAGTCCAGGAAACGATGTTTCCGAGTCGAGTCCCATTTCATTGTCTTCGCTTTCTCCCGCAAGTAACATAGCATGTGGAGTTTTTGGCCGTGATATGCTACCTCCTACACCATTAACACCTCCTTCAGCGTATTCATCTTTTAATTTTCTATAGTTTATGTTTTCGATTTGAGATGGTTCATCCAGTTCGGAAGAAGAGTCACTTTCCACAATCACTCCGAGTTCTAGTCTGTTCGGGCTGGTCTCTCTAGAGAGGCAAGGACTGATGGGCGAGTCGCACTGGGGTGATTCAGGGCGAAGCACAACAGTGTCTGGCGTCGCACCATCGACATGTTTCAACGGTATTGTGTGAGAACTCTCCTTCTTTACGCGATGGGACTCTTGGTCGACGTCGTGGGATCGCTTCTTGATCACATGAAGATCGTCGTCAGGGGAAAGGTCTTTGGGCCAGCAAATATCGTGGGAAGGTCTTCTCGATTCGGATGATGACTGTTGAAGATCGTGGTCGCTCGATTCCGGCTTGTGATCGGAATTTTTGGGGAGAGGGTTGTAGTGAGGTTGGACCAAATGAACGAGAAAATGGTCCCAGCAGTCTAAAATCTCCACCACACCAACACAGAAAACTAATATAGATAGCATTAAACCCATCGTGACTTTTTGTGGTTTTTAACTTCTTAAGTTTATCATCTCATTTATGAACGCATTCTTATCACGTTTCTAGAACGTGATTCACCTGTAGAGGAAAAAGAGTGTTGATTGTTTGATCTATTTTGTCACATTTATCTATATAAAATCCCTACAACGTGTTGCACAATATCTAACGCAATCTCAAAACTTGTTTACACGCTGCAAATGTTGCAGTTCTACATAACGACGATCATAATCCTAATTTATTGTTTGCTTTCTACACTAATGAGCCAAATGGCGTTTGCCTTCAAACGCTTCAGTATGTAAACAATACTTGGTACCTCTAAGTGTTATGCTTTTAATGTAATACGATCAAACGATTTTACAATATTACACAATATGTTCAAACAATCAAATTAATTTTGAAATGTTCTGTCTGCCAAAAAGTTATTTAAGCGTCAGCCTTGGTTCCACTTGGCACCTCTCTCTTTACTCCCGAATTAAAGTTAAAAGATATGTCGAGTCTTTTAGACTCTTTAAATTTAAATGTTAATAAACTTTTTAGGTATCTAGCTGTCTACTGTAGTGACATAAAACAATATGCAATTTATTTTATGTATAGCTAAACTGAGAATAATTTTAAAAGAAAAGTTTTGATGAATAATGTCTGTTTTTCCAAATGAAGAAATGTATGTTGTAATTTTCTTCAAAGATAGCACGAGAATAATCAATTTGAGAATTAAAAGTTTATATTCAAATGTTGAAATTGCGGATGTAAAAAACTGAACCCTATCACAAGAGACCACCTCCTCACTTATGACTTTGTGTTTTATCAATATCCATATTTTCCCAACTGAAACCGCCGATGTGGAACTTCATGGGGACATTTGTAACGGTGTCGACATTGTGTGTGTGTCTGTACACAAGCTTGTCATACTTTCATCGATGGAGAAATCCGATCCACGACGGATATCGATGGATAGTCGCACTCCGCCATAACCTGGGAACAATAGGGAATGAACCGTCTGCGCGGGGGCGGAGGTTAGAATGGGGTCGAGCACAAATAGCACACACACTTGGCACCGGGAAACCTCGTTGGCGTGGGGCCAGGTACACCAATTTTTATAAAAACATCACTACTTGACGGGCACTCGCGGACGCGCACCCGCACACTACTGAGGGTAGGCCGTGGGTATGGCCGTAGATTGGCCCTGCCAGGCGACATCGCCAAAAATCCCGGGCAACGATAACAAAAGACCTTAATGTTGGCTGCCAGAGAAATGGCGCCGGTGGCCTGGATAGTGAGAAATTAGACGGCTTGGCTGAGAGCAGGCGGGCGTATCATCGCATGAGTGGTGTTAGTCTGAGTGAAACTGAGATTAAAGTATCGAGAGAAACTGAGACTGGAAACTTGAGATATACTCGTAAGTAGAGTCCTAGCATACAAGAGGAGTTGATTTGTTGAGATCATCCAAGAAGCCGGTATCCGATGATACCGAGGCTCAAGCAGAATCTGAGTGAACCTCAGATTAGTCAGTTGAGATTAAAGAGGTGTCTGAGTGATAATTAGATCCAAACAACTGGTGAGGGGAACTGGGATTCAACCAGTTGGGGAATGAAAAGCCAAAGCATTTGTCAACTAAACCGAGATCAGACTTTATGAAAATAAAGATGAATCTAATTGAAACTGAGATTAAAGCAGCAAATAGGTGAAATAGAGTTAAAAGGTGGATGAGTTAAACTGAGATTTAGACAGCAAAAACTTATGAGAACATGGGAAAAACGTCGACTACATCATCTTAATGAAGAAAAACATTCATCAGTATTTCCTACAATATGGTTAAACCCAACCTCATTTGATAACGTTACTGGTCACGGAAACCTTTTTTTTTTAAATATATCAATAAAACAACAGTTCTGCAATCATTTAATTTGGGAAAAATCACGTCTGGCCTTGGGTGTTAATATGTACAACACATTGCGGCCTATCAGTATCGATTTGTGGTCCACTACGTGTTCTTACAGCAATACACCACATGTCCAACCGTGCATATGTGCGATATGAATAAACGCCAAGCCATAAATAAAACTGCGCTTTATGTCGGTCGACTCTATATGCGGTGATTTACAGTGACGGGTTAATATTTTAGCACCGAATTCCGAACGGATGATGTGTAATATGCACAATAACCACCACGGATAGGTATATTCGAGATGATTTTATACTTTCTCTCCCTATACATATGGAGAAAACATTGTTTTCGTCAGTATTTTCGAGTTTGAGTTTTGAGTGGATATATCCGTTTTGGGTCCCATTAACCCAAAAAGTGTGTTTCGAAGTGACGTCTGTGTGTCTGTGTGGATGTGTACAGAGCTACAGACCATACTTGTCATCCGAATTTGATGGGATTTGGTACTTAAGTACTAATCCATTATATCTCCAGGCGTTTTTTCATTTTTTTGTCTTTTTTAAATTCTTATATTTTTAATGGCAAGTTTCCTATAAAAACCCATAAAAAACTGAAAAATTTGATTTTCTCGAAAATGGCCCAAAATGATTTTGATAACAATTTAGTATGTTATAGTCCTTTAAATCCTGAACAAAATGGTACAAATTCCATTTCCCTAAAAATTACGGTTCCAAAGTTATTGTAACTTATGTTCTTTTCCCATAAGTTACACAAAGTCCCACAAAGTCACACATAAGTCCCACAAAATAACAAAATATCGGATTTTAGGAAAAAGCCTGTTTTGATTAAAATTAATATGTTATGGTCCTTATAATTAAAAAAAATAGTGCAGCCCCCAATTGCTGTAACAATTTCGGTTCAAAAGTTATTGCAACTTTTGTGATTTATCCCTATAGAGTATCATAGTTACTCACACCCTTACCCATGATAAAGGTTGTTTACAAGCTTATGGGAGAAAGTATGTGTAAGTTTGCTTGTAAGTTGAATCATTGAAAATGTTAGTAAGTCGTAATACATGTGCTCATAAACCCATGGGAATAACAATTCCGTTATTGGAGCATGTTTAATGTATTCCAATGATCGACAGAATATCTCCATAGTTTACCACTGTTATACAATTACAGTAATAAGAATGTCCTACTTATCATAACACAAATAGAATACAGTTTCTTCAATTAGAACAGCAATGCGTAGGCCTAGTGCGCACCAACTCGGTCCTATGGGGAATCAAAGGATCTTAATCAAACAATTACCATTCTATAAACAGTTAAGAATTGCAGCATAGGACTGTCTCACGGGGACTTATTACACAGAACACAGTGAAATACGCAACTACCCTTGGAGCCAATTAATAAACTTGTCATGTCGAGTGTGTTGACATTTGATATAGTAACAACGTAGTTTGTTCCGCCTACAACTTTGACTTTATGTAATCACCGAATTTCCATGTAAGAAAAACATTACTACTACTCATCAGTGTGTATTGGGTATTACCATTAAAATATCACACGTTTTCTATGAACTTAACTTCAATTTCTATGAATCACTTCAATAAAACAACAATGCACTTCGTGTACATATTTAAAACTGGGACGTAACTGGGAATAGAGTTTTCTCTAGTTGCGTCATATATAAAATTCCAGGGGGACTTTAATGAATAATTGAAAACACAAATAAGTGGATGGGTAAGGAAAACAAATGCTCTATGTTATTTGCCTGAGATTGTTGATAAAATATTGTAAATTTAATGAAAATTTAAATGTGGCAACATTATTTTTGGATACAAAAAAGATAATAACCATAGCAGCTCTAGGAATCTATTATTTTTGGAAGGCTGGTTGTAAAGAGTTTCTGAGAGTGAAGGAAGAATAATTAAAACCAATAAAAACCTACCTACCTCTAAAACAAACAAAATACTAAATACAATGGGACGAAACTAAAAAATCCTAGAACAATCAAATCCATTAATTTTCCTTATTTTTCTCGTGTCTAAAAGCATAGGTTATTCCAGTTGAATTGTATCATGGACGTCTGTCGCTAACAAATGGGTTTTCTCGCGGCGTTTAAAGTAAATAGCGGGTGTTCTAGAGGCTCAGTGCTGCCAACAATGCCCGCCAAGCGAGTCAACACGAAGAGATACATTTTGTTATTTTCCACAGTTGGTAGTGTTCCAACATCTTTGCGATCCCCGCTACACGTCGGTGGTCAAGACTTATCTACGCGTTTGAAGTCTGAAACCTCCTCAAAACACAATCTAGTTGTAGTCTTTCTAAAAAGGGTCAATTCATTGATGTTAAACAATCTGTTTTTACTCGTACATCAAAAAGTGGTACAGTATTACAAAATCTGCAGACATTTGGATTTCTTCAGTTGAAATATTTTGGGATTGAAATATCGACTTTTATTTGGATAAGAGTGTTCCAAACTCACGTTGTGGTAAAGAACGAAAAAATCTGTGTAGAGTAGAAGTGCTAATATATTTTTCTTTTTGTCCTAGGACGCAAGGCACGAGCCACACGAGCCCGGGATTGTTTTCACATTACTTCAGGCTAGACCTAGGGGTTGCGGCATTATCACTTAGATAAAATCCATGGGTAGATTATTGGGATTTGAACCCGGGACCTTAGGAACCGAAGTCCCGCGCTCTACCACTAGGCCAGCCATAGCTATAAAGCCCCAGAAGTGCTAATATGCACATCTAGTAGTAAGAATGCCATAGTTAAATACAATTCAAAGAAAAAACATCCACATAAATTTGCCCATTAAGCAAGGATTAGAAATATCTGTTAAATGTTTACCTTATAAAAATTGCAATGCACTGAACTTAGTTCGTTAAGGCTTTAGAGAAAGTTGAACTTTAACTGTAGAACTAATTAGTCGGTGATTATTGAAATGTGATTTTAAAATAAAAGTTCTTAAAGTTGTTTTTATTTAGAGTTAAAATGTTTTGAATCCAATAATAGTACTTACATAATACTCCACAAAACACTGTAATTACCTGAAACAAACAAAAATAAGTTTATATAAAATTTATTTGAGGGGAATTTTACTACTTATACATTATGAAGCAATTTAACCAATGACATGACATTCTGAACAATATATTTTATAATAATGATATTTTTTTATTCTGGTAAATATAATATCTTCAGTCATAACTAAAATTTCCCACGAACCATATGTCATGATGACGTCCAATATTTTAAGGTGTTGTAAGCGAAGCCTTAAGAAGCTCCATTGAAATATTATTAGTCTTATTCCTAATGAAAAAAACCCAAAATATTTCAAAAACACATTCATTTCGATTACATCTCAAACTTATACATATACCCTGCTCATTGAATTCGACCAAATAGAACTTTATGAAAAGAAGTTGTAATCACTTACTAGCTTACTAGTGTTTTATAAGGAGTTTTGTTACTACTGTGTGAATGGTATTTCATACTTAAAGAGCCAGTTTACTGTATTCTCTGCGGCATCTCATCACCCCACCCCCATCACCCATCACTCCCATCACCTCGTTGTGAAGAAAATGTAAAGAACAATAACATAATCAAATATTGTACGGGACATTAAAAATGTTGATCACATGGTAACGTAGAATTCTTTTTTTACATTTCTAGAAATCTTTTTTACATTTCCAGATGATTTCTGCACTTCCACCGTACTTAAAGGCCTACACAGTGCAGCGAAAGGACTTATTGTTATCCCCTGAATAGTCTTGGACCAATAAATATGTCACTGACGTACACTTCACGGATGTCAGCTCTCTCGGAAGTAGAACAATTAGTGGTAGATGGCCAAGAGGAGACTACGGTGCAACGCCCAGCTCCTGGCAGACACTAGGCCATGCTCTAGTTGAGGTCACATTAGTAATTCGGGATTTATAAAGCTCATTAACCCCTTTGCATCATTGTTGCTTCGGTAAGACTATACGGGAACTAATCGTACGTTCTTATTAGAATATTGTGTAAGTAGGGCGTGAAGATCCGAAAAGCAAAACTAGTAAATTTGTTTGTGAAGATTCGTTCTTGTTGTTTTTTGTGAGTGTTTTGCACGTTTTCTGAAAGGGAAAGGTTGATACTCTCGTCTTATAACTGTCTCAGGTCAACCGTGTTTATTTAATCTACATTAGAGGCATTCGGTTTAGAGAGAAATCCAAAAACTTGAAATCGAAAGCAATCCAAACCAACCATCAGTATAGGGAGATCCAGGAACTGATTTGAAAGCCACCAGTCCGAAAGGCAATGTTCCAATGCTAATTTTCGGACCAGTGTCTTTCGAAGCAGTGCCTGATCATGGTCATTCATGAATTCTTCTTCAACCAGTGCCTCCCTCTTAAGTTCTTTTCGGAACATTACCTTATAAATCAACTTCTTTAAAGCTATGCCTGTTGGAGACATTTCTCTGCACTCCGAGAACTGTATTGGTAGAATTGCCGATGATAAACCAATTACTGTTGTATCAAAGATTGATATATTGGTGATATTGAGCACAAATAGTTGGTGGAATGGAATAAAAATGGCTGCAAATGTTGTAAACGGAATTATGTTTACTTTGGAGACAGTACCATTCCGTAAAAATTATACTGCGTTCTCCAATTCTGGTTCAAAAGACGATTGCGATTTTGTAGTTACTATTAACATGATTAACGTCCCATGAAAAAAGAAAAGCTATGAATAAATAAATGAATTGTTCACTGTTGTTGCCAGGAACACGGTAAAGAGCGTGTGTATTCCAAAACTTGGTCCATTGTTAGTCTTGTAAGAAGGTTTTAACTTTGGGCTGTCTTAGATGTAAACAATGGCGGAGAACAAAGCGTGTATGTCTCGTATGTCAAACTGTCTTTTTGGAAGAAACAGACCCAAGAGAACTTTCGTGCAAT
Organism: Macrosteles quadrilineatus; assembly: GCF_028750875.1. Classification (NCBI taxonomy): domain Eukaryota; kingdom Metazoa; phylum Arthropoda; class Insecta; order Hemiptera; family Cicadellidae; genus Macrosteles; species Macrosteles quadrilineatus. The sequence continues at coordinate 167,718,943 of NW_026542595.1, read as the reverse complement.
GTGTGGGTATCTTAGTAATAGCATTGTGTAATTAATTATACCAGTAAACAAAGTTAGTGTCCATTTCCGGCCTTGTTTCTTCGTGGCGAATAAATCTAAAACAGTTCAAATCAAATAAAACACAATCGTCCCACGCAATAAGTCCATACCAACGATAATTGGCATACCATATTATTAGGTACTATTTATATGGAACATTATCTATCTATCTATATATTAATAGGCAAGCATGTTTCTTTAAAACCTTTTTTCTCAGCTCGTGTGCATCGCAGGGAAAATCTATGCATACTGTTGGAAAGATATTTACCTGTAGATGTGCAGAATCCCTTTATAAATTTAAATAGGCTAAAAAAATAAGCATAAAAAAAGAATCTAAAACTTTTTTTAAATTAACATGGATCTTATGGGTTGCCATCCTGGTAACGAAATAACAACGAAATATAAACAGAAAATCAAAACAAATGGAAGAAACTCCAATCACATGTTTTATTCACAGTGTGGGATGAAAATAAAGAAGTCTGTACATTAAATATTTTTTGTCGAGTTTCGACCAATGGATGACCTCTAGTTTCAATAATTATGTTAGCAAAAGATGTAATAAAAAGAAAATTAATTCCATAAGTACTTTATCTCTATTCGAAATATACAGTAATAACTCGCATATTCATTTGGAAATTACTATATCACACATTTTTTTAACAACATAATGCCATGCTAGTTTGCCAACCCAACACTCGTTGAGATTCAAAATCGTTCTTTTCAGAATGGACTCAAGAAGGGGTTTCTTCTTTCAAGAACTCAGTTTTACCACATTTAATTTATACTAGTGGTCGTCCAGTGGTCGAAAACTCAACCAAAAATATGTAATGTATACGCATTGACTATTGTTGGATACCAAATTAGACATCCCATCTATATGGACGGACCAGCTGTCGCAATGTTTTATAAAAAAAACAAAAATAAACATGTAGTTGTCTGAGCCAATCACAGAATGCATGTCCAAAATTATATTTTCTACCTTTTTTTTTTGACAAAGTTGATGGGTCATAACAGTTGGCATGGATCATAATAAGTCATTCCATAAGTTTGGCTTAATGAAAAAAACATTGTATATTTGAACAAAATTAGTCATTTAGATCAGTGCAATCTGTTGGTGGCTCACATCAACTACGACAAATTTAATTAAAACTGGCAACAACTTTAACATGGGAATGTAATGTCTAGTTGTAATTCAAAGGTAGCCTACAAACTTCTCTATATTTTCACCACTCCCTGTAAATAAAACATGTTATTGTAATTTCTTCAATTTGTTTTGATTTTCTGTTTATATTTCATTGTTATTTTGTCACCAGCATGGCAACCCCATAAAGCCCATGTTAATTTTTTTTAATTTTAAATTCATTTTTTGTGCTTATACTTGAGCCTATTTTAATTTTTTAAGTAATTCTGCACATCTATAGGAAAATATCTTTCCAACAGTATGCGTAGATTTTCCCTGCGATGCACACGAGCTGAGAAAAAAGGTTTTATAGAAACATGCTTGCCGATTAATATATAGATAGATGTTTATTGTTAAGTTGTTAGGTATTATTTTCAATTTTTCAATTTTTTAACCCAGGTATGATGATTCGTATGATATCTCATATAGTTTTAATTATTTAGTCATAAAGCTAACTTCGATTTTGTCATATTACTTCCAATTGAGATGAGGATGTGACAGGGGTGTATTTTAACCCAAACATGAATGAAGGATGAGTAAAGAATGGGGTGACATGCCTTTGTCACTGACTAAAACAGCTGTATCTCATTTATTAAAATCACAATGATCAAGGACAGCTGGGCCCAGTTAAGAAACATAACATTATTTGCATTTTATGTGGGTCCAACCGACAACCTGTTCATTTATGTATTAATTAAAACTATTTTAATTAAATAATCAATTCGAAACAAGATAGTGTTTATTCTAAGAAATCATAACATAATATATTTAACAACTAGAGATCAGCTGGTTATAGCAATACCAACATCTCCCTCTTTAACTTTTGAATGGACGAACAAATCTTCTATTGCGTCTGAATAGTCTTCCTTCAATTGATACAAGGTAAGTTCTCAACCCATCTAGTGACACTATTACGCCAGGCGTCCATGGTTCTGCTTTCATGTCTGGTCTCTTCTGTATCAATACCTTTTGTCCAACTTTAAGTGGGTCCAATGCCTGAGTGCCTTTATCATAGTGCTTCTTGTATTTTTCTTGTTTTTTTCTTCAACTTGTCTGTGACTCCTATGTGTATCTTTGGATTTAGTTTCATTTCTGTTATGGGCAAACGAGTCTTTGTTGATCTTGACATTAGCAACTGCACAGGACTTGCGCCCAAGTAAGCCAGTGGTGTATTTCTCCACTCTAAAGCACGGGTCACACTAGGCTGCTCGCCAGCCGCTAGTGATCAGCGGCTGGCACAAGCACCACCAAGCAGCGGTTTTTCCACGGGTCACACTAGGCTGCTTGTCAGCCACTGGTGATCGCGATATTAACGATGTGTGAGAAGGAAAAGAACAGCTTTGAGGTTTTGTAACAAACCACTGTAAGCTGCTTATTTGATGTTCGTTCTTACTTCTATAAAGAAACGTCCCACAAGCACGTTTAGTTTTGGAATAAATTTAAGAAATCAATAACCTGCTTCCCCGACCACCTAAGCTCAGTATTTCTATGCTACAATACTACTTTAAAGTTTAAAGCTTAGTTCTTGTTGCCATTGTGTCCTTTTTTGGGTCATCATCCAGCACTTAATATTGAGGATGTGTGTGAAAGCTAGATATAATTTTATTAAAAGATGCTTAACCGCAAGAAGAGACGTTAGTGGATCAGGTCTTGGTTACAAAAAATTTACGAATAAAAATACTTTTTAAAAATACCACGTTTTTAAAAGCACTAAAAGAAGATACCAAAATGTTTTACGAATGTCACCAGTCACCACATACATTCCAGGCATTACTAGAATTAAGTTAAGCCTCTAATTAAAAAAATGAGACAATTGCTTTTGTCCTTTTGTGTTAAACCAAGCTGGATATTACCACGTTACCATTGACTTTATATCTACACATATTACCTTTGGTCGCCGCTGGCACGCTTCTAGAGGTGGTCAGACTACGCTGCTCGCTGGTGTCAGCGAGTGCGAGTGGTCACGTGACCTCTAGTCGCCGCTGCCTCGCTACCAAAAGTTGAACATGTCCAACTTCGCCAGCCGCTGACAAATACTCGCCGGCTAGCGATGCCAGCTGCGAATTTTGTGGTCACACCAAGCTGACAGTAGCGGCTTCTTTCAATTCGCCGCTGATACCAGCCTAGTGTGACCCGTGCTTAATAGAGCTGCTTGAAAGTCTTCTTTACTTTCTTTTACCTTCTTTAGCATTCTCTTTGCAATTTTAACTGCTGATTCTGCCTTACCATTGGATTGGTGATTATGTGGTGAAGAAACAACAATTTTAAACATCCAAGTCTGGGCAAAAAGCTTGAAGTCTTGGCTAACAAGTTGAGTACCACTGTCAGAAACAACAACGTCTGGTATTCCGTAACGAGCAAACTGTTCTTTACAAAACTGTATCAGGCCTTCTGTTTTTAGTGAATTCACTTTCTTCAGTTCAAAAAATGATGAAAAGTAATCTGTCATTATAAGAAAGTGGTCACTGCCCAGCTGGAAGAAGTCAATTCCAACTCTTTGCCATGCTCTTGTTGGAGTATTATGTGGCTGTAAGGGTTCCGATTTCTGAGCTGGAGCGTACTTTTGGCAAGGCCAACATGTTTCAACAGTTCTTTGAACATCTCCAGCCATTCCCGGCAAAAATAACACTTCTCTTGCTCTTCTTAAACAAGACTCGACTCCTTGGTGAGAAGAATGTAGAATTTTAAGCATGGCAGGTCTCAAAGAACGTGGAACTACTATACGGTCTCCTTTTATTACGATTCCATCTACCGCTGATAATTCATCTCTAACACTCCAGTATTCCTGTAGATCTTGAGGAACATGAGTACGTTTCTCAGGCCACCCTTTTTTAATCGTGTCCACAAGATTATTCATAACACGGCATTTACTTGACTCTTCTTTTATCTCCTTGATCCTCTCATCGGTAATATTTATGTTGTCTAAATCGTTAATGTTCTCTAACTCTACTTGAAAAATTAGGTCGTCAACTGTTTCTCTGCCGGTTTCTTTAAGAAGCGATCTAGACAGAAAATCTGCTACATGCATTGATGTGCCTGGTTTGTATTGTACACAAAAGCTGTATTTTTGAAGTCGTAAAAGCATCCTTTGCAGTCTCTTAGGAGCTGAAATCAAGGGCTTCTTGAATATTGCCTCCAAGGGCTTGTGATCGGATTCAACTATAACATCTCTATGTCCCATCAAATACTGTTCAAAGCGTTCAAGTCCAAACACAATAGCTAGACACTCTTTTTTCAATTTGTGCGTAGGCAACTTCATTCTTAGTCAATGTTCTTGAAGCATAAGCAACGGGCTTACCTTGCTGCATGAGGCAAGCTCCTAGGCCATATTCACTAGCATAACATTGCACAACACAAATCTGTGTCTGGTCAAAGTACTTTAATGTTGGAGCTTCTTGGACCATCTTGAGCAACTTTTGAAAAGCATCTTTCTGTGGGCTGTCCCATACCCACTCACTATCATCTTTCAGCAAATTTCTAAGCGGTGTTGCTACTTCTTATAGTCTTGGTAGAAACTTTGATAAATACACAACGTAGCCTAAAAATCTCTTGACTTCTTCTTTTGAAGTAGGAGCTGAAAGTTTTCTTATAGCTTCTACTTTGCTAGGGTCAGGACACAACCCATCTGCTGTAATGAGATGTCCCATGTATGGAATTTTTTTCTACACCTATTTTACACTTATCCTTGTTAAACTTTAACCCTTTAAGCTGAGCTTGTTGCAGAAGGGCATTCAGCTTCTTGTCATGGTCAATCTTAGCTTCTTGAACGGTGTTTCCTTGTCCAAATACCATAACATCATCAGCTATTGCCACAACTCCTTCAAGGCCCTCAAGGTTTTCGTGAACTCTTCGTTGAAACTCTTCAGGGGCATTAGCAACACCAAAAGGTAGTCTAGTCCAACGAAATCTCCCTTTGGGGGTCCAAAACGTAGTTAGCCTGCTTGATTCCTCATTTAGCTTTACATGCTAAAACCCATCCTTAAGGTCCAGAACACTAAAGAACTTTGCTCCATATAGCTGTGGGGCTATTTCCTCAATAGTTGGTGCTTGATAATGAGATCTTTTAATGGCTTTATTCAGGTGAAAAGGATCTATACAAAGTCGTATCTTGTTGGGTGTCTTCACTACTACTAAACTACTGACCCAATCAGTAGGCTCTGTTACCTTGACGATGACTCCAAGCTGTTCAAGTCTATCTAATTCAGCACATATTTCTTTCTTCAATGCTAGAGGTTGTCGCCTGGGTGCTGCTATTGAAGGTGGTACCGACGGGTCAGTTCTTATGCTGCAAAGACCTTCAAAACACCCTAATCCTTCAAATACAGTAGGAAATTGATCAAATATCGTATGTTGATGTGTGGCTGTTTGGTTAGATGCTGTGAGAGCCTGGAAAACCTCTTCATCTGTCGTAATAAAACCTAGTCGAAGACAATCTGCTGCTCCTATAAGAGGATTTCTCTCAGAATTCAGAATTTCAAACTTTAAATCAAAAATATTCTTTTTGAATTTTGCTTTCAGGACAATGCTGCCTAGTGAGTTTTGGGATGACCCGCCATAGAAACACAAAGTAGTGGAGCTACTATTAAGTTTAAGATTCTCATTGTCAAGAATAGTTTTTAGATCTCGTAGCCCCATAACGTTACAAGTGGCACCTGAGTCAAGCTGGAACTTTCTGAGCTTTTTGTTGACCATCATTTTCACATAAAGTCGTTTTTTATACTGGATATCGTTAAGGTCCATCACTTCCTCTTCACCTTGGCTATCTTGTTTTGATTCACTGTCATTATCTTGGACCAGATTAATTTTACCGGAACTTCGACACACGCTGCTAAAATGGTTCTTCCTTTTACAGGTGGTGCAAACTTTGCCAAACGCAGGGCAGTTTTTTGCTCCCTTAATATGTTTTTTACCACAAAAACGACACTTCCATTTGTTATCTAAGTGTCTACTCTTTGCTTGAAATGCCGCATCTTCTGATTTCACTGTCATTTTTGTAACAAACCTTTCAGTTGTTTCATGATGCATACATATTTCTATAGCCTTATCAAGTTTTAGGTCTTTTCTACGCAAAAGTGTTCTTTTTAATTCAGTATTGGTTATACCTACTACAAGTTGGTCGCAAATTAGAGTATCTTCAAGGCCTGTCTTGTCGAGATTTGCTAAAGAATCAATGTCACACAATCGTATTTGCTCTTTTAGACGACCTATAAAGTCTTTAATCGTTTCATCAGTCTTCTGAACAATGCCATTAAAAATAAATCTCTCATACAAAGAATTGTTTGTCCCTAAAAAATACTTATCCAAAGCTTCAATTACCTGATCCAGGGTCGATTCATTGGAGCCAAGTATTCTTTCAATCAAACATAGTCCATCACGGCCAATTACAGTTGAAAACATGGCCATTTTCAGTTTAGGTGTACTTAACCTTGTACCACCTAATGCTCCTGCTTCAGCTAATATCAAATAGTTCTTCCATTGTTTCTTGAACACTTCCCAGTTTTCTCGTACTATGTTCATTTATGTATTAATTAAAACTATTTTAATTAAATAATCAATTCGAAACAAGATAGTGTTTATTCTAAGAAATCATAACATAATATATTTAACAACTAGAGATCAGCTGGTTATAGCAATACCAACACAACCTTTTAACTGCCAGGCTAGCACTAACTTAACTTCCCAACTTGTTTTTAAAATGAGTGTTGAATTATGGTACTGTTATTATGAAATACTCTATTAATCAGTTATTTACTTAAGCGAACCCAGGGTCCTTTTTGCAAAAAAAAATCTTTGAAATTCAGCAACCACTCAAACCGTTACACAATATAATTAATCCACACACCAAAAGGCGTCACTATCGCTCTCGTTCGCCTCGCTCAGTCGACGCTCGATGAAAGCCAAAGGACAATCTTTCATTAATAAACCCCGTTGAGGTGTAACGGCCAAGTCATCTCGCATTGTCTCCGTGATAGCCGGCCCAAGGCCCAAGGCTGGGGTCTGGGCCAGGAGTTTCAATCAGATTTACAATGAGGGAAGGTTCTTGGAGTATTTCGATACCACGGAACTCTTCCAAGAGGGCCTACGCCCGAGGGTCGTGACTTGCTCAACCTTGGAGAAAACTTTGGCTGTTGGGGGTGCGAAATCGACCTATGCCTAGAGAAATGAATTTTAATTTTGTCCACTACATTTAAATACACTAAATATTAAACATTAGATGGAAACCGTAATTTAACTAAATAATGAAGATAGAGTGATAGTAAAAGACATAAACGTGTTTGTATGTGTATGTTATTTAAGTGAGCATAAACAGCATAATGTAGCATTCTAGTTTCGCATTGTAGAAAATCACTCATTTCCTGGCGAATTTCAAACCAACGCGGGAACTAAATAATTTCCCTACATCATTGTTCTTTGGCTTTATCTGACCTTTTTGACAGATTCCAAACTAAAATAATTATAGAATGTAGGTTACGATTTATTTGTGGCATTTCATAAACCAAATCATTGAGATATTTTAATTATCTAAATATTATATAACAAAGTTATTCTTGGGAATTTCTTCCTTTGGTTCTATAGTGTTATTATTTTAAAAGATAAAAAAAATATAGTAACATTTCGAATATATACATATCACAATATGAAATATATATATAAAACAAGTTGAATATATACTGTGTGCAACTAACGACTACCTAACAAGCAAAAGATCAACAATAAACAACAAAAGAATAACAGAATTATAAACATATTTATGCCATGGGCACTTGAGTTTGATTCTACGGGAACAAATATACATATTTTTTAAAATATTTAAAGCAGAGAAGCGAAGAAATTCACCAAATTTATGATGATTCATCCATGAATATGTATAATATATCTATATACAGGGTGTCCCGGAACTCTCTACCAATATTTTAGGGCATTGTTCCTGGGTAAGAAACATACCTAAATATCATATTTAAATTGTCCGGAAGTCCTTAGTTACTCACACAGCCGCCATTTTGTTTTTTCAGTTATTAATTTTTTTCTAAAGAACGGTTAAACATATGAAATTGAAACTTTGCACAAACATTTATGACAATTAGACAAAGCTACAAAAACATTATGACGATTTTTCAAATTCATAAAACAAAATGGCGGCCATTTAACATTTTTATAAAATCAACGGTTTTTGAGTTATTTAAGAAACAAAATTTTAAATGGCCGCCATTTTGTTTTATGAACATGAAAAATCGTCATAATTTTTTTGTAGCTTTGTCTAATTGTCATAAATGTTTGTGCAAAGTTTCAATTTCATATGTTTAACCGTTCTTTAGAAAAAAATTAATAACTGAAAAAAACAAAATGGCGGCTGTGTGAGTAACTAAGGACTTCCGAACAATTTAAATATGATATTTAGGTATGTTTCTTACCCAGGAACAATGCCCTAAAATATTGGTAGAGAGTTCCGGGACACCCTGTATAAAGCCAAAAGTACCCATGAACTTTTGAGAAAACTACAAGTCACACCCCCATAAACCATATACTTAAAATGTTCGTCATGACGAGAAACCTTGCGCAAAATTATCCATTATTTCATAAATTGCCCTATAAGGTCGTAATTGCTTTCCAAAGGGAACTTTCCATTTACCTAATGTTAAAAATACCTCAGCTGTTATTATTTGTTTGTATTACCATTACTGTATTCTGCTTTGTTTATTTCAGCTTAACCTTGTGTTGGTTAGTTTATGGCTTAACTTAACCAATCAATAGTTTTATTAATACTTATGTAGTAAACGGGGTGGAGCCCGTGGGTAACAGCTAGTATATATTAATTGGTAATTGTATTGTTAATATATAATATATAAATATATATATTAACAATCAATATTAATTCGCTCAATAGTATACATAATCAAGATCGTGTAATTACATAGTAAAAGCACATGGTAAGCTTGATATGTTAAATAAGCAATACTATTTATCAAAAGTATTGCTTGCAAGTAGTATCCATAACAATCAAGCCCCATTTTATAATGGATTGTAATGATACGTGGTAAGTTTAACTCTTATGAAACGATTGCTACATCAATGCTGAGGTGGCAAGGGAGGTTTTGATTGTCTCCAGATTGTCATTTTGAGAACATGTGGCATAAATGCAAAAAATGTTCAGTTTGCAAAGAAAAACACACTTTCATTTCAGCGTCATCGACCTAGTTCAGGAACCACGTTTGTGACACTCTGGTCATTTGGTAAAGTTCCAATCATGAATATAATATCTAGTAAATCTCTACATAAGTTTAAAATTAGACTTAACACCGTGTTCTGTATTTTTAGATTTTCGTATTGAGTACAAAGTGTCTCATGACAGAGGAATTTTAAATCAATCTAGAAGTTTTACGAATTCTTGAAGTTGAACGTATTAAAACCGTAGTTGGTTTATCACATGACATAGTACTCGTATGTTTAATAATAAATTACTAACAAATATGCCTTTGTTGAGCAAACCTTCATAGTAGGCCGATTTACAGGAATTTAATTGTATTTTTGTTTAAAAGCTCATAAAAACTAATTTGTCATAACAACTATTGCTTAAAATGTTACGCATTTTAGGTGAGCACTTAAAACACGATATTGGACCAACGTTCAATTTAATTTAATTTAGGGATCAAAATGGTAGTGATAAAATCCACAAGTTTTTAAAACCACCAATAACCACAACAATTAATGAAAAGCAATTCTAAGAAGGGATTTGATAATGCACTTTTAGCGATTTTGGCGATTGCTTGAGTGTCTTAGATATTATTTTCTTGCATTTCAATACAATGTTTAATTTTAGGTCAGTGTTATCGTAACCTATTTTAAACTAATAATCCTACGTAATTATTCGATTACATAGACCTGTGTGTTGTTAACATCGAGGTAGACTTCTGGAGTGATCGCGCCCGTGTTGAAGCGAACCGTTTTTCGGTCCGGCCGCGAGTAGCTGTGAGCAGCCCGTGGTAGGCAAGAACGCCAGCGCGATTAATTTCATTCTTACTTTCACATCAGGTATATTTTTAAAACACGATTAACTTAACTTTTAGTGTAATTTTCTTGTCAGTGACATGTTTTATTTTATTTTATTAAAAACAAATTGGAATATTTCCCTAACACATTTGTATAATATTTTTAAACATTTTTTGGCTTTTGAAATAAATTTGGATAGAGGGTCATAACAGTCCAATTACTGTAATAATTAGAGATTGGTCTCATGTTTATAAATTAAAATGAAATAAAAGGCAATAAGAACACTTTCAACGAATCAAAATAATTTATTATTATTAAATATAGGCTACATTATCTATTTGAACTCAAATAAGATAAAAAACATTATATACAAACATTAACACCTTAATAACATTTATGTCTAGATTTTTAGATCTTAAATCCTAAACATTTCTAAACAAAATCAGTTTGGTTAATTTTTGTCTTAACCCAAGATTAGGCAAGTTGGAAGCACTTGTAGCTTCCCTGGCTTTGTGATGGCCAATTACCTTTAAAAATAACTACCAATTGCTTTAATTAGCATTACTCGATGGTTTACTTCGTCTAAACCATTTGCTGGGTGGTTTTTAAAACTCCTTAAACTCGGGAAAAGTAGTATATTTTGAGAAAAGCTACATTAATTGCAAGTAGATTATTACTTGAGCTGGTCTCAAAACAACAATAATAAAAATAAACGAAATAAAAATTTTCCGTTTGGATTGCACAATTTTCGAGGGACAGCCGGGCGTTGTAATGGTCAAAATTTGCTATTAACGCTTATTATTTCCAATCTACTATAATTTAAATTAAGTAAATAGGAAATTGTTTCAAAAACACTTGAAATATTATTCAAGACATTAAACCTATAATTTTTTACAATATATCCGAAAACTTTGTATTTATTTTCCTGTGGAATCCGATGGTCGTCCCCTTTGCTTGCCTATTTGTACAATTAATAGCTGCACATGATGTTACCATCTTGGAACATTGGGAACATTTTAAAACTGAAAGTCCAGTGCATTAAAATATCAACAAACGATGGCAGAGATGATAAGACGCCCAACTCAAGTGTGCGTTGCTCGTAAACAAACAAAAAACATCTCGATCCTATCAATGCCTGGCAGTGCTACCACTGCATTCACGAAAAATCCCAGATTTCGGGTTGTCATTCATGAAATTTACCCGTTAAAATCTCCAAATATTCTTCTTGTTTTTAAAGTATGGCAAATAATCAATTTAATTTGAATGAACATTGGTCGTTTGTTTAGCTGAAAACAAATTTATAAATTTAATCTTAAACTTGATTGTTAATTTTACTCCTTAAGTACATGTGGAAAGGAAAGTATGTATTTTCGATAAGATCCTATACAAATACTTATTAATAAACGTTCTAGATTGTTTTCTGAAAATGCATATCGACAAAGCTACACAACCGGGACCGGGTACTCCGGGAGTGGCCGCGCGGTGGCGGCGCGGTACCGTCCCACGCTCGTTTCCAAACGATTTAATAATGACGCAATCATTTTATCACAAATTGGTTGATTTGAAAGTTAAGATCAACTCATTGGCTACAACTTTCCCGCTAGAAGTTTGTTTGTAACCCAAAAATAAAAATTTTCCTCGCTTAGTGACTTTTCCATGTCAGTCTCTGGTAAGTCTTCTATATTTTCAATTATTAAAATTCGAAATAATTATTACAATAAAAGATATTTATACTGTCAGAATCCGATGTTTATGTAGATTAAGAATATATAAGTTTTATTTGACTGGAGCTTTTCCGTCGAGCTACAACAGCGAGTAAACTGCAGCGCGCACGATACTGAAATACGCCCGAATTCGTTCTTGCCTACCACCGCTTTCCAGCACGGACCGTTTTTGCCCCATTTAGCGATCACTCCAGAAGTCTACCTCGATGGTTGTTAATCCAAAAATGAATTTAAATATTTATAACTTCATTTTCAACCTAACAAATGTGTCTAAAATCGAAAATATATATACAGAGTGTCTCACCTAAAGTAAACAAATAGCTAACTTTTGTATTGAGAGATATAGAGTTAACTTCTTATGGGACATCCCCCTTTATTTTTTTACATATAGTATGGTTTCAAATTTTAAAAATATGTCTACCATTTTCCAATATGGCCGACAACTTTGTTATTTCTTGGTGTTTGGTCGAAAATTTGATTTCGGATTTTTTGTTATTGTTCAATTATACTAAAAATTTGAGATACAAATATATAAGAAATATTTTTTATGTTGAATAGGCTATTAAGGGAGATATGGAGCTTGAAAGTATTACAATTGTCATATTTTTGTACCAATTCACAGGGGGAATGGGTAATTCGATTCTGACTAAAATTGGCATTCAGATGTGAAAAAAAGACAATGAGCACTAGCTATTTAAAATAATTTCTTCTAAGTTTTAATTTTTTATTTATTTTTAAAAGTTTTAAGAATATTTAAAACAAAAGCTATTTTAAAATTTTTTAAAACAATTTTAAATATTCATACATTTTATTTAAAAAAGTAATAAAAAGTAAAAAACAAAAATAATTTTAAATAGCTAGTGCTCTTTATCTTATTTTTTCACAGCAGCTTTCTGTAGTATAAATCAGTGCAAGGAAGCCCACGGGTGACTGTAGGGAAAAGTAAACTAAATTTGACTGATGCAGAATTTATTACATCGCATAAATGGAGAGGATATACAGAGGTGGCAAAAGAAACACGCGTTGGGTATAAAAGGACTACACCCACTGACGGACAGATGGTCTCACAAATAAGATTAATGAGCCTCTCAACCAGTGCTATGTGACCGAGATTTATATAAATACCTTCAGAGACATGCACTGGGTAGCGCGGTGACTTCCAGTTAGATTTAACAAGATTCGGAAAAATGTGGTGAGAGGGCTAACAATTTAATATACAACCGATAGATCTAATACACACATGGCATTACATTTCTGTATGAATATAATATTACAATTCCAAAAATTGAAATCACGAATGAATCTGAAATTTGATTTAATATTTACTTGTAATAATTTTCACTGCAAGAGAGTTAATTTTTTATTTATCAAGGCAATATTTATGTTTGTAGGCAAATTAACAATTAAAATGGTTTTTTGAGACTATTTGGGGTTTTCTTTTCTTTTTTTGTTACCAAGAATAGGTATAGTTTTAGTTTATATATATGAACTATATATGAATAGTTTATATATATGAATAGGTATAGTTTTAGTTTATATATATGAACAAACTAATAGAGTTTTAAGAAAATATGAAAAACATCCCTACTGTTTACTGCATACTGATGATCTTTTTCTTACCCATCTTCTAAACTATTCTATATGGTGGACTATTCATCCAGTAAACTATATGTAGTGGATACTTCAACTTACTGCCGTCTACACAAGGATGTTGAAACTAAAACATGGAAACAATTGTATTCGTAGCAACATGTCTATCCAGAATGTTCAATATTTATTTTATGAATTTTGGACAGTTTGTAAATCAAAACTATTTGAGATCCATGGGAGATATTGCTGACTGAACCCTCCTGACAACCTGTAAGGTCTCAAAAATTTAAAAGTGTGTAGCGATACAAAATTTGACACCAGTCTATCAAATCTTTTTACAAATTTTTGATTTTTGAAAAAAAAAACATATCTTTCTCTTTTTCATAAACTCCCCAACTAAACAATGCAGATGTTTTACAATACTTTTTAAATCTAACAAACAACGTAGCAAAACCAACTATTCACCTTTCCAATAGAAAGAATATACAGAAGGAGTAGGCCTAGTTGGCATCACTGACCCCAAAATAAAATGTAACAGTGCTACAGGACTTGTAGAGGATTTCTTAAATCGCAGAAAAGATCAAACTACATTACACCAAACGAGAAGACACTCACTCTCGTGTAGTTTTCTCTGCAGATACCGTCAAAATTGAGTCAGTTCTAAAGACAGACGCTTATGTAATTGAGAGATGCATGCTCCGGCCCAGATACCCGAGCCTGACTATTTCTGGTGATGACGTCACAGCACCCATACTTGGCCGTCGCGGCGCCTCCCCTTCCTGCAGCAGACCTACGACCAGGCGTGCCGGCGCTGCAGACCGACCTGCCTAACGGTACTTGCAAATGTTTAGAGTGTTTTCAAGAAAAGGACCTTCGCATTTGAAACTTCACCTTGTAAAGAAAATGTGATGAAAATTGGAAATGTTCATAGTAAATAAATGAAATACACAGAAATAGTTTTAATTTCATGTTAGCAAACCTAACCCAACCTGTGCACCTTTTCATCAATCATGCACAAAACTCTGTGCTTAGAGTGTTTTCAAAAGCCTACTAACCTAAAAGAAACTAACCTAAAAGAAACTAACCTAACCTCAATCGAATTAATAGTGGCTGCTCTTTTTTATCACCAGTAGAGTAACCAGAACGATCCTATATTATTTAATACCTTAATCACCTTCCCAAGAAACAAACATTTTGTACCAAAGTTCATAATGTTCATAAAGTTCATAATAATGGAGTGAGACGATCAGTGTAGTTTTGTTATAGTTGACTATTAGGTTAACCCGTCCGATTTTGCGCAGAAATTAAATCAGCATGTCTTCTTTGGTTAATTAACCTATTCATTTGTTAAACTAATCAATATAAGGTAAGTAATAAAACACTTTAAACCCATTGTTAAGCTGAAATTCACTATTCAATAATTCTGCTTGAAAACTATACATTGGTAGTATAAAACAGATTTTCCTTGTGTGTCATCATCTATAACAGACATCCTTGTGCCATCGAAGCCTTAAGAAGCTTTCCCATGTGGGGAAACATTCTTCAGAAGTTGTTACATTACCTTTGTCAATGTTTTCCTTGTGTTTTTTGTCTGCATACAACGAAACCCAGTTGAGAAACTAATAGTCGATGCATCTTGTTAGTCTTATAAATACAGATTCAAATGGTGCTTTGAAGTATTCAAAAACGTTACCGTATATTTCCTTCTAAAAGCTTCGGAATCAATATATTTCGGTGAGAGTGAATAAATAATGATTTTGTAATTCCGATAAGGAAAGGTTTATAAATATTAAGACATATTTGAGGTAATTCACAAAGAATTTCTACTTCTCGGTGCAGTTTATTTATTTCTCTGAAGGTTTCCCGAATTTGTTTTCCTCCTGCGACGTAGCCCCATTAACCAGTTTAGGTAGATTTAACCAAAAATACGACATATACATGAATACGAAAATAAATACATAAATACACTGAATAAACACTAAACAGTGTCTTTAAACCCATATCAAAAGGAAAATTTTCCTCGTCAGGAACAATCAGAGTGTTTCTTTGTTCAACCAGTAAACAACACGGGGTCAAAAAATCTTAAAAATCGTTGTTTTCCTCATGTGTACACGCTTTCGTATTCTTGATATTAGATCTTCTAAATAATCGTTTTTCCTAATTGAGCGGAGCGAGCGAAGCTCTTATACGTCGACTCTTATGCATTTCGTAATACGCAAACTCCTCCTAGACGGCTGGATCAATCGTTTTCAAATTGTGCATGGTGATAAAGACCATATCGGTGAGTGCCAACATCTATATGGCGTTAAAAAAGTCTCTCAGGAATCCGCCCCACTGGGTCTCAAAGTTTCAATGTTATCCTTATGGAAGCAGTATTTGACACATAAACAAAGACAATGATCAGCTGTTGACTTTTAAATGCAGTAGATAAATAAATAGCTGATAGCATTATTCCACAGATATTAGAACAGAAACGGTATGGATCATAAATATAATCAAATGACGACACTAGCTTGAGGTCCGTGACGTAGGAAGGGGTAAAAGGAAGTAGTAAAGGTGAGCAGTCTGGAGTGTGGAAACTGTTTATGACGATTAGATTTAGGTATCTGCATTTCTAAAATTCTATGGGAAAACGGGTCCGCGACGTAGGAAGTGGTGAAGGAAGTAGTCAAGGTAAGATGTCCGGAGTGTGGGAACTGTTTATGACGATTAGATTAAGGTATCTGCAATCCGAAAATGCTATTGAAAGGGAAGGAAACAGGTCCGCGACGTAGGAAGTGGTGAAGGAAGTAGTAAAGGCGAGCTGTCCAGAGTGTTGGATCTGTTTATGATCAATAGATTAAGGTATTTGCAATCTAATAATGCTAAGGGTAGGGAGGGAAACAGGTCCGTGACGTAGGAAGTGGTGAGGGAAGTAGTCAAGGCGAGCTGTCCGGAGTAGGGAACTGTTTAAGACGATTAGATTAAGGTATCCGCTATCCTAAAATGCTATGGGAAGGGGGAAAACAGGTCCGCAACGTAGGAAGTGGTGAAGGAAGTAGTAAAGGCGAGCTGTCCGGATTGTGGGAACTGTTAATGATCAATAGATTAAGGTATTTGCAATCGAATAACGCTAAGGGAAGGGAGGGAAACAGGTCCGTGACGTAGGAAGTGGTGAAGGAAGTAGTCAATGCGAGCTGTCCGGAGTGTGGGAACTGTTTAAGACGATTAGATTAAGATATCTGCAATCCTAAAATGCTATGGGAAGGAAGGAAAACAGGCCCGCGACGTAGGATGTGGTGAAGGAAGTAGTCAAGGCGAGCTGTCCGGAGTGTGGGAACTGTTTAAGACGATTAGATTAAGATATCTGCAATCCTAAAATGCTATGGAAAGGGAGGAAAACAGGTCCGCGACGTAGGAAGTGGTGAAGGAAGTAGTAAAGGCGAGCTGCCCGGAGTTTTAGAACTGTTTATGATTAATAGATTAAGGTATTTGCAATCTAATAATGCTAAGCGAAGGCAGGGAAACAGGTCCGCGACGTAGGAAGTGGTGAATGAAGTAGTAAAGGCGAGCAGTCCGGAGTGTGGGAACTTTTTATGACGATTAGATTAAGGTACCTGTAATCCTAAAATGCTATGGGAAGGGATGGAAACAGGTCCGTGACGTAGGAAGTGTTGGAGGAAGTAGTGCAGGTGAATAGTCCGGAGTGCTCACCGGATTTCTTTATTGATTGCTCAATCTATATATTTAATATTGTAAAAAACAGAATTTTTTACCGAGTATATTAAGATAATTGGCGGGTTAGTTATGTTTTCGTAGTTAGGAAGGTCGCAGATTTGAGAAAATGCCATATATTTTTAGTGTTTTTGCTTATATAATCACCATCACATGAAGTCATCTAATGCAGTTACTGAATCAGCTAAAATGGTTGAATCCGAAACTGTAAGGGTTTATTTCTAGATTATCACTAGCTGGAACTGTAACGCTCTATTTGAGAAAAAGCTAATGACCATCCCAGAGGTTTTAAACTTGAAATGTAAATGCAGGCTAAGGCTTCCGAAAAGACCTAAAATGACATCTCTGTCACTCTGTGTTTTTACTCTCCTAAACTACAAAACAATGTGTAGCCAAATTAATTATCCTATTATTTATATCCGCACAAATGTTGCCTTCTCTTAAAACTGTAGGTAAAAATGATTATGAAGCACGAATCGATACATATTTTCGATACGTGCAATTGTTTACAATCGAAATTTAGAACTGAGTTGACAACAGCTGATATTTACTCCATAGAAGCTAAAAAACGATGTTTACTCCCTAAAGAGTAAAATTGCTACTTTAGACCCGCAACGCATGCATTAAAAACGACTGTTTTTACTGCAGTATGAAAAAAAACAATATAATATGAACTCTTGATGACTCCGCTCAATTTTGTGGATGCCTCTGCGAACGCGACCTAGTTTTACTCTTAATCCATAGCCTACATTAAAAATTATTAATTTACAAATGTTAACAAGAATTGTAAATTATGTTTAGATTTGGAAACTGACCTTAATTTTTTTTAAAGTCCCTTGGGCTCTGCATCAGTGGCTTTTAAAGTCCCCATGTTATCATTATGAATAACATATTTGTTTACATTGTGATCAAATGGTTAATTTAATTGCTGTTTATATTTTAGTTGCAATTTAAGGAAAAGTGTGCTAAAAGAATTTACTGACTTGGTTGAAATGAAACATTTACTATTTTTTGATTGGCGTAAATATTACAAAGGAAGAAAGCGAGAAAGCTTGGACAATTTGATTTACTGAAAATAAAACTGAATGAACACATTTCTTGAAAAAGCCGATTTGCAAACTATGGAAACATAGGAAAGTCATAGAACACCACCAAGGAGAAGAAATAGAAATACTGGAATGGTTTTTTTTTTAAATTTATAATCTTTATTATGGACAACCTAATGCAGCTATGACTGGGAAACACTTTGTAGAAAAAAACACAAAAACAAGATCAGCTTTTGAAAAATGATAAGATATTTACAAGAAATTTTGATTATATTGAACTGTTATGTACGTCGTGAGAGTACTTCCATAATCTATGAGTCGATTCTTTTAAGGTCATTGGAAATTATGACCGTTATTTGTTTTAAAAATGAGCCTGTAATACCTCGCAATTACTCGAATTCGAGCAACAGGTACACTAGTAAAAATTCAAGGCTGGAAACACATAAGCATACAAGTTGTAGAAATGGTTTGGTATAAATTAATACAAATCTTAATTAGGTTAAAAAACAATTATTATAATTTAAGTTCTCCACATAATACTTTGGACACTAAACATTGATTTGCAATTTTGCCTAATGGCAATTATGTTGGATCTTTACCAGGTAATAGCTTTAAACAGGTTTAAATAACACATGCAATATTTGATTGGCCTGGATAAACAATTAAACCCAATTAAACATTGAGTGGAATATACGAGTATTCAATAGTGATTATGTCCTTGTTACGCAATATATGATAATGATAATTAATGCTGATTACTGTACGTTACATGTACTTTATACCTACTACACCGAGAAAATGTAGGAAATTATTGATTAATCTATAAAATATCAAATTTATGGATTTTTAGTTAAAATATATGGATTATTATTGAAACCTAAAGACTGGTGTTTTAGCTCGGGTTTTACAATTGTTGTGTTTAAGAGGACATATGCCGATGGAAATAGAGTTGGAAGCTCAAACAATCAGTCATCTGAGATGGGGACACCCACTAGGTGAGTATGTTAACCTTATTATGAGTGAATGAGTATAGAATCGTGAGATGATCTGTGTAGTTTTGCTACTGGCTAAAATAAGCTGGTTCATCAGTCTCATATTTAAATCCAAACGATCAGGAACAATTGGGTCCGGTTTCGAAACATCAAAAAGCTACTGACTTTTTCAGGATCTAGATGCATTGGTAGTACCATTGACTATGGATACTGAAGCACTAATCCCATCTATATGGACCAGCTGTCGCAAATTTTGTAAAAAAAAGAACGTGGTTGTGTCATTCATTCACAGAACGTGCTAGTGACTAAAACTCTATTTTCGACCTTATTTTTTGTTACTGGCCAAGTTGATGGGTCATAATAGTTGCTATAGCTCACGAGTCATTCCATTTAGTTTGAATTGTAAAAAAAAGTGTATTCGACAGAAATCAGTAATTTAGATCAGCACAATTTGTCGGTGGTTTTGGTGAAATTTGCGATGATTTTGGTAAACAACTGGCTAAAAATTTAACATAGGGATGGAATGTCTAGTTTTATTAATAGTCAAAGGTAGTACTGTATGTATAATTGATATAGCGTTATTTCAGAGGCTATTATAGTTCGAAGCAGAATTATTCAGGCACTAGACTATGTTGGATATCGGGTTGAAGCTTAGTAGTTTCGTCAACACATTTTTAGTTTGTCACAGAGTTAGATATCTGTGGATATTTTCAGTTGTGTCAGAGGTCTGTCTCCGGAATTCCTCTGGTTTATTTCCGAACTGACAACCAACCATCTTGTTGACAATCTCTTGAAAATTTCCGAAATTTTGTCCAGCTTCATTCCACGTAGATTTATTTAATAAAAGAAAGACCGACCAAAGGTAAGTAAGTTACCGAACGTTGCTGAGTGTAAAATATGTATTAGAATATGTATAGTTTGTTTTAAATATTTTCACCTACATAGTTTAGTTATAACCCAATGAGAAGTTTCTTTCGTATAAACCTTTGATACAAAACACAGAGGAACATTTGTAAATTTTTTATAGAAGACTCGTACCTTAAATTTTATACTCGTGTCGTTGACACTATTTACGCGAGTTGCGTACACCACTTTACCCACGACAGTGTTTTAATTACTAAAGACCACTCATAACTTCTAAGAGAGGTTATGTTTTCATTTAACCTCTCAAGGCCACAGACAGTGATGCAAAGAAACATTGTACCAAACACTAATTGCACCACTCAACAATTAAATTGGTGTGAACAGCTGATTAGTTGAAAAGTTGGAACCATTACAATTTTACTTCTTCTCCCTCAATCCTTGAACCTCATTGGTCCGTTACCTGAGTTGTAATGAAAGTAATCAATGCTGTTAAGAGAAACTTTTAAATTCAAAGAACTGAACTGAAACTGCTACTTAAAAAACCGGTCATAGATAAACGTTTTTACCTAATAAAAATCAATTTAATCACAATCTAACTCATCTAAAAACGTTTAACCATAAATCTTAGCTATTTCCAATATACAAAGATATTAATAACAGGTTTATCAAGTTTGCAAGCAAAGCTATATAAACCTGCGGTAAGTGCGTTTCTCTATTTTCCTGTCGGACAACTATAACAAAGGTGTTCTTTTTAGGTTTTATTTTGCTAGTGTCGACGACAGTGGCATTTTTATAGTAAAGTAAATATAAACGCTTTTGGGAAAGCGGTCAAAACCAATTAAAGTGTTTTTAAAAGTTGTACAAGAGGTCCGTTGGGTAAATCTAGAGAGAAGAAGATATACCTGCCATTAAGCAGTAATTTTCAGATTGAGGCTATGAAGGATTGTCAATATAACAAGCCAGTGGCTGGCCAAATTATTAAAGTGTGGGATATCAAATCGCGTGGAACGATATCAAATCGTGCAAATCACGGATTATTTGCATACTTAAGGCTTGACGCTGGTCTTAGGTACAAAAAATATTATTTTGCCCTCCTACACAAAATATTAAGCTCTCAAATAATTAAATCTGTCCCTGTGTTGAAGATATTCCTCAACAGCATACAAACTGAGTGACATAGATTATCCCCTAACTTACTAGTATTAGTTTATAACTATATTAGTAGTAATTTATAGCAAAAACTCAGTAAAACGCAATGGAACAAACATAGCGTAACGCCTGACTAAATCTATCAATAATAATAATGTTAAATGTTGCAATAATATAAACATTAAAATAATTAATATTAAGTCTAAAAATTTAAACACTTCTTAAACCAAGTTTCCTGAACATAATAAACTTAATTTAATAAAATTCACTCGAATATATTAAAACTCACAGAAATGAGGAAACTTCGCGAGTTACGTTGTAAATAAAGGTGCAATAATTTAAGCAAGAGGAAAACATCAAATAAGGACATGGAAAAATGTAGACACGTCATAGTCGTCATAAAAATAATTTGTCTTTCTCGTTTAAACAAATCTCATAATTTGTCACCATTCTGAGATCTTTATCGCGCTCTTTCAGTCTGACACAGCAATATATTAAACCTGTATATAGAATTTATCTCATATTTAACTAAACCATTTCAAAAATGAATAATGAATAAAATTAAGTTTATTTCCCACAAAAAACCACGATAACAAGATATAGAGAAATACGACTGGTTACTTGATCCAGTAGTGTATCCAGTTTGTTTATAGTAACTTATCAGCTAACATAACATTGTAATTTATACTCAATCAAAATGTCACGTGGTGACCTTATACATAATACGTGAAGGCGATTTCTACGAAACACTACCCCTCCGTTAATAATGGACGGATTTTTACAAACGAGGTGTCAAAGTTAAGTATTTGTTGTGTAGACGCCTTCTTTCACCAATTCCTGTAATACAAAACTTCGGGCGATGCCTAATAGACCATCAAAATCCCAATGTATTTTTTATGAAGAAAAGATTTTGTTTACTTAAAAATTAATTACAGCTGTCCATAGTAAACACATGATACACACAAGAGCGTTCGTTTTAATCTTTTTCCACCCTTTTTTATCTTAGTAAAGGTCCCCCAAAAATGTATTGACAATAGCAAATGCCCTTTTAAATGTGTAATATAAAACTGAAAACCAATCTAATAATAGCATCCAAAAATTTAACTAACTGAAGAGAAATGAAAAACTGAAATTTAAAACAAACTCGAGGCTGTAAACACATCCTGGATTTAAACTGACCACAAAACTAGGAAACCCCCCTGAATACAAATCTAAAACTGGAACAAGACCCATTGAATAGTACTAATTTGTACTACATAAGTCCAAAAGTGTTTATGCCGTTTAAAGATGTTCATGTAACGTCCACACATCTACTTATTTCCAAATAAATTAACTCTTGACACAGTGTCTGTCAATTAATAGTTTGTTGATCCGTCCTCATAAAATGGTGACGTAGGAATTTGAATTTGAAATGTTGATTCATGAAAAGTAGTACCATTTTAAATCTTTGCGTATAAATAGCCTTAAAATCCACTTAAGACTGTCTAGAAATGACATATTTTAAAAAGTGGAATTCCTCTTAAGAGACATTTGTTTGTGTAGCAGGTCAAATAAAATTACCGTGAAGCCCGTCTGAGAGCCAGCATATTTATGCCACTTGTAAATACATTGGATATCTCCCTGCCTGAGCAGAGCTATTTTTGAGGGCGGCAACGTCAGAAGTGATGTCACAAAATTAGAGGGGGGGGGGGCTTAGAGCCGTGTGCAAAGTCTACCCAGTACCCCTCCCACCGCGCGCTGGAATATACCGAACCGACTGATGTTTTTGGAACGAAGTGTAGTGCAGTGAATTAACAGTGTTTGGATTAATACCTGTGTATGGCATTTATGAGTATCAGCATAAAAAAAAGTGAGGCAATGAAAATTTAAAGATTTGTGCATATCAAACTGCATAAATATAATTGATTGAATAAAACTAATGAGTGGAGGTAAAAAAATCTATAGCAGTCAAAAAAGGATACCAATTGCAAACAAAATAAGTTTTAGTGTGACAGGAAAAAACGTTACCTTAAAGACAAATCTACGTAATTCCAAAAACACCATTTATTAGTCAAGTTGTGTATGGGAAAGTATAACATGATTATGTGATGTTTATCAAACACAATTAATTTAGTTATGTATTTCTTGGTGTTTTCATTCTATCTTCAGGAAATCGTGGATACTATTTATTTCATCCCTTGGTATTAGCCAACAAAACATTGTAACATATAATTTGAAAAATGTTCTGTCATTTTTGTTGGCGAACTTGACACAAATTTAGCCATAATTTTTTTTATTTGAGCCGTATATGTTTTTGTGCAGTATTATTCTATTAGCTGTATATTTTCTGTCTACATGTCGCTTGATTAACCACATTTTAAGGACAAATTTTTTATATGAACTATTGATAATTTGTTAAAATACAACTAGTTTTGTTGTGATAATATTTAACCGATACGTGTGATAATATTGACGATATCAGACTTTTTATTTTCACTTTTGAATACATGTCGGTAGCAGTTACAGTTCAAGGAGAAACACTGTATCTTATTTCACACATTAAAAACTACTTGACAAATACAATACACGAAAATAAATGTATATTTTTTAATAGTGTAGTTTTTGGTTGGTACTAAGTGCAAAAACTCAAAAGTGCCGTATGCAGAAAAATTTTCAAATATGTTTCTATGTTTTAATATCCAAACATAAAAATGGCTTTTAACCAGAAAGTAACCAAAATAGGTAAAAACGAGAATTGAAGTCTTTTCCACATTCCATTTCAGTCTACTAAGAAAAATATTATATTTAAAGAAATATCGCCATTTTAGATTATTGTGGTGTACAAACAACTTATTAAATTGCCGCTGTGTACGCTCTAAAAAATGTCACCCACAAATCCCACCAAAGTTCTATGGTTGGCTTTAAAAGCTATCAAATTGAACTAAAATAGCTTGACAAACACTTAAGTAGAAATAGACAAACTCTGCATGACGAAATAGTTTTTTTTTTTATGTAAAAAATGTAACACAAGTTTTTTTAACAAGTTTCGTGAATAACCAGTTAATGTTATTTATTTGTTGTATGTAGGCTACATATTCTTGAGTAATGCCATAAACTTAATTGTAAACGTATAAAAAACAGGTTAAAGCTTTAATAAAAAAAAACTGTGTTAACCTTTTGAATCTGTCTAAAATTGGAATACTTTAACAAACTCAGGGATTTGAGAGCGCCAAAATTACTTTTCAAGCCCTTGTAAAGTGTTTCTTACGACAGTGTAGGATTAACGTTATTTTTCATACAGTCAAAAATTTTATCTTTTAAAATATTACAAACAAACGACAATTTCACTGTACGCCGTTCTGATTAACTAGAGAATGGCTGTAAGTTTTATAATAAATTAAGTAGTTTACAATACCGTAGCTAAAATCCCACTTAGTTACTGTTCTTCCAAACAGATAAAATAAATATTATTTCTGGACCATAAAAATGAGAACACATTTAACGAAACTTTTACTAAAATTGAAAAATATCAAAACACCCTTCATGGTCAAGGCTAAACAATTATTTCGTGTTCAACACTTTTAACTAATCATTTTACCACACCAAATACAAAATAGGTTAGATAATCGACTGAAATAATAGGGAAAGTTGAACTTCCTATAGTGTGGTGTCGTGGGAAATCAAAACTTGATATGTAATCAGTTAGTTATGCAGCAGAACTCAATTATGTAGACGGATAGCGATGATCCGGTGCCAAAACTATGTAACACGACCTGCCTTCATAACACATTCGATACGTAGTTAAACAACATTAGTGACGTAATGATATTACGACTTATAAGCTGTAACGAGTTTTGAAAGGTAAAAATAATTAAAATACAGTTATAATTTATATGCTGGTATTACAACTCCATTGCAAATTATCGCAAGGATAATGAAATCGGCTCTACTACGTTGGGAAAGTGTTTCGTAGTTTGTGGGTTTACTTTTGAAGATGTTGTAAATATCGTTAAAGAATGTGAAAATGTGTATGAAACATTGTAATTATTATGGTGGAGATGTGAAAATCTATTTGAGACATGAAGATGAGAGGATATTTGGTGAAGATGTAGTGACATTTTTTTACCCGTTTGCAATTTCGTTATAATGTTATGTAAATGTCGTGAAGTAGTTTTGAGGATGCGAAAACGTTTTGGAGACTTTGAGAAGCTGATGTGAATGTGTTTTATGGGGGATGTAATGAAAATGTTTTGTACACTTTGAGAATATGTTGTGGGGATGTTATGAAAATGTTTTGTACGCGTTGAGAAGATGTTGTGAATGTGTTGTGGAGACATAGGCCTAATCAAAATGTTTTGTACACGTTAAGAAGATGTTGTAAATGTGTTGTGGAGATGTAATGAAAATGTTTTGTACACAATGAGAAGATGTTGTGTATGTATTGTGGGGATGTAATGAAAATGTGTTGGACATAATGAAAAGATGTTGTGAATGTGTTGTGGGGATGTTATGAAAATGTGTTGTACACAATGAGAAGATGTTGTGAATGTGTTGCGGGGATGTAATGAAAATGTTTTGTACGCTATGAGAAGATGCTGTGAATGGGTTGTGGGGATGTAATGAAAATGTTTTGAACACGATGAGGTGTTGTGAATATGTAATGGAGATGTTATGAACATGTTTTAAAACGAATAGAAGACGTTGAGAAAATTACTTACACTAATAAATTAAACGATTGAAACATCCGTCTATGTAAACCGTAAATAACCACTCTACTTTGAAACACCAAGCAAATATCTCAACCCAATTGGTTCTTTGATTTACTCCAATACCTCGCCAGCGTTTGTGGGGTCGCATTATTTCTTTTTAATGGACCCATTACAACCTATTAAAAGTAAACTTACACATGAGCATTATAAATCTGGGCGAATCACAACAGAATATGCTTCTGGATCTGATAAACAGCTGTTTGGCAGAGTCTGGAGTTTTGGCCAGAATCATGATCTAACTAGCTGTAACCCGCGGGCTTTGCCCCGTTTAACTTCTTAATTTTCAAGATTATCTCGTTCGCATGGCTCAATCACGTCCTGGTTGAAGTTTGTTCGCTCCGCTCACTCCCCTTTAGGTTGGAGCTCGTTCGCTACGCTCACTCACCTTTAGGTTGGAGCTCGTTCGCTACGCTCACTCACCTTTAGGTTGGAGCTCGTTCGCTGCGCTCACTTGCCTTCAGGTTAGCTCGTTCGCTACGCTAACTCGCCTCCAGGTTGAAGTTCGTTCGCTACGCTCACTCACCTTTTGGTTGCAAATTAGCTGTTGTCATAAATTATGTAAATGTAAAAGAAATAATAGTGCTGCACCCTGTTGGTAATCCTTGTAACTTTAATGCTATTGAACATCATAGAACAGAACCAACTTGTTTAATTGAAACAGCTGTTAAGATTCAATAATTCCATTTCTCATAAGGTTAACATGGGAAACTCCGGAGCCACTGGGGCGGAGCCCGAAAGGATTTTTGAAATAAGAATATGCCTATATGTTAATCGGGAATGTGAGCTATCATCATGCCAAATTTCAGCCCAATCCGACCAGTATTTTTCGCGTTCACTTGTCACAAACATACATCCATACATCCATACATCCATACATCCATACATCCATACATCCAAACTTTCTCATTTATAATATTAGTAGGATTATAACAAGTTTGCAGAGTGTTCTTCGCTGTTTGTGGAAATAGAAACTGCTGTACTAACAAGAAAATAGATTCAGAATGTCTGTTACCTTTTAGCTCGACAGCTGGATCGTTATTAGCTAAACTACTTTGTAAGCTGATGGCATTTCTGAAATACTTTAAGTTCTTTAACTTGTATAATAATTGGGTTATCATGAATGTGAATTGAAATTCAACTGGAATTTCGCATAACATATTAGTACTGTAACGCATGATAGACAATTTTAATGTTTAGTAAATAAATCAATGAAGTATTCATTTTGCTGTATTCTTTGTTTACTTCAGTATTGAATAATTATTACACTTAATAAGGGTTCTTTGGTAACACCTATTTTTCACCCTTCCTACTTTAACAAATATCTATGATTGAGGTGTAATTTCGGAGGGACGAATGGAAACTGAAAGTATAAACCGTGCAACAAAGTATAAACGGTGCGACAAAGTAAGTAAATGCAGCAATTAGCAGTTTTCTGTACTATAATCAGTGCAAGGAAACCAACTTTGTCAGGTGACTGTAGGAAAAGGTATTTTTTGAAGTGCTTTCCCCCTAGAGTTTTAATTATTCCTGGAGTTTGCTTTCAAAGCTAGAGTGATAAACTTTCTAGAAACAGTATCAAATGTGAATTGTAATTTTACAGCGTATCCATAAGTTGAATCTTAAACCACAGTCAGATTGTAAGCGAGGGATCAACAATTTATGAAAACGAATTTCAAATGATTTTCATTTTTTGATGATTGTAAGATTATCAAGGTAAATCACTCTGAATAGTACGTATGTAAAATGAACAAATTTAGTAGTTGTTACGATAAATACGATAAATTAGTAGTTTATTCGCCGAATAATTTTCTTAAACAAACATAATCGTTGAAAGGTAAAGAGTATTATTTGTTTTGCCTCGGAAACTAGTTTTGACCTTCACGAAAAGCCTATTTTGTGCTCAGATACTCTCGTCTACTCTAAAGAGCTTTCCTCGAGGCAATTAGTCAACAAATTAAAAGGGAAATTCACAAACAACCGGGAAACGTCACATACATGGGCATATTATGAACTGGTTTAACACAAAACCGGGTCTAATAAATCGAAAAGCTCTAAATATCAAAATTATGTATTCCCTAGTCTAATAGAAGTTAAAGTCATAGCAGGTGTTGTTCTATTGTTTTGTATTCCCTACAATATTTCCTGATGATCTAAAAGTTAAGCAATTGGCATAATCTTTTGAGGTACAGTAACCCTAATTGTATATTCTCCAAGATAAGTAAGTTACCTGGCACCGGTAGTTATGTAGTAGCATACTTCTTACTTGATTCACTTGTATGGCTCCATACTGTATTAAATAATTAAAATACAAATTACCTAATTTATTTTTAGTACCTCTGTCGATGGATGAAAACAAAGTTCTATTCTTATGTTGAAGTAGTAGACAACTAAATGTACTGTAGTCAAATTGAATGACCTACTGAGAGTCATTATTAGCGACTTATGCCGAATATGCCAACAAGTTGACTAATCCAATTAAATTGAACACTAAGAGTAATCCATAGCAGGGAATCCCTCAATCTCTGCCGCTGATGCAATACAATTTTAATAATAATACAACAAAAACAGTTTGAAATAAATTCAGAATGGTAGTAGCCTCAGAATGAAACATATTCGGTTTCAAGCATACCTAACATCTGGCTCCAAATATCTAGTGTGGATATGACACATGTAAAACGGATATAGGCTTCATGTTTACAAAATGATATGAGCACATGGACGACTACACAGCTCGGCATATTGCGACAGTAACTTTTAATAAACAGCGGTAGGTATTTGATTCTTTGATTCTGCCTGCAATGTTCCAAGTTCCAAGAATTGGGTATTGGGTGTGTTCTAAACGGGACAAAGTAAATTTCTTTGCAAACTACTTGATCAAGGGTCCTCATTTGATATTCGTATGGATTATATAATGAAGAATAAGTTTCACCAATTTGGAGGATATTATTATAAGGAATACATTTATTTAGCATTACGATTGTATAAAAATATAAAATAGTCCATATGTTTTCAGTTTACGCATTTAAATGTACGAGAATTAGGTGTGTTACTTGGACAATATTTTGATATAAAAACTGCTGAAAACGTAGAAGAAGACTATGGTATCTTGTGTATAGTGAAGATAATCTAAAACACCACGTTAATCATCAATATTTAAATAATGAAACTACACAAACTTAAATAACGAAATTGATTAAACGGAACTATTTTCTTCCGCCAAATAAACTGAAGGAGTTTACAAGTAGGAAAATTACCCATTCTCTCCACTACTTCAACCGATTCTTATTTATTCACTGTACTAACGATCTATTTAGCCTAGAACTGTAAGTATTAACATCCGTTTCTCCTGCTGTATAATTAATTAAAGAATGAATATGACAACAATGATACCATGAGAACAGCTGATTGAATACGTGAAAACCAAACTATTTGTTTTACTGTAGTTGACTGAATAAATATTAGTCTTGACAAATGAACATAATTACAATAATTGGGAGAATGCTAAGAAAAGACGGACAGCGTTTCGCTCCAATCCATCATGTAGCTAAGTTAAAACTTTGTTATAATTAGAAACAGCTGTTTCCGACCTTCCATGCCTGCACACTTGCATCGGTGTCCAAGTATAGGCTCAATTATACATTTAACTAAAAAACTTATGTACTTTATAAAATTGTTTCAATGGCAAATCTGATTCATTTAACAATTATTGTTTCATTATATATACTGCAATGACTGCAGTAAGTATAAGGATTCATATATAAAATAATTTGTTTGATTTTTGTATTAAGCTAAGAAAATATTTATTTTTATATGCATATTGGGTATCAATTTAAAGGTCTTATCCTCTAGATGTGCCTTTTGAGGGTTTGGATAATATAGCGCGAAAGCCCTTCGAACTATTAAGCTTTGCAGATTTCAGAGTTCGTGCTGAGTTCTGTTGTCAATAATCGGAACTTTTTCAAGATTACATTTGTTTACATCAACACGGATGGCCATGATACAATTGTGTTTACAACCATGCGGAAATTGGGATATCGTTACAGTTAGTGATGTTTTAGTGAATCCAAGTAAAATATTGTAATTAAGTCGCTGGCTGTTAGTTTTTTTTACACAATCACAAAACTGTACTCAACAGTAGCTAACCCATCGTTTGCATTAGCTTGCATTGATATAAAAAAATAAAATCAGTAATAAAAGATATTTACATTACTTTTAAACATGGAAAATATTCTTGGCTTGGAAAATGTCACATTAAGATTTCATTGGAGTCAGTCAATACTATCGATATTATTTTATCTAGACCACAAATTCCATATCACTACAATGAAACAAGTGAAACAGGTGAATCTAACATTAATAAAAACACGAATACAGTTAAACCTTGATAACAAGACCCTCATGATGATTATTAAAGACTTGTTATTGAGTTGGACTTCTAATCGAAAATTTCACTAGCATGTGATGAAGGGTAAAATAAATAGTAGGTTATTTGAAAATGACACTTGTTATCAAGGGTGACTTGTTATTGAGGCTCATGTTATCAAATTTCCACTGTAAAAGGAATTATCAGGCGCCTGCAGAACTGGAGTATGCTTAGTTCCCAAAATGCAAGACGTTCGCAGCTCTGTTACAAATGCAGGCGCTAACTGTGGGATTGTTGACATTTTGTTAAATTTTGAACTGTAATACAGGTCAAAATGGATAACAACCAAGCTTTATCTTAAAATAGTTTACGCATAAAAAGGCTCGTACCTCGTGTCGTTAACAATATTTACGCGAGTTGCGTACACTACTTA
Organism: Macrosteles quadrilineatus; assembly: GCF_028750875.1. NCBI lineage: Eukaryota > Metazoa > Arthropoda > Insecta > Hemiptera > Cicadellidae > Macrosteles > Macrosteles quadrilineatus. The sequence goes on along the minus strand of NW_026542595.1, from coordinate 167,688,113 downwards.
ACCTACGACGGTGTTTTAATTACTAAAAATCACTACTCATAACCTCTAAGAAAGGTTATGTTTTCGTTTATAACCTCTCATTGCCACTGACAGTGATGCAACGAAACATTATACCGAACAAACAACACAATTGCACCACTCAACAATCAAATTAACCTGAACAGCTGATTAGTTGAAGTTCGAATTATTACAATTTTGCTTCTTCTCTCTCAATTCATGAACCTCATTGGTCCGTTATCCGTGTTGTTATGAGTAAAACTATGCTGATATGAAAGTAAACACTGCTGTTATGGGACACTGTTCAATTCTAAGAACTGAACTGAAACGGCTACTTTAAAAAAACGGTCTAGGTAAAGGTATATTATATAAAGAATATCTAAGGTTTGCATTCATATAACCTACAGTAATAGGCTATGATACTAGCTTGATTTTTTGCATGACAAGATTAGACACACACTGAATATGTCTCGGTATGCCAGGGCCGGATTTAGCATTTTTGCGCCCCTAGGCCCAAATAATTTTCCGCCCCCTTGTCTGGTCACAGTTACTTTCCTTCAAACCTTTATTAAAAACTATATCATGCCCATAGGCCTAAGTTATTTGCTTGAATACCACTCCTCGTTGGAATCATAGCAAGTTTTTTTTTTTAAGAGTTGACTTGTTTAGCCTTAACAAAATGCCGTCTTAAACATTTTTAGCAATTGTATGCCTTTAATAAATGCTCACGTTTGTGGCCGTGGGACTGAAACAAAACAACTCAACCCACCGAGCATTCCTGCAAAAAAAAACATGACCATTGATTCCAATTCCACCCAGGCCCAAAAACATGAACTCCATACAGTACGTGATACCATAGATTAAACTCGTTTAGTAGATTTGTCATCATAAAAAGATTAGCTGAAAACAATTCTTGTTATTTAAGGAGTATTTTTTATCTATGTTTAAACCTAGTTTATCCAAAATAAAACGACCTAATCGTCAACTATAGGTCGTCTCCTGTTTACATTACAAGAAATTGAAACACACATCATAGAACTAACCCTAAAATAATAGAAACAAAATTACGTCAAAACTGTCCAGTGTCAAGTGTCACCAACATGAACTAGACATGAAACAATTTTGAATTACTGTACCGGTAACAATGTCACAAGAAGTCGACTTGAGTTATATTTAATCTATGGTCGTACTGCATCTAGGTTATATTTCCAAATCAAAACAGAGCAATATCCCGGCCAACCATACCGATTAGGTCTGAGGAGAAAATGATAGCATTAATGGTGCTTTGGAGGGTATTGAATTTTTCTAAAATCTAATGCACACTGAGATTAATATTTTTTCGTTAATTTTAAAGGTAAATTCATCGTTCTCTTAACATTCAACACAACTTATTATATATTTTAACTTGATCCTACAGATTGTTGTAAACTAATCAAAAGGTTAGTTAATAACTTTTCTTTTGTGAGTTGAGGGTGGTAACAATGTCTAGCACGCATGCGCCCCTAATCATTCTGAGTAGTACCGAGCCCGAGCCAGCATAGTGGCAGTGCAGTGGCAAATAATACGATGCGTACCCCTTGGGCGCTCCTACAGCCTACTCCCGTATAACCAATGTTCGTTACCAATTTTGTAACGAAATTGATGCGTAATTCTGGAAAATAGTTTAAATTTCCTAACAATTATTTCTTCTCATGAACTTCAGAATCACAATGCTTTGGAGTTTTTTTTAACAACTATGAATATTTATTTTTATTTTTAGATAGCCAAGGTATAAAAAAATTTACTCTCGGCCGTGCGCCCCCTGGGACCTTGCGCCCATAGGCCCGGGCCTACCGGGCCTATTGGGAAATCCGGCCCTGCGGTATGCTGAGAAAATATAGCATCGTCGGAGTAAACGATTTTCAAGTATAAATTTTTTTTTTAATTTGGACCAGGCAATTAATGTTGCGTTATAATGTAATAAATATTGTTTAAAATAGGAATAGATTAATATTACTAAATTTGAATCTATTTTTAGTTGTAGTTACAAAAATTTAACGTGTATGGTATGCGAATAGAAGTTGTTTGTGTGCGTACATAGAAAATCTTTAAATATTTATAAATTATTGTTATTTGAAGTACTGTACGTCTAAAAGAATGTTTAGTAGTATATAAATACAATCCAAAATTTTTTAATAAATTTGAAAGCAGAACACATGAATATAGATCGGTTTTGTTTATCGAGTACCTATTGTATATATCGAATACGAGTGAATAGTGTTCAATGTATAAGCCTGTATTGAGCCTGTATTAAGAGCCTGTATTGTTGGCACGCAATCCCAACACATGTATGTTGTGCTTGCTACTTTGACTGAGTTGAAGGCGCTCCTTTAAGCTGATGTAACCCTTATATTACATTATTTCTCCGTTAACTAAGCATTTCTTCATTATTTTTTCCAACCAAATTAAATGTTCAAAACTCTTTGTTTTCCTATCCAATGATGTATTTAGTTTTGTTTATTTTAATTAATATTAAGTTTACGTGAAAGTACACTACTTTCATTCTAACAATAAATATTCACTATGACATTTTATTAGGTATTTGAATATAACTAATTGATATTTGATATAGGTAATTCAAACAATGAGCAAAAATATTGAGTAGTCTGTATTAAAATATTATTGTATATTTTTTCTTCAACCGAAGTAAAATTACATTCACTAACATATTTTGTCATTATTTTCAAAATAATTTTGTAAACTAACACTATACTGTAGTTTGATTTTTACACCACCTTCAAGTTCAAATTTTAAAATAGACCTGGCTTTCAAATTTTACCTAAATAATATTTATAGTCTTTGCATTCATTATTGAATGAAAAGAAAACATACGGAATAACATCTTGGTTGTTGTATTTGTATACCAGCTATTTACAGCTACTTTTTCATACGTAAGTGGAGCAAGTGTTCATAAACAGAGAAATCCCTCTTCTTCTAAAAGACCTATCCATCCTTATTTTGTTTTCTAAAAATGATCTTTGTTAAGGCAGGTTCTTAACAACTAAATGAAGGCATTGCATTACCTTACATAATTGGTCATTGATGGGGTATCAAACGTTATAAAACAGGTCTAGGCCTAAAAGCTTAAAGTAAATACAAAAATGTAGATCTATGAAAAAAATGAACAGCATGTTTTTAATCTAAAAAAAAAAAAAAAAAGCCCTCAAGCAAACCAAAATGTACTGCCAACAAACATTGTACAACAAGTACTGAACCGCTGCCAGACAACAAATTCGCCAATATTGAAAGTGGCCAAAACACGACAAATTGAGCTTGTAGAATCTTTGAGGAGTGATTAAAAGAGGAAGAAGTGCACTAGCTATTCTTGTAGCTTAGCTTGTGTAATTCTCCGAACTAACGATGAGTACCATGCTGAGGTTAAAAGTCCCCAGGAGCATGTGTGTAAGCCAAAACAGGGATAAAATCATTAACACTGGTCCTCTATGAAGTAAGTTGAGCGAAAAAAAAAAACAAACAAAAAAACAACTTGGTTGTTAACAAAATTGACAGCATAGAAAATTTAAAGAAAACTAGAGGACCCATCCAAAAAGTTTAACTTTTTTAGAGGACCCAACTAAAAATATAATATCCATCAAGAACTAATCAAATTTATGAGTTTTGATGAGTAATACAGTATCTTGATACTGATTCAAACGATCAATAGCTCAATTTAAAGCCTATAAATACTGATTATTTTGAGTCTAAAACATACATGAACAATACTGAAGCCATTGATTTTTAGTCATAGAAAACCCTTACGAAAAAATGTTTATGTTAGTTTTTCTCCTTGCGTTTGCTTGAAACTCGTCCAATTTGAATAACTAATACAGTAGCTTAAATGAATGCAGGTATTTCACTGAAGTTCCTTAGACCAAAATAACTGGTGAAACACATCTTAAATTGAAGTAAGAATTTGAAAATGAATCAAATTATTTTTTTCGGTCAAATAATACAGTAGGTAAATATATGCCGATGCATTTACTTCGATGGCCGATGCTTGATGTGAAATCATTGCGTGTATGCCTTCAATTTAAGACCTGAATCATGAAAATCGGTCGGATAGAAGAGCCAAACGCACTCGGAAAAGAGAAACCAAATAAGAAATACATCGGGAGAAAATTTTGTTGACGTATAAGCCGAGTGGGGTTAAAGATAAATATATGCCCATGCTTGATGGCAAATCTTTGTGTGCATACCTTCAATTTGAGACCTCAATCATGAAAATCGGTCGGGTAGAAGAGTCAAACGAACTCGGCAAAGAGAAACCAAATTTAAGTTCCATAAGAAATACATGGGGAGCAAATTTCGTTTACGTATACACCGAGTGGGATTATAGATACATTTATGCCGATGCTTGATGGCAAATCTGTACTTGCATACCTTCAATTCGAGACCTCAATCATGAAAATCGGATATAAACAAACTAAAATAAAAATGGGGTTATTGATCACTGGTCATCGGTAAATCCCAAAATAATTTCATTTTTTATTGTTTGGAATTCAGCAGCGCGCTTCAGGTACGTCCGATCTTAATAATCAAGGGCTCAAATGAAAGCTGGTATTTCACTGAAGGTTCTTAGACCAAAACATATAGGATTACGTAATTATAACTGAGGAAATATATCTTCAATTGAAGTAACAATAAAAAAAAAATCTAATTTATGTTTTTTCGTCAAGTAATATTGTAGATAAATGAATGCTGATGCTTGTTGGCAAATCTACGCGTGCATACCTTTAATTTAAGACCAAAATTATGAAAATCGGTCAGGTAGAAGAGCCGAACGGACTCGGAAAAGAAAAACCAAATTTATCTCCCATAAGAAATGTACAGTGAGCAAATTACGTTTGTGCATAACTCGAGTAATACGTCAGATAAATGAATGCCGATGCTTGATGGCAAATCTACGCGTGCATACCTTTAATTTAAGACCAAAATCATGAAACTCGGTCGGGTAGAAGAGGCGGATGGACTCGGAAAAGAAAAACCGATATATTTTAATATATAGATAAGATAAGCCTTAAAATAGTGATAACATAAGTAATTCTACTGACTGGAGTAATTGAACCAATCTGTAGTTCAAAACTCTATTTAAAAAAAAATGAAATAGTTTTTTCAAAGAATGTGTAACATCCTATTATAAAATGTTGTCTACCCATCTTATTCTGTTCCATTAACACACAAGTAGGGGGACACAGTAAAGACATGACAATAGTAGGGTCTGTTTGAGAAACAATGTCAACAAATGATTAGAATTTACAGCAACAACAAGAGTTAGCTTGACAACCAAGTTAAAGAGGATATTTGCACCTTATTTGAATATCAAAATGAAATAAACCAGACCGTGTGGGTTCTGTTCAGTCTTGCTTCACGCGGTGAATAATTTCACTACATTATGTATAATTCAGTATTTATATTACAGTAGATTCCCTCTTATCCGGACACCTTTTAACCAGACATCGGTTTAACTGGACTACACTCGGCGGAAATTATATCTCTTTAACCGGAAAATTTTTTTTAGCACATAGGTTTAACTGGACTACATCAGCAGGAAGTGGGCGGTACTGAAACGACCGTTTTCGTGGTTAAGATTTGAGACCAGTGATCATGTGTCTAAATACAATACTCTCCTAAATTTTATCATTTATCAATTTATCTAATTTATCATGGTTTCCCTTCTATAATCATACAAAAACCCAAATATGTTTTAAACAAGTATTTGAAATGGGAAAAGGTTGCTATTTGCCTGATATAAGGTCCATACCACAGAGAATTCATCTATTCCATCAATGTTGACATGAGCTATCTACCGTTTATTTTAGTCAAGCCTCTCCAACCAACCTCCTCTATAAAAAGGTTGACTCGTCATTAGTTGAATACTAAACCTTACTGAAAAAGGTTTCAAAAACTTGTTCTAGGAATGTTTTCTCCTTGCAAGAGGGATATCCTTAAACTCCTTGACCATTGATTAAAATCTAACACAATGAACATTTACCCTAACCAAGTGCGCGCCTCACAAACTTTACATTTATGTTGATGTTCGTAAATTTTATGGTTTTTCAATTAATATGAAGTATGCTTAAGTGGATATAAAGCCGAGTTTTCCTAGGAAGCAGAGAGCGGAGAGAAGAACGCGGAGAGCGGACTCCTCTTGTCTCAGGTAATTTAATGTTACTGTTTTCCTAGAAGCGGAGCGGAAAGCCATGTTAATCGCTTTTCTGCTTTCCGCCCTCTGCTCTCCGCACTCCTCTTCCGCATCTAGAAAAACCCGGCTTTAGGCTTTCTTATTAGTCGATGTTTTGAACCTAAGAAAGTTTTATTTTATCACAATCTGAGAAAAATAACTCCTTGATGGTTTTAAATTGGACCCAGTTGTCCCATGTTGGGCATAATACGTTTCTAGCTAAAAAGATCGTTCTTTCTTATTAATAATGCTAAAAACGTATCACACCCAGTTATGGTCCCTCAAATGGTGATATAAAAACCAATCAATAACAGTTTGCGTTTGTTTGTATACTTTTGTTTGACACTTTTTTAGAAAAGACACATATAGCTGTAATATTAAAGTGATATTAAAATTCAGAACACAACTTATCTGTGTGTTCACTATTTCCGCACTCAATACCGAGTCATCTGCATAGGTGAGTCAGCTGCTAAATTTGTACAGAGTTTGTTTTCCTCCGAGGAGTCAGAGATCGAAATAACATCCCATGAGGTATGAAATGAAGAATGTCTGATAGTTGTGATTATTTGTTTTTTTGTTTTAGATAAAGTAAAAATCAACAAAAACAGCAAAATATACCCTTCTGGAATTGGTGCTATTACTAATTGAATGATATTTCTGAAGGACTCAATTGGCATTAAAAATATTGATAACAATAAATTTGTTTGGTAAACAAAAAAACTGCCAAAACAAGAATATATAAAGATTATGGTGATAATAAGTACGATGTACAAGATTGGCTGATGATTGACAAATGTTTCTTTTGTTATAAAATACATATTTTAATTTGAGAAAAAAAAAATTGTATTAATGCTGCAGTTCCAGGACAAAAAGTATGAAAAAGGCTTTTACTTGACTTTTAACTAGTCACATGACAAAACAAAACCACATTTCAAGATAGAGGCATAACCATTGTTAGTTATTTTACAGCGATAAAAATAACCTTAAGAATTAATTAGGTAACACAAACACCGTAAAGCACATTTGTAAATCTATAATGGATGAAATAACACATTTAGGTTTGCACAAAACAGGTAAAACTTATTGTCTTTTACCTGTTGGACAGCCATCCTACTCTATCAAGGATCGGAAGATTTGAACCACGAACAGGCAAAGTCTGCAGAGGATTGGCGAATGGCAAGTCGGGGAGCGACTGATCAAAAGTTGTCAACCGAGTCCTACTTCTTGAGTCTATTTTCTACTACTTTATGTGCTTCTGTATCTAAATTAAGCAGTGAAGAAATATTGTTTGCTAACAAACTGCAACAACCGCATTAGACGAGATGCTTCTATTGCCACTCAAACTGAGATTATTCATCTGACCAGAGATTAGAGAAAACAGAACTGCAAATATTTCAGTGATGTGGTATTTTAGCAATGTGGCGTAGGAGCTAACAATTAATCTACATATAAAATGATTACTAAGATTAAGTGAAGGGGTCTGGGATTGATTTGTATTCAATATAATGTGTAGATTTACATTCTTGAAACCTCTAGAAATACTCAATAGTATTCCCTAGATTTCATCTGATGATCTCACACTGTCATATAAGTAAGTCACACTCTTTGCAGTAACTAAAACTTTACCCTTCATTCTAATCCACATAAACCACTTACAGTATTTACTAGCCATTCGCAAAAGTGTTTCTAAAACTATTTTGTAATTCCAATATTTTTCCGACTCATATTGTAGTGATTTACAAATTTCTTAATTGTCTTTGTTGTAATGGTTTTGCCTAAATTTTTATGAAGAAAACAGGATGTGAAAATAGACATATTAAAGTATTTATTTAAAAGACCCAAATAATAAGTAATTTTGGATGCAAACAAATTGATAGACGAATCTCAAAATAAATTGCCAACAGAGTTCATTACTTTTACAAAAAACCTGACAATCTCTAATCTGAATGTAAAAATAACAAGACAAGAGACAAGAGGAGACTAACAGACAAGAGAAAAGAGACAAGAGATGAGATAGACACAAGAGTTTTGTAGCAGTGGAGATGAGCCAAGTGACCAAAGGTCGGTTGTTAAAACCTAATGACATTGTGTAACTGTCCACCTGTTCGATTATTTATTGGTAACTTTGTCACAGCAACTAAACTTAATCTGGAAATAATTTTAAACATCACTTCCAAAAAGCTATACAAAAAAGTGCAGTACAGGGGTTTTAGCGAATTTCCCTATAGGGAAGTAGCTATTACCGTAGGTCTCATGGTAAGACTTAGGCCCGGGACCGATTTACTTTTTCATTTTGATGTCCCCAGAGGCCAAAAACACCATTCGTTCAAATTTTTATATATGTATATATATATATATATATGTGTCCGTGAACACGATAACTTGAGTAATTTTTATCCGATTTTGATGAAATTTGGTTTGAAGGTGTAAGGCGGGATAAACTTGAATGAGTTCGCGATCCAGCATGATCGGACCATGGGAACAGGGTTTTATGGGGGGTTTTATGGGGTGAAAATTGGTTTTTCTCACTTTTGATCCTCAAAACACAAAATTTCCCAATTTTTCTCTAAACCTTCTTAAAGAGCTTAAAAGAACAAACAATTCAGTATATCAAAGTGTTTTTGTACGGTTATTGGTTACAGAGAAAACTAAAAAAATGGTAAATTTAAAATTCCCATGTTATTCTTATGGAGAATATTGTAAAATGTTGTAGTTTGCTTGTTTTTGGATATATTTTGATCAAACTTGGCAAACTTATTTATTTTATAGTAAGCTATCAATATTTTACTAAAAACACACTTTATTAGTTTCCTTGTAGCAGCAAACCTAGGTACTCGTTAAACCTAATATTATTTAAATAGATCAATTGAAAATCAATTCAGCCAAATGGAAATTCGCTTAGACGGCAGGTTTGCTGCGGCGGGGGTATTATAGAATAATTATGGGAGAAATAATCTGTAAAACATGTATGAGAACTATCAAACATTTGCTACTAAATCACTGCATCAACAACGAGAAAAAAAATCAAACATTTCATTAAATCAGCTGTGTACAGTTTAATTGTTGTAACTAATTGGTGGATTATGGTTCCCAAACAAGTGGGTTGTTATCGATGCCATCCAAGAAGAACAGACTTGGCCCAAAGTAAATTTTTCCGGTGCCAAGTCAACAATGTTGTTCATTTGGAAGAAAATAGATTTTCATCTCAAGAAAGGAATCAGATATACTGTCCACTGTTACAAGAGAAATGTCCAACTTGAGGAATGTAATAGATTGTCAAAAGTATGTGAAGAGCAGCTAAAGTTGGTCCTACAGTATATTAGTAAAGGATTAAAGTAGAAATAGTGTGAAAACCTGTGAAAAATCTTTATCATTTCAGAAGTTAAATGAGATACTGTAACATATTTTCTAGTTATTTTTTTATCAATAACCCTGGAATAGACCATTTCTCGTATGAAATAGATTGCTGGATGGATGTCAGTATAGCAACATGATTACGATTGAAGAATGTTTACCATACATGGTAATATATGTATAGAAATGTATACTTATCTATATAATTTGGTAATAACGCAACAGATTCTGTTATTAAGTCAGTGAGGTACGTGATGGAAAGCGTTTTCTAGAATGGAACCACATAATGTTACTACTAAAATCCTGTGATTATGATTTTGAAAAGTAGTTGGCTGTTCACACCATTTGGTCAACACGTTAGACATAAAAATAAAGCATCCGAGCAACACATTTGTCCACAACAAAGACAAATATTATAGCGGATTGGTGCCAAGAAATTATTTGGGTGAATGGAAACGGGTAAACATCGTCTGCCAACGCCTGGAACTGGCACTAGACCTACACATGTCATATGTCTTGACATCCGTCAGACACATATGCCATTCAAACACGTAATTTCAAAATTAAAACACTCATTTACAAATAATTACAAAAAACTTGATTTTACTATCCTCTTACTAACTTTATAGTATAAAATCTGCGCAATAAAATGAAAATCAACTAAACATTAGTTGTAGAATCACATCTAATTCTTAAGCCTTTTTATTTACTAGCCATTCTAAGATAATTCAAAATAATACTCACAGTGTAATTAAAATAGCTTATTCCACTGGAAACCAGCTGATATGCCTCGGAAGGAAAATCGAACAAAACCGCAAAGCCAGAAACGTCCGAGCACTTAGCTGCCGTGTGAGAAACCAACACCAACTCTGGGCCCAACCGACTGCCATCAAAACTATTTTTGGCTCCCTCTAGCCCCTATTTGTTAGGGATTTCTCATAACTATAATTAACACAGGGTTCCACTGGACAAGAATTTCAATAGGTTATTAGCCTTTATTGATACATAATAAACTAATCAGCTGTTTTGTTCGTACTTCCTAATTAATTATGAGTAAGTGATTAAGAGGGTGGAAAAACACTGATTACTGAAACTGTACAGAGAGCAATGTTTACATTGTTTATCAAATCATGGCTGTATTAGTTGTGATTCTTGGAAAAGTTATGTATCCCTCATATTCAAGCTTGAATGGGTGGATGATAAGAGAAGTTAAATTACTTAATTGTTTTTTTCCTCTGATAATTAGACGATAAAAATATCAGAGTATCCAAGGGGAAAAATTACAGTGATAAAATTTGTGGATATTTATAACTCAGTTGAATTTACTCTACTTTTGTTCACAAAATTTAGGCAGTTTTAGGGGAAGAAATCTATCCCCTCTACTTGACCCTTACCTTTAAAATATTAGCTCAACAGCTGATTAAGCAACATAGGTAAATTAAGAACGAGAAAACTCAAACTTCTCCTGAAACTGCCAAAATATTGTGAACAGATTATAAGAAACTAGTTATTCTCATTGATACTAATTTGAAATAATAACTTCGCCAATATATCTGAATTTTTAATTTTTATTTAACAATTATTTTTAATTATATATTTATTATTATTATATAATAAATATTTAATTATTTTGAATAAAAATTAAAAATTCAGATATATTGGCGAAGTTATTATTTCAAATTAGTATTAATTCCAATATAAACAGTTCTTCTTGAAGATTCTCATTGATGTTTAAGATCCCCTAAAACCAATCATTTGACAACCATCTTGACAAGTATAACGCAAATTCTAATGAAATTTTGAAATATTTGTCATGTGTTTGTACTTGAAATAGTATCAATAATTAATTGATTGAACAAATAAAGAGCTTTCAAATTTATAAAATGCAAAGCTGAAGTAATTGTATAACAAGTCACCTTTGTTTAGTTGTTTGAGAGTCAATAAAAACTAAGCAGCATCTTCACAGTAACCCATGGCAATAAGTACCTATACTTCCCATGAACATTATAGCTTCTAGGTTGAATCCTTTCACCATAAAAATTCACATAAGTGAAGAATCCCTTAATTTAACATTTTTACATTTGTATGTGTATGTTGATGATTATGATTAAAATAGAATCATTTTTCATCAAAACAAATGATAAAATATGATTTACTGAAGTTTGTATGGTCTAAAAGTCTAAAAAAAGTTACATTTTGAAAATTTTACCCTTACTTAAAAAATAGAGAGATCCTCAGATAAAGATGGAGTCTAGAATGTGACAAATGTGGGAAGAGTGGGTGGAAACTCTTTCGCGAATGAAGAAGTTAATTTTGCTTGAACTCGTAACAAGATTTAAAAATATTATGAGACGTCTCACTGTCCAACGTAAGAAGTCAAGGAGTGGACAGACATATGGAGCCTGGCCAGAGGAATTTGTCTGGAATTACAGAAAACATTAATCTATGGAGCACGGGTAGTTGGGAACCAACGACAAAGTAATGCCATAGTTCAATCTTGCTCTTGGACAAGCAGAAAACTAACCCAGGGGAAATGATGGAAATTGTGTTACTTGAAGTAGTTAAACAGGTTAAATAGGTATACCGGTACGCACCCCTGGGACCGCCCTTGCAATCAAGAAAATAGGTACTTAGGAAAATAAATATCTAGTTTAACATTTGACTTCACCTTGGTTACAAAAAAACATAGCAGCAACAGATAACTTTTGAACAAAGACTCATAGATAAGTTACTTAGCAACAAAACTCATATTTGAAATGAACTTCAAACAAGTCACAAGCTCTCTGTATCGTGAGTAATATAATAAGAAATTGAAGAGTAAAACCGTAATTAGAAACATGTCAATAAGTTTTATCATATCCTTAGCTTTGCATGAATTAATTATGAGAAAGTGTAGATTATTTTGGACGCTTAGCTTTGTTAAACTCATCCCATTTCTATGATAGTAGTTTAAGTAGTTTGATTAGCCATAACTTTGATTTCAAATGTTTTTTTTCTGATTGAGATAGGAAATTCTAAATTATTTAAATGTACAAAACGTCAAATTGGTTCATAAGGAAAAACAATTACCTTCTGGCCCATTTTAGGTTTATTATTGGTATACTATTGGTTGTTTCATGACTTTATAGTTCCAAGCTCTAAAAATCACTGTACTTGCAAACATGAACACGTTTAAAAATTACATGAAGGAATGTTTTAACTGCATGGTAGTACTGCATTTCATCAACACTCCAATCAATACATTTTGAAATTTAAATTTCTATATATAAGTAAGTTCTGAAGATGTCCATTATTATATTGAATCAATATTGATTTGAATCAAAATATTGAATTTTTATTTGTTTATACACTTAGTTATCAATAGCTAAATAATTTTGATTTATTTTGGAAAACCATATGTTTTATTTGTTGTTTGTGTTCATAAAATAAAATAAAAATACTTTAGCCTATACTTTTAATTGGTAGATTTTATTTTGAACGGAAAGCTATAGATTTAACCTTCAGTATCCAATCATCAATGATTTAAATGAGATCCGATGAGGAATGTTTTGCTAATAAAAACCAAATTTTAAACTTCTTTAGTACTGATTCATATATTTCCAAAATGAAAATGATGTTGAATTAAATTAACACAATGTTACAAGTTTTTAATTCTTTCTACCTAGTTTTTAAGTAGCTCAGTGTCTCTGATGAAAGAAAACAGCAATAAGACCAAAAGGTAAGTCTGTTTAATTATTTATAGGCCAAATTTATCATGCAAAAATTGTTAGAAGGTACCTATTATTACTTCGTTGTTTTAAAGCTTATGTGTCTAACATAAAATTAAAATTTTAAGAATCATTTACTAGCTGGTTGAAGTGTAAATGTTGTTTTTATATTTATAAGGATGGTCCTCGTGTTTTGAATAAGCTTAAATACTTTTTTTTACGAGCAATAACAAAATTAAGAGACAAGCTTTGATAAATAATCGAGAAATAAACAAAATATTGCCAGTAAATGTTGGTTATGAGGTTTAACTTTACAAGATAATGGTAGTCAGAATTTAAATAACTGCAAACACAGGAACATTATCTTAAAACTATTTGGGTTAAAACATGCACATATTTGGGTCGCCACCTCAATAATTGATAATACAAGATTACACACATTAGGGTGTGTATTCAAATTACCAGGGATATATTTAATGGAGCATGTTGTCAAATTGGAATCTAGGATCTCTGTTTTAAGAAAATATTTATAAATCTTAAATTTTATCGAAGATAAAACAAAATAATGAAGTATACAATATTTACTGCTTTTGGTTGTTCAATGACACAAAATCCTATGAAGGAGCAGTAAAAAAGAGGGATCATGTACATTACAATATTTATCACACATGTTTCAGTTTCGATAAATCAAATATTAGAAATCAACCTATTAAAAACACATTTATTTAACATTAACGCAACATTATTGACAACATTATTAACGCATTTAACACGTGCTTTAATTGAAACTTTTCACAACAACTTTACCTCAGCAAGTATTTAACTTATGCAAGTGGCAGAAATTATGTTATAAAATTCCATTTTTATAAGGAAAATACTTAAAAGTATTTATATATCCTTAATCATATTCGTTAGGTACTTAATTGACATAATACTTTGAAATAAAATAAGTAGGCCTACCTAGTGTTATCTTATTAAAAACATACTCTCATGTTTCTTTTTATCTTGTGTTTCAGATTGTTTGGGAAGAGACGTACAAATTGCAAGCCATGTTAGCTACCTTTATGCAGCTATTCAAAAATCTTCGAAGGACTCTCGACACACACACAAACTAAACCAGGGTGGTCCAAAGGACATTTTGCCGGTTTCCTCTTAGAGTCTTTTATAGGACTCATTGGAGACTGGTGACGTGTCGGCCCTGCCCCATGCGGTTACTTATCTGATAGAGCCTAAACGTTTTCAATGCAATATTCATACATGCAATGTTCATATCCCTGAAAACTTCTGTCCTAGTTACTCTATGAATATTCTCTGATTTTCTTCACATGTTATTTTACGACTCGCTTGTCTTGACCCGTAGTGTTCAGACCACCTTGCAACCTCCCTGTGACATCTGTCACCGTGACAAACTACACATAGTTGGGTGAAGGAGTTACCCGCTTAGGAGCCTGGTAAACACACTTTAAGACCCATTACACCTCAGAATAGTAGTTTGTTCACTCCTCGTGAGTGGACCAGAAATGTTCTAGGTGTCAGACGAGGCGACTCACACAGTTCACACTCCGCTTCAACAAAGTATTTATTTCTACATGGCTGCAGATTAATAAATGCCATCACTCTGAATTTGGTCAGAAATTGGAATGAAAAGGAAACTTTGGACACAACCCTACAACAGGTAGCTTTCCATGTTTATTTTGTTAGCGTTGGTGTTTAAGGAATGTTACATTTCTAGGCAGAAATAAAAATATTAAAAAGTAAAATCTTTACAGATAATCAATCAGTAAAAATCTATTAAATGTCTTTCTACATCTCACAGTAGCGTAGTTAAAAATACAGCCATCGTTGAAACCAAAAGCAATGTTCCTGCTTAAGAAAATATAATTACTCATTTATTGTGTTCCTAAAGACAAGTAAAATTGAACTTGTCAATAAAAATTACATCAATAGTAAAATATTCCTAATGACTATAGTCCCTTCAATAACAGTTCTAATACTAGTTGATTAAACATAATCCTCACTTAAACGTGTTTTTTTCTTCTAGACAAGCAACAAGAATCATTTTTCAACTCCCTTGAAACTTCTGAGCAAACTATCAGAGAACAACTCATCCAGTTCATCTCCATTGGATTCCAAATTTAAATCAGGTAAATACACTACACAAAAATAACTGTATCAGGCTCTATTTCCTTCTGTGGCTATGGGTAAGTAAACATTTTTAATATTTAGTTAACCAGCATAAAAACTTGTAACATTGTGATTCATCTTAAAGAATATATTTTTATTATCTAAATAATCCTATTAGTAAAAGGCGCTGAGTTAAAACTAAACAAGATTTTACTTTGTTAATTGTACTGGAGAAGGGAAGTATGATAGGCAGGAATGAAATCTGAGGTGATAAGATAACGGATGTACCTACTGCACTGACCACCTGCGGTCTGAACTCCGTCGGGTTAGCGGCGTCTGTTACTGATCAATACCACAAGTCTCAATAATGCACAAACTTATAATAACTTAAACATAGGATTTCCTTAACCTTAAAATAAACTGGGAAGTTTGTACACATTAACCTAGGTAAATTTAATTTTAATTTCTCAAAATAGCTTAAAAATTGCTCACATGCGCACGGTAATTTTCAAATTCTTTTGGGGGGAAGCCCCTAGACCGCCCTCCTTTGCTGGGGGGTATGGCATACCCCCCAGGCCCCCCTGACCACCCCCCCCCCAGAATACAGGTCTAGGACTGTTCTTGAGAAAGCCTGTTATTCCATTAAAATCCCTAAAAAGGCTTGCTTACAAGATGGCAGAGTTGGGTTGTTGATCTTATATGCACAAAATAGTAAACCTAAACCTGTCATTGCATTGAAATTGAAGCCAAGATAATATGACATATTAAACGCCTGGTCTTAGTCTTTAGAATATTTTTCACCAAACAAGACAGGCACGTGTTTAGGCAATTGTCTGTCGTCAGGCATATTTTAAAAATTGCCTGGTACCTATATACAGTATAGTAGGCCTAACCATGTTGACTCTCTATTATCCTTTTAATAATATCATTTTAGCGAATTTCCCATATTGGGAATAAGCTATTTAGATTATGCTCAGTAATATGGCCCTACCAAACTACTTAACATGCTGGGCCGGAATAGCATTCGTATTATTAAGATTAGCATATGTTATATCAAATAAATGAAGGGGCAGCTGCCCTCGTAAAATTAGAAACTGGGTCCGGACCCAGAATAAAATCCTGCCAAATGGTCATTGTGATAGTTCTGTGACTTGGATTTTCACAGCCAACCTTAAGCTGTGGTTCCCACAATGAAGTAAAACAATGGAATCTTAGGTGAGGGGAACTAGTAGATAGCACACTTTACAAATAACTATTCTATAATTTAATTTTTGTCATGAAATATTTTTATTCCTTCCCTTTCCATGTGCCTGACTCCAGCTCTGAAGCAACTCTAATGATATCCAGACATCGTAAATGTCAACTCGTACACATGCCACCTCTCTCCTTAAATATAGACTTCCAACATGGACAAACTTACAACTGCAAACTGTCCAATATACATTTCATATTACATACCAATCCACTAAAGAGTTGTGTAATTTGCGATTATGTAAAGAGATATTTTAATCTGTTCTCTATAAAAGAAAATGTTACAGTAAACTAGGTGGCGTTCGCAGAGGCATCCACAAAATTGAGCGGAGTCATCAAGGGTTCATATTATATTGTTTTTGTCTTACTGCAGTAAAAACAGTATTTTTTCATGCATGCGCTGCGGGTCTAAAGTAGCATTTTTAATATTTAGGGAGTAAAAATCGTTTTTAGCCTCTATGGAGTAAAAATCAGCTGTTGTCAACTCAGTTGTAAATTTCGATTGTAAACGATTGCATGTATCGAAAATATGTATTGATTTGTGCTTCGTAATCATTTTTAACATATTACAGTCTACAGTCTCTTCCCGTAGCATTTTAGCATTGCAGATACATTAATGTAATTGCCAAAGACAGTTCCCACACTCTGCGCTGTTAGCCTTACTACTTCCTTCACCTGTTCCTACGTCGCGGATCTGTTTCCCTCTCTTCCCATAGCATTTTAAGATTGCAGATACCTGAATCTAATCGTCATAAACAGATCCCACACTCCAAACAGCTCGCCTTTACTACTTCCTTCACCACTTCTTACGTCGCGGACCTCTTTCCCTCCCTTCCCATAGCATTTTAGGATTGCAGATACCCTTATCTTATCGTCATAAACAGTTCCCACACTCCGGACAGCTCGCTTTGACTACTTCCTTCACCACTTCCTACGTCGCGGACCTGTTTCCCTCCCTTCCCATTGCACTTAAAGATTACAGATACCTTAATCTAATCGTCATAAACAGTTCCCGCACTCCGGACTACTCGCCTTGACTACTTCCTTCACCACTTCCTACGTCGCGGACCTGTTTTCCTCCCTTCCCATAGCATTTTAGGATTGCAGATACCCTAATCTAATCGTCATAAACAGTTTCCACACTCCAGACTGTTCACCATTACTACTTCCTTAACCTCTTCATACGTCACGAACCTCAAGCTAGTGTCGTCATTTGATTATAGTACCTGGGGACCGAGCTTTGCTCGGGGAAAATCATTAGTTCACTCTGAAAGCACCGTAGTATTGGTACATAAATCCACACATCTACATCCTACACAATTTCCTACGTCATGGACCTGTTTCCCTCCATTCCATTGCATTTAAAGATTGCAGATACAGTACCTTAATCTAATCATCATAAACAGTTCCCACGCTCCAGAGAGCTCGCCTTGACTACTTCCTTCACCACTTCTTACGTCACGGACCTGTTTCCCTCCCTTCCCATAGCATTTTAGGATTGCCCATACCCTTATCTAATCGCCATAAACAGTTCCCTCTCTCCTGACAGCTCGCCTTGACTACTTCCTTCACCACTTCTTACGTCGCGGACCTCTTTCCCTCCCTTCCCATAGCATTTTAGGATTGCCCATACCCTTATCTTATCGTCATAAACAGTTCCCACACTCCGGACAGCTCGCTTTGACTACTTCCTTCACCACTTCCTACGTCACGGGCCTGTTTCCCTCCCTTTCCCATAGCATTTTTGATTGCCCATACCCTTATCTAATCGTCATAATAGTTCCAACACTCCGGACAGCTCGCCTTGACTACTTCCTTCACCACTTCCTACGTCGCGGACCTGTTTCCCTCCCTTCCCATTGCACTTAAAGATTGCATATACCTTAATCTAATCGTCATAAACAGTCCCCACACTCCGGACTGCTCGCCTTGACTACTTCCTTCACCACTTCCTACGTCGCGGACCTAATTTCCTCCCTTCCCATAGCATTTTAGGATTGCAGATACCCTAATCTTATCGTCATAAACAGTCCCCACACTCCGGACTGCTCGCATTCACTACTTCCTTCATATCACTTCCTACGTCACGGACCTGTTTCCCTCTATTCCCATAGCATTTTATGATTGCCTTTACTACTTCCTTCACTACTTCCTACGTCACGGACCTATTTCCTTCCCTTCCCATAGCATTTTAGGATTGCAGATACCTTAATGTATTCGTCATAAACAGATCCTAGACTTCGCACTGCTACCCTTGACTACAATGTATCGAGTAATCTTAAGTATAATCTTTGCTCAATATTAACAAGTGATGTTTTTCCTTTTGTACTGTATTTGTAATTTCCTAGTATACTGTGGGTAGTTGGCTTATTATGAACACATGCTAAAACTTCAAATCTTTTGTTTACTTTTTACTTGTTATTTAATTCAGCCAACATGGTTACCTAGCAACCCATAAGACTAATGTTAAGAAAATGTGATTTTCAGTTTCATTTTTCTACGGATTCCTGAGAGACTTTTTTAACGCCATATAGATGTTGGCACTCACCGATATGGTCTTTATCACCATGCAAAATTTGAAAACGATTGATTCAGCCGTCTAGGAGGAGTTTGCGTATTACGAAATGCATAAAAGTCGACGTATAAGAGCTTCGCTCGCTTCGCTCGCTCCGCTCAATTACAAATCAACGAGCAAGTGTACAATCATGATTAATTTTTCTTTGATCTTTTAATTTTTTTTTAATAAGTATCAGATATGATTAGTATTATTACAGGTAACAGGGCCGCTTCAGTAAATGGGCGGTGGGCCTGGCCCAGTGGCGCAAGAGGTTTTAGGTTTGTCGGAGAGCATGGAAGAGATAAATCACCCACAAAGTAGGTAAAGAGGGGCACAATTATCTCTTGGGCTCATATCGCATCACATGCAAATTGCAGGCCTGACCAGTAAATCACACTTTGCCAGCTCATATCATATTTTGCCAGCTTTTATGGCTTCTCTGTAATAAGATAAAATTAGGATGAAAGCATGTGTATCTCTTGGCCCAACATCTTAATTGTTCCAAAGTTTTACTAAACCTTCTATAACTAACAAATTAAGTACCTAAAGCTCTGATTTATATATCTATTCCTTTTTTTGCCTCCCCCTCAAGGTTAGTTGTCTGTAAAAATGGGAGGCTATTGTGGGCTGGCAAACCATGAGGACCCCTAGAACCCTCATCTTCTTCGTTCTGGATTTTATGACCAGCATACTTTTTCTTTTGCTGACTCTTCTTTCTTCTTCGCTTTCTTCGTTCTGGATTTTATGACCAGCATACTTTTTCTTTTGCTGACTCTTCTTTCTTCTTCGCTTTCCTATAGAAGAACTCTTATTTCCTTTTCCCTTCTTTTCACTTCTGTTTCAGTCAAAAGTCAGTGGTGTCAAGCAACTAGTGCCGAAGAGGTAAATTCCACCCTATGGTGCATATGGAGCCTCTAGGATACAATTTGACCTCCTGGAGTAACTAGACTTACCCGGGCATGCAGATCTCTGTCTAGGCAAAAAGGCAAGACATTCAGCCCTTTGGGGGAATCCTCCATAGCTCCCTTCATAACTCGTGGAAACTTAAAATGTGATATTTAAAACCAAAACCCTACCAGGACCAAACCTCAATGCAACTCCATAAGTGGCATTGCAAAATTTTTGTGGTTAGCTAACCCAGAAAAATACCCATGCAGTGGGAAAAATAAAAATTCCCAAAGACCAGAGGAGGGTAGAATACCAGGCCCACTGTGGGTCTGGAAGTTGGAGGGAGGGTGGCTAGGCACCCTAGAAGTGCTATGGTCTCTCCACCCTGGGTAAAGGACCTCTAAAGAAGGCCAGAGAGTCAACTCATAGGTTTGGCGAGGGTCAAAACGCAGGGGTGTTGCAGGATATACACCTTCACACTCTGGGAATTAACAACCAGGAGAGTTTGCAACCAGTCTGATAAGACTGCATAGCACATAATTCTAGATTGCAACAGACTTGGAACTAGGAGAACCCCTGTTTAGTCAAAAGCAGCCTGGTGATAAACTAGACGCTAACATTAGGCAAAAGGTCCTGGACCTAGCTGTGCACATGGGTATAGGCTAACCTAGTTAGTGGCAAGTGTGGAGCATGCACAATAAGCTTCGGTTAATGTGCCTGGCCTCAAGTTTAGACAAAATCATTTTTAGAATCACTTTTTATCAAGATAAATTTTTATATTACAGTGAAACCCCTCCTTATAGTATCAATTCTACTTCCTTTCAGAAATCAACATTCCTCATGAGAGATTATTTTTTTTGTGTGATTTTCTTTCTTTCAAAGATGATTCTGCTGTGGAGGATATTTTTTATGATTGCCTTTCATCTATGGGACAACTCCATAGTGGCCAAACTACCACCTATTCTTTTCCCAAGACACTCCCTTTTTACTGACCCTGCATCCTTGTGATTCCTCATTCCCTTATTTCCAAGCAGCTCCGTTCTTTTACCCCCTATCAAAAGCAGCACTGGCTGGATGCAGGAGGGTAGGTGGGTGGGAGTTTTATAGAGGCATGAAACGAGATGCCCTGGTCCCTTGATCCAACACCAACTCTACAACTAACACCACAGTAACCCACCAACACCAGAGGAATGCAGTTCATTATTACTTCACGGTTAAATGCAAACTATAGGAAATAATACTTTTTGACTTCAATAATGCTGTTATGAAAAGCAAAATTGAAAAGAGTGTGGTTAGTAATTCTGTATTTCATTGTGTCTCAAAAGTTAGTATTTTTATTGTCGCTGTGAGTGAGCGTGTTTTATTAATAGTTAGTGTTGAAAGACTGTTGACTGTGTTGAAGACACTTAAATGAAGACTGAAGAGATAAGTCATCTAATAATGGCCTGTTGTAGAGTCTAAACTAGTTGCCCCAAACCAATCATTTGGATGGAATGACTGCAAGTATTTACACCACTTTTTGGTATTAAGATGCAATCAGGAGACAAAACTTGAATAAAATGAAAGCTTTGGTCCGAAAATGTAATCTGAAAGCTTTGGTACGGAAATGTAATCTCTACCTCATGATGGTGTATTCATATTAGTAAACAATACTACAAATCACAGCCTTTAAAGTCAATCAAATGTAAATCATACTTCTTGTTTGTTTTAAAAGTGCCTGCAATTCCAGCTATACCAGCACCACGTACAGATCTGTGTGTATGTTGCGGCGGTAGGTTGAAGGCACTTAAAATTAGGACTGGGCAACTCTCTTTCAGTACTTTGTTTCATGTTGTGTTGGTGGAAGGTGTGGTTTTGGGTTATGATTACTTTGTTTGATGATGTGAAACCATGCAAATAATTATTTTTAAAACAAGTAATGTAAGTATCAGATGTTCAATTTTTTTAAGGATCCTTGAGCCAGGCAAGCTTCAAAATAGACATGTAGCCCATATTTTCATTCAGAAATATCTAATAATAAATCTTTGCAGGACTAAAATCAGTGCCAGATTTAAGGAACTTGCGGCCCTAGGCCAAATTACTTAAGTGGCCCCCCCACCCCTGTGGAGAAAATTCGCTGCGATAGCGGTGAAATTGTGAAAATATCCTACGATCAAGCGGGCATCATCATCGTCACCGCCCATCGTTGATGAATTTTTGGACATCTCCCCTAAATCAAGGCAGTGCCATCATAGACACCCGCGAATGTGGCAAAATTCTGAATATCTCCCATGGGCCACTACCCAGGGACATCATTATCGACACCCGTGACCGCGGTGAAATTGTGAACATTTCCTGAGGGCTACAACTACGGGGAAATCTTCACTGTCACCCAGGAATGAGAAGAAATCATGAAAACTTACCCTAATCAAGGGAATATCAACACCCGCGGCTACGGCAAAATCGCGAACATCTCCCTCGGACTGCAATCACTGGGACATCATCATTACACCCGTGACCGTGTACACCCGCGATATCGGGGACATCTCCCGCGGACCGCAATCACGGGGACATAATTATCGACACATGCGGCCACTGCGAAATCATGAACATCTTTCTAGGGCTGCAATCACGGGGATATCATAGTCGTCCTTAAACCCATTGCGGCCCCCTATTGCTTGCGAGTGGTAAATCTGGCACTGACTATTATAAGGATTTTCCTGTTACGTTCTACGTTTAAAAACACCTTTTATAGATATCATCAATATTTCAAATTTGTTGTATAAAAAGAAGATGTAGTCAATAAAAAATAGGTTTTTATATTGATAAACCTTTTCCTAAGATGATTCCTTATTCCTTATTTCCTCTATCCCTACTATTTTCCCAATGGCTAGGTGGGGATAACCAAATAACCACAAGATTATTGGTTGGATCAAAAGAAATATTTGATTGTATATCATTCTGAAACTGAACTCAGCTTACATTAATCAAAGGTCTTTAGTCAATAGATTTTGGTTTAAAAATCTGCTGGTGTAGTGTTAGAAAAAAATCTATCATCTAATATATTTCATTTTGGGAGTATTTCACACTTATTACCTGAAAGTACAAAAATATGTCAAATAACACATGTAATAATATATTTACTCTTATACTGACTTACAAGATGGTAAATACATTATAAAAGATGGTAAGAGGTGATCGATTTAGATTGGACACTCCAATCATCATCAGACCCAATTAGCGAATGAAAAGAATCTCAATGGCGTCCCTTATATACTACCGGAAGTACCGGCCAAGAAATTTCTATAAGTACAACTGGAGTCAAAATTCACTTTCAACAACAAAGGATTCTCAACTGAATCAATGAAATCCACAACCACCTCCCCTTAATCAACAAACTCAGCTTACCTCATCACAGGCCGCGCAGCGAGGTTTGAGTTGTTCCGAGTAGTGACGCTCGCAGTAGATCTGGTTGAAGTAGACGCAGTACGTGAGATCCACGAGTAGATGATCACAGGTAGTGCAAGTGAAACAGCCGGGGTGCCACAGTTGTAGGTCTCCCAGCTTGGGTGCCAGGATAGCTATGTCATCCACGTGGATGGCCTCCTTACACGTGGCACACGTCTGAAAACCGGAGTGTGATGATCAAGTTGTCAAAAGAACATAAATTAAGAGTTAAGTAGGTACATGGATGTGTTTAAAATCTACAAGCCGGCTTTTATACACACAGCTTGTAAACTAGCTTATACTTGCCGAACTTACTCGAAAGGGTGCTGTTAAAAGAGCTCTAGTTAGAGTTGACGATGTTGTTGTCTCTCACTCAGAAAGAAAATTTAAAAAAATTGTAATTTTAAAATTCCCATGTTATTCTTATGGAGAATAAGTCAACTGCTGTAGTTTGCTTGTTTATGAACATATTTTGATCAAATTTGGAAAATACATTAATTTCTTACTAAACCACAGTACCTTTTAACATTTTGCATTAAAAAAACTTTTTTACCCTCCCTGTTGCAGCAAACCTAAGTAGGTACTCATTAAACTAATTCTGTTTAAATAGGGAATAAATGTGATAATAAAACCAATGTGTTTTAAGGAGACATTTTAGTTTAAATCCAATCAGGCAAATGGAAATTCGCTAAGTCTGCAGGTTTGCTGCGGTGGGGGTATTTTTAAGTTAGCTTAGAGTAGTATGGCGTAAAATATTGCATGTCACTTGTTCAAAATGTGTGTAACGGACTTGTATGGTGATCCCGCACTCGACTTTGTCTCACACGGTCCGGTAAAAACCTATATTCTCAGGACTAGTTACGTAATATACTATTATCAGAATTTGAGAGTTTAGTTTGAAGTTTAAATGCCACAAATTTCAATTTTGGGGTTTAGTTAATTGTGGTTGTATTGTAGCAGCAAAAAAAAAAAAAAACACCAGAGAAGTGTATCTCTAACAATCAAAGTTCACCATATTTTTTATGTTGTTGTTGTTTGTTTTATATTAACTTTATTGAGAGGAGCAACCTAGAAATAAAACAAATTTTACAATTTCATGCAAACATCTCAAAAAACTTTTTTCTAATATATTTAATACAATAGACTGTATTTGGTCTATAAGTTTGATCTTTGCAGTATTTTGCCAGGAAGATACAGGTAGATTGATTCTAAAGATTTTAACACATGTTACCGTTACTTTGAGAGCAAAGTAGCCAAAGACAACAGGTGATCGTTCACTGAAGCCCGATTAGCAACTTGATTATTTGTTCTCTTTAGCAACTTGATTATTTGTTCTTGTACTAACACACACGACCTCGTTGGGGAGGTAAACACAACCTACCTTCTACAAACGCAATTATTTAATTGGTTATTCTTGGAAACTAATCAAATTAAACTGTTGTTACGATTTAATTCAGTTTAACATTCATGGATATAAAGAAGAAGATTGTTTAGAAGCTTTTCACCTCTAAATCATTTTATTCATTATAGTTATTCATTTTAGTTCTGAAAATCAATTTGTGAACACAAAAATTGAAAAGAATTAAGTATGTACAGCAAAATGGAGATTGATTTCCTGAAATGTTTATGGAAAAATGTTTTTGAATATTTTGAAACCAAACAAGAAGTACCGGTAAGCCTTAAAGTGAACTGTAAATTTTAATTGGTTTTATTTTGAAAGGCCATACATTGATGATGACTTATTAAAAAACTTGATTAGTTCATACAAAATACTCAAAACCTTTTTTAAGAACAAATTATATATCCAACATAGTTGTAAAATCTTACCTAGCATCTTTGACTTAAGCATGAACTACGGTACCGGTACTCATTGTCGATGTTTAGTTTGACCAGAACTAGTCTTACATTGAGTTCAATAATGAAATACCTATCCAATCTATTATTTTTCACTAATTAGTAATTTAGTTACATATTCAAGTAATTTTTACTGAAACAATTGTATTTATGTAAGAAAAGCTGTGAAATATCATGTAGTATGAGTAGGCAGCGTATGTTATGCGATAGCATTGCACTATACTCTGACCATATGTTTTGACTGTTTTGTATGTTTACCTAACCCGCCATGTTAAACTTCCCTATCCCAAGCGTGATGTATACAACTTCCTTACTTCTCGAGTGATGTAAAGTATCAAAAACTCACTCGGTGATGTAATGAAACCTATTTAAATAACATTGAGTGAATAACTTAAAAAATATACCACTATGGAGCCAAGTTCAACGCTAGAAATCAGCTGTGCTCTTGAATTTTATTGTTATGTTTTGAAGAATTTTCCTAACCTAGCTTTTGTTTGTAAATGAACTTTACTGTTAGAAGATGAGTGAAATGGATAATGATTAATATTGTTCGTAACCTCCTGTATATTGTCGGGTCAGGTAAAATCTTGTACGTTACACGTTACGCAAGAGCGTGTTTACATCACTTAGGTAAATTATGTGCAACTCGCTTCCGCTCGTTGCACATCCTTCACCTGCGTGATGTAAAAACGCTCTTACTACACTTGTAAGGTAAATAGCTATTTTATGTTTTCAAATCAAACAAACACATTAAGAGGTAGGCCTACTATAAGACTATAGTGATATAGGGAATATAGTGTTTATTGTTTATCCTAAGGATTTATTAATTCACCCTGAAACAATCCTCAATCACATATGTTGACCTTTTAAAATATTCCTAGATTTTTTGCTTATAATCTTAGGATCATAGGACATTAAATGCAAAACCATGCCAGTGTCTATAGGTAGGTTATAACTAAAGGTTGAAATTGAAAATTTCAATTAATACTAAGATTGGTTTCAGTTTTCCACCAACTCTTACTCTTACCAATGGGGGCAAATTAAGGATGAAATATTGAATAATGGAACATTGAATGATACAATCTGAAGGAATGAGGAAAGATTGTCTTACGTTACTTAAAAGTACAATATTTACCGTAGGCGAAATGACTTCTTTTGCATAGGCAATGTCGAGGGCAATCTCATTCCTGGCGTTGACAAAGTCCTCATAGTTGTTGTAGAGGGATGGATCGACGTGTTTGCAGTAGGTCAGTGCAAGGTCCTGCTTTGGAAGTTGGACGACCAACTGTTTATCCCTGTATTTCTCCCCCGGCGTCCCTAGCTTGGGTACCTTGTTGGGTGGCAGACTGCGGAAATACTGATCTATCTGCAACAGTGAAAGTAAAATTAAATAAAAGTCCCTTATTTTGATTTAAAAGTTTGTGATACATATTCATAATTTGTTTTATAGAGATTGATCAAAGTTCTTGCCGGATGCCATAATAACTGATTAACCACATGAAAAAGTATGTCTAACTATAAGATAAAGATTGCAGCTCCTAAAATTCCATTATCTGCCATGGAAATGTGCCTGCCCCCCATAGAGGCAAATCTGAGCTTACTTGATCTTGGGTGTTTGACAATTAACTTGGCACTTGTGAGTCTCAAAGTAAAATCAGCTGTTGAACTTGTTTACATGTAAGCACATGTAAGCATACCTTAATAGCTGTGGTTGTAAGAAAAACTAAGTTTTACAACTATTTAACATTTTAAAAATAAATTACTAGTCCATTTTTTATGCGGGGATATCTCTTA
This sequence comes from Macrosteles quadrilineatus, assembly GCF_028750875.1. Classification (NCBI taxonomy): domain Eukaryota; kingdom Metazoa; phylum Arthropoda; class Insecta; order Hemiptera; family Cicadellidae; genus Macrosteles; species Macrosteles quadrilineatus. The sequence goes on along the minus strand of NW_026542595.1, from coordinate 167,660,941 downwards.
TCGTAAACATAATATAACTTCTTGTTGCCCATAATTAGTAGGTTGGTGTTGAATATTTTTATTCAAGAAAACTCACTTCGGTTACATGCAGTTTTAAGTTTCAAATCTTTGTAAAACCCATTTTGAATTAGAAGGTCCAATACTCAAATCATGAGATAGAAATGCAATATCAAAGACTTGAAACTAAGATGAAAGTTTTGCCAAGATTATATTAAGACAATACCTAAAGAACACACCACTCTGGAAAGAGTGTCACATCGTAAATAACACTGTTTTCATGACCACACAGTTTTGTCTGCATGACAAATTTCGCTATTCTTGTTGTCAGTTGCGTAGTTTCTAGTCTCATTAAATGCAGTAATGTCATGTTCTGAGGAGAAACTGTGATCTTTTGTATGTAAAAGTAAAATTAACTCTTTGAGTTATGGGAACTTTTCATTGGTTTGATTTTACCTATGTTATCATAGTAGGTGGAATTGTAGCCTTCTGTGATAATTATTTTTTTTAACCTTGTTTGGCTATGCTCAAGAGCTATTACAACTACTGTAGTACTGTTGTAATACCATAAATAATGAAATACCCTAAGGTATTGTTGAATAATAGTAAAAATGTTTAAACATTAAAGTTCCACAGAAATCTCTCAGTAAAATAGTATTCGAATCTACTTGAAAAAACCATTAAAAAAATTTTCAAATTCTTAAAGAAAGTGCAAGTTTCCATTTTACCTATGACTTATGATTTGTCATTGACCAATGTACTTGAGACTAAACAGTATGTTGCTTGAGTGAAGTTACACAGTGCAGTCAGTGGTCTGTTGTGAAGCGAATGACTTCATTCTTTGGCCCTGTTTTGACTTGGCTGTTGAAACATTTAACGGCAGTAAAACTCACCAGTGTTTCTGCTCGATGACCACATCTTTGCAAACAGCTTTCAACCGAGCAAACATTATGGTGTTGCACTCTTTGATCCAACAAAAACTTTCTGTCTACAGCTTTATAAATCTGCAGCACTTCATAATACGATTATGCACTGGTACAAAGGGGAGTCATGAACTATGGATTCATAAATATTTTGTTTGTTGACGGTTTATTGATAAAGAGATACGTCTTATGTTTCTAGTGTGAAAAGTGAAACGTATGCAAACAGCCCTTATTTTTGCAATGTTTATTTATGCTTTAAGTGTCTAAAAACCTTCTAATGATTTCTGTTAGAAATGAAAACTCAATTTAGATAGAAATCTGGGTCCAAAAACTATTCTTCTCAAAATGACTCGAATTTAGCTACAAAAAACCTTCTCTGCCATAAACTGCATTACTCATCAGTATCAAGACAAGGATGTTTTGTGTGTACTTTAAGCCGAATGTAATGCAAGATGAGTGTAGAATGGAACAAAGTGATCTATGTAGCTCTGTAACAGACTAAGATATCACTGTTTCTTCAGTCAAGACCATTATTTTATTAGTACAAAATGATAAAGGACAGCTGGGCCCCATTTCAAATAATAAAAAACTTACTCTGTTTTATCATCTCTCAGAACCAAACTTGAATCCTGGTCTACGTCAGTAGAATTTAAAATTTAAAAAACAATTGAAACTCGCTAACAAATTATGTAAACTAGTGAATAAATATATTGGAATTTGAAGGCAACAATGGTATCTATAGTCAACATGTCTTGTTTCCACACCATGTCGATGTCACAGCATCAGTTTTCTTGTGCCATTGTTTATTTCGCCTTTGTGAAACAGAAAATTTAAAATGGTAATCAGCTGACCACTTGTTGCCACTTGGGATCCACCTAGCTCTACTTTGTATGGAGATAACATTCCGTCAGTGACTCACCCATTGTTAAATGATCTGTATACGTGCGGTTTACACTGATGATACAGACAACTAAGGTCTACATGCAGGGAGGAAAAAATACAAACTTTTTCGTGTTGAAAATTGAACCCCCCACAAAATCAAGTTGAACCTCCGTAAAACGATTTCATCGATAAGACAAATTTTCTTAAATCTCTTGAAACTTTCATAAAGGTCAATGCTGAAAAACACCTCTATACAACCAACATAGTAATTAGATTAAATACCTCCATAAGACGAATTTGTTTGTGACATGGGCTAGGACTGATTACTCTACAAGACGAATGCGACCTCTATAAAAACAATTTCAAACGATCTTAACCTTCATAGTACATAGTTTTCAAAACAAACAGAAGCTTGTCTCAACATGAAACCCCCAACCATCTCTCTATAAAGAGAAAACTCTATAAGACGAATAAAGGCAATACTATATTAAACCTCGATAAAACAAACCTCTTTATTAAGAATATCTCGATAATTCAAATTTTTCCCCTACCCCTTAATTTATCTTAAAGAGGTTGGACTGCAATTCATTTTGAAGCTTTTAGTGTATCACTGTAGGTAGAACGTTTCCTCAGTAATAATTTCTTGGTGTTTTTGGGTTTTTTAATATATGTTAAATGTTTTCATTAGTCTATAGAAGATGTTAAGGGTCTCGTTCTACATCTTATGATGAACTTAAAACAGGACAACAGTTAATAGAACTAATCCAATGTGTAACATATTATTTTTTAAAACCAATTGGTATTATCATTGACTTTTTCTAGGTGTATCTAAAGGTACCACACATTCGCATTAACATTCAGTTGCAACCATAAGCAGAATGTCCAAACTTAAGGTAAGAAGATCGGTTTACTATGGTCCGAGCAATTATAATAACAGAATAATAAATAATACACTAGCTAATGCCATATTGCAAAACCGGAAAATGTAACAAAAACTAACAATGTAGGTCGATGAAGTGAATTTAGGCAGAAGTAGACATTAAAACAAACAAAAACAACAGACTAAACAGACAAGTTTGATAAATTAACTCAGTTTGGGGGGAAGCCAAATGAGTTCAGTGTTTGGCATTTGCTTGTTCATGTCAATACAGAAATGTCAGAGAACATTGTTCCTGGAGCCCTGGCTTTTACATCTGGGAATCGACCTACTTTTGATGAAGCCATTGTTAAACTATACTTAGACTTTTAAGACATATTAAAATAATGAAAAAATGTTGAAAACATAGAAAAAACTAAGTTTAGTCCTCTCCTAGGAGATTAAGGACTAAGGTTATTTCATGACATTTAGGTCCAGTTCTCTGCTGATAAGAGCTGGATGCATCAAGTTGATATTTAAAATCTAAATATCTTGGTCAAAGACCTGTTTTCTAATTTATTACATCTTCTTTGCTGTTTTGTGTGCATACTCCTGAATACCTGGTCTAGTGAGAGTGCAGAACTTTGACCCTCAAGAAGACCCGAGTTTAAATCCAGACCAGCTTAGAGCTTGATTTAGCTGAATCAATCAGCAACAGGTATAAGAATAAAATTAGTATTAAAAATAGTAGGCTATCTAAGTTTTGAAAAAATATTAACAGTCAAGACGACCTACCTTGTACGAAGGCAGGCCTGGTGGCACCCATGCGTAGCCTTCACTATAGCTGCGATCCCTGGAGTTATGTTTGTCTGGGTCTGCCGAAGGTTTGAACCCCAACCTCTCCTTCACGTTCACCCACTCCACATGGACCACCTCGTGCTGCTCCCTCGGACACTTGCATCCTGAACAGGTCTTCCTGGAAACACAAACACAATTAAATACTTGTATACTCAACAAGTCTTCCTGGAAATACAAACACAATTAAATACTTGTATACTCAACAGGTCTTCCTGGAAATACAAACACAATTAAATACTTGCATCCTGAACAGGTCTTCCTGGAAACACAAACACAATTAAATACTTGTATACTCAACAGGTCTTCCTGGAAATACAAACACAATTAAATACTTGCATCCTGAACAGGTCTTCCTGGAAACACAAACACAATTAAATACTTGTATACTCAACAGGTCTTCCTGGAAATACAAACACAATTAAATACTTGTATACTCAACAGGTCTTCCTGGAAATACAAACACAATTAAATACTTGCATCCTGAACAGGTCTTCCTGGAAACACAAACACAATTAAATACTTGTATACTCAACAGGTCTTCCTGGAAATACAAACACAATTAAATACTTGCATCCTGAACAGGTCTTCCTGGAAACACAAACACAATTAAATACTTGTATACTCAACAGGTCTTCCTGGAAATACAAACGCAATTAAATACTTGCATCCTGAACAGGTCTTCCTTGAAACACAAACACAATTAAATACTTGTATACTCAACAGGTCTTCCTGGAAATACTAACACAATTAAATACTTGCATCCTGAACAGGTCTTCCAGGAAACGAAAACACAATTAATTATAATTTTAATTAATTGTATACTGAACAGACTACTGAAAACATGTACAAAATTAAATGTGTTTACGCTGAACGGTCCTTCTAAAAACACAAACAACATTTAAAGACTCGTAAAGTTATTGAGGATCTTAAGAAAACATACCTAATAAGGTAACTTATTTGAATTCTGAAAAGAAATCACCTGAAATTTCAAACGAATCAAACAGTTACTGCGGAAGGTCTTATAACAGATTCAATACTTGTACAGTATACTGTATTCCGTGCATTTGTTTGTTTTTATTTTGGAAAATAAACAGTCCCATAGTTTTGATAGTAATTTGTTAAAATTTTTATCTGATCATATCTCCCTGATATCACCAAAAATAACTTAATGCTTTACAGGCTATTCCGAAACACAAACAAATCTAACACATGCAATCCTGAATTAGTTTTCTAGAAAACATTAAATCAAATATTTCTTTAGAAGTATTTTATATGAAAAGACAAAGAACCAAAACATTGTGAACCTAAACAGGTCTTCCTGACAAAAAAATATAGAATTTCAAACCTATTTGGGAAAAAAGACCCTAAAGTTTCTTGTTGAAATCTAGTTTTGATGCTTTAACACAGAAATATCAAACAGATATTTGGAACGTGTTTCTCAAAACATTTACAAGTAGTTCATAACAGGAGGTCGGAAGACCAAACTAGAGGTGTAAACAGTAAACTATCAGGTAAACCAATGTTTCCTAATCATTCACGGATGTGTTTACATAGTCCAGTCAAAACTGTTATGGCGGGAGATGTCTGTCTATAAATGTAACCAGGTAAACAATGTTTCCTTAGACCACTTAAACACAAACTTGTACAATACTGATAACTTGCTGAAAAAGCAATGAGGATTAACAGATCAATCACCTTTCAAAATAACAAATTACCGTATTTAGAAAATTTGAAAATGTTCCAGTGTTCTGTGATTCAATATAATACAGCTCAGTTCACAATATATATATATTATATTCATCATATAGGACAATTAACTATGAAAAATAAAACATTGCTAGTTTTCGTTTATTTTACAACCTTTTCAAGCAAAGAGGGACAATTTTTTTTTCAGAATTTATTTTACAATCTGTTCAAATATGAGAACAATAAGTAAAACATATATCAAAACAATGTCAGGAAGCAAGCACCTGTTCGGCCGGTTTCACACGAGCCACAAACGTGCCACAATCGCCGGCAGAAACGCGCCACTAGCGGCGCTCAATCGCGTGGGACCTTTCAGATGGCAAAAGCATGATTCCGCGATTTCCATCAGTTTATCGCCATTTCATACCACACCTCCCTGAACTACACCAGAACACAAGTCCGCTTGGAAAGACTACGAGTGCAGTTCAGTGCTACAATATACGATGAAAAGGCTTTTTTTTATAATGCTTCTTCGTGCGGTACGACAACGTAGATTAATTATTTGAGTAATCTTTACATTCTTTGTCCCACAACACTGGCCTACACACTACTTCTACGATAAAACGGTCCGTGTCAAAGTCAGACATAACTTGATGTTATAAAAGTCAAAAGAAATTTCAGTACAAAACAGGGTGACTGGTTGTTTTAACTATCTGAGTGGCAATAACCAGCTACAAACGCCAAATTTGTCGAGCACAGAGCCACTGCAGGCGATTGCAGGGCGTTCTAGCGACAAACGCAAAAAGACGCCACTTCGTGTGAAAGGCACGCCGCGCTCAAATGTTAAGTGAATGGGGCTATCCTTTTTTGGGGAGCGTTTCATAAACTCCAAATTTCACAAACTCCAACGCTTAAAATATTAAATAAACAGAGTGGTTCATAACCTCCAATTTTCATAAGCTCCAAATCTATAACATTCAAATAATCACTGTTTCACAATGTCCAAATTTCACAAACTCCAACGATAAGATACCAAATAAACAGTGCGGTTCATAATGTCCAAATTTCATAACCTCCAACGGTACAGTCTGGGCCAGAAGTCTCTCTAGTGGTTGCCACAGTCAGATAGCAGGCACCGTTCGCCAGCGCTCAACTACTGATAATACGTGCATTTTATGATTGAAGACCACTCAGCTGTGTGACTCAAATATGTGTTAGCACACAATGTGCAAATCAAATTTACATTTTTAATACCTTTAATTCAAGCTTTCAGCTGAGTTTCTTAACTGTTCCGTCTCTCAATTAAAAAGCCAATTATTACATTACAAATATCGTAAGAGATTTTTTTACCGATGAAAAATTTTAAAACATATAAATATGTTTTATAAGTATATTTTCTAATAGCTGTTAAAATTTCATAATGATTACATCAGTTGTTTTTTTGTTATGTGTAAAAATAGCCCTTTGTTAGAAAAGTGCCGCAAACCTTGTACTTTATTCATTCTACCCACTAAAAGGATGAGTTTAAACTACATAAAAAGGTAGAAACTAACATACATAAACGCAGAAATACATTTTTATAAGTAGGATTTAACTTATACATCATATTGTAGGTATACTGGTCACGTTTCAATAAAAGCTCATACTCGAGTATTTACACTTTTTTACTCGACAGCAGTCTCGTTTTCTCTTTGCAACTTAATGTGGCTAGTTCAATAATGTTAAAGTTTTGACAAGGTGATAATTTATATTTTGATTGCCTTTTCAGTGGAGAGCTAAGCATTGTATACATTTTATTTACCAATAAAAATGCGTAATCACAAACAGTGGAGTCTTTGACTGTCGTAAAAAATATTAAGGTATGAAGTTGTTGTTGTTGTAACGATTATTGCATATTCTATTTAAAAATAGTGTTCAATGTAAATAATTCAACAAGTTATTAGATAGGTACCTTTTAAAGTTTTTAGATTCTATTTAGCAAATTTCCCTATAAGAAAGTACAGTAGCTATTACCGTAGGTGGCATGGTAAGACCTAGGTCCGGGACCGATTTACTTTTTGATTTTGATGTACCCAGAGGCCAAAAACACAATTCGTTAAAATTGTTATATTTGTATATATATGTGTACAGCTGTCCGTGTGAAAGCATGCATTTTCTAAATTTAAACCGACGACAGTCAGGGATTGCCCTGGTGTCTTAAAATGGTTATTGCGAAAGCAAGACAAAAAGGAAATTTTAGTTTCTTAAATTCAGAGGGTAATTCGGATGCAATCATCATTCTTCTTTGGATTATGACTATTTCTCCTTTAAACTTACCACTGATAACTTTTGCTTCAATCATTTTTGGTGTCATTTTTAGCGAATTTCCTTATAGGGAAATAAGCTATTACCGTAGGTGGCATGGTAAGACCTAGACCCGGGATGGATTTACTCTTTCATTTTGATGTCCCCAGAGGCCAAAAACACCATTCGTTGAAATGTTTATATATGTATATATTCAATTCAATTCAAACAATTTTAATTAATGCAATTTTTTTATTAAATACATAATCCCTTGTGACATGCAAAGCACGCGCGGGATGAAAAACATATTTTTCTTAATACATTTCATTTTCTTGTTTCTGGCAGAAAAAAGCTCATTTTTCCTTTTTGTCACTTAAACAGAACAGTGAGTAGACATTTCCTATTGCAACAGTTTTAATCATATAAATAACACTTAGACAAATTAGAATAATTTAATAAGAACACGGTTTTTAGAAAGACAATAAACTCTACATGCAAATATAAATATTTATTTATCTAAAACAAAGCTAAAAATAAGTTACAGATTAGTTATGCTATATTATGATTGATAGAAAACAACAAAGCTTTTGACTTTATCACAGACCTTTTATCATTATAAACTTCATTACCGAACATTTTTACAAACGCATTAAAAAATTTTGGACCAAGAAAACAAAACTGATGTCTACTAGTTTCCTTTCTGCTAACAAGTAATATTGTGCTGATCGAGATATTCTATTGACAGGTTTCATTTTAAACATGTACGGAAACGGATATTAAAAAACAAACATAATCAAAGAGTTTACGTGCAATTGATTGAAGGTTAAAAGCTCTTCATGTTCAAAAAGATAACTTACTCTATCATATTTTTTTAATCCAAAAACAGCCCTCAGTGCATGTCTTTGGTTCGTGATGACAGGTTGTAATATGGTAGGATAAGTACCCCCATAATGTACTATTCCATATCTCATCACACTTTCAAATCAAATCAGGAGATGTATACCTTTTTTAAATGCTCACTCTTAATGTTGTCTCTTAAGTGATATAAAGCATAATTTATTTTCCTTAATTTAATTGAAAGTTGTTTTACATGCTGCTCCCACTTTAAATGATGATCAACAAACAATCCTAGATATGTAACATATTCTACTACTTCAATACAACTGCAAGAACAATTATACAAACAAGGGTGTTTACGGTACAATAAATTAAATTCATTTTGTAAATTTTCTCGTGATTGATTATAATGTTTTGAGTGAAGTGCTTGATTTGCAATTTGACAACCCTCAAGGAGTGGTTTTGGGCCCCATTATTTTTTGATATATATAAACGACTTGCTGGAGCTTGATTTATGTTCAAAAATATTTGCCTATGCTGATGACACAGCTCTTGTGTGCTCAGCTTTCAATAAAAGGTCGCTGAAACTAAAAATAAGAAAAGATTTAGACAAGATATCAAATTGGCTAATTGAAAACAGATTGTTAATAAACTCCTTAAAATAGAATTGTTTATTTTTCGATGTTTATATATAACTAACGATGTACGGAGGGATAATGCTACTTGATATTTAGATTCAGTGATATCACTACCGACCGTCCCCCCTCCGCGCCACTTCCGGCGTTCGAGGCCGGGTAGCACTGGTAGCAGTTCCTCACTCCGTATTTACTCGAGCCGTGCGTCGATTTTAGGATAAGTAAAAACAGTCGATGATGCGTAGAACCATTGCAATAATTAAATGCTGCTAAGTTTCATCGTAGGTGAACGCATTGCTTAGAATCTGTTTTAAATTACACAAGAAATGACGATATGTATACATGTACTATGATCTGCTAATATTTTTAATGGTTACGTAACACTAAACATTACGTCAAGTTATTTATAGGCCTACTGTGAATTTATATTTATTCTGTGATTTACCTTTCGGGTTTTGGACGACTTTCAACTCGATGTATAAAAAGTATATTTACTTCGGGTTCCACATCGGTAAAATCCCCATATAATTAGGCTCAGTAAAATCCCCATATAATTAGGCTCATTAGAAAGAAAAAAAACGTAAAAATCTTAGTAATCTGCTGAGACCCTTTCATTGTAGCTATTGTAGCTTCTAGTTGCTTATTTTAATCTTTGGTTACATTAGGAAATTCTACTCTAAATTAAATTGTGTTATTGTGTTCTAATTTTGTACATATTAACTTTTAAATTATGTTTTTATGTAATATATAATTATTTTTAAGAAATGTAGTAAATGTTTTAATTAGACAATAGAAATCACTGTTTATCCACAATATACCAGATAGCAGATTTAGAACTCTTTTTCCGCACACGGGCTTACGCCTATGCGGAAATAGTTATTTGTGTAACTAGTGGTGAAAGTGGCACTTTGCTGCACACGAGAGCAATGTTTACGCACGAGCCGCAGGCGAGTGTGGAATGATCTCGAGTGCAGCAAAGGCCTTTTTCACTCGTGTTACACATTATATTTTTCCTACAGTCACTATAAAGCATATAAATAATTAGTCTTTCAAACACTATGCAACACGTTTTTAGGTTCAGCTGGCAACACAAATGGTGCCCTAGAGAAAGTAGTACCCGCGGTCCATATCACTCCGCTATTTTTCCTCGGCAAGAAATGTGCTCCGCGTTTTGAGAATATAGTTCCGTATGTTTTAGTAATTTGAAGTGGTTTCCGCGCCTAAAAAAATGCTTAAAAGGTATTTTCTTGTTTATTAAGATCGTAGGAAGGTTTTAAAAACGTTTAAAAGAAAAGTCCAGAAAGTTCAGAAATACAGGGTTATTACAAATGATGTTCATGATTTCAAACATACATAAAATATAGTTTTATTTGTTATACAAAGAAATAAAATGGTTACAACTTTTAAAAAACTCAAAAAGTTTTGACACAGATGCACAGAATTGTAAATGCTAAATAAGGGAACCCCTTGTGGTACGACCGATGTCAATAATGTAGTAAAGCTCTTGCTAGACTTTGAAAAGTGTGTCTTGATCTATTGTTTCGATAGCATTGGTAATCCGTTGCTGGATCTCAAGTATGCTATCTGGTAGTGTGTACGCCTTATCTTTGATGTATCCCCACAAGAAAAAAATACAGGGGGTGATGTCCGGAGATCTTGTAGGCCAGTTCAGGGGTGTGTCATTATTCGGACCACCGAGCTCGTTCCATATCTCAGGCAGCGCATTGTTAAGTTCAGCCCTACTACAAGTAACATTCAAATGCAGCTTTTCTCTTAAATTTCAAGTGTCACTTGCCAATATCGTGGTTACTAGGAGGATAATCGTTAAACCTGGTTCTAAAGTGTCGTTGCACACTAATAACAGATTGGTTAATGTAATATTCCAACTGACAAAAAGCTTTCCTGCCTTCAAATTCAGCCATTACACAACACTTACAACAATTGACTTGACAAACAGCTGATATGCACCCGAACCAATGTAAATGAAACTTAATGAGTTTTTCTTTCCAATGGTACCAACTAAAATAGTCTTGAAACAAATTAACCCAGTAATATTTATAATCAAAATCAGGAACATCATTTGTAATAACCCTGTACCGAAACTATAAACACGAAATGACAGGTTAAATCGTAGTTATAATAGTCAGTCAGCTGCTCATAGTATAATTATCTTTAAGTGTTGCCAACCTATTTCCAAGCGTACACGGATTACGTGCATAATGGAACCACGCTGTTTTGTGTTGTTTCGTTGGAATCCTGATGTGCGGAAAAGTATAAACCGTACGGCAAAGTATAAACCGTACGGCAAAGTATAAATATGCAGCAATTAGCAGCTTTCTGTACTATAACAGTACAAGGAAGCCAACTTTGTCGGGTGACTGTAGGAAAAATATATTTCTTTTTAATTTATATCTGTTTATTGTATTGTTTATATTTTGGAAATAAACGATTTAATTTGATTTGATTTGATATGTAACATAGTTACTACTCGGTGTAACATATTATGTTTTTCCGAGGGAAATATATTCTTCAATAACCACTAACGATTACAAATGATAAAATTGTAAGTAGAACCTTTGTTTTAGTAGGGTGATCCTTAATCCGAGTAGTTTTTGCGTGGACTAAATAAGATCGATATACGGTTTACTGTTAGTTTTTTATATGTCAAAGAGTCGTTTTCACCAAAATTGTTACTGTTAACACGCATAGATTTTTTACTAAACTCTGTACTACATTAACATTTCACTTCATGACGGTTACCCCTATTGTATTAAAAATACTAAACGGCCCAATCCATCCCATGTATTCCATCCCATGTATTACATATATTATCGGTATTATACAACATACGAAAGGTGACAGTGGATTGGGCCGTTTAGTATTTCTATTGACGCCTTCTCATCAATCGCACTTTTAGCAAGAATTCCACCACATAAACTTAGAATAAGAGTAGTTTCTATTTTCGTTTATATTATTTTGACCAGAACCAAATCTAGGGTAAAGTTTAGTCAATGGGATGCATTTACACTAATTTAGTTTACCTTAACGAAAGGAGAATAAAAGTAGAAATAATAACTGGGCCAGGTCGCTAATTCAGTGGGTTTTACCAAGAACTTAAATTATCTCCACATCTTTATATGCCTTTTCATATTTCACGAAGACAATTTCCGAAATTACAATCGGGGAAGCATTTGTGTCAAAGAATTTTGTTAACTATAGACTACCGGTAAGCATTAAAATGCACAAACATACGCCTGTAAATTAAGTTATTATTCTTCGTAATGTAATGACATATTTGATGTAATACAGTATAATGATAATTAAATGCTAGAAACTCAGTTTCTATATCCCGTAAACTGATGCTGAGCCGGCCAAACTCCTAGCGCCAATGCCGCGCCAAGCGATTTTATGCCTATTTTTAATCGCTTAAAAATGATACAAGCAGGCTCCGTATCAAAAAAAGCTTCAAGTAAAAAATAAAATTCATACTTTGATCTAAAACTTTGCCGCAGGAATTTTTTTCCTGACCAAAAAATAAAAAAGTTCCTCGCTTACTACATTTTTCATGTTTTTTATGGTGTTAAAAAACAATCATCTGTTTTAATTTGCCTAAATAAATTATAAAAATTATGTTAAGAGAAAAACTAGCTACATAGTAATGAGCACTGGTTTTTCCAGAAAAATAATATATCAATTTGAAATTTGTATGTTAACAAATAAGTGTAGCAGAGCAGGTTGAGTGAATGTATGTTTGTGTAAAACAGAGAGGTTCATTCGGCCCGTCCGCCTCGGTATCCCGCCAATTCGATTGACTTATGGCAGAGACTGTACCGTTGGAGCTTATGAAACTTGGAGGTTATGAACCGCTCTGTTTATTTGATATTTAAAAGTTGGAGTTTGTGAAATTTGGACATTGTGAAACTGTGCTTATTTGAAAGTTATAGTTTTGGAGTTTATGAAGTTTGGAGGTTATGAAACACACTGTTTATTTAATATTTTAGACGTTGGAGTTTGTGAAATTTGGACATTATGAACCTCACCCCTTTTTTGCGTCAGCCAGCGATTCTCGCGCCACAAGCGCGCTTCGACGGTCAGAAGCGGCGTTCCACGATTGTCGGGCGTTTTGTGGCTCGTGTGAAACCGGCCTTCATCAACAAGTCTTGCCAAAAATTGGATCAGTCATTTAAATATTTACAGAAATCTGTAGCTTAGGTCCAGCACATGCACAACACTTTTTAACCTGGTAATGCACTGACTATTGTCATAGATAAAACATACTCCCTTGTGTTGGTTAGTCTATGCTATTGTCCAGCAGATTAACAGCAAGACTGTTCGGATGATATTCTAATTTTTCTTGAAGGTCTGTAATTTCTTGAACACGTAAACATGAACAAAACAAATAATATGAATGTAAACAATATAAAAATAACTGAATTTTAAATAAGAACATATGATTGAAAACAGATCAGTAAGAAAATTAATAAAAGACCAAAAGAGAAACTAAAATACAGCTGAGTCGAATAACTTTTTTCCTATCTTAAATTTAGACAGAGGAAATATAAATGCACTTGAAGGGATGGTGTTTTTGGCCTTTAGGGACCTCAAAACGAAAAAGTAAATTGGTCCCGGGTCCCAGTCTTCCATGAGTACTACGGTAATAGCTTATTCCCTATATGGGAAATTCGCTAAAAGAAACCAGTCCATTTACCTAGTGATTCTCATTTTTTTAAATGTCAAAGTTGTTGTATCCACCCATTCCAGCTGAGAACAGGAACTAAAATGTCAGGAGACATTGTTATGTTACATCCCTGCGAGAGTTTTGGAAGATATTACATTCAATAAACTCACAACCAATTGTAACAATAACTAATTATGTAAACTAATAATAACAGTTTTGATTGATAAAACAAAATTATAAATTATAATGTAGTATCTATTAAAAATATGTAATGTAATGTTTGTTAAAAGATTTTTCAAGGATTTTTTAACAACCGGAACCTGTATGTTTTAATTAATTAAATTTAATTAATGTGATTTTTTTACTCGGACATAACAATTTAGTTTTAATTAGTTAATTATTTAGTTTTAGTTTTAATTAGTTAATTAGTTAAATTTGGATAAACTAATTAGTTAAGATTTCTGTATTAGCTGTTCTGCTTAAAGTTACCTAAATACTGTAATAATAATAACTGCTAATAATAACTATAACTTTGATGACTTAGCAGAGCTCCATAAAGAAGGATTTATCTATACTTTGGATTGCACTTGGTACCAGTTGTTAGCTCACAGCATAAATCATATAACAGACATGACTACCCATAACTGCCTGCTAGTATCATGCTTTGTTACTAAGTAGGCCTATACAATATTGTATTGTGATACACATACACAATCAGTTACAATAAGAGTATTATTATTAGTATTTATGTAATTAATTAGTTCATAGTTTGTCTCCAATTATTTGTCACAAAATCGTTAGTGATAGAAATAAAATGCAAAACTTCAGTTTTATGGATTTTTTTTCTTAAACATACCTAAACTAAACTAATTACTAGATACAACAAGTTTAGAATGGTTGTAATCATGTGAAATACAGCAAAATCTTGTTAATAAATTGTTAATTTATATTTTATAGAAAGCGTATTTTAAACCACTTGGAAACTTGTTAAAAAACTTAAGTGGTAATTTTACTTTTCACCAGAAACATTAACATTTAGAAAGTATATATGTATACTATTTAACTTGAATGACACCAAAAAGTACATTCATATAAAATCCATGTAGGCTAATCAATTGTTTTTTAGGGATGAAAATGTATTAAAAATGTAAAACTGGCAAGGATATTAAAGTGAAATTATATTTGGGAAATGAAAATGTGATTGAAAAGTGTAGTTGAAGAGTTAACGTCCTTAACTCACAAATCAAGGCTGCAAGTGACAAATTACTGTGATCTTATCACTGGTTATCACTGCCCCACCCTCAACCTATAAAATCAAGGGTTTATATGCGAAAGTCCATTGGCGGTATTGGCCACGCTTGCTGCTAGCTTTGGTTTTGGCAACCTTGGTGAAGTTTCGAATAAATCCATATTTAATTTTTGATCAATTGTATTCAACATTAAAGTTAAAGCTTGTAGAAACTTTAATGTAATAACATAATCCTACATTTTAGAATTGAAGGGTTATGTAGATACGATTTTGTTACTCACTATATTTTTTATGCAAACTAGAAAAATCAATATTCGGGTATCTTAAAAATACTATTTTTGAACTTGACCATAGTTAGTTGAATTTAATCAAACTCGTTTCAGACATTAAATTCAGTTCGTGTCGAAAACTTTGGGTTTTACGCTTTGAATTCTGATATTTAAACTTGTCAAAATTAACGAAAACGCCTCAAACTTTGCAGCTTTGCAATACTAATTATTGGTCGTTACTTCGTTAAAGTTAAAATATCATCTGTTTTATTTCATGAGACTATTTATTTCAGGAGTCTTTAATAAATTATTCTTGCGCTGTATTATGTTATTCTTGTAAAGTATAAACAAGCTTAAATTAAACTAGGCAAATTATAGCAGCAATTGCTGCCCTTCACATTAGTTTATGCTGTGCACCATTCCTAATACTCTCCTTCTAGTCGTGGCCTTCTCCTAACACGATACAAATTTCAACACTGCTACCATTCTAACCTAAACACAGAACACTAGCAATGCTTAGGCCTACATCAGCTGGTACATTTAAAAGCTTACAGAAACATTGTAGTACTTCCATTAGAAAATGACGGCCTGTGGGGCAGAGCAGGGTTAATTTTTGACACTTCTTATATTTTTTCCACAGTAATTGGACCTTAAGGGGATTCGCCACTGAAAAGGGTGAATTTTTTTATTTAACGAGGAAAGTCGTGAAACTATTTTTTTTCTAGTAGGGTATAGTTTAACAAAAAATGGAAAAATTTTGGTTTACTTCTAAATATAAATTATAGGTGGTAAAAAAATAAAATAGAGGTTTTTCGATCAATTTGTAAGGGGTTTTAAAAATCGATATTCTGAAGAGAGTTCTTTATGGATTTGGATAAATTTGGTGTTTTTTTAAAGACAGTTATCTAAACTTAATATTTAGGTAGATTCATAATAATATCTCAGATACTTTTTTTGCTGTGACACATTAAATATAATTTTTCTTCAGAAAAAAGAGTTAGTTTGAAAAAAACGTTATGGTTCAGTACCTAATTAACTTAGATAGCTAATTCTACCTAAATATTTTCCTAATACTGTCTAGAATAAGTAGTAAAAATTTCAACAATGTACCTTTAGTGGCTCTCAAGATATATCAAATTTTGTATTGAAAAACGTGAAATTTCAATGTTGCGGAAAACCGCGTTTGAATAAGAAGGTGTCCTATGATCTTGTAGCTATCGTAAAGAGCGAAACCCCTTGGTTATAACATATAATAACATTCTTACATGGATTATATCATACTTTTTGGATGTAATAGGGTCCAATGTACAAAGAAATGCAAAAAAATATTTTTACAACTTTTCATGATTTTTACCTATTTTCAGTGGCGAATCCCCTTAAGCTTTCAAACGAATTAATTATCAACAGCCATTCTACCTTTTTCCTAGCTATACGGAATTAAATAGATAGAAGATAGAAGGTAGAAGATAGAAGATAGAAGATGGAAGATGGAAGATATAGATACTCAAAAGCAAAACTGATATGTAAACAGTTTATTGTGAAGATTCTACACCTCTTTAAAGCGTAAGATGGTATAAGGAAGGAAAATACAAAGAGAGAAAGAGAGAAAGACGAGCAGAGTGCAAAATGAAGTGCAAGGTCGGCGTAACCCGACGTTTCGTTGTGTTTGTGCACGGACCGTCATCAGGTCTTGACTTACGCTTACCACATGTCTCTTATGTCCCTACGTAGCTAGAGAGTGTATTACATCGACTAGTGTGCATTAAACTTGCTTATAACTTACAGTAGAAGGCGCATTAGAAAACTTCCAGGCTATTAAAAATAATTATAAAATAAACATGTTTATGTACTGTAATTTTGTTGTCCATATTAAAAATTTATCCAAGTGTAAGTATTTAGGTTTCGGTAAATATGGGTTAAGGATAGCTATACTCAGTAATGCAAACAATAGGTTTATATTTCCCATTAAACGTGAAAATATGTAAAACAGTATATGAAAAGTGCGTTCAAATGACAATAAAATCGACCGTACACCCAAGTTACAGTTTTGAAAACAATTGATTGAAGAAGTTAATTTGTCTTCCTAGTTAGTTGGAATAAAAAATGTTACTCATTTTATGTGTAGCAATGTACATTATTTCAACATGCTAATGCAGTATCTTTATTAATTAGGTACCTATAGAATTGAAATGTGACACAAGGCGTGTACACATACCTAGTAGAGTTGGTATTGGCAAATTTGCTATGTATCAATCGGATTAAGTCCACGAAAGGAGAATAGAAAAATAATTTCAAACTTGAAGGAAATCGTAGGGTGGAATAGGGACAAATTTGAAAATTAATTCAAGGCAAAACAAATTTGTCTGACACTGACTAGAAGAGAGAAATGAAATTTCACTTTGTTAGTAGTGTCAGTAACGTATAGCAAGCTTACACACAACAAGATACACACTTTGTAGATAGTACAAGATAGTACTATCATATGCACAGTACTATATACAAGAGAGTACAACAAAGTACAAGATACAAACTAACAAAGAAAATGATACCTAACAATAAGCTCGCAGAGTTCCTGTTGGTCGAAAACTTTCCCGTATAACTCCAGAACTCTGACGCAAGCGTAGCGCATCCCAGGCCATGGGATCAGCGTGGACTCGAACCCATGGAACAGCGGGCACCTCTCTCGCTGAACGTCAGGCATCTTCATCGCTGAACGCTGCACGCTGAACGCTTAAGTCTATTTTACACACTCATCTTCATCGTCACCACTGTCACTTTCGTCTGACTCTTTCAACAAGTCATTGTTTTCTGTGTATGTTAGTCGTTGACAAACGTCAAATATTATCGCAATTGTTTACACAAGAAGTGACTCTCTTGAATGAACTGAAAAATTGAGATTGTTTTGTGCCACGTAAGATTTTGGACAAGCATTTTAAAACAAATATCGAATATTGTCGTCAAATGATAACTGAACCTTTGTATGAAAATTATGGATATAGATTAGTTGCGAGTTAAACAGTGTCATAACCCTGAGATGATGAAAAAGAGAGGGAATTCAAGGGACTTAAAATTGACAAACATAAATTAGGCTTCATTTTTAACAGGCTGCAGCATTGTTGTATGTGATTTTTTCTGATCAATATTTCTAACCCCGTTACTTAAATCGTGACGTTTTAGGTTTGTGTAGCCTAGTTGTTACCGTACCGATCATCCGTGTAAGAGACGGATCAGATTCCCAGCAGAACTTATAATTAAAAAAAACCTTTTTACGGTTTTATTTCAATTCCGTTCACATGACATTCTCAAAACAAGTTCTCATAAATTTGGAATATCAACAGACCAACAGTAAAGAATAACATTCATTAATTGCATTAACAATAGTCTATTATGAACAGCTTAGGAAAAAACTTAGCCATTACAACAAAACCTTAACATTATCATAGATAAAACATAGTTCCTTTAAGGGACTATGTTTTATCTATGACATTATTAAAACACATAAACACCACAAGAACTAAAACCAAAACCAAAATTGTGAACATTGACCTCCTACAGAGGTCTCGTAACAGTAAACAATAACCAATTAAGTGGCCACATTTAGTGACGTATGGTGATGGATGATGATGGCGTTGTGGATGTGGATGTGTATCTCAGCAGGTGGTGTGTGTGTGTGTGTGTGTGTGTGAGGCTGAGTGCCTCTTCGATTTATCTGACCGAAACGTTTGCCCAGATGTTGAGCCGTGCTGCTGGCCGACGATAACAGTAAAAGGTCCGGCAGCTGTTTAGGGTTGAATACGTCATTGTGGATTTAGCGTTAATTATTTATTGTGGATCAGATCGTATTTTCGTATTTTTACCGTGGATAAGTTGTTACATCTTCATAAAGAACTGGTTATATTGGGTTTAATCAAATTTAAAATAAAAACGTCACCAATATTTTTTTATTTTCATTAGGCCTTTCACCAATGTTGGCATCATCAGACACTTCACAAAAACTATTACAAAAAAGTTGCTACAAAATGTATTGTACACTGTATGCATAATTGTAGATATGGGGATGTATACGTTATAGTGGGAAAAGAGATGCGCAAACTTTTGTGCGTGGGATTAATGCGTTTTTTGGGTTTCAAAAATTGGTATCAGGAAAGATGGGGACATAGAAACTTGGGGACAAATAGGGTTGTGAGCCGAGGGGAAGGCAAACGTAGGCTGACTCGGTCTCCCGGTACTAACTGTCAATAGGATTGTGTGGCAGGATTGAGTTCTATACATTATTTTGGAAATGCTGTGGACAGAATTCTATCAGCATTATGATCGTGGACAGGACGTTACTAAGCATAAGTTATCTATATAAATAAAATTAGAGTTTTGTCTGTACATTGCTCAGAATCATAAACTTTTAGGTTATTTTTACGTTTTATACATTAAAGAAACCGAAATAAGTCTCATCTAAATTTCTGTCTCTCTGCCTGTCTGTTACGGCCCAAGAGCCATTTTACGCGGCCTTCTCCTGAAAAACGAGAGTACCTATCAAGTTCCAAATCATTTTAATGCATTCACTGGATTGGCGAGATTGTCTTTAGCCATTAAAATATGGCGTCACTACTTTGTAAATAAAATGACGGACGTTTGAAAACCCAATTTTGTGCGATTTGTTGTAAAGTTTTCTCCCAATGTTTATCACATATTCATCTATGAAATAACGAACAGCTGTTCGAATCAAGATTATTTCTTCTAGCTGTCACTGATATGTTAACATTGAATGTTGTTTACAAATACCGTAACCAATTCCGATCACGTTTTGAAAGCAAATCCAAACCAAGTAAGATTTTAAAACGTTTTTCCTTACATAACGGATTTAATTAATCGCAAGTGCAATAATTTGTAGGGTAACCGTAAATGAAAATAGCGATTCTTTGTGTATAAAATTGTGCTTGAGTTTTGATAACCGGGGAAAAGACCTTGAATCAGTGTTGTATATGGCTGGGAAACTTACATTTTTTAAATGAGCGTTTTCAGTCGAGACTCGACACACGACCGATGCGCGTCTACATGTCCATAGTAAAAATAAAAGTAGGCCTACCGTGTATTTATGTTTTATTCGTCATGTGTATAAGTGTACAGTTCGTGTATGTGTTTCAAAAACTCCAAGACGCACCTAATGGGGAAGCTCAAAACCTTATATTAGGACTGATGATGGCGATTTAATTTCGCCGAAATGCATCTCCTGTAATAGGATACATTAGGATCGACACAGGTAATTTAACCTTTTATTGATTGCCATCCGGATCCGGAACAACAACAAACAACATAAAATGAAGTTGTGTATAATAGTTTGGCCAGCATATATGAAAAATGCAAACCAACTGCTGTTCTTTATACTGTTTATAAGAAGGTTTCAACTGAATACTATAAGATCCCCGTGCGTAGAACGGGTGCACAGCTAGTGGCTAATATAAGTGTATGTGTTATAGCAGATATGGTGTTCCACACAGTATTGAAGCAAATGTACTAGTTAAGACGAATGTATAATGATTACAGCAATTCCTTTGAAGTTTAACGAGTTCTAAATTGTATTACTGGCATCAAACACTCTACTAATAGACGGAAGTAAATCGTTTGACGGCGGCTAACAGTTTGATTCACTTGGGATTTTTTATGACGGCAAATTGCTACGAAAGGTTAACAAATGTGTGCTACTTTATGCTTGAAAATCGATATCCTGATCAACATATTTTTAGTTTCGTACGATAAGAGTAAACACTTCAGAAAAATAACTATTCCAAGTATGACAAAAATAAAAAAAAGTAATTTTTTAAGGGAGATCAAAAATATTAATCATTATGAATGACTTTGTAAACACAATATTCAATTGTGTAGTGAACGAACGGAAGGAGAAAAGCATCCGATTTTAACCGTCAACATTGTATAGCTGTGATTCACATATGAACTCGTATTATCAGAGGATGATATCACATCTCGTCATGACC
The DNA here is from genome assembly GCF_028750875.1 of Macrosteles quadrilineatus. NCBI lineage: Eukaryota > Metazoa > Arthropoda > Insecta > Hemiptera > Cicadellidae > Macrosteles > Macrosteles quadrilineatus. The sequence continues at coordinate 167,639,798 of NW_026542595.1, read as the reverse complement.
TTGAGGCTGACGACTGTTATCTAATCACAGACACATAGGAATGTCAATAGTTTTATCAGAATGTGTAATATGTACGCAACCTTCCGCACTAGAAGCCGCCAACCTTATCTGAGCAAACGAGCTAACGCTGGAACTTTGGGACAAATGTTTGGCGAAGGTCAAAGATTGTGTTTTAGGCCTACTTATTTCCGTGGAAATGTGTTACAATGTAACACTTTGCGTATCCTTAAGAAAGTGTCTCGGAGGTTGTGCATTAATTGCGCCAAAGAGTTCCTGAATTGCGCTAAGCCCTAAAAGGGCCCCAACAAATGATCCTTAGTTGCGCCAAGCCCAAGCCAGGTAGGGGTGAGTTGCCGGCAGAAGGAATGTCCTTATTTACGTGTCATCCTAACCTAACCTAACCTATTCTATCCTAAACTGACCTAACCTATCCTAACCTACTCAATTATACATTCAATGAGGGTCGCCACTTGGGTCAGTTGGCGCAATTTATCAAAGATCTGTTTATCTGTATGGGTAATATTTTTTTAAGAAATTACGTCACTGGCACGAAACAAAAAAAATTATTAACATGAAAATATCATATGACAGCTAAAATGTTAGATATCTTAAGGATTGATAGTTTATATTCGGGCAAGTGACGTAATTTCTTTAGGTTATTGATCCATGCAGTTTTATCTTATAGGTAATATCCGTGCAAATTGTTACAGTCCGTCGTATAAAAAATGGGCAATAATGAAATTATTCTGACGAAAACCTCATATGGTATAACAATAATTTGAATTAACACAGATGTTATCAACGAGAATGATTTTGTTTGTATGTATGTACCTGTGTGTGATCGTCTTTCAATCACGGATTTCGATGTCAACCTGAGGTTCTAATCTCGAACTTCAAAGTTTTAAGGCGGGGCTTTCGAATGTACAGAACGACAAGTATTGTGTAAAAATAACTTAACAGTTCACATTACGTAGTTTTTGTACATATTTTTTTCATTTAATCAAATTATTTCTCGAAGATATTTTACCGCTCGAGTTTGTGACGAATCTCGTGCGGGTCTCCAGCTCTTCTTCCAAAGTTTCGAAGAGAAGACTTTAAAATAAAATGCCATCAAAATAATTGGTTACCATTAAAATAAAACTGTTAAAATAACCACCCTTGAAAGATATCGAGTTAATTTCATCGTGTCAGAGAGGTGAATTTACAACGGGAGTAGTATGGAACTCGACACAATGCAAATATAGAGAGGATTAAAATTTATTTACAGTAATAATTGGTTGTGTGTCTATTTTTAGATTGCTTTAAAAATCCACATCGGATATGTAAAGGAGACCAATAGGTCGTTTCCAGCCAAGTGTATTGTGAGGAATGCTTTTTGTTTTCAGATAAAATGGAATGAGCCCGGTACGTGTCAATGTTATCAAAATTATAGGCGCTTATGGAGCGTAACTTGCTGGAAATAATGGAAGCTTCTTGTGTAATGTCAGACGAAATTGAAAAAGGGTCTGGATGTAGTGGATCATTATCACCAAAATACTTCACCTTTACTAGTCTGTAATGTAAGTAGTTTTTGCTTTATCCTACTACCTTTAGACGCAATATATTTGGAGTTGGTTAATGTTGTGATTTGCGGCCACTTAACAATCTAGTTTAACTAAAATTAAGTAATTAACAGTGAAATCACAATAAAATGTGGGAGAAGAGTAGAATCTCAATCGCCAGTCCGGGCGGGTGTTCGGAGCATTTGAATAGCGACTCTACGCCCAATCTTTTGACTGTACGTGCACAATCCTTGCAAGGAGAACCAACACCATTCACGGTTCATGTGTGGGTGGTAAACATACAGCAAGACGTACGAGGGCGGGCTCTTACATTAACATAAAGCCATGTAATCAGACCTGAACCTCTGATAGAAGGTGGATGAACCCAAGTACTGAACTCTTGAGTTTGAAGTACCAAGATTGAGGGTCTGTTGGAAAAAATCTTGCTGATAATCTTTAGTAGTATCTCGTGAGTTAGGATGTCAAACAAAAAACATATTTTTCCTGTCACCGTTTAGCAACCGACAAGTAAAAGCTGCTCCCAATAAACTTCACAGCTTCGGCACATTAATTGGAGGGAACCGACCACCAAATGATCCACGAGGTGTGAATAAAAAAGTACAGTTACATCATAAAGTACGACCGGTTTTTCCTCTTCCAGTTCAAATTGGTTTGGTCAGTGATGAACATACGTGGTTTTGTAACTCAAAATGGTCATGAGGGACATCCAAATATCACAAGATGCCTGTTTAAAGATTTTTTGAACGTAATATTGTAGGTGAAATGGAATTTTGTCCTCTGCACAAGTTCGTAAGTTTGTTGGGATGATGTTATAGAGCCCATTATTGTGCTAGTGCCCGGTGCCAACAGATGCTCGCGGGCAAGGTCAGAGGTCATGTGCAGGTATTTGTATCCAGTCATGTACACTATTGCTATGGTAGGCCCCGTTGAATATAAGGACCATCAGTTTGTTAGTATACTTCCAGAGCCAGTGCACAGTGTTGAGGTAGTGCTAGTGCCCGGTGCCAACAGATGCTCGCGGGCAAGGTTAGAGGTCATGTGCAGGTATTTGTATCCAGGCATGTACACTATTGCTATGGTAGGCCCCGTTGAATATAAGGCCAATCAGTTTGTTAGTATACTTCCAGAGCCAGTGCACAGTGTTGAGGTAGTGCTAGTGCCCGGTGCCCACAGATGCCCGTGGGCAAGGTCAGAGGTCATATGTCCAGCGTTGTGTTTATGACCTCTAACGGTGAAGATCAGCTGATCGGGCTACAGATAACACTAATGGCCTGTCTTTCTCTAGAGGCACAGGTATTCTGTACGCTGCTCATTGGGTGGTGTTTGTTTTAGGAGAACTAAAACAAAAAAATTTGTATTGTCGAAATTGCATTGTTTCAGATACGGTATATGGGTTTAATTTGAAATTGAAACAGGTCAATAAGTACTTATTGAGTCACCACGTTTATTGTTTTTCCATCGTCTTATTTGGTAAAAACTCGCTGGCATCAACATCATCACTATCAACACCATCATTATCATCAACAAACAAAATTTCAATAAGAAATGTGCTAAGTTCACAGGGGCAACGAGTGGAAATCAAAACTCAAATCCCCTAACAGCCATCCGTCTACTTTATTAAGTCATCAACCCAGCGCTAGTTAGCCATTCAGCTAATAGAGTTATCGCGTAGATACTAAATCCAGCGTTGCAAGTCGTTGCCAAAACCGATTTACGCATAAAAGGGGTTCGCTTAGGGACGAAATTGTATGCGGACAAAAATACCCCGAATGTCAGAGTCAATTAAGAATCGGCGTAGTTCTGGCAGCCGCCGCTGGCAGCGTCACACTCGCGCAATTACTGCCTGCTGGATATCTCTTCACGTATAAATAAATACAAACTAGCATAGGTGATATTATCGTACCCAGGTCTGTACCGTTTGTAATTAGGAATAAATGTAATTATCTTTTTAGATTTATAGTGAACTAGTGTACATGTTGCTCGAAATCGAGCAATTGCTAAGAAATACTGGAGTTATTTATAAAGAAATAACTTGTTTGAAAACTAATAACAGCCATAATTTCCGATGGTTATAAAAGAGTCGACTAAAAGGTTATTAACTAATGGAAATCCTCATAATTTACATAACAGTCCTATTCCAGTTTAAAGGGTTAATTTACAACTATCAAACTGCCCATGGATGGGAAAAGGTAAGATTACAATTTAAGTCAACGTAAAAAGGCTGTCAGCTTTTATAATGTACCGTACCTAAGTTATTTAGCCAATTTGTAGACAATAAGGTGTAGGCTACATTAAACTCTATAGAACTGAGTTAGGCAAAAACTGGCAGAACTCTGAAATGGTGTTATTTATCATAGGCATACTCATGGCAAATCCTTAAAATAAAAATTCAATAATTAATAACTTATATCAATTAACACAAACTAACATCCAAAACTATACACATTTCAACATAGATAATTTACACATTAACTGTTCACAATTAACATAATATGTTCTTCTTCTCATTTTTAATTTTTGCTTCGCAACGGGAAAAATCTGTTTCATAATCATTGAAATAAATTTTTAATAAATAATCTGTCATAACATTTAAGATTCAATAAACCCAAGGCCCTACCACATAGTTGTTTTATTTTGTTGATCAGCTGTCTGAAATTAATAGGCATTTGACAGTTCTGGTTGTTTACATTTAAATGTCAAAGCAAATGTAAACATTGTGAATGAATGTTAATCTTATGGAGAAATACGAAACTTTAAAGGGCCCCAGGGCCTCACTCTCTAATTGTTTACCTAAAAAGAAAGTTTCCTGCACAACTTCACGTTACGCTCTTTCTGATGACACCAAAATCATGTCAATCGGTTCAGTAGTTTCGGAGGAGTAATTGTCACAAAAATCCTGCTTGCGTATTAAATAAGTACTAGTGAACCTGTGCGGCTCAATGCCCCGCAAAATTACACATGAATTTAGAAAACAAATTCATCGTGTTACTTATATATTGGCTCAACGTCAAAAATTAAAAACAGTAATAATAAATCCTTAGAAGAGAAGCAGTCCAGCCATTTTCTAGCTGTATGTGTATTTTATTTAGTAAATTAATAAGTGTTCAAGTATGTTATAGGGTAGTTATTTTTAAAGATTTTTAAAAATACATTTAACAAAACTTTTTATCATATCAAACCAATAGGCCTATGTAGAACCTGCTATGTGGCATATTTTGAGAGTCATAAAGATGCTGCTTGAAGAAAACACTTTAAAAAATAAACACTAAAAAAACAATATTTTAACCACAAAATCACTTCCATGAATACTACGATTTTAGTCTTGAAGTTACCTTCAGGAAGATTAACCCTCGTTAAAATTTCCCATAATGAATATGTGTAACCTATTAAAAGATGTAGCCTTACTTAAAAAACATAATATAGTTGCTCATGACTGAAATTGGTCTGGGTAAGAACAGTGCTGATCTTTATTTAAAGTGCTTAAGTTACTTGGCTTGGTGCTTCATAACTTCTAACTCAAAATACACCCACAAGTAAAAAAGAATCAAGTTATTGGTTGTGTAAACTATTTTTGTGTAACAACATTATTCACATGAAGTAGATGATTTTTTTGATTTGTCGATCATCTGTTTTGTTTCAAATGAATCAATAATGTCAAAGATTTGTGATTTTAAATACATAGATTATTATAGCAAAGTTTTCTAAATCATGGTAACTTAATCTCAACTAAATTTTACTATTCCCAGAATTAAAATAAAGTAGTAAGATCCATTATGAGTAAACTTAAAGGTATACAATCCTTAAATTGAAATGCAGTATACATTAACAGTCATAATACACAGCAATTATTATGTAGTAGACTTTGACTATGTTCAAGTAACAAACATATGTTTCTGTAAATAAAAATTATCTCCTATGTTATCCTTATGGGGAAATACAAAACTTTAAAGGGCGCCAGGGCCTCACTCTCTATTTATTTCCCTAAAAAGAAAGTTTCCTGCACAACTTCACATTAAGCTCTTTCCAATGACACCAAAAACATGTCAATCGGTTCAGTAGTTTCGGAGGAGTAATTGTCACAAAAAACCTGCTTGCGTATTAAATAAGTAGTACCTGGGGACCGAGCTTTGCTCGGGGAAAATCATTAGTTCACTCTTAAGCACCTTAGTATTGGAGATGCATAAATCCATTCCCAAACTCCACACGGCTCGCCTTCACCACCATTTCCTACGTCATGGACCTGTTTCCCTCCATTCCCATTGCATTTAAAGATTGCAAATACCTTAATCTAATCGTCATAAACAGTTCCCACACTCCGGACTACTCGCCTTGACTACGTCCTTCACCACTTCCTACGTCGCGGACCTGTTTCCCTCCCTTTCCATAGCATTTTAGGATTGCAAATACTTTAATCTAATCATCATAAACAATTCCCACACTCCGGACTACTCGCCTTGACTACTTCCTTCACCACTACCTACGTCGCGGACCTGTTTCCCTCCCTTCCCATTGCATTTTAGGATTGCAAATACCTTAATCTAATCGCCATAAACAGTTCTCACACTCCGGACAGCTCGCCTTGACTACTTCCTTTACCACTTCCTACGTCGCGGACCTGTTTCCCTCCCTTCCCATAACATTTTAGGATTGCCCATACCCTTATCTAATCGTCATAAACAGTTCCCACACCCAGGACAGCTCGCCTTGACTACTTCCTTCACCACTTCCTATGTCGCGGACCTGTTTTCCTTCCTTTCCATAGCATTTTAAGATTGCGGACACCTTAATCTAATCGTCATAAAAAGTTCCCACACTACGGACTACTCGCCTTGACTACTTCCTTCACCACTTCCTACGTCGCGGACCTGTTTTCCTTCCTTCCCATAGCATTTTAGGATTGCAGATACCCTAATCTTATCGTCATAAACATTCCCCACACTCCGGACTGCTCGCCTTCACTACTTCCTTCATCACTTTCTACGTCACGGACCTGTTTCCCTCTATTCCCATAGCATTTTATGATTGCCTTTGTTACTTCCTTCACCACTTCCTACGTCGCGGATCTGTTTCCCTCTATTCCCATAGCATTTTATGATTGCCTTTGTTACTTCCTTCACCACTTCCTACGTCGCGGACCTGTTTCCCTCCCTTCCCATAACATTTTAGGATTGCCCATACCCTTATCTAATCGTCATAAACAGTTCCCACACCCAGGACAGCTCGCCTTGACTACTTCCTTCACCACTTCCTATGTCGCGGACCTGTTTTCCTTCCTTTCCATAGCATTTTAAGATTGCGGACACCTTAATCTAATCGTCATAAAAAGTTCCCACACTACGGACTACTCGCCTTGACTACTTCCTTCACCACTTCCTACGTCGCGGACCTGTTTTCCTTCCTTCCCATAGCATTTTAGGATTGCAGATACCCTAATCTTATCGTCATAAACATTCCCCACACTCCGGACTGCTCGCCCTCACTACTTCCTTCATCACTCCCTACGTCACGGACCTGTTTCCCTCTATTCCCATAGCATTTTATGATTGCCTTTATTACTTCCTTCACCACTTCCTATGTCGCGGACCTGTTTCCTTCCCTTCCCATAGCATTTTAGGATTGCAGATACCTTAATCTAATCTAATCGTCATAAACAGATCCCAGACTTCGCACTGCTGCCCTTGACTACAATCATAGATAAAACCATAGACTATAAAACATACTCCCTACAATGTATCGAGTAATCTTCAGTATAATCTTTGCTAAATATTATGCTAATTATTAAGTGATGTTTTCCTTTTGTACTGTATTTGTAATTTGCTAGTATACTGTGGGTAGTTGGCTTACTATGAACACATGCTACAACTTCAAGTCTTTTGTTTACTTTATCCTTGTTATTTAATTCATCCAACATGGTTACCTAGCAACCCATAAGACTAATGTTAAAAAAATGTGATTTTCAGTTTCATTTTTCTACGTAATTAGATTTTTGTTGGCAGTTCTAACTGCATGAAACTCGTTTTTAGGCCAAAAATAAACTATTTACAAGATTTGAAGAAAATCGTCGGAGCCGTTTTCGAGATCTTTCTGCAAGCAAGCAAGCAAGCAAGCAAGCATACAAGCAAACATTGCTCGTATTAGAGTATAGGATAGATATATATAGATTTGTCATAGATAATTCCTTAAAATATAGAAAATAGCACAGTTCTTGCTTAATCACTAAATTTCGAATATATAGTCTTCTCTATTTTTTAAGTAAATGATTTTAATTTTTTGTATAATTAATTTAAAAAAGAATAATTCATTGCATTATCTAGAATCTCTAACAAAATAAATTTTTTACACTGTAGTTTTAATTTGATTTCTAAGGTAAATCTATATTTTCCTCTTAAGATGTATGTACTCTGGAAACTCAAAAGCCCTTGGGAAAACCTCTAAGGGTTAAATATGCAATAATACTATCTTTCCAGTTAAATAATGTTTACCTAAAGTTTCACGGCGATCAGTTTGATCGGTTGGTCGCGCATTAATTACATTGTTCAAACATTCATAAATTTGCCTTATGTATAATACTTGTATGCATAGATTAAGCGTATGATACCACATACGAAGTTAGTCAATAGATAGTTAAACATGCATTATACAAATTTGTAGACAAGTAGCCTGTAAAATTTTTGAAAAATCTAATACGAAAGCAAAGGTTTGTAGAAACATCGGTGGTGTCTTTACAAAACCAAAACCTACTAGTAGCTCTAAAGTTTAAGTTAACGCTAATACACTTTCGTAGCACAGAATAATCCACCAAGTTAGATTCGTAAAAGGCAATCCTTTTCTATTTTAATTATTATCTAAGTTTCCAGTCCCACATTTACATGTACTGTAATTCTGGACCAATACTAACTTGATTTTCCTGTAGTTTTATAATAAAAAAAAATGTTATGCCGTACTTTTTTTGACGAAAAATTAAATATGGCTACTCACAATTTATCTATATTTGTGTTATCAAAGCCTATCTGAGCAGCTAAAACGTCAAAGCTGAATTTAGAAAGTCGATGGGAGGAAACTCAAATGGAGAAGATTTTTCATTCGTCATTGGACACGTCATTATCATTGACACTTCCTTACAAATGATCCGCGTGAGTCAGTGGATAAATCAGATCCGAGGAAATTGGGTAGACAACGAAGCCGATGGGCTTGGTTTGATAACCATCTAAAATAATATATTGTAGTGAACTATTTATAATGGGTTTATCACCAAAGAGTTTCCTTCGAAATTAATACATAAACTAACATAAAAAAATAAATCAATCTTTTTCAAATGAAATTTAAATACCCCCGCCGCAGCAAACCTGCCGACTAAGCGAATTTCCATTTGTGTGAATTGATTTTTAATTAAACCTAGTTAAATAACATTAGGTTTGATGTGTACCTAGGTTTGCTGCTACAAGGAAACTAATAAAGTGTATTTTTTTGTAAAATATTAATAGTTTAGTATAAAATAAATAAATTGCCAAGTTTGATAAAAATATATCCATAAACAAACAAACTACATCATTTACAATATTCTCCATAAGAATAACATGGGAATTTTAAATTTGCAATTTTTTGAATTTTATCCGTTACCAATAACCGTACAAAAACACTTTGATATACTAAATTATTTGTTTTTTAAGCTTTTTAAAAGGGTTTAGAGAGAAATTGGGAAATTTTGCGTTTTGAGGGTTAAAAATGAGAAAAACCAATTTTTACCCAACAAAACCACGGGTGTTTTGTATTTTTTGTTACAAATATATAAAAAATCACAATTTTATAGATTTTTGAACAAAATATTAAAAACCTTAAGATATAGATACTTGCTTTTTTTTATAATAGTTGTTTTAATAACCCTGCCTGTAGACGGTACTATGTCTGTACAGACACAGGATTAAAACTCATCATTCAATGTCGTTGGTTGATTACAGCCTTTTTAGAGTGACATAAGAAAATTGTTTTAGTTTGTGCAGTTAATTTCTTAAATTGATTCAAGGAGCCCTTTAAGTGTAAATTATTTTAAAGTTATCGTGACAAAGAAAACATCATTTCACATCAGCAACCTCTTTCGGTAGCTCAATTTTATCCCCCCCCCCCCCCAACACAACCTTAAAACTGACTACGACTTAAACAAATGGACCTAAGACCTCCACTCAACGGAATAAGTCTTTCGTCACGTTTAGAACAAATAAAAACCATTGGCAATTAAAAGGCAATAAACCACCTAATCCACAATTAGCGAGATCGGCGAGCCCGTCACCTGATACAGTACGTTAGTTGCGTCAATCCCCCCCCATAAAATGTGGGGGGGGGGGTTGGTCACGTGACTGGCTAGGCGACGAGGAAGTGCTCATTAGGTTGCTAACATCAATCACAATTAATTTTACCGGACAGCAACACCTTACCAACACCTTCCTGAGCTACTGACGACCACCGGAGGCAAGCTGGAGAGGGTGGGGAGTGGGGAAACGGAGCTCAAAGATGGTGGCTTAAAGATTTTCAAAATGGTAAAATACAAATTACGATCTCACACATGGTTTTTTGATTCTAGAATGTAAAAACGTGATCCAAAATTTAGCAATTGGATACAATCAATTCAAATGTTCGAAAACATGCGAGGAACTGGGGACCATAGTTGTAAAACTGTAAATCAATACGGAAACCTTCTTATTGTTATAACATGATTTGTAGTTGCCGTATTCATACAAATATATAAAATATTTTCCTGAAAGGTGTGTAGATTGTTTGGTTTTATACAATAAATGAGCCTACACGAATATCGCTAACCATTCAAGGAGGTGTTTGTATGTTGAATATATAAATACACAATATTTTATAGTAGATAGAGTTATTGAAAAAAATAAATAGCTGAAGAAAACTCTTAAAATTCATTCTCACAATGTTTATGTGAACTTTTTCAAAATAAATGCTTGCTATGAGAATAATTTTAATCTCATCGCACAACAAATATTGACAATTTATTTTATGATGACAAGAGTAAGTTTATTTATACATGGTTTCTGTATCATGAGAATATTTCTTGTAAACATGATTGCCGTGCTGAATCTTATTAAAAAACTTCGTCAAACCAAATTGAATTTCTTGTTTGCATAAATTTAAGTGATTCTCGCATACATTTTAAAATTAAAGGACGGTTAAAAGCTGTTTTAATTACAATTAAATTCGTATGGCTTGTTGTGGAAAACGATCTTTGATATTTTTATTTTTATTTAATAGGTCTGTTCCTTTTGTGCCGTAGTTCTATGTTTGTACCTCAATATGAGGATCAAGGGTGTAGAATCGCCATGTCACAAGATTACCACTTTTTAATTGGTGATTTGTGGGAATTTATTCCAACCTCAATTACCGCGTTCTAACCAGACGTGTCCTCATGTTCAATTGGTTTTTATGACTTAAAATCACCAAATAAAGGCTTCATGAATTGAGACTCAATCATTACCAATCACAACTGAACCGTTCACTCAACATTACAATCTTTACCACGGTTACATGTAAATGATTTATGATTCCAAACTCTACTTATATTCGCAATTTGACTGGGACGGTAGCGTCGTCTTGTAATCCACCTACTAGGAGGTCACGGTTGTGGATAATTATGCACTGTGGATGCGATGCTCCTTGGTGTGGATTAACGTCCACGCTAGTGAGTATTACGACTATCCGCAGTACTATCCTGGTAATTAGACCAATTTGTGAATTACAAGGAAAAATGTGGTTCAGATTCCACTAAAACTGTAGGTACCTTGATTGTCATTGGCTGTATGGGCTATTAACAGCTGTGTCTAAGGAACATGTCGTCCTTAGACACTAACAAGACTACAATATCACACCACTCATCCTACATTCATCCTTCACTCAAACTTGGGTTAAAACACGCAAATAGGGGCATCCCCATCTAAAATTATTGATCGATTGATAATTGATTGATTGAAAGTGGTCACTGAGGTATTGAACAACCCAGTTTCCATTATACGCTTCATCGACGACTCCCAGTTGAAAAGACAACACAAACTCGCGTAGCTGCCACCTGACATTACCGACATTTGGGACAACAAACACCTTGCAAAATTACATAAGATCGGGTATTTTACAGAAGATCACATGAATAACTGAAAACTCAATAAGTTAAATAGTGACTTGTCTTTAATACCTTTAATCTTGGGATTCTGCCTATCAATAAAAATAAAGGCATAGCCAACGGCTAATAAATGTAAAAGTTGAATACATTCTATGTGTTTGGTGCTTTTTTCACTAGTTATTTATTGCAAGCAATCAATTGAAAACCCTACAGCCATCCAACAATATGTTTTTGATCCACAATTGAAATTTTGTTTCTAGGCCAAGTTGTTGCCTTACGATGTTTCGTTTCTGACTTCATTTGCCGTATTTACTTGGGTTAAGGTAGGAAATGTTAGGTGTCGTTAGTTAAGGTGAAATTATGTGTGTAAAATGGACAACATGTTTAATTTCGCTATCGAACGTCTTGACTCATGAATGTCCCAACTTATGTAAAATCCAAAAAGACGGGAGTATCTTCCACGAATCACCCCATTGTTGCTAATCGTGACGTTTTGAAAGTCTTTGACCGACAAATTCTCACACTCGTGACGTGTACAACCAGCGCCGTATTTGGCGGCGACCTTCTCCGAGGCCCCTGGCGCCAAAATACCTTCACGAGACCCGCTAATTTACGGCTCCTCGATAAAACCCGGAAGAGAACTATAGTAACAAGCTTCAATCCAAGCTATCTTCGGCATCATAGTTCCCCATATTTGCGTTTGTGCTATGGACTTGTTCGTTAAAAATTCGACTCAAAATAACTACTTGGCAAAGCGTGCGTGACACACTCTTTGAGTTCCGTTCTATTATTTAGCCACAATTTAAAAAAAAACATTTTTGTATGTCATTAAAACGTTATTTGTATTGGAAATAGTAGTTTCGGTGTTAAGATTTAGAGAAAGAAGATACGTGTTGGTTAAAGGATACTGTTTATTAATTGCCGATGGTTAAGTATGATAACCCCAGTCTGGGTGATGACCCAGTCGAATTGACCCACCTGAGCTCATGTAAACTACTGGTTTTTGTTGGAAATGCAAACTTTTAGCCGTGCCTATTGGATGACGCACAGTACCGGTAAACTGTATATTTAATGTTACGTGCATCACATATTTGACCGTAAACTAAAGTAAAAATTTGACATCAGTGTCCGAGGAAACTCAATGAGTGTCGCATTTTACTGTTACATTTGAATACAAAATTTGCTATTGTAGATGGTTCGTCTATTTCAGTACCTAAAAGTCAATAGTTATACAGTGTGATGTATTGGGGGTTGTTAGTTGTTTCGTTATGCCTTTGATGATATAAATCACTAATCTTTAACATTATCTAGTTTTGTAGCATATTTAAAGGATTTATTTATATTTACTGTATTTAGAGCCCGTACCGAAACACTAGTAAAGCTAATACACTGAAATACCCCCGCCGCAGTATACCTGCAGACTAAGCGTAACAAATTATATATTCAAATATATATTATTATTATGTGTTTAAATTATATATGAATTTGAACGGATGTTGTTTTTGGCCTCTGGGGACATCAAAACGAAAAAGTAAATCGGTCCTGGGTCCAGGTTTTACCATGAGACCTACGGTAGAAGCTTGGGAAATTCGCGAAACCCGCATCAAGAGTAAAATAAAAACCAATTCTCAGTACTTTGACCACAAGTTATAAACCAACCATTCACCATATTCCACTCGTCCACTACTCCAGGGTATATAAACTCCAATGTGTTGATTGGTCAAGACATGTTCAAGAGCCCATTACCCCCATTACCCGGTCCGCGGCATGAATCCGTAAATCTGGACGAAACATTGCTGCCAACACAACATCGGATGAGCTAACTAGGTTAGTCTACAATATCGTGTGTGGTGACATCTTTATGATATCGGCTCTTACCATTATAGAACGCCTAGGACAACGTTAAGTAGTGGGATCGCCACTGGCAAACAAAGACAGCCACATGGGTACAGTATTGGGAGAAAGAGGTTGCGGGAATGTAAATTTTTTTTGAAAAAGTGGATTGTTACAAAATAAAACTATAAAGTACTTAGAAAAAATTGACGAATTGAATGTTAGTGTACGATACGTTTAAAGAAAATATTATGGTTCAAGCTAATCAAAGAATGTTTGTGAATTTCTTTATAATTTGTAAAATTATGGTGCCTAAACAAATTATTTGTCAACAGTACCATGTTATAGTTTACGCATATAATCTCCACTATACATAAAAGGTAACCCAATTATTTAACCAATAGTAGTGAATAACACTTAATTAGGTACCATTAAGAATAACACTGCTTACTTAGGCAAAAACTGTTTCTAACATAATTTTACGTTTTCACAAGTTGTAAGAGGTGCTCAAACTGATAATTTACAAGTTTACAACAGTTTTAAGAGACATTTTTTACAAGTTTAAATCACACTTTAAGCATGTTTCCTAGAATGTCTATTGTTCTTCAAACTGAAACGGTTTAAGAATAGGAAGAAGACTTGCCAAGAACAATTAATTGGCTTAGCGTAGTCTATTTTTAAAGTCCACCCACGTTTATTTTCTAGGTACATAATATTTCGATCTGTCTCTGGTAGTCCGAAATGTTTCCCAATTTAAGTTTATTTCGACAGAACTGTATGTTTTGCAAACTATATCATTTATAAACAATGTTTTAACGTGATTTGTTTTACCAAGGTATAAATAAATAAATTGTCATATTACTTTATGAGTTTTTAAAAGAAGGTTTTTATTTTTTTTATGGTGCTTTTATAGTCTCACGAACAGTATAACTTTGTAATAATTTAAATATTTTCGCGTTATTGATTGTACTTTTCTTTTTTCATTACCTTTATTAAGTAATATTACTTACGTCTTAGGTGCCCATCAAACTGTTACGGGTCTAATGTATTTCTTATTAATTTTTCTAAGAATCTAAGAAATGTTCAATTAAAAAACAGCTGCACCTCAGGTACTGTAACAGACCTAACATAACTGGCTTTCGAATGACTTCTAAGTACATACTACCTAGGAAATGGAATCTGTTTAAGTATTATGATGATCAGCTTACCATGTAATTTGTCACTGCAATCGTGCATAAGTAACAGGTGTATGCAGCTGTTACTGTAGCGGTCACAGTTGCACAGCGATTTACCTGTCACTGTACAACGAATATGTTGTTACATGCCAAGATATTGTTTTATTGCGTCACATAATCTTTTGTGGTATATTTGTGTAATGTATAAAAAACTATTTAGTTCTTTCCTCGATAGAAATTTCAATATAATGGAGTGTGCATTAACAATTTCTCAATTCTTTGAAATCTTCACTTGATAATTAAACCAACGAGCACGAAATTATTTTTTAAATTAAAATGGTTATTGTATCTGACACGCCTTGCTATTTCGATGGTGGGAATTATTTTAATTTTCTACACAGACTTTTTAGCGAAGCTTAATTGTTTCAAACCAAGCATCTTTATTAACATTTCAATTATTGATTTGCAAAAAATTTTTGAATTATTAATAGTATTTTTGTTATTTTATCTACAAAACAGAATTGGTTGTCATTTAAGGTCAGAACTCTTTGAATATGTTTTACTCGGGACATAATTTGATCATTTCTCGTGAAAATATTCATTTGCATTTTCTAAACATCGAATAAATAAATAACGAGTACCAATGGATCTCTGTAATTAGGAAAATAATAACAAATACGTAAACAAATAATAAATTTGAATAGTACAATGGTTTGTCAAGCACTATGTAGCCTAGCTTAGTGTTAAAAGTGTTGATTGAAAATACAAATGGCATTGCAAAATTAATTATATTTTGCTAGTATTATATTTTAATTGTTTAATCAAAGATTATTTTAAGTGTTGATAGTCCACAATATCAAACAGTGTTAATACAAATGTGTTAATACAAATGTTTAAGTATTCAATGCACCGTTAAAATTTAAAACACCTAAAGCCTATATTTATTTTTACGTTAATTATCATTGCCAATGATGATTATGTGATACTCTCAAAATCAAATTACTAATCGATTCGTTGACGTCGAATTGAAGGGGTTAGAGGAGTAAAAAAATTTTTTCAATTGATTGTATTTTCACTATATCTTATAAAATATCATTGCTGGTCTGGATTTAAAATGTATATCGGGGCATTATTTTCAAATAAAATGAAATATCAGCGTGCAAGAGTGAATTTTCAGCGTTTGTAAGTATCACAATAATCGTTTTAAATGTATATAACATTTTGAAGCATTTAATACAGATTATGGTTAATATCATTTTCACTCTAGCGAGAGATAAAACGGTAAAATACGTTCAGTAAAATATACTAGTGAACCTGTTGCTCGAATTCGAGCAATTGCTAAGTATTACAGGGATTATTTTAAAACGAATAACATTCATGATTTCTGATGACTTTAAAAGATTCGACTCAAAGATTATAGAAATACTCAAGATTTACATAAAAGATCGATATAATCAACATTTCTTGTAAATATTTTATATTTTCAAAAGCTGATATTGTTTTTATGCTTTCTACAAATAGCCTTACTAATAGCCGCAATATGTTGTCCATAATAACAATTATAAATAAAAAATAAAAAAAAACATTATTTCTAGCGTTTTTAAGGCACAGTCTCCTTGGTGGTGTTCTATGACGTTCCTGTGTTTCCATAGTTTGCAAATCGGCTCTTTCAATGATTACTAAGAAATGCAGCACATAGCACAGTGTTAATTCAGTTTTCATTTTAGTATATCAAATTATCCAGGCTCTCTCGCTTTTTTCCATTGTAATATTTACGCCAACCCAAACTCAAATAGTAAATATTTTATTTCAACCAAGTCAGTAAATGTTTGTAGCAAACTATTAAATTAGCAAACTTATTGACTGTTTACAATTAACATATGTTCTTCTTCTCACTTTTAATTTCTGGCAACAGCTGGATTTTCATAACAATTTTTGTTTCCCATGTTAATCTTATGGAGAAATACGAAACTTTAAAGGGCCCCAGGGCCTCACTCTCTAATTATTTACCTAAAAAGAAAGTTTCCTGCACAACTTCAAGTTACGCTCTTTCCAATGACACCAAAAACATGTCAATCGGTTCAGTAGTTACGGAGGAGTAATTGTCACAAAAAACCTGCTTGCGTATTAAATAAGTATAGATATAGATTTGATTTACTGAGTGTTGGATATAACCGTTACTACAAACAAGTAAGAAAACTGTTCAGCAAAATTCAACTTGTAAACATAATTATTTATGGGGAAGAGCTCTACTGAAATAGCAGTGAAATAAATTTCGCTCAATTAATTTTAATTTTCTACACCTCGAAACGGGCAATGGCGCGTCCAGTTGAAAACTCCCGTGTAATCTGGGTAAGCTGACCCCTTGTAAAAAGTCGCATAAGAATAACAGATGGTCAAGACCAGAAATATAAATTGCGCCCAGCTGATTATGATTTTGGCGCGTCTCCGAGTTCATCTGGCCAAGTGATTACTCGGTTTAAAAAAAGCGCGAGACAAACAAGCTTGAAAGTTTCAAAACTTACAAATCAGCTGATCGAACTATGCACAGACAACAATGACTATAAACATAACCTAAAAGTAACACAACACACCACTTGTCACTTCACACTGCAGGTCTTATCACATTTTAAACGATACTTTGCACTGTGTTTGATTGAACAATGATTAGTCCGGAGGATAACTTGATTTGAAATTTGAGGCGGTTTTAAGTTTAACCCGACTGATGCTTTTCCGGAACACTGGTGCTACCTAGCGGACGGAAACACAACTGATCTCGACGCCAGCGCCACCACGATCGCAGCGGCCCTAGCGGCTTCTGTGCGAACCGCGACATGCGCAATGACCACCACCTTTATTTTGACAGGGAAATAACATGTTGGTAAACAATTTTGAATTAACTAAACAAACAGCTTGACCAACTACTTTAGCTTTTCGATTGATTTCGCTGTGAGAAAAAACGAAACGGAAAGAGCACTTAAGAGATAAAGGTCAAGTGGGCGGAACGGAAACAAATCAGCGCCTTTTAAGTGGAGAATCAAAGGTACTTTGTGGATGGGTTTGCTATCACGTTCTTTCAATATGCAATCCATTGTTGAAAAAGATTTTTTTTGTAAACTGAGGAATTAGTTAACAAGTTTCTTTTTTAATAGGTTCCAATTTACCGTTGGTAAAAGGTAAAGGTATGCACTACTGGTTGGTATTGGGAGGTTGAAAGTAAGGAAAGGAGTAGGCAAAAGATAATCAAATGTTCCAAATCATTCGAATGTAAACTATTGATTTTCCTATTAGTTAATTAAGCGAATAGCATTGCAAATTGGTTAGATGTTCGAACAGCAGTACGAACGAACTTATACAGGGTGAGTTTTAATTGTCCCCCCCAACTTTTTTCTACACAAATATTCTAGAAAAAAGTTGGGGGGGGGGGACAATTAAAACTCACCCTGTATAAACCAACGTGTCGAAGAATACATTCTGGGCTCACTGAAAGACATGCTATGGCACAGGACGAGATTAATTATACAGTAGAAATATCTTACAGATTACAAAAATATCGAACGGTGGCCAAATAAAAAATACTCGAAAAAGTCCCTATGTACAAATATTAGTATTGCAAAGCACCGAGTTAGACAATAATGATAGTAATTTATGTGGGGTCATCTAGCACATGTTTATCTGGGACTTTAGTAAGTAAAATACATGACTTTAATTTATACTTGTATTCAGGGCATTTTTCATGGAAGACCAGTGTCACGGGTTTATGCCAATTGGCCAGAAACCACGGAATCTTGGCCTCGAATTCGCCGAGGTCAGATATCGAGGGAAATAGAAACTCATCGTCGAGTCGAAGAAAATACTTTAAAAGATGTACAGTTTTAAAATCATACTGGGAGCGGTCCTTGCTTGTTGTCCCTCGTAACATACCACGAAGTATTGAGCTCACTAAAAATGAACTTTTTAAATACAGTGCAAACTCAATACTTTAATACTTTTCAATGAAATGGCGACCGTAGGTATTTTAAGCCAAGTATGAATGGAGATGAGTGTATGATGAGTGGCGCGATCTTTTAGTCTCGTTAGTGACTAAGGTCGACATATTCCTTAGACACAGGTGTTAATTAATAGCCCATACAGCTGGCAACTAAGGGACCTACAAGTTTATAGTGGAATCCGAACCACATTTTTGCCTTTGGTATATACGAATTGGTCTAATTATCAGGATAGTACTGCGGATAGTCGTAGTACTCACCCGTGCGGACGTTAATCCACAACAGGGAGTGGGTCGCCGGAATTTTATCCCCCTGGAATTTTACCCCTGGGCAAAGCTGACGTCACTATGACGTAGTAACCTGAGTGGCCAAAAGTTTGTTCGCGGCCGGAAGTTTACCCCCGCGGATTTGGACGTCTAATGAAAATAGTCAGAGCGTGATTAATTAGATTAGCGATGAAAACAGGAATTTTACCCCCTGTCCATATAACTAGCGTTTAGACAACTGAATATGTACAGGCCGGATTTTTACCCCCGGAATTTTACCCCCCCCCAGAATTTTACCCCCTGGCCGATTTTAGAAATTGAACGATTGATTTTCTTATTTCTGTTTTTAATTAATTGTAAACATTTCATTATTTAGTAGCATATCTTTATTTATTTATTTTGTAATCTCAACTAAGTAAACAGAATTCGCTGTTTTATTTTGATCATATTAACAACAGTTGGCTTCAAAGATCGAATCCTGATACACGAATCTCAAAATTAAAATTAAAAACCTGTTCGATTAGTTAATGTTACAAATAAATTAAGATCGGCTACTTAATAATACAATGTTTACTATTAAACTAAAACTGAATGAAGATAAGTAATTATTCTCACTAATTTATATATCTGGCCAGGGGGTAAAATTCCGGGGAAAAAAATCCGAGGGGTAAAGTTCCGGGGGTAAAAATCCGGGGGTAAAAATCCGGGGGGTTAAATTCCGGGGGTAATATTCCGGGGGTAAAAATCCGGGCTGTACATTCTAGGTTTTTATAATTTGATGTGTTCTGATTAAATTCACAACCGTGAAATTATATGTTTAATTCCGCGTTTAATCCATCGAGCTGATGTCGCGAAACTCAAAAGTTCGCGGCCGGAATTTTACCCCCTGGTTTGTGACGTCACGTTTGCCCAGGGGGTAAAATTCCAGGGGGATAAAAATCCGCTACCCCCAGGGAGTATCGCATCCACAATGCATGCCTATAAATATCCACAATTCGTGACCTCCTAGTAGCTGGGTTAACAGGACGACGACACCCGTCCCAGTCTAGATAGTCAAGATGTTTTGTTTTCAATAAAGCTACTCATCTCACCTAATTTGCAGATTTGTTATGAAGTGTTTTTGTAGCATACAAAAGTAACTCCGTTTGACAGCAATCGGTACTGTTTTGGTGGTCAATTTAAAATAACAAATAGGTAAAAAAATTAGCATACTTAAATTAATTTGTCAAGAACTATGCATCTTAGCGTTGAACGGATTGCAAATAACTCGTTCGTTTATTTTACTAGTGTAGAGAAAATTAAAGATAAAGTCCAGACAGATTTTAGGTTTTCAATGCTTCAACCACAGCTTGACATGTTTGATTGTTGTCAAGGCCAGACTGACGATGAATCTGGACGAATTGCGTCGCAGACGTGGACCAAAGTGTTCAGCGACACATTCTGTCCGGGGACGAGTTAAAACATAACTCATGGCGTAGTGATTTTGCTTTCGAAATATTTTCTTTCTGTGTAAAACCTACCAAAAGGGCGAAGTAATTTAATGAATTCAACAAAAAACATTTTTAAAGGATATAAAAGGTTGACATTCAGGTCACAATAATCTGTCTATAAAACCAAAAGAATGAACGAACTTTTGAGAAGACTACAAGGCCCACACATATAAACTATAAATTGTTTTTTAATAATACTTTGGGAAACTAACGCATTTGTTCATGGCTGCCCTTCGAGGTCGCAAACAATTGCTTAAGGGAATTATTTCATGACTATATTAACATACATAAATTTGCTGTACCTATTGGAACGTTATTCTTTTAATTTGATTTCTTCGTTTAGAATCACGCGTTTTTACTCGTTTGTATTATTCTCTGTTGTTTATTTAAGCTTCACTTCGCCTATAAAATATTAATTTTAAAACCAAGTAGAACTGTATAAATGCAATATGATGGGAAAATCGCCGTCCGAAGAACGGGCTTACTGCTATTGCCATATGGTATATTATTAAATATTTGGAAATTTGAATTCGAATAGATTTTGGTTGGGAGGTTGAGAGTTGAATAGAGGACTTTTAAAACACCAATTAATTGCCATCTTATATATAGGCCTATTAAAAACTTTGCAAAACTTATGATAGCTAGCCTGACTATACGACTGGACCGAATTACACGCGGGTTGTACCAAAAGAAAGGTTATCGGTCCTATATGTGCAGGTTTTATTTCCATTTTAAAATAAAAATGAAATATTTTTAAATAAAATATTTATGTTAATTGGGTCAAAAATGGAAGTACAACTTTCCTTATGGAGATTTTTACATGGTGCTAGTTCTATATATTAATAGACAAGCATGTTTATTGAAAACCCTTTTCTCAGCTCCAGTGCATCGCAGGGAAAATCTACGCATGCTTTTAAAAATATATTTGCCTTTAGATATATCCCTTTATAAATTAAATATAATAAAATAGTATAGAAAATAAGCACAAAAATTATATTTAAAATTTAAAAACTAACATGGGCCTTATGGGTTGCCATATTGGTGACGAAATAACAACAAAATATAATCAGAAAATCAAAGCAAATGGATGAAATTCGAATCACATGTTTTATTTACAACGTGTGCTGAAAATAGAGAAGTTTGAAACAATACTGTACATACTTTTGGTTGAGTTTTCAACCACTGGGCGAGATCTAGTATCAATTAATAGACTATAAAGATTGATAGTAATTATTGCTTAAATCTTTTGACAAATCTGTATTGATTTCAATCGTCCCAATCAGATAAAATCGGGCGAAGGCGCTGATTTGATAAATGAAGTGAGGATCGATGCGATACAGACAAATCTCGTCTTGCTGCATTATTCAGTAAACAGCTGTCAGCTGTCACAGTTTGTTGTTCTTATTGTCGTTTGTCCTCAATTGACGTTTGTTCTGACCTCCTTTTCACCTGTTTGTTCTCACTGATTATAGTTGTTGAGATTATAATTTTTTCTTAAAACGAATCCCACATCCACACTTATAATCATTCTTGGATTATAATACGTCAGGATACGTTGCCATCACAAAATAGCTCAAATTTACATTTTTCCTAACCTCCGTTTCACCTGTTTTTTGCCCAGTTTGTTTGTTGTGCTCGAGATTTTTATTTCAAAGCGAAATCTGTGCTGATCCTCATTTCAACTGTTTGTTCTTGCAGGATTCTTGGCATTCTTATGATTAGCATCAGTCTTCAAAGTACGATTTGTTCTGATCTCGATATTATTTGATTTTTCTCAGAGTGTATTTATTGTTCTTCGTAGTACAATTTACCCTCAAAGTAACATTTGTTCTGAACACCAACTGCTTGTTCTCACGGTGTAAATATTGTTCTCCATATTGCTGTTTGACTATAGATTGTAATATTTCTGCCCTATGTCCACCGTAATGCCTTTTAGCGAATTTCCCTATATGGAAGTAGCTATTACCGTAGGTCTCATTGTAGGACTTGAGCCCGGGACCGATTTACTTTTACATGTTGATGTCCTCAGAGGCCAAAAACACTATTCGCTCAAATTTATATATATGTATATACATGTGTGTGTGTCCGTGAACGCGATAACTTGAGTAATTTTTGTTCAATTTTGATGAAATTTCGTTTGAAGGTGTAAGGTGGGATAAACTTAAATGAGTTCGTGAACTAGCATTGTTGGACGATGGGAACGGGGTTTAACAGGAATTTTATGGGGTATAAATTGGGTTTTCTCACTTTTGACCATCAAAACACAAATCCCCAATTTCTCTCTGTATACCCATTTAATACAAAATTATCACTAGACTAGTATACATAATTAAGAAACAGAAATACAGGGCTTTTTGGGGAAACTTACAGATATAAAGTTTACCTAGCAACCTTATAAAAACCAAGACAAGCTATGTATCGTAGGGCCTCACACCGGCGCGGCGCCGACCATAAACTGCCTGCACGGTCTTTAATGAAAATCTTGACGTCACAAACATTGTAGTTTACTTAATAGACTCGCTGTTAGATCGTAACCTTATGTTTGACCTTAGGCGATAAACGGTGCAGCCAAGAGAGAATATTTCGCGTCAAAATATCATGATTCATTCATTATTTAGTGTGAAGAAGAAAGAGTGTCTAAGTAAAAAAAAATAATGCCCTCAAACGTCACAAGTAAAAAGGGTATTTGTTAGCAACTCAATTTATTTCAGGACCAAAAAAAGTTAAACAAAAATCGTTTCTCAACTTGATAGAATAATCGTGTCCAAGTTAGAATGAATAACATTCAAGGATCGTGTATACAAATTCAAGTAAATCTGTACTATATGATCAAAATAAATAATGTCCGATCGTCCGTAGACTTCAAACTACAGAAGGATATGCCTGACATCCCACACAGCAACTCTGTCTACAATAACGTGTTGTACTTGCCCCTAAAACGTTGAAGGCGCAACGAAAATCCTGACTGTTACTACGATGCTATTAGTTTGCATTTAAAAGTTATTTAGAATTCACGTCAAATGGAAGAATTCTCATTAGAATTGATGACAGGGCCTATATACGAACATTATGTGCTCTATGTATACAAGCGTATTCTTGAATAAAACCCGGAAACCAATGAACAGACTGCTTGAAATGTGTCTAAAACATACAAAATTAAAGAGTACGCTACCAAAAAAGTCTGGTTTTATGATCGAACTAGCTGTTTGCCCGTTCTTCGTACGGGAATCTTGTAGTAAGTTAAAACCTTATATTCAGTACATCATATTTTTGGTTTGCATATTTAGTGTGCATTTTTCCAGATATGATGGCAAAACTATAACTGTCTAGGAATATATATAAACCTTCTCAAATACAATATCTGACAGTTTCAAAGCCAAAACGAATTCTTCGCAATTAAATGTCACCCGATCGTGTTAGTCCATATTTTATATCTAACGATGAAAGGAATTGCTTTACAGTATAGATCTATGAGGCATAGCCCTAAGGTAGGCCTGTAATTGAAAGTTACTTTTCGCACTGGTTAAAAGTTGTTAAAAAACTACCTCAACCTCACAACTGCACACTTTATTCGGGTTAAAATTTTCATTGACAATGGTGCTCTTGTCTTTTCCACGAAAAATAAGGACATTAATGCGTTGCCAATAGACATGCACACACAAATACAGAATTGAGTCCACACAACATTTTGGAGTCCAGACAGAAAACAGAATATTAAACACCGAGGATCACTTGTGTGAAAATTAACAGTTATGTGGAACATGTTGAGAAAGCTACATATATAAATTAACCTTAAAATCAATCGTGGGACAAATAATATCTAAATTTGCAGATCTTTAACACTGTAGAGATGCACATTGTTTATATCTGGTATTGAACGGATCTGTTTTATCGAGTGTCCAGTAGATTTATAAATAAATGGACGAACAAAAGGACTGGATGAGAGATGAATCGTTTTGAGTTGATTGTAAAAGATTAATTCGTCGATGACAACCAGAATGCTTGATAAGTTAAGGATAAGTGTTTAATCAATGAGGCTTGTCAATGAGCTTTGTTGCTGACTCTAAATTAATTCAATATAACTTTTTTTCTAACATGGGTCTCTTCTTCATTGCATATATACCAAGTTTCATCAAGATCGGTTGAAAAGTTTTAAAGTTAAAAATGTTAAGAAATCACTAGGTAAATTATATCCCCACCTTTTTTTGAACGTCCTTTATATTTTGTATATCGATTTACACAGGCATTTATTGTTGTTGTAATGTGTCCATATTAGCTGTGTATATGCAATATATCACTCATCTACGATACAAGAGGAGAGATAGAAAGTTACGGAGAGATGTGTCTGTAGACAGGTGCGCGGGGAAGTTGCCAAAACACTTCAGAAATAACGACTACAAATTCAAAACACATGATTCAAAGTTCCACATGACTCTTTCCAAACGTATTGCCAAATACTGCTATGATATTCTCAATATGCATGAAGTACGATTTCAAACATTAACATACTAAAATGCAGTTCCAAAAACATTCAGACAAGTGCCACTTTCAATCATGTAGATCATTTATGTACTATCAATGCCTTGAAAGGTATTCTTATTGTACAACTAGCAGAGAACCCGTCCCTCGTACGGGGTTGGCATCAAGTATAAAATGCTTATTGCAGTTATACTCAAGTTTTGCGTTTGCAATGGGAGAGGACACAGTTTGATAAAATTTGCTTCTTTAAATTTACGTTATACTATAGTATTACACATCTACCATAGCCATAATATTCTACCACTTCTCCTAAACAATAGAGAAAAAAATTATTAAAAATCTGGAAAATATCACATATCATTCATGAAATTAAAAACACAATACTTAAGTGTAAACAATCCTACTTTGACAGTTCTCGTTGCGTATTACAGTTTTTTGTTGCTGCTTAGTTCAAATTAGCTATTTTCATAAATGCAAAAAAAATAATAGTCCTGCACCCTGTTGGCAAATCTTATAACTTTTTAATGCTTTTACATATCATAGAACCAACTTTTTTAGTTGAAACAGCTGACTAAATTCTTTAATTCCCATTAAATATGAATACTCATAAGGTTAACATGGGGAGCTACAGAGCCACTGGGGCGGAGCCCGAAAGGATTTTTGAGATAAGAATATGCCTATATGTTAATCGGGAATGTGAGCTATCATCACGCCAAATTTCAGCCCAATCTGTCCAGTAGTTAAAGCGTGATTGAACCTCAAACAAACAAACAAACAAACACACAAACTTTCACATTTATAATAAGTAGTGTACCTGTTGCTCGAATTCGAGCAATTGCGAAGCATTACAGGCGTTATTTTAAAACGAATAACGGTCATAATTTCCGATGACTTTATAAAAGTCGACTCAAAGATTATAGAAATACTCACGATGTACACAACAGATAGATATAATCACAATTGTTTGTAAATATCTTATCTTTTTTCAAAAGCTGATCTTGTTTTTTAGAGTTTTCTACAAATGTTTCCCACTTATAGCCGCATTTAGGTTCTCTATAATAACGATTATAAATGAAGAAAAGAAATATTATTTCTAATTCTTCTAATTCAGTTTTATTTTTAGTAGGCCTATATCAAATTGTCCAGGATTTCTCGCTTTTTTCCATTGTAATAATTACACCAACCGAAGTATCCTCTACAGATGCAATACGCCAAAAAATATCATCTACGTGCAACACGCCTACGTACAATCTCCAAGAAGTGGTAAAAAAGGCAGAAACCAACCCATACAATAGACATAAGTTAACTCCATAAGAAATAATTTTAAGAGTTACTGTGATATTAGGATTTTACATTGATTTGGATTGCACATTATAACATTACAACATTACAACATCATATTGCAAAACATGACACGATGCAGAAGAAAATTGATTTTAAAATCAGAAAAAACCTTTGCAAATACTTCATTTTGACAAATTCAGTAAATCACAATTTAAATATTAACAGCTGTTTTATTAAAATGTAGTGTAAAATTATACATATGGTCATAATGTAAACAAATCTGCTGAGGGGACTTTAAAGGCGTCTGGGGCAGAGCCCCAAGGGAATTTACCTCGTTCCTCTTTTGTTGGCTCATCTACAGACCAAGGCCTTTCTTTAGAGACCCCTACCAAGTTTCTACGCCCAGCCGTTCTCTGAAATTAGCTGTGACAAAGAAAAACTGTTTCAAAATATTAATATATAGATAGTAAGATTAAATGATTAGAATATTTTTGAATGAAAAGTAGTAGTATGTCGTCATAGGCTTCACAATTAACGATAAAATACCTATTTTCAAGTATTTGTACTAGGTTATCAGCTTTTTGACGAAGAAATTTACAAGAAGAGCATACGAAGACACAATTTATCTGTAAGATTACGATTAGTAGAAATCCTCTCAAAAACCTTGAATATTTTAAACCATGGCATTAAAGTTGTGCATTCCTAAAAAGCTTAAAAAAATTAATAACGTTATTAGTAGCGTATAGCCATAAATTGTCCGTGTATCATGATTATAAATCAAATAAATCTAGGGAATGTTTATAAGGGAACTAAAATGGCAGCACGTGCAGTTTTGCACTGATACCTGGGTCCAATTTCAAAACATAAAAAGCTACTTTTCCCAGGATCAAAATAATGTAATTCAAGTAAATATCATATCGAGGTTATCCGACATGTACTTCAAGCATAGGCCTGTACCACTATATGTTCTGTAAGAAAATAATGCTCAGTCTCTGCTAGCGGCCACGTTCTACAATCTACAACTGTAGGCTTGGCTATTTCACAGAAGACTGAAAAGCACATTACCATAACAGACTTCACACATCGTCTTCAACATAGTGGGCTCCCACGGAAATGATAAGAAATAGTAGCTTTTTCATCTCTTCCCTAATCTTAGAGAGTTTTAATTCGTAAATGTAAAAATACACAACTACATTTTGTGAAATCTACCGAACTTATGTAGCTTATATAGTCCATTGATCTGGTGTGTCTTTTGCAAGAATATCCAGCGCTTTTCTCAGTGAACTGTCGGCAGCATGCTTATCAATAAGCGTGGGGCTTTTACAACTTTTCTCTTAACAGATTATGTTAGATAAGTTCAGCTTTGATATGGGTTACGTGTGGTATATTTTTACAAACGTCGTCATACAACAGTTGGAAAGCTTAGAGACAACTGTGAATCCCGTGTTGATTTAAACGCACTTGTAACTTATCAATCAGCAGCTATCAGTAGACAGAGTCAATGACAAAGTGATCAGTCAAAGTAAGGCAGGTGAGTTGGCTGACCTTTGCCCAAGAGATGATAACAATGCACACCTATACTGCAGCACTACATCACTGTTGGGTTTGGGTTAATCACAATCAATCTCAGAGACTCAACCATACTAAGAATTGTCCTTTAGACAATGTATCTATACGAAATTGTATGTTAAGCAGTATCATAGAGCAAAACAAACATTTGGGTTCAATTTTATGAGCTTCTATAGTGTAAAGTATAATAATATGGATACAACAAATAATTAATTTTATTATTTTTCTGTTAATTGAAATTTTGTAGGGTGTTTTGGTCTGAATTCTGAAGAAAATATCATAGAACGTTTGAAAGTTGCTACTCCGTCAAACAGTTGGCACATGCAAAGAAATAATTTAGCATATTCACAGACAAGCTGAAATGGCATCAACATCTAACCAGAAAACTGTTGCAGATAAAGCCATGGTTTAGAGAATACCTCCTTAACTAAATGTTTACAACATTTGAATTCCATAAACAAGACAATATATCTATGAACAATTAAACAGCACAACCTTCCACTAATAAAATGCAATGAAATTCCCCTTGTAGATTTAAGATTAGGTCAGATCCTCTATGCTAATAACCACACTTCCTAGGGTTAAATTGGGTTAATTTATTTTTATTTTCGGGGGAAACTTAAAAATCCCATTTTCACTAAATCAAATCACATATCAATCACGTGTTATTGGTTGAAATCTGTAACAGTGTGACTTACCCCCTCCCCCCACGGAGGGGTGTGTGGCTACCCCCAACCGTTAAGTCAGCCAGTGTCAACTCTAAATGAGCCAGACATTACACCCCCTTTTTTTGTTAGGGAGGTGTAAAATGCATTAGGCACACCCCCATCATCCGAGTCTTACTTGTACTCCAGGAAGTCCTCTGCCAGGATGATTGCCTCTTGGTCCTCGTCCTCGCTAAAATCACTGAGCTCCCGGGGGCTGGGGGTCAGTGCCAGGGAGGCGGAGCCCCTGAACCTCGCCGCTCCGCGTCGTCGCACTCCTCGGTGTCGCTCCCTGGACATGCCACGGGCTCGGGTCTTACTCCTCATGTCTAGTAGTTTTGCTGCTTTAGACGTAGCTGTTCACTTTTTATTCTCGCGTTAGTTGAGGGAGTTCCTTTAAAATTGTAATTACTCTATGTGTGAGAGTATGTGACTCTTCTCCCGCTTGAAATGTCCTATTTTGGGGCAAAATATTATTGATTAACTTTAAAGATGTCGAACCAACCTTAAGATGCCAGTTACTTGGGCTAGCTGCAGAGTTTCAAATGTATTAAAATAGAACGATGAAATTGTCGTTTTTGTGGAATTTGTTGGGTTCTATCCATTGACTTCAAGATGCCCAAGTAGACATTCTACCAATATAGTCCTGTGCGAGCTATTTTTAATTGATAATTAAAATACCTATTTTTATTGATAATTAATATTGCATATTAATTATTGATTTTAATTTCATAATTGATGGTTGGATTGAGCCATTCCAATTGTAATTTATAGACCAAATTTTGGTTTATTCCTTAAACATCAAACACTAAATAAGAATTGATAATCTTTACGCATATCGACACTGAAAAAAGAACATTTAAATTTGAGTTTAAATTGGAATAGGGAGGATTTTAGTAACATATCGTCCGACTCTTACGTTGATAATGTAAACTGGAAAATTGTAATTAGCCCAGGAGGGCATTAGCATTGCTTCTAGGGAAAATTTATTTATGGGATTATGTGGGTTTGCAACTCTCAAAATAAAACAAACAGGAGAATACCATACAACACGAAAAAATCACAATGTAACAAGACCCCAGTAAAAATAAATTTTGTTAATATTTAGACGATTTGGGAGGATTGAATATATTTTAATCTGATGCCATATGGTAAGGTACGTTTTACTTTAAATACTAGTGAAGAAAAAAATCATCCACACAAATAAGAATAAAATACAACCCATTCACCTAAATAATCTTTGAAAGTAATAAAGTAAAATAATTAAGCTTAAATGACTGTGATTCAAAAAAACATGTACAACCAAAATATGATACTTCAATTTGTGTACTTCTACAAAGTTTATTGTAGACATTTCCTAGAAGTTTGTCGTATATAGTCTGTAATTAGCATGCTATTTATAATTTACTCTGCGTTTTCCTGTAACTTATAATGGATCTGAACTTTGGTCATGTTTGCAAAATGAAAGCAATTAATTAGAGAGCACGCCTAAGCATCACTCGGGGGTGTTTGAAACAAACCGATATTTGGCGGGAGTGACGCAACTCCTGTCTTAATTTGGCGCATAAGTGAAGAACTGTCGCCTTAGGGACCATTTAAATCTCGTGTAGATTTCACAACAATGAAAACTATAAGATTATTTTGTTAATAGGAAAATCCGGGGAATAGAAGTAATTACAGAACTTAACTGAACAGTTTAGAACCTTACCTTCCTGGCAATTTTGTGAATTGAGGAGTCTTCTCGTTTCCAGACTTAACTTAATTTTTGCTCTAATATGTGATTTTCATTATAACTGATGTTTTTTGTGAAGGAAAGGTACCTACATTCGTATACAATCGGTCATTAACATAGCAATTTAGTGACGAATTAATATGATAAAGTTAATTAATTTGTCATTAAGTATGTGTAGAGTGTTACCGGTACTTATTAAAAATTTATTTCATAATAAATAAATCATATATTTTTTATACTGAAAATAACATGCACAACAAGATAAGTTACAAAAGCATTTTAATTTGACTTAAGCATAAACCGCACCTAAGTGTGTATTACTGTTACAACAATTCACTTTAAGTGGAAAATTTACATGTTCATACTCAAATTGCGCAATACTCGATGGGTTTCTTAGAAACAACTCATGACAAAGGTGCAAGGTGCAATAAAGGGTGATAATTTCTTATCTACTTTGCTTTTAAACAATTAGCAACTCCCAGACTTGACTAAGCTAACGGAAAACTTCAGCGCCTTTCTGACGAACAATGTGTTCACGACAAACTTTTACCAGACTGGGACATAAAATGGTAATATATCCCATCCTAAAATAGATTTTTACAGAATTAGTTTAAAAAACATCACTTTTTGAACAATCACTGAAAACATAACAGTTATTTTTTAAAGTATTTGTGGTATGAAATATATTTAATTATTTAAATAAAATATTAAAATATTAAATTATTGAATATTAAAATATTAAAATAAATTATTTAAAAGGTATGCGATTTCGAGATTTGTATACGAAATGGGACGGTTCTGTTCAAACTTTGGATAAGTAATTTTTTTTAAAGAACGGTCTTGTAACAGTTTGAAGTAATTAATTTTTAGTACGTCGTTCAATTATTAATTTTTGATTCGTTGTATATGTTTGACCCCATGACCGCGGTTGCTGAAATGGTAATACAGTCCGATTTCTGTCACAAGTTCTAGGTTTAGAATTCCTTCAATTATAAATTACTTACGCGTTATAGTGAGCCAATGATTCTGTAGTCTACCTTAAACGGCGTGCATCTCTATTGACAATGAATTATTCGTCTATTGGGCAAGAAACGAAACAGTTTTCTTTGTTGGAACACTTCTTCCACCAAACCCAAGTTTTCGTCAAAAGTTTATCCTACATTCAATGTAACATTAACTGTTTTCTCGCCTATAGGTTGGGTAATGATGCTTTTGCAAGAGCAGTTTCAATTATATGACAATTTCACAACATTGAGTTTGACTATGACTAAAAACTGTTTTGGACGGAAGGATTTAAATACCAATACGTAAATATGATAGTCTACATGTGAGGCATTTCATTGTACCAATTCATGAAATACTATCAAATTCTTCTTGGTTCCTCCTCCGTTCTTACATGGTCAACCAAAACATCTCCTCTTCTTTTCCACTGCGTTCCTTTCGCGTTACGTTTTCAATCTCTTTGCCCAAAAGCTGAACCGCAGGTCCACATATCCCTGAGACGCCGCGTTACACAAAGCGACACGTTACACAAGCGTTACGTAACACGGTGCGTTAGTGACAACAGCGTGTCGCAAGCTTGCTCGCGTATTGTCAATAGTCCACTTTCCTCGCTTCACTGTCACCGCTGACCGCTCGCCTCTTACTCTGCTCATAATGCTGTATATTTAGGTAAACGATGGTAGTTGACAACTGTCTAGCCGGGTTGGGGTATAAATGGTGGTCGTGCATTGCACCAAAGAGTTTCTTAATTGCACCAAGCCCTCAAAGGGCCCAAAAAATGTTCCTTAGTTTCGTCACGTAGGGGTGGGTTACCGGCAGAAAGATGTCCTTGTTTACGTGTCATCCTAACCTAACCTGACCTAACCTAACCTATCCTAACCTTACCTAACCTAACCTAACCTAACCTACTCAATTATACAGTCAAAGGCTTCGCTTAGTTAAGTAACGAGTCGGGTGTCTCCCTGGAGTAGTTGGTGCAATTCAGGAATAGCCGACTACCTGACTCAGGTCAGTTGGCGCAATTAATGCCCGCCCTAAATGGTACTTGCAGAAATGTTCGAGTTTGTTTAGAAGCAAGCAGGTAGCTAGGATTGGATTTAAAATTAAGATTTGTAGGGTAAGATAGATCAATGCGTCATAATAAATGCATTTAATCTTAACAGATAGGTGTGTATAGCTAATTGAATGTCGCTGGATATACCTAATAGGATGTAGCTGAGTACGCATATAAATCATTAGGGTGACAGCTCGATTCTACGAAAGTCCTAATCTTTCTATGGTTCTTAACTGAACCTAGCTGTACTTAATCAATGAGATTTCAATATATTCATCTTTGGGTTGCGGAATACTACCCCTCGGAAAACCACCCTCCAGTTCACACGTGATGTCACGAAATCTGCCAACTAACCAATATGGGGGGCGATTGGAATACTACCCGCCTAGCAAAATGTGATGATATGTAATTGTAATTTTAATTCGAGTAATTCCGTTTGATAACAGAAAAGGCGAGTGGGAAATATCAAACAGAATTTTGAAATGTTACAGCAAGTTTGGTTAGTTATGTTAGGTTAGTTTAGAAGATTTTGACAAAGAAACTTGAGTGTCCGTTACTGGAAAACTGCCCCCCCCATTTTTGTCGTCAACATGACGTAGGAACCTGCTTGGTGGGGGGGGGGGGTAGTTGTCCGGTGGGGGTTAGTCTTCCGGCGACCCCTCATCTTCGCCAAAATGACGGCTCAGAGGCGTCGATAAGAATATCTCTAAGAAACCGGTCACTTACTTGATTCATCAATGATTAAAGAGTACTAAACTCAAAATAATATCAAATTAAGTTAAAAAACTTTTAAACAAACAACAAATTAAAGCTAAAATCGATAAGGTATCGACTGTTTCAAAAATGTTAACGCAATTTTTCCTTGTTAAATTAAAGCAATGCTGTATTTGAACCTTTATCTGGCAAAATATAGGCAAAATGCAGTACTGCAGTCATTGCTTGAGTGTTCATATTTAAATAGTTATTATTCACTCGCAAACTGACATTCAGTTCCAGTTTATTTTTAACCATTCGTCTGTTTAGATCTCGAGGGCTATTAGGCTAGTTAATTACCCTCGCCGAAAACAGATGTGTTTTAGTAAGACTTCGGGACTTCATAGTCGGAGCGTGGTCCTTTCATTCATAATTTGTTGGTTCAATTAGCTTTTGCAATAACGAGTTTACATTTTTTGAATGTCTGTTTAAAAGCTTATCACACTAATTATTTAACTAGAATAAGTAGTTATTTACATAAACCATTTCTATTTCACTATTAAAGTTTTACGAACCATATATTGATTACTACCTAAAGATAAAGTTCATCTAACTACTGTATTATAAAGAAGAATAACAGAGATTTGATCAGAAATACTTTTTTCTTAAACTAGCTTATCGTCTCTTTGCCATGAATTAATTCCATTGACTGCTCAGATGCCTTGATTTTATTTTACACAAAACAGAAACAAAACAATTTTAATTTCAGGTTAGCTTGCTTCAAGGTTATGTTAAGATGTGATATACTGAGCTTTCACTTTTAAGCATTTGATCCCTATATAAGACATCGGTCCTACATCTTTCACATACTTTTTTTCCAGATATGTTTGTGCGCTGTAGAACCATAAAATAAAATAAGTTAATCTATAAGAGATCCTTTGACTTATAAAAATAAACACCCGCCCCGATGTTGAACCTTTAGCTAGGATCGAAATTGAGCCAAGACAGATTGCGATGACAAAATTACTGATTTCAGTCTGATAAGCCAAATTTTGTCCGACCCATACTGAAAGGGAATCTTTTTGTAACCCTAGCTTCTTGTAAAATCAACATCAACGTATAAAGAAGACGAAGAAAACATTTCGTAAAATCATTACTCTGTGAGTTCAATCTATTTCCAATGGAATACCAAATTGGCTACACCTGCTAAAGATTGGATGTCTACATTGATATCTTAAAGACAACAAACCCAACAAATTCCATAAAAACTACACATAATCGAGAATTACCTCAGTACACAATGATTCACAACCACAGTATCACATATGAACGTATTTCACAAGTCTAGCGTTGAACGGTAACAACACGACGAGTTCACTGACAAGGTACGCTGAAATCGCAGCGCTCACACAGACTAGAAACATCAGCGAATACACGACAGAGAGGACTAAGCAGAAAACCATGACAAACAACAGCTGATTCATCAGATAAGGCACACGACACCGCACTCCACTCGTCGCTTATCAGTCAGAATGGCTGTTATCAGAAGACAAACCTCAAGGTTAATGGGAAGTCCTTCGGGGACGAGGTCGTTATCCACCCTATTATGACATTTGCAAAATCACTGTGAAAACAATGACGAGATCATTTTATGTTATATTTTTTGTCTAGTCAGTTGACAGATCCACCTTCTCTTAGAAATTACAATCCCGCATGGAAAATTTGTTCAGATCTAAACCAGGAAAAGAGTGATCAGATTCTGAACCAGGTGAATAATCCGATGTCTTTTTTAGAACCTGAACTAGATCTGATTGAGGATTTTAATCAGGAATAATGTCGCATCAGATCTTGAACCAGACCCACAGCCTGTCGGATATAATTATAACTATAGTAATACCAGAAACAAAAGAACCCTCGGCCGATTCGAGCCGCGCAGGTTTGAATGGTACGGCCCACCTACCTGCGCGAACCACGTGATCTTTTCGTTTCTGCGCAGGTTGTTTTGTTCGTGGTATATCTATAACTAAATATATTACTAACCAAGTAACTATAATGTTCAGAAATGTTGATGTATATTTTAATCGCTGACCAAACAAGATAAGTCACATAATCAGGATAGCATTAAAAGAGCACAACACATTTTAGGACTCATACGGATAGACTGTCAGTCCTTTATTCTGTAAATAAATCTGACTGGCTATTAGGTGTATAGGTGATCTCGTATATCTTGTGAATGGAACCCTTTCGTTTCCGTTTGGACTTTTCGATTATAAAAATGGTATCAGCAATTTGACATATACTTCCTCCCATTAACTTGTCAACAACCTTAATCCTGAGTAAAAGGTGGAAGTAACTATGACATTTCATAGGGAAAATTGCAAAAGGTTGCAATAACTTTTACATCATAGTGGGTTGTACCATTTTGTTGAGAGTTAAAAGGACTCTCAATTTTAATCAAAATAGTTCGAGTCGACTTTGAGGAATCCGTTTTTCCGTTAATTTACGGGTTCATGGAAAAATCTCCTTAAAAACTATAAACAAAAATAGTGTTATAGATACTATGATTAGTAGAAAATATAAAAATCCAACCACAGGTGTAGTCTGTAACCCTGTACACACTAACACACAGATATCACTTCGAAAACCTCTTTTTTTGGGTTCAGGGGGACCCAAAACGTGTATTTCCGCCCGAAACTCAAACTCGAATTTTTTTATGAAAACAATAATTTTTCCATATACTATGTATAAAAGGGAGTGGAGGTAAAAATGTAAAAACACCAATGACATGTTGCAAATCCTAGAAATCTCGAATGTTTGTGTTAGTAATCCCAGATCGAAACTAACAGTATGAGTTGGTTATTTAATGTAAATGTGTTTCTAGCATGCAATTCCTGTGTGTATTTACTTCAATACTAATTTTAGATATCAATGAGAAATCTTAGATACAGTAAACTATTTAAACCTAAAAGAGCCAACTAAACAATAGATCTACTTACTGTTGGTGTATTGTAATTAAAACAACGACTGAGCTACCATACCTGAAACAGTTAATATTCATGTTAGTAATGGGCACAACCTTTGTAAAAGAAATTTAAAAACAAGTTTTGAATTACATTCATGTTTGAATCACACATATTTTATCATACGGTAATATTGTATGCAAACTAATACAATATAGTCTACTAAACATTAAATTTTGAAATGTTAACACCTATTAATTTTCTTAAATAAATATAAAATGTATAGGGGCTTTATCTCGACTTGTTTTTCTGTGTGTTTAAGTAGTTCCTTACTTAATAAAAAAAATTCAAAAATCAATAAATCTCCTCTAAAAACTTCAGCGGAATAGACAACAAATAAATAGAAGTAAACTAACTTAGCTACAGCTAGTAAATGTAGATGGGGTGTCAAATATATCAATTTGTCCAAAAGTCAAGGAGATGCATCACTGAACTTCTGTAATTAAAATGGTAAAAAACAATCAGCTAACTAAATTAATAACTCGTTGTTTAATTTTTAACAAAACTATATCTTACTAACTTTTAAGAGTAAGTAGAACTTTGTTGAAAGACAGCTACTTCAAATAGGTTTTGTAAAAGAATAGTATAGCTATTTTTCTTAACTAAGAGGGTGGAATTGAAAACAAACATTTAACTTCCAGTTTCAGAAAATAGCACGGAAGGGCGTGTCCTTCCATTGATCGTTGGTTATCAACACCAAACTCATATCATTGCATCTCCTTTCATTTACGGCCGTTCATCTGCAGTTTGCTTTTTAAATCTTTAAATGTCAAAGTTAAACTAGCGCATGGTTATATTACTTTAAATGGGTAATTATTGCCTAATATTTGGCGTAATATTTGCCTAATGTCTCAGAGATTGCTTTAAATTTGACTTTGATGAAATTGTGTGCTAAGGAGGGGATTCGCGTTTGGTTAACTTATAGTGTTGTAGAAATGCTATAGGTTAAAAAAGACAAATTTAAAGCTAAACAACAGGTCTATTACGTTTGCATGTTGGTTACGATGTCAATTAATTGCAAACAATAATTATTATGTCAATTCATTTCAGCTCATTTCAAAAATAGAGATTTGTACAACCTCTGATGTAACCATAAATTATAGCTCTACAATCAGGTCATACATCAACTTATTGTCTATTGTCTAAACATTGTTCAGGCATACCATTAAATGTGTATACAGCAGAAGACATCTCATCTACATGAACCAGCTTCATTAAATACTTTTATTTAATTATAATAATAACTTATTGGTCCTCTCGTATCCTCTTACAGAGTGTGTGAATAGTCAATTAGTCATAGTTATTTTCCCTTTTAAGTTGTCGATGCCTATGTTACTTTTGATACTTTAATACTTTATTCTGAAATAGCGACCACACAAAGTAGGTATTTTAAGCCAAAATGAATGGAGGCGAGTGTAGGATAAGTATACGATCTAGTAGTCTTTAGTGACTAAGGCCGACATATTCCTTAGACACAGGAGACACACTTTTGTCTAATTATCAGGATAGTACTGCGGATAGTCGTAGTACTAACTAGTGCGGTCGTTAATCCACACCAAATAGTATTGCATCTACAGTGCATGCCTATAAATATCCACAATTATTCGTGAACTCCAAGTAGCTGGAGGACGACGTCACCGTCCCAGTCGATGTCCGATCTATCAGCCTTGGGGCGTAAATGGTTCAACAGTTACAAAAGATGAGGCACTAAAGGTAAATAGTAATTTTAGAAAACTCCCAAGGATTTATGTAAATAAAACTAATGAAATATTAGCTGCTATGGATAATTGAAAAAATAAAACGAAAGTAAGTGAAACTTTCCACAAGGTTTACAAGTTCAAACAGTTCAGTTGCGGAATCAACTTTGTAATAGGAATACCTTCCAAATCATTCCGAATTACTCCAATGAACTGTCAAACGCAATAAATTATCTAAGTCATCGGAAACCTGGGTGTTACGCGACAGTGGCTTTGATTCAACCAATACCAAGATTTAACTTGTGCTTTGTTTTCGAAGGCTTCAAGCTCGATAAGTTCGTTTGACAGTAAACTTTGCAGCTTCGTGGGCCCAAATTTGAACCAATACTCGTGCTATCAAAGCGGGTTTGGTGCTTTTGTACTACTGGGTACTTTATATGTCTCGCTTTACCAACCGAAGTTAGACACGAGCCTGGAGTAGTTTTACACATTACTTCAGATTAGGCCTAGAGGATCGACCATGATCGACACATTATAACGTATATATAAAATAAATTAGTATTTTGCAGGATTCGAGCCCGTCACCTTATGGACTGAAGCACTGTACCTTATAGATCAGCTCGGTCCTCAAATGATGTACTTGAGTGTGAAAATAAAGTTTCAGATATAACAGATGATTTTACAGATGTGTTTGGGGATTTACTGACTATTATGTTTATTGAAGATGGTTGTAGCGCTCGCCTGAAAATCAGGAGATCACCGGTTCGATCCTGAGAAATTCCAGTAGCTTTTTGATGGTTCGAAACCCGACTCAGCTGTCCTCGTTCATTTAACTTTTAATGAAAGGGTTTAGCTTAATAATCAGCTGATCTGAAAACAAGTCGACCCATACAGACTGAATGACTGGGCTACTTTCTTGTATCTAGAGCACCTAAATTAGTTTTTCTTCTGATAGTTTGTAAAAAGTATTATTACATCCCTTAGCGACGGCTATGTAAAATACATCATGACGGCTCC
Source organism: Macrosteles quadrilineatus (assembly GCF_028750875.1). NCBI lineage: Eukaryota > Metazoa > Arthropoda > Insecta > Hemiptera > Cicadellidae > Macrosteles > Macrosteles quadrilineatus. Next base: position 167,601,106 of record NW_026542595.1, on the reverse strand, counting down.
ATCCTTTCCTGAATAACTCAAATGTGATACTGAAACGATCTATATATTGCAAAATGTAAACTCATGAGGAATAAATTATGTCGAAAATGAGTATGCGCAAAATTATTTGTATTTAATTCTTATATGCCGATCTTGAGAATAAACCAAACATTCAGATCTGTGAAAGAATATGGAATACATCTGGAATACCTAGAGATTGGAATTTCCTTCCGAATTTCTACGGAATTTCAAAAAAATTTCTATATATATTCTGAGTTTTTCAGCCTTTTAGTGGTTATGAATGAGTAAGCTTGATATAAATAGTCATCTTAATTGCGAAAAAGTAAGTTATATATAAATTAATTTGGAAAAATACAGGGAAATACAGCTAAATATTTCATTAAAAGTAATTAATAAACAAAATATTGTTATACTGTATAAATATTTACAGATCCCTAAAGATCTGTTAAGAAAATTGAGTATACAATGTAAGACCTTGTGTAGTTCTTAGTAAATTATAGGTCAACGTAAAGAATAAGAGGGATTATGTATGCAAAAGCATGTGTCTTATCAATTTTATAATCTACTAGCTGGCCCGACAGACGTCGCCCTGTCCTAATGCGCGCGTACAGATTGGCCAATGGTTAAAGGGTCGTTTCTAACATACAGATTGACCAAAGGTCCTAATGAGCAGTGACAAAAAATGGGGGAGGAGCTTACAGCAGCGATGTCCCGTGTGGAGGAGGAGCTTGTACATTCAAGTCAAGTGTTAGTCAACATATAGCAACAATAGGAAGGTTCCTATACTATAGGTACCCATAGGTAGGTACCCATTGGTAGGTTCCTTCGCTCATACATTTAATTAAAACTAAACATTGTGTGCAGAATACTAAAGACAGAGATTCAAGGTAATTTTCAAACAAGGGACCTACACCTACAACCGAGAATGCGTATGCTTTGAATCTTGAAAGAAACATTATCTTAACTAGCTGTAACCCACAGGCTTCAACCCGTTTGACTTCATTAGTATTAATACAACTATTGATTGATTAAGTTGAGCTCGAATAAACAAAACAGAATACAGTAATACAAACAAATAATCACACCTGATTTTAATAAGGTATTTCATTGAAAGAATAACATACAAATAAGTACAGCTGAGCTATTTTTAACATTATGAACATGGAAAGTTCCCTTTAGAAAGCAGTTACGACCTTAAAGGGCAATTTATGAAATAATGGATAGTTTTGCGCAAGGTTTCTCATCATGACGAACATTTTAAGTATATGGTTTATAGGGGGTGTGACTTAGAGTTTTCTCAAAAGTTCATGGGTACTTTGGGCTTTATATATGGACTAGCTGTTGTACCCGTGCTTTGCAACGGGAAGAGGACACAAAATAGAAACATTTTAATCTTTACATCTTTTGCATATAATAGTTACACATCCGCCAACGCTTTTAGAAACAAAATTCAACTTTATGGCTTTAATAGAAGCGTTTAAGTTATGACTTTTAATTCTGGTAAGTAGTGGATACCACCATTTCATCTCCCTTATTTACATATATTTTTATTTATTATTGATATTTTAAATTTCAATTTTTAAGGTACTACTAATTATTAAATTTAAATGAATTTTTTTTTTATTTCACTCTTCTTTATATTAAATCACAATAAATCATAAGCAAAACTAAGTCAGCTGTTATAAACTTTAAAAATATTGCTATGCCTTATCAATACAGTCTTTTGAAATATTAAAGAAACTATATCTATAAGTACTTTAAAAAATTTTAAACAAATAATTTAGCATTAAAGACAGCAGACAAAACTAATATGATTATCAAAGCATTAAGGACTAAACAATTTAACAGCAAATACAGTATATGTTTCATTGCATCTCTGATTCTACTTTACAAAAATATCAACAAACAACTTAATACACAAACCAGTTATTTTAATCAGTTCCATCATCCATTGGCTTTACATTTTCACACTTACCATTAAGTAAACATAGTAACATATATTTTATTGATTTTAGAAACAAAAGAACACTGTGCACTGCTTAGTTTTATGATATTTTCCTTGGTTTAATTTAATCAGTGGTGTGGCAAAACACAAATAATAAATTTATCAAATAAAGTAAATGTGAACTGAAAGCTATGTTATTACCATTTGATAATTAATTATAGTTACACATATAGAACAGATTAAAAAAAAAATCAATGACGTACAGTTTAGTTATTGATGATATTCTTTAGTTTAATTTATGCATAACACAATAGCTTAATTTACCTAAATAAACATAAAAAACAATGTGATGTACAAGTTATGTTAAGTTAATCGTACACATGTTAAGCAGTTAGAATTAATTTAAAGTAGCCTCCAAATTCATATAAAACATCTATACATTGTAATTTTCATACTGTTTCCATGAAATCATATTAATAACATTATTTTCATAACTTAGACGTTTAAAAAAATCCAAAGCAGAGCCGGAGTTGATAACGGGAGTTGATACAGCAACGGTTATAGAATCTTTTTTTATATAATCATTGACATAGTTTTAGAATAAATAATCCATGATAAAAGGTTAGATTGAAATAAACCTACCTCATAGTTATTGAAAATATTATATTTAATTTTTTTTTATCAGCTGTCTGAAATGGTGAAATATGCAGTTTAGCAGTTCTTCTTGTTTACATTTAAATGTCAAAGCAAATGTAAACAAACATTGTTAGTGTTCTCATCGCAGCCATGGAGACCAATCAATATTTACTTTTAAAATCTTCACCTCAGAACTTTTAAAGCCAAAGGGGCAAAGCCTACGGTCAGTATCGAAATGTGAATAGTCCTATAATGGGACTTGGTATGGTAACTATATTTTTGTAAAATTTTAGCCCCGTTTGTTCAGTAGTTTTTGCACCTATTAGTAACACACATACAGACAGACACCATTAGTTTTTTATATACAGTAATAGTATAGATTATTGCTATAAGTAGGTCAAACAAATTAACAATTTTGTAACAAACTCAAAATACCAAAAGATTTGCTTTGTGTACTTTACAAGAAATTGATAGTGAGTTTATCCGTAAGTAGTTGTATTTTATCACCTATTATTTGCCTCAGAATACCGCACTGTTTTATTTAAGCTGTAGTCGAGTGTAAAAACCTTATTTGTTTACTTAACAGCTTATATCAAACTTAATGTTTTACAAAATTAAATGCGTCTCTTGAGTTTGGCCACCTCTGTTAAGATTAGAAAGCGTTGTGTTGACAAACACTTCATGTGAATAGACAAGCTCCTCCTCCACACGGTACATCACGGCTGTAAGCTCCTCCCACATTTTTTGTCATTGCTCATTAGGACCTTTGGTCAATCTGTATGTTAGAAACGATCCTTAAACCATTGGCCAATCTGTATGTGGCCGTCCTAATGTGGTTTAATGTCAAAAGCTCGTTCATTTTCAAGATGAGTTCGTTCGCATGGCTCAATCACGTCCTGGTTGAAGTTCCTTCGCTACGCTCACTCACCTTAACTGCAGTAACTGTAGGACAAATGTAATGTGAAAACTGCCTTTGCTGCACCTGAGAAAAATGTTTACTCGAGGAAAGTTTCTTGAGTGCCACTTTGCACACTAGTTACACAAATAACTATTTAATCGGAAAAGGAGTGGAATAAATAACATCAGCAAAGCTTTAAAAAATCAATCATGAGACAAACACCTTCATTGTCACTCTACCAACTGTTTGAACATAAAATTTCATGGATTATACGATGACATTTGAACTACTTTAAAGTAATATTTTTTACTGAGGGTAATAAATATATTAAAAGTATGGTTTAAATTATATTGGTACACACCACAGTTTAAAATGATTTTAGGGTAAGTACTAATTAAAAGGATAATTTTAACTTAGGTTTTATTTGAATTAATATTTGCAAAGAACGATCTAAAGAGTGTTTAACATTCCAAGTGAAGACGAATAGGTTATAGGACGAATTTTAGATAAAGTTTTAATTAGCTTATTAATTCAGCATGAATATTAAAATAAACGTCAATGAATATCACAAACTTAGTTAATGAATTTAAACTAAGTTTTGTCCTGCAAATAAGATTAATAAGCTGACTACTATGTGTTTTCTAGTAACAGTTTAATTACCATTTAAAATCGTTGTGATTAGATCTGAACCAATTCAATATTTGTTAGGAGTTTCGTAGTTTGAATATAAATTTTATTAAGTTACTAGCCGCCATACTCGAGCATCGCAACGGGATTTCTAAATAAATGTCCATAATTTTGATCAATCACCAATAGGCAACAATAGTATATTTCACAACTAGGGCCTAAAGTGACTTTTTTCCCCCAGAGATCAAGCTTTACAATCGAGGAGAAGCCGAGGTCGGAAAATGAGCGAGGGTTAAGAAGACACTTTTTGCCCGTGTGGTGAATTCCCATTTGTCGTCATATTGCATAATTAGTTAACAAACTAAGCTAGGAAACGAATTATATGTTATGTAAAGATAACCTCTCAAAACGACTTCTCGTTTGTTTTCAATTCTGCTAATGCAAATAAGCAGCTGTTTAGTAATAAATCATTTCGTCTATTACGATTGTTTTCGACATGTCGAACTATCAACAACAACAAGTAACACCTTACCTAATAAATCAATTGATAAATAATTTTGATCGATACAATTACCACAATCTAAATTAACAAATGTTTACAACAGCTGATTTTTTACTCCCTAGAGAGTAAAAATGCTACTTTAGACCCGTAATGCATGCATTAAAAACTGTTTTTTTGCTGCAGTATGACGAAAAATAATTTTCAAACGTCATATGGCTTACATCAATTTGGCAATTGAGAAAGTCTAGTAGCCGAAGCTAACAATTTAAAGTAGTTTCAGTGCAATATCATACAGTACTTGGTTTAGTTAACAGCTGGTTGTAAACTATCAATGCGATTTCTACGTTAAATTTGGTTACAAAAATATTGATCGTTGGTGTTACCCTACATATTTAACTTTGTTTTTCGTACCTTAAATGCTTTGATTTTGCTTTGAAATGTGTAATGTTAAACTATACATCTCAAATACTCGTATTTGCGTATAATTAAGTTTTGTCGTAAATGTAATCCGTGTAAGTCATTTTACGCAAATTTTAACTCATGTTTGGAAAATATTTTTTTCAGCAAACTATCACTCAATCGTTTAGTTTATAAGCGTTTTACGTGTTGATAGTTATTTTTCTTGATTAAACATCAGAAACACAGTGTGTGTTGTTTGTCGGCATCCCAAAACGTTAGTTAGTAATGTAAATGTCAACCAGTGTAGTAGGTCTCTAGAAAACTGTTGAAGTCCAAAGCAGCTGCAGGACTGATTCAGAAATTTGGACACAGACTTAAGAACAAAAAGACCTTATTGCTGGGTTTTAGAATAGAGTGCAGACAAAATATATGGACCAGTTCAAGATAACGAAGGATGAATGAAGTAAATGAAAAAAAAAACAGAGAAGGCTTTTTACATCGACAATATTGCTGTTTTATTATAAAATTATCGGGTATAAAATGCACATCTTATAGGCTTATGATCGGATAAAAAAAATAGGTGGTTGCGTGAAATTTGTTTACTAAATAATTTTTCACATTAAAACCCCAAGAATATGTCTTTATGCGTGTAAACTAGCTTTTCTGGATTATATGCGGTTTTAAAGTTAGTAGGTACTCAATTCCCGAACGAAGGACGGGCCCACAGCTAGTCTATAAATTAATAGGCAAGCATGTTTCATTAAAACCTATATTATCAGCTCGTGTGCATCGCAGGGAAAATCTACGCATACTGTTAGAAATATATTTTCCTGTGGGTGAGCGGAATCCCTTATAAATTAAAATTTGCTCCAAAATAAGCACAAAAATTAATATAAAGTTTTAAAAAATTAACATGGGCCTTATGGGTCGCCATGCTTGTGACGAAATAACAACAAAATATAACAGGAAATTAAAACAAATGGAAGAAATTCCAATAACACGCTGTATTTACAGCATGGAGTGAAAATAGAGAAGTCTGCATTTTACATATTTTTGGTCGAGTTTTCGGCCACTGGACGACCTCTAGCTTATATTAAAATGCAATATCAATCAGTAAATTACCAGTCTTGTTACCAATCAAGGCGGTTTACTTCAATAACGATTGGATTTTTGTCGTATAAGTCCCCTAGTACCGAGACTTCCCAACATTGCATTTTATAAAATTGGAATGAACTGCAGCTCAACTTGGTCTTATGAGATCGTTGCCAATCACCGGGTGACGATATTATTACTTACCAAAACTGCGTTTCCTTGACTTTTTTATCAGTTTCTCTAAAAATAGCTTTCAACAAACACTTGACTACTAAGAGTGTTGATGAATTTCCATTGGACATAATTCCCCAGCCAATCACTTTCATTTAATTCCCCATTTCCACTGATCAAAAGAGAATTAAATTACTTTGAGGTTCAGCAAATTAAAATCTGGGTTTGTGAGTATTTTTACCGTCAACACCTGTGGCTTTTAAAAGTGGTATCGGAGGTACACAAATGAGCGGTCCAACCCCATATGTATTATGGTCTGTTGGGAATCGAACCCGTATATTCCAACTTGAAGTCCGAGACGCTACTTAGGCTAGCAACGCACTCAAGTTGTATTGAAGTTTGTCCATCTTGTAAAATTGCCTGATGTTACTTAGTCCTAGAGGATACCATTGACTTTTTGATACCACAGAAGTAGACATCCCATGGAGTACTATCTGTTGACCATTTCTTTATCAGGTTAATCGAAGGTTATTGATACACTAACAGTGTGCTAAAGTTAAAACTACATTTTCTCTGTTAGTTTTTATTACTATGGTAGTGAATGTGTCATAAAAGATGCAATAGCTAAGAAAAATGTTGTAATGATTGGTAAAAATCAGTTCTTGACATCAGCACATTTGTAGATGGCTCAACTGGCCAATCTTTTATTCTTATACTGACTGAAGATTCAACATGGGAATGAGATATCAATATGGAAAGGTAATCTATAAAATTCCAATAATAAATTCTACTGATTCAATTTTTCAACTAGTTAACACTGGCTCTGCAACTGCGTACAATACATTCTAACCTTAAATATACTTATAAAAAAAAGATTGACTTGAATATAACCTTTAAAATAAACAATCAAAATTTTTTGTATAAGGAAATGCTAGCAGAGTACACTTCTTCGTACAGGGTTGACCTAGGCTATAAGTATACAACGTGCTTATTGCAATTACTGTATACTCGGGCTTTACGTTTGCAACGGGGGAAGGACGAAGATAAGTATTTGGTCTTTAAATTTACTGTATGTAATAGTTACATTGGATATTAATTTACACGTATTTCCTAGAATCAATTACCATAATCTTAAAATAAATTAACCTACCATATAAACATGAGCAAATTACTTATTGTTCAAGTCCCCTGTGTGCAATTTGAAAATAAAATGCATTTGACACTCCTTCTTGACTACATCTAAAAATTAATGTAAAAAGAGTTTTCTCATTGTACCTATTGAGACCACTAATCAATATGTTCTTTAAAAATACTCTCCTCAGACCTTTGAAAGCCTATGTATGGGGCAGAGCAGTCAGTATCGAAGCAAGAATAGTCCTAAGCTATTCCTTACAGTAACAGTAGTTATATTTCTGTGCGATATAAGCCCAGTCAGTTAGTACTATGACAATACTTATTCATGTACTATGGCAATAACAAATATTGTTATTTATATAGTGTAACTAAACCAACACGATCACTTTGCACACTTTCATTATTACTTAGGTACAGTAGATTGTAAAGAATGCAACTGGGTTTTCAGTTAAGCTTTTCTATTATACATCAATATTTAATTTATTTACACAACATTTAACATACTTGCCGGTAACACTACAACCTTTTAGGTTATGCGATGGCCCGGCTTCGTGAACTTCAGTGTGTACCATAAATAAAGAGGAGCAAGCTTAAGTGGTAGAGAGTGAGACTTCAGTCCTTGGGGTCACTTGTTCAAATCCCGCCTATCACCGATGGATAGAGATTATAATCAATTCCCATAATTATCTATGTACCTTGAGTCCTAGGACGTGAAGTTGGGACAAAAACTTGTACGAATAAAAATAATTTGAATACTGATTACCACGGGATACAATACAATGTGACATATACCTGTTAACCCCTGTCTCCATGCAGAGCCGGCATGCTGTCTCTCCACGCGGTTACGACAATCTGAGCCATGTCTAGGGGGCTGTGGGGTGTCTGGGGGGCTGCAACAGGGGGTGAGACGCCGTCAAATGCCACGCGTCCACGGCCCTTACGCTCGTTAACATTTCCATTTCGTACAGCCTACTGTTTCCACTCGGTCGTATTTTAGGTGCAAAATGTAGGCAACATAAACTAGCTTCCTGTGATTGGATACCGGTATGCGATGTACTATATTCGACAGAAGTATTATAATCCTACTTGTATTTAGGTTATCATACACATTATGGCGATAGTATAGTAGAGACGAAGAGGCTGACGCCGAAAAACATCATGAACTCTTATCATACACATAGGTTACGGTATGATATATAATGATGGTGGAAGTTAAGGGGTTTTAATTTATTTAAGGGATCCAATAATGGAACAGTACATTTCACTTGACCAGCGCTTAATCATTAGGCCTTTTATAAAATAGTCCTGGCTTAGGAAATCTGATCTTAATAACAAAACTACCTCATCCCTCATCTAACTACTATTCATCCATCAATCCTCCTTTACTAATCTTACGCACTCAGGTATTTTGAGTGTTGTAGAAAATCTAATAAAACGCATAAACAAGAAACCAGTGTTTTCTTGGTTTTATTGAAAGGATTAGTTTAAGACCCAGCAATAAATGAGTTAAAAGTTTTCATCGTCTCTTTCCAGGAGCTCAATCCGTCTAACCTGCTGACACTAACTATACATTTATTCGTGGCAATCCTTTATACAAACCTAGGGTATGAGTTGTAAGCACCAGCTATAGGACGTTCTAGAAACAGTCACCGTGTTAAAATGCAGACTTCTAAGACCGACTGAAATAATATAAAGAGAGTTGAACTCTTTGAAGCCAATCATTCGTGTTACCATCTCATTGATTTTCATACACATTTCTAGCAAAATTGTTTTTGTGCTTGTTATTATTTATATTATTTCCTACTGTAGTGCTTATTTTAAGCCATTGCATCTTCTGGCATTGTTCTGTATGTATGATTGTCATTGGAGTTATAAGTTGGTAATAAATAAATAAGCTATATGAGAAGAATATTCGACAAACAAATTAAAGGAATCCCGAGGTGGAAAAGTAAAGGGGCGAAATAATACTGAGAGAAGATGAAGAATTCACACACACACACACACAGTGTTTATTCATTAGACTAGTTAACCTCATGTTTATGGATTGTTATAGGACTAACAAGTATACTTCTTCCTGCAACAAGTGTACCCGAAAGATGAGTCTGGTTTGTATTTGGGGGGGGGGGTGTTTGAAAGGTCGTACAAACCGATTACAAGCTCCAAACAGCGCATAAACGTCCATTATTTGCGGGCGGCTTATGCAAGTGCACTTTCTAGCTTGGACATTGTATATAAGCGTTCTGTCCCGTTTAGTCATTGACTACCATGGCTGTTCTCAAGGTAAGTGGGTCCAAGTATTTCCATCTAGGTTGAAAATATTAGTCATTAGAAAATCCGCCACAACAAGAATGAAAACGAATACACAACATTGCCGATCATATCATACTTGTAAGTTTGGGAAAAGGAATTATTTTCAATTTTGGGAGGGCAAGAGTCATTATAATGGCTTATGTGTTGGTTCCGGGCCAGAAATACCTTTGGAGTAGAATTACAATTTATTATTTAAGAATAGTACTAGTGAACCTGTGCGGCTCAATGCCCCGCAAAAAAACATATGAATTTAAAAAAACAAATTCATCGCGTTAAATATATTGACTCTAAGTCGAAAATTAAATACAGTAATAATAGAAGGGAAGCAGTCCAGTCATTTTTAGCTGTATTCTTGTGCTGCAAATGCCAAAGATAACAGAAATTAGCATCTTTCCATTTTAAAAGGTAAGTTTGTTTCAGACGGGCAAATTTTTATCCTCGAAATCAAAATATGTCCCCACTCACTTGTTCCAGTTAGGACTTTACATTCTACTTTACATTGTTGTTAACCGTTCTGATCACATGACGCCTTGTGCCATTAATGAGGCCCTTTTTGATGTATTAATATCAATAAAACCGCTGCCCCCTTTTATTAGTATAATCTGTGTCTTGGCAAACCACTGACCTCTATATTTAAAAACTCAGTTGGATTTTCTAGATGGGTGTCTCCGCCTTCGTCTGTTTTCGAGGACTCACTCTTCTTCCCCTTGGCATACTGACAATTAATTACCTAACTTGTCAAGTTCATGTAGTAATTCATTAATACTGTTAGTTTGTATAGAAAATTATATAGAAGTTACTTGGCTTGGTGCTTTCAAAACTGCTAACTCAAAATACACCCAAGTAAAAAAGAATGAAGTTATTGGTAAAAAAAAAACTATGTTTGTGTAAAAACATTATTTACATGAAGTAGATGATTTGTTTGATTTCACGATCAGCTGTTTCGTTTCTAATGAATTAATAATGCCAAAGATTTGTGATTTTAAATACATCAATTATTATAGTATAGTTTTCTAAATCATGGTAACTTATTCTCAACTAAATTTTACTATTCCCAGCATTAAAATAAAGTAGTAAAATCCATTATGAGTAAACTTTAAGTTACACAATCCTTGATTGAAATGTAGTATACACTAACAGTCATAATACACAGCAATTATTATGTAGTAGACTTTGACTATTTTCAAGTAACAAACATATGTTTGTGTAAATAAAAAATTATCTCCCATGTTATCCTTTTGGAGAAATACGAAACTTTAAAGGGCCCCAGGGCCTCACTCTCTAATTATTTCCCTAAAAAAAAAAAGTTTCCTGCACAACTTCACGTTACGCTCTTTCCAATGCCACCAAAAACATGTCAATCGGTTCAGTAGTTTCGGAGGAGTAATTGTCACAAAATACCTGCTTGCGTATTAAATAAGTAACTAGTGTTCCTGTTGCTCGAATTCGAGCAATTGCTTAGTATCACAGGCGTTATTTTAAAACGAATAACAGTCATAATTTCTGATGACTTTAAAAGATTCGACTCAGAGATTAACTCAAGAAGGAAATACTCAAGATGTACATAACAGATCGATATAATCAACATTTCTTATCATTTTTCAAAAGCTGATCTTGTTTTTTAGTGTTTTCTTACGAACAGCCTAACTCATTGCCGCATTAGGTTGTCCATGATAATAACGATTATAAATTATAAAAAGCACATTATTTCTTCTCCTTGGTGGTGTTCCATTATTTCTATTTCTTCTCCTTGGTGGCACGTTCTATGACTTTCCTATGTTTCCATAGTTTGCAAATGGGCTCTTTTCATGATTACTAAGAAATGCAGCACAGTACGGTATTAATTCAGTTTTCTTTTTAGTATATCAATTCATCCAGGCTCTCGCTTTTTTCCATTGTAATATTTACGCCAACCCTAATTCAAATAGTAAATATGTCATTTCAACCAAGTCAGTAAATATTTTTTTAGCAAAGTGTTAAATTAGCAAACTTATAGACGGTTTACAGTTAACATATGTTCTTCTTCTCACTTTTAATTTCTGACAGCAGCTGGAATTTTATAACAGTTTTTGTTTCCCGAAGTACGAAATTTTAAAGGGCTCCAGGGCCTCACTCTCTAATTATTAAACATTAAAAAGGCTACTTTAAACTCTGCAGGACAGAGTTAGGCAAAAACTTGCAGAACTCTGATATGGTGTTATTTATCATAGGCTTACTCATATGCCAAATCCTTAAAATACATATTTAATAACTAATAACTTATACCATTAAACAACCAACATCCAAAACTATACACATTTTTAATACAACATAGATAATTGACACATTGACTGTGTTACAATTAAAATATCTTCTTCTTCTCACTATTAATTTTTGCTTCGCAACAGGAAAAAATCTACGGGGAATAATCTATCATAAAGTTTAAGATTAAATAAACCTACCACATAGTTGTTTTTTTTTGGATCAGCTGTCTGAAATTGTGAAATAGGCATTTGACAGTTCTGGTTGTTTACATTTAAATGTCAAAGCAAATGTAAACATTTTGAATTTTCTCTTGCTTCCATGGAGACCAATAATTATTAATATTTAATTTCTGACAACAGCTGGAGTTTCAATACAATGTTTGTTTCCCATGTTAATCTTATGGAGAAATACAAAACTTTAAAGGGCCCCAGGGCCTTACTCTCTCATTATTTACATAAAAAGAAAGTTTCCTGCACAACTTCACGTTACGCTCTTTCTAATGATACCAAAAACATGTCAATCGGTTCAGTACTTTCGGAGGAGTAATTGTCACAAAAATCCTGCTTGCGTATTAAATAAGTATAGATTAAATAAGTAATAGATAACGAATCTAAAACTGTTCAATATTTAGATATATTAAAGTATATAAAAAAACTTTAACTTTTTGTAATAGTAACATTCACCTTAATGTAAATTGTACATTCATGTTTAAATTAATGTAAACAAAATTGTGACTAGTTAAAAGTTTTAAAGCACTTCACTGTTTTAATCATGGAGCAAATCCTCCAGAAGCAAAATCGGAATAGGTGACCCATAATTTTTGCGATAGAATGACATTTTACTCATTTAAGGGTTTGAAATATGAAAACTAGTGTTTCTTTTAATTTAAGACTTGAAAACATTTCATTATATGTCCTCATTTATAGTGCTAGGACAGATGAACAAGATGGTAATCTTTTCAATAGTATCTAAGATTAAAATGGCAATAATAATGCTAATGAGCGGGTCAAATGTGTAAGTTTGTCAGTACAAACTCTGCCTCCATTGTGCTCTCTCTGCTTCCATTAATTGTACTATAGTAAGTATAGTAAGAAGCTACCGGTAATTTACAGTAAATATTTGTACTTCCAACCAGTAATTAAAAATTATGTAAATAAATGTTAAGCACTATTCGGCATCTACACAACACTAAACTGTACCCGAGAGTAAAGTTAAAATACTGGGAAAATTAACTAACCTTCAATGATGTCTTAAATTTTATACAGGGTATTTTAGGCGCGGTAACTTAAATTAAAATCAAATCAAATGATACTGTGTTTAAAAGGGACCTAAGGTCGTTTTAGTACAATTATGGTCATAATTTTCAAGCTAAATTTAATTTTAAATGCTATTGATACTATCATCAACATTTTTTAGAACTTAGAAAGTTTTTATATGTTACTTATGTGTTGCTTATGGGGCAGTGGGCATAATAATAAACAGTCATAAAAACAGCTATTGTTACTGTACATACAATATTGTATTGAGTCAGACTCAGAACTAACCTTTGTTATCACTTGCATTATTGGCTGTGAGAAAATGTGTATGAACACCAAGAGAACACTTAATCAACCAAATAACCAAGCACTTAATTAACGAAGCATGCAAGAGTAGGCTCAATGAGAATCGTAAAACAAAGGCCTATTAGGTTAATGAGTGTTTTGAACACATAAATCTACAACTTCATAAATCAATCCAAAATGCTTTGTTATTACAACTGATGGAAATATGCAAAACCACTTTGCTTAGCTTGCTAACACTTGTGAAACTTTGAAACAACTCAAATATGTCTACATAGTAATGGTTAAATTGAAAGGTCTTATTGTAGGCTATATTGACAAGTTACGTCTTACAGTACACGTAGGAACAGTATGTTTCCCTTAACACTTTCATAAAAAATTTCAAAGTTTCTAACCAAGTGTTTAAGCTAAAAAAAATATTCATAAGGTCACGAAAATACGAAGGGTTGAAAGATTGTAGTAGCCTATAACAACATTTCTTCTCTTCTGTAACTTACTGTGTCAAAGTTTACAATGTGCTTTGGTATTTCATTATAATATTTCACATATTTTCGATCCTAGCTGAATTTAATTTCTACGTCCTACGTCCTTCTAGGTTTAATATAAAATAATTATGTTTATAAAGAACATACATGTTTTTTTTCTTTGGTTGACAATTTAATAATTTCCACCTCCAATAATAAAAATACTAATGTTATCTTCAACGTGATTCAAAATTAAATAATGTGTATGGATCAAACTTTAACCAAGTTAACATGAATTTACCCCGATATAACATATATTTTTACATATCAATCATTCCAGTCCACTTGATCATTTAAATTCCACTTGTATTACCATTTCAATAATAAACCAAAAGATACCAATTGCAATGGGATTTTAAGGGATTGTTCGAATCCTGAAAAATGTTCAACGTTACTTCTTTTTAGGTAAAGAATTTTACACAATTATACAGACGTTTCTATGCAGAAATAAAGTTCAATTGATTTATTTAGTTTGTAAAATTGTGTTACCCTGATAATAAGGTTATCTTTATGAAATGCTTGAGGTGTTTAGTTTAAAATATGCTAATTATAATCAGCTGGTGTCCGGAAAAATTAATTACCGTACATCCAATAGTTAATGACAGTACGCAATGAAGTTAATTTTATTAAAGCAGGCGGCAAACAGCTGTTTCACGAAATGATTTCAAGCGTGGAAAGTCCATTAAATAACTGCGATGTTTTATTCATACCTATATTTTTACCACACCAATAATTCCACTAGTGTTCTGCATATCTGAACGAGTCCAAGGAATATTCATTTCTTACGCAGAATTTGCTCGTGACAAGAGACTTGGTAAGTTTGAAAGGAAGTTATATTGCAAAAGTTTGACCACTTCAAAACCAATAAGTGATGTTGTACTGCGTGTACTACAAGTGACTATAATCTTCTGATTTGATGGAAACACATATTTTTAAAAGTAAAATCAAATAGTTTTAGTAAGTTTAAACATACATAGTAATGGTAAAATTGAAAGATCGTATTGTAGGCAATATTGACAAGTTACGTCATACTGCAGTATGTTTCCCTTAGTATTTTCATAAAAAATATCAAAGTTTCTATCCAAATGAATATAAAACGTTTAAGCTAAATGCGATGGCTAAAAAACATTTTTAAATTATAAGCCGTACACTAGTCACACCAAAGTTATCATTATTCAACTTGACTTGACTTCTAAATTTATATATGTCAACAATAATTAGAAGCTAGGTATAAAATGTGTTAATCAAAATTATGTAAATATCTGCTCTGGCAATCCTTAGAATTTGATTAAACGATTCGGATCTAGTTTGGCCATTTGGCTGGCATTTACATTTACTATATTTGTTGGTAATACGGAAGCTATAGCCCCATTATGCAAATTTATCCGTCTGTCGTTTAGTGGGGAGGCAAATGGCTAAAATTCCAAAGTTGGCTCACCCCGTAAGGTAACCGGTGAACACTATGCTAGATGATATTTTGACCGGTGTTCACTCTGTATGAGTGGGACTCTCCATTTTCCAAAATGGTGGATGCCAATGTTTGATCTTTGTATAACTCGAGCAAAAATGATCCGATTTTGATTAAGTTAAAACGGATCAATTTATTTATCATGAAGGAAACCATAACTTTAACTGCTTTAATCTCCTGAGACACTAGGCTGAGGAAGAAATGTCAAGAATTTACCCCTGTCACAGCTAACCTGCAGACTAAGCGAATTTCCATTTGCCTGATTTGTTTTGAAATTAATTCACTTTAAATAACATTAGATTTAACGAGTACCTAGGTATGCTGCTACAGGGAGGCTAATAAAGTGTAAATGTTAGTAGAATTAATAGCTTAGTATAAATTAATATGTTTACCAAGTTTGATCAAAATATATCTATAAACAAGCAAACTACAAGAGTTGACAATATCCTCCATAAGAATAACATGGGAATTTTAAATTAACACTTTTTGAATTTTCTCCGTAACCAATAAGGGCACAAAAACATTATATACTCAATTATTTGGTTTTTTTTAAGTTCTTTGGAATGGTTTAGAGAGAAGTTGGAAAATCTTTTGCTTTGGGGGCAAAAAATTTTAAAAAATGTCATTTTTACCCCATAAAACCCCCATAAACCCCACTCCCATGGTCCGACCATGCTGGTTCGCGAACTTGTTCGAATAAATGTAAGTTTAAACGTTTAAACTAAATTTAATCAAAACCGGATAAATTTTGCATATATACAAAGATCAAACATTGGCATTCGCCATTTTGGAATATGGAGAGTCCTACTCATACAGAGTGAACACCGGTCAAAATACCATCTCTACTACTATACAATATCATCTAGCATAGTATTTACCGGTTACCTTTCGGGGCGAGCCAACGTTGTTATTTTACATATTTTACTAAATTTTCCTCTCCACTAGTTAACATAATACAATAAACACGAGCTACTTACAATTTTATAACTTCAAATACAGAACAAAAAACAAATGGTAAATTTTTCTTTTCGTCAACAGAAAAATTGTATTAATTAGTCCATTAATTTTATGGAAACGCTGCTAATCACACGCAAGGCGTTGAATCACACGGTATTTTTAGTTATGTTTGTAAACAACAGAAATGTAAACATTGATGACGACTTTGTATAACCTCAAATTATGTGGTTTCATTGTGTAACGATTAGAAGGTTGTTACCACAGTATAATGGAAATAGTTGTTCATCACACGGAGCGAAAATGTCTTTTTGGTACTTAATCGTATTACCACGATCAAGTACCAAAAAGAGCTACTTTCGCACCAATTGATGAAAACTACTATTCTGTGACATATGGTGTTGGTTAGTCTATGGTAATTCGTTCTAGCCTACACTCTCAAACATCTGGTTTATAGAAACCCACCGTGCGTCTGGTAACCTATAATTTTTATGCTATGGGCTGTTATTATTAAATTACCTTACGCTGAAAAGGCTTTAAAGACAAATTGTGAATAAAGTGAATCGGCGAGTTTTGAAAGGTCAGATTTATCCCAGTTTCTCAACAGTTGTTGGTCAACGGCTTATCTGTGTCCAGTGTCCAGACAACAGCGCTTATCTCAGTAACTGGAGCGCAAACTGTTGCGACGGAACAAGTACAGAAGGTGTATGTATAGTACCGTGGCATGGAGTCCCATAGACCCAATGTATGTATAGTACGGTGGCACGGAGTCCCATAGACCCAATGTATGTACAGTACAGTGGCATGGTGTCCCATAGACCCAATGTATGTACAGTACAGTGGCATGGTGTCCCATAGACCCAATGTATGTATAGTACGGTGGCACGGAGTCCCATATACCCAATGTATGTACAGTACAGTGGCGTGGTGTCCCATAGACCCAATGTATGTACAGTACGGTGGCATGGAGTCACATAGACCCAATGTATGTATAGTACAGTGGCATGGAGTCCCATTAACCCAATGTATGTATAGTACAGTGGCATGGAGTCCCATAGACCCAATGTATGTATAGTACGGTGGCATGTGGTCCCATTAACCCAATGTATGTATAGTACAGTGGCATGGAGTCCCATAGACCCAATGTATGTATAGTACGGTGGCATGTGGTCCCATTAACCCAATGTATATATAGTACAGTGGCATGGAGTCCCATAGACCCAATGTATGTATAGTACAGTGGCATGGAGTCCCATAGACCCAATGTATGTACAGTACAGTGGCATGGTGTCCCATAGACCCAATGTATGTACAGTACAGTGGCATGGAGTCCCATAGACCCAATGTATGTATAGTACAGTGGCATAGAGTCCCATAGACCCAATGTATGTATCGTACAGTGGCATGGAGTCCCATAGACCCAGTGTATATAGTACAGTGGCATGGAGTCCCATAGACCCAATATGACCACTATGACAGGCCTGCTATCATAAGTCTAACACTAGGTTTGCTATTTTAAAAATTATATTATTTTGCCTTTCCTCACGTCTTAGTACGCTAAGAACTTTACAGTAACCATCTTACACGTCTAGGCTTCAGGGTCAAGGCGGTGATTCGAAGGATTTGAACCCGGCATCTCATGAAACGAAGCCACACGCTCTACCAATAGCTTACATCACTCCCTAAGTTTCATTGTTAGACCTGTCATTAAATAACTGTAACTGAATATCTGTATCATGGGTTCTGTCAAAGTAACAAAATTAAATAACTTGCTATGCACCTTTTGTTTTTGATTTGCCACAGGTTCAAGGACATTCAATTTTTTTTTTTAAATTCATTATCCATGAATCAGGATATGAAAATAAATTGATAACATAAAACACTTTTAATGCCTTCAGTTGCCGAATTACTTAAGCTGGGTTTTCCTAGGCGCGGAGTCGGCCAGCGGAGAGCGGACAACGGAGAGCGGACTCAGCTTGTCTTAGGTAATTTAATGTTACTGTTTTCCTAGCAGCGGAGCGAAATGCCATGTTAATTTCAATTCCGCTCTCCGTTGTCCGCTCTCCGCTGGCCGACTCCGCGTCTAGGAAAACCCAGCTTAGGATTTACGTCCAACGTATATGTGGAGTTGATGAAAGCAATGAACAGAATAGTTAACAACACAAAACATAAAAATGTAAATAGGCTACAACCTCTATTACTTGTGTATTGATAAACGTTATACAACTTCGTTTAAATGTATAGTGATCAACATAATGTAATGGGCTTTATTTAAGAGAATAAAGTAACACATAACAAAGACTCATTTAGAACAAACAACCATCATATTTCTCATGATACGCAACCTAAGGGGGGAATAGGGCCTATTATAAACCCCACAAAATATTGTTGGCAAAGGAAATAAAAATATTGTCTACATTGTTTTTGTTCTAATACAATTCACAATAGTATACAGTATTCAACAAGTTTTACGTTATCGCCTATATAAAAATATTAAGCTAAATGGTGATTCAACATAGAACTTTATCACCACTGTTGGGAAAAGATGAAAACAAACAAATGTCAAAACTAAAGCTACAAATTTAAGATCCTACCCTCCAATCAAAGGGACGAGCCTCATTTTGAGGGCTTTTCGTGCAGTAACCGAGTATTTCATGGACCTGTAAATATTTTATGGTAGCAACAAACCCATGAAGTGGAGAAAACGGAGATTTGATTAGCGTCATAAAAGACAGGTAAATGTCACTTTCATGCCACAGAAATGCAGCGACAAAAGTTACATCAGCTGTTGAACCCGCTGGGAATAACAGCTGAGGCAAATGTTGCGGCGGAGTTGTATTTTTTCTAAATTATTATCTTAACTTACTCCCACGATCATAATTTTAGGCGGTTGGTCCTATAGTTTCCACCTTGTTTATGTTTCCTAAACTTCTACTGGCGACCTGTTTAATATTTATAGAAAACTACAATATCGACTTAGGCTACATTAATAATTAACCATGATTTTGCCATTGAAAGACATACCGGTATGCTTAACATAGACCTGTGAACGAAATAAGTTTTGGATACAAAACTTACCTTTATAATTTGTACTAGTTGTTCTGTCCGTGCCGGCGTGCCAGCCACGGGAAGAGAACGCAGAGAAGATATGAATTAATTATCACCGCCTTGTCCAATAAAAACTGCTGGTTGATTAAGCGTTGTTCTTGATGTCAATTAATTTTGTCCAAGTCACAAGGAAAAATACTCTACAGATGCGTTTTCCCAGTTAAAACACATAAGGTTCCGTCCAAACTCTATGGTTCTTGTGTCACTTAATTATATACACAACATTTGTCTGCAACATCAATTGCTGTGTTTTAAAAATATATAATACTGAACTAATAGGTAAACAATTCAATAGGTAAATAATTCAACATTATAAAAAACAATGTCACTTCTCTTGACACAATATAGACATAATAGTGAAATAAAAAGGTAAACAAACAAACTGAAACAAAATAATCTAACAGCTGATACATCCAATATTTTAAATGTGATTAAATACAGCCCTTAATTTAAGGTTCCTGACATTGTGCGTTAGGAGAGGGTCTATCGAAAAACTGGGTAGAAAAAGGACCTCATAGATACATCCTGATATACTACACATTATTTAGTGATTTGGCTAGTGTTGTTGGGAGGGTTCACATTAAATTATACTAAAAAGTTTGTCACTGAAAAATGTATGCTAACATAACCCACTGTAGGCCTATTATTCATTGTATTATTCTGTATACAAATAAATAATATGTCGGCCTTAGTCGCTAACAAGACTACAAGATCACGCCACTCATCTCCATTCATGATGATGGGTGGGAGGCTTAAAATACATACTTTGTATGGTCGCCATTTCAATAAAAAGTATAAAGTATTTCTACATGTTATTATTTTACAGATCTCATTACTACTACTGGCAGCTACAACCGTGGTGTCCGCTGGATACTTGAGCCACGGGGGCGGTGGGGGAGGTTATGGAGGTGGCCACGGGGGCGGTGGAGGAGGCTATGGAGGTGGCCATGGGGACGGCGGAGGAAGTTATGGGGGAGGCCACGGGGGCGGCGGCCACGGAGGAGGTCATGGCGACTATGACTACTTTGTAAGTATACATACTAAATCTGGATACACATTTAAATGTAAGAGTTTTACCAATAGCGAAGAAACTATGATTACACTGCGAGTACAATGGTGTTGAAAATCATGTAATTTTCAAACATGTTGTACAAAGTTTGAACACTTTTTATCATTACATCCTCATTTTCCATCTTGAAAAGTAGGCAAACCACCTTAAGTGTAAATACGATCGGAGATGTCAACGATTTAAGCTTATAGCTTAAATAATACATACATCCCACCAAAATTACGATGTTTAATCGTACTAATCATTTTCTGCATCTAGAGCATTGGGCTGTAGATGTTGATGGAAGGTGGATTAGGTAAATTTTGAAGAGGAAGCGGCAAAAAATGTATCCAACTTTCAAAATCAAGTATAATGCAAAAGTGTTTAGCTGAACAACCCAACTAGATGTAGGCCCACTATCTAGTTCAAAAGATAATCATTCATTTTTTGACTTACATATTGGGTCTATGACGCACACTGACAGGCAAAGATGAGTGGAGTATGATTGTTCAATGAATGACAAACAGCTGTTGTTTAAGCCAGGACAATTAATTAAAAGCTCAATGGTCAATGATAGAATTTATTCGAAAATACTTATAAATCGTTAGCAGTTCCGATCATCTTCACTTTTCACATTATATAAAATCAAGGTTAGCTTTCAGCTTTCATAAAATGAAACATACAATTTATACATATTTTCTAGGCACCGGCGCACTACGCGTTCGAGTACGAGGTGCATGACCCTCACAGCCATGACGTCAAGAGCCAGCACGAGACACGGAAGGGGGACGATGTGAAGGGGTTCTACAAGCTGGTGGAGCCTGATGGAACCATCAGGGAGGTGCACTACACAGCTGACAAACACAACGGCTTCAACGCGGTGGTGAAGAAAACAGGACATGCCAAACATCCGGCGGTGTACGGCCACGGAGACGGCGGCCATGGAGGAAGTCATGGGGGCCACGGGGGAAGCTATGGGGGCCACGGGGGAAGTTATGGGGGTCATGGTGGAGGCGGACACTACTAAAACCACGCAAATCCACTGTGTTATCTTTCCACGTTGTTGTTACAGTTGCAATAAAATATGAAAATCACTTAGTGTCTTTGAACCCTATATTTATGCACTAATTTTAAACATAGGGTTAAGGAGGGAGCTATGGGGTCATGGGAATGTTATGGGAGATCATGATGGAGGTAGACACTGCTAGAAAGACACTCTTACACCCACTATGCTACCTTGCAAGTTATAATTAATACTTTCTTATTAAATGGCGACCATACAAAGTAGGTATTTTAGGCCAAATATGAATGGAGATGAGTTTAGGCATATTACATATCTGCATTGAAACGCCAAAAGATAAAACATATTATGAAAGATGACATAAAATTGACAATCTTTTAAGCTCATAGACATCAAATAAAAACTTTGTCATTGTTCCATGCTAATATTCCAGTTACTGCAAAGTATTTAGGTTAACTCACGTGATGTCTCTTGAGTGGCTAAGCTGTGAAAACGCATCGTTTCTCGGGGAAAGTGCTGCCGTGTGATTGACACGCGTGTCATAATACAATGTGTGGTTACCTCACATGACTCGGCGGACACCCGGAACTGGACCACCGGATCACCGGACCAAGGGAACTAACTACGAACCATAGGAATGAGTGGTAACTGGACCAGCGGAAAATTTACCTAGTGATAAATATTCGATAGCAACCACAGTAACAATGGTCAATAGACCAACGAATCAGAAAAGTCGGATCATCCCAAAAATACATCAACTAATTGTCAAATAACTGCGATGATCCAAAATACAAATGTATAATCAAATTGTCATTTATCCGAAGTACCAAACTTGTTTTGGGAGATCATGTTTTACACTCGTGCTGGATGTCCAAGAGAAGATTTTAGCGTAACCATCCTCGTTGGACTTTTACGATGGCTGTTTGGCCGAAATACCACCTCAGCTGTCATCTATAAATGTCTCACATCTACGTCACTTTCATAAATGTCAAGATCGTTTGTAGTAGTAATTATAGATATATCTTTAGGGGTTTCAGTTGGACGGAGCATGAATTAATATAATATACTAACAGTTCTGGAATATACGAGTTAATTCAGCTAAAGCTATAAAATAAATCAAATTGAGTATGGCAAATAAGATCAACCAACAAAACGAAAACCAAGATGCTTACTACATTGCTTACAAGTGGTAATTTATTTTTGTTCATATCATTATCTACTGAGAAACGGGGAGTTTACTATACGTACTTATACAGAACTCGTTCTGAATGCTCGGAGAGAATCGTGAACACAAGCCGTGGGTAACATTCTCTTTGAAATGTTCTAGTCAATACGAAGAATCAAAATATAAATGTAAAACAACTGACTAGATTCTTATACAACCTTAAGAATGTGTTATAAGCCACACCTGTACACGATATTTTCTGATTACCGATTTGACATTTAAGAGAAAACTGTTATTGTTAGAAAACAAAAAATAGACCGCCGCGTCAACCGCATGATGTATTATGAAGGCTTGGAAATAATATTGCGCTTCGAACTGAGGTGGAATGGAGCCTTCCAATCCAGCCCAGAGTTCAAATATAAATAATATACATACGCACAATTTGAAAAGTGTTTACAAGTTTATCGTTATTTCTCTTGTTAGAAACATTTTCTAAAAAATTATTGTAATTAATTACACACTGTCTGTGAAACGTTTAGGAGGGATGATTTAATTATTAGTTTTGGACTGTTGTGGATAATTGCTTAAGTCACTCCTCATATCGAGTTATAACTTGATTTAAATTTCAATGAGTCAATATAAATACTATTTTTTTTCTAGCGAGAAGGACTGTTAGAAAACTTTAATTTTTATTGATAGCCAGATGAGCAATTCAATATCAGGAAAGAATGCAGAAACGTAGCATAAGCTATCCCAACCCTGTTCCATAAATATTTCTAAAGTGTAATGGATGTTAGTTGCCTTTACAATGTTATCACATTAAAGGGGAGGATATTGTGCCTCTAGAAGTCAGAATATTGACGATGCCAGCTCGACCTTAAAGTCAGTTGTTTTTATGGTACGAAACTAAACTCAGCTGGGGTTTTAATAAACCCCAGTCTTTGGCTAAACAAAAGGCTGATCTTAGGCAGAAAACATTTGTCATATCAGTCATTTAACATTCGTTTCCGTCTTAAAATAATCACCTAGTTATGCCGGTGTCGTAAAATTTTAATTTAAACATCAAATAAGTAAATTGATGACTTTATATGTTAATATAAACTCATATAACACATTGATTGTGACGTCACAGCCCCGTCACAAGTGGCAAGACAGAGAGGGCGATAGTTGAAGCATGACAGCTGATGTCTTGTCTTGCCAGAGTCTAGGTGAAGGTCTTTACAGTCCAATGAACCAATACAATATGAAGGGGAAAAAACTGATGCTCAGTTTTATCAATTATCAATTATTGAGATATGGACGCCACTTAGGTGCGTTTTTAACCCAAATAATTATGAGTAAAGGATGAGTTTAGAATGGCGTGAGATGATCGTTGTATCTTTGTTACTGACTAAGATCAGCTGTTTCGTTAGCCAGGAGGATTTATTTAAAGCCCATTGATCAGGAACAGCTGGGTCCTAGGTTATTTTACGGTTATTATCCAAGCAAACAATTCAAATTACTGATACTAATAGTAGATTCCTCTCTAAAATGATTCTTGTTACAGTTTATTATTTTTAACTGCTTTGAGGTATTTTGGGTATAAATATATTTCATGTACCGGTGGTGTTTTACCCTGGATAACATTGACTTGATGATGATGTATCTACAACTTAGAGACGCGTAGTCCATTATAGGAGCAGAGGAATCACTAGGCAGCACCAGGTATTTTAAACTGTTGTATAATATTAAAATTGTGTAACCAAAAAAGTAGGCCGCAATGTGATTTGAGTTTTAAAATTTTTAATTTAGCTTTAGAATCCAATCTATTTAGCTACCTACTCTAGGTTTTGTTCAAAGTAAATTGGTGACGAATTGTGGTCACTATTGAGTCGACGCACGATAGTGACCTACGGGAAAGATAGGTCTTTACATTTTCTGCTAATCAAGGTAATAGAGTAAATCGTTCTTGTATCTTTCGAAAATGTATCCGTTCCCTTCTATGTTGGTTTATGTTATAGGTTTGGTTAGTTGTAAAGGTTCCTGAATAAGCTTTTTGATACACTCGCAACCAGGCTTTTTGACCTGGCAAAACTGGACAAATGTATCCCCCATAAAACCCCCATAGGGCTTTTAAAACATTTTCTGTGTCTAGAAGAAAATAACTATCTGATCTTAGTCAGTACCATATCTAGTCCATTATCTCAAAACACTTAAAATACGCCAAATACAAAAATACGCACCCTGGTGTGTGTTGGTCGAACTTACAATTCTAAACTAATGTAATTTAAACGACCAACACACTTCGGTGGATAATTTAAGGTCTGCATTTTTCACATAGTTGAAAAACCACCTGTATAAAATATTAAGTAATATTTTCTTTCCGAATGTTCAGATCGTCCGTGACGCAAGTTCGGGGACATAACACGTAGCGTGGCGTAGCGCTGGACATTACGTGCACCGCTGTATATAACCGGCGAGGTACTCTGACCACGTCTAGTCCGACCACAGCATCCCGTCATGACTCTGTATAAGGTAACGTGTAAAATATATCTATCTACTTGTATACGATCATGTAAAAATGAGGTGTATGTATGTATTTTCTCCATGCAAAAATATGCTGAAGATTACACAGTTTATATCGATTAAGATAGGAACTTCCCTGAACTGTTTCACTACTGATTTGTAAAATTCTGAAGTCAATGTTTTGTGCCTATACTCTAAAAAATATATTAAATGAGGGACATCAAGTTGAGGTTTTGAAAGTGTTCAGTCATTGGTCTCCATGCAAACAAAAACAAGAACTACACTATAGTATATCTATTTGTTTTTTTTTTACTGTTTTGCATGTTATAAGGTTTACTGCAGTTTTAAAAATAATGAAATTATTTTTTTATATAATTCAGCACGCCTAACAGTTTACGAGAGATGCCGTTGATTTTATAGCTTAGTGACGTGATGTATACATAAAAGTATGCGAGTGTTTTCTAAAAGACCTCTTGGGAAAAAACCACCACTACTTACATTTTCCGTATGCAAGATGGTAGCATAAAAGAGTTTAGGTTCGGGCTACATAAGGTAGGTGAGGTAAGGCGGACTCCATACTCAACAACAAAGTTGCTTGGTATGCTTTGGTGTACAGTCGGGGTTAGTTTAGTTCTCTTACAAAACGCAAGTAAGTCTCTTTATTTCAGTTTATTACATCTATAAACATAGACTATTTCTTATTCTCATTTGCGAATCTTTCACTTTGATTTAAATTTAGAAAAGTTCAATAGTGGTGGTTATCTTCTTGAAATACGCAAATTTTCAAAAGTTCCAACTTATAATATCGTTCTGCCTCTAGTTTTTCATTGTTGTATTGTTGTTGCACGTGGTGTTTATGTCCAGGTATGGGTGGTAGGCCTGGCAGCAGTGTTGGCAACCTCCACCTCCTCCACGTTCGCCTGGCCTCAAGATGACGAGGATCACCACAGCCATGGCGAACACTCTCACCACGTCGACTACTACGTGAGTATTGCCAACCTTCCAACAACTAAATATTGATACTTCACTGTCACAGAATTAGGTTAGACAAGAAGATAGGCCTACTTTAGCAGCTTGTACCTAATCTCGTAGCCCTCAATCAGAATCAACACAAAAACTATTCGAATGATTAACAACAAATATAAAACACTAAAACAGCTTATAACAACATAACACTTTTCCTCCCCCTAAAACCTACTTTTTCCACTACATAACTCTTCTATTGCCATAACTTTTCTGGAGTTAATCTAAATGATATCTTTTTGATCACACATCACATACGCTAGACCTGAACCAAGTGCACAGTCTAAAACTTGTTAAAAATGGCAAAACTAACTTAATCAAATTGTGTGTTTAAGAACATATTATTCTGTTATTGATTGGATTACACTCGTATATGATTGGCAACAAAAATATGTTTGCAGTAGTCTTTAAAACGATTACTAGTTTATTATTTATAAAATGATACCGGTATCTCTCTGACTTAATTACGTTTGTTATCAATCAACAAAAGACTTCCAATATCACACTTTACTCTTTTCGATTTATATCAATATCGGTTTAAATATGAAATATCATTGTGAACTGATTTTCTCTGATAAATATAAATTGAAGTCCGAAAGATACGCATGACACAAATGAAAAATTATGGGATAAGATACGGCTTGAGGGAAATGTACCATTCATCTTCCTAATGTCAAATGTCAAATCCCTGTTAATAAAATCCACTATGTTAGTAATGTTGTACTAAATCATAACAAAATAATTAATCCCAAAGACCTAATTTACTACATATAAAACAAATTCTTGATTTAAAAGTACATTTTTTAAACATTTGCAAACTGTACTGTGAATTTTCCACATTGCTAAATGTATAGTCTTAAAGACAGAATTTACATACCTTCCATGCAAATTATAGTGGAGGTCTTAAGAAAGACAATCTGGAAATACCGCATCGTTAGCTATACTATTATAGGTAAGGCGCAATATCCAGGTGAGATATAATATATATTTTTAACACTCAATTAAAATCTTCATACGCCGAGCAAAACTTATCTTCAAAATATATCTTCCGTGGTTACCTTACCATGTTTTCCTCGCTTTTTGATGATAACTGGTTGGGGTGCGGGAGGGAATAGCAAATTAATTTTTATACTGTATTTACTTAAATGAATCCACTGAATAATGTCGAAGAAATACTTAGGTTGTCATATATGCACCTAACCCATCACAACACACGCTCTACAAAAACAAATGTCTTAAAAGTATTTAAATTTATTCATGCATTTATAAAGTATCATTTATTGTTCTCCAGGCTGAGCCGCACTACGCGTTCGAGTACGAGGTACACGACCCTCATACTCATGACGTCAAGAGCGCCCATGAGACTCGCAAGGGAGACACGGTCAAGGGATACTACAAGCTGGTGGAGCCGGACGGATCCGTGAGAGAGGTGATTAAATTAATCGATTCCAGATTTACCAAAAAGAAATATTGTAAAATCTTAAGCCAATTGTTATTTGAGCTTATTTTTAGTGGTGGTAAGTGTTCAAGGACTATTGCGGTAATTTTCCATTGCGATTACTAAAATACCCCCGTCGCAGCAAACCTGCATACTAAGCGAATTTCCATTCACCCGGCTTGATTTCTACTAAAATATTCCCTATAAATTTTCAGATTTATTTCCTATTTAAATAACATTAATTTTAGTGAGTAGTTAGGTTTGCTGCTACGGGAAAGATATTGAGGTGTGTTTTTTCAATTGAAATATTGATAGCTTAGTATGAAATAAGCCAAATTGCCAAATTTGATTGAAGTATATCCATAAACAAGCAAACTAGAACAGTTTATTTATTCTCCATAAGAATAACATGGGAATTTTAAATTTACAATTTCTTTAATTTTCTCCGTAGTCAATGAACATTCAAGAAAACTTCAATATACTAAATTATTTGTTTTTTTAAGCTCTTCAAAATGGTCTAGAGAGAAATTTAGAAATTTAAATTTTTTAGGGTCAAAAATGAGAAAAACCCATTTTTACCCTATAAAACCCCCCATAAACCCCTGATCCCATGGTCCGATTATGCTGGTTCACGAACTCGTTCGAATAAATGTAGGTTTACACGTTTGTACCAAATTTCATCAAAATCGGATCAATTTTGCTCGAGTTATCGCGCTAACGGACACACACATATATATATATATATATATATATATATATATATATATATATATATATATATATATATTAAAATCAAAACATATATAACAAAGTACCCTTTTAGTAATATTTTATTATTTTGTAATATTTAAAAAATATATAATGTTTTGATTTTATTATATTAGTAGCCCTAAAAATGCTATAAAATAATATATATATATATATATATATATATATATATATATATATGAATTTGAACGGATGGTGTTTTTGGCCTCTGGGGACCTCAAAACGAAAAAGTAAATCGGTCCCGGGTCTAGGTCTTACCATGAGACCTACGGTAATAGCTTATTCCCTATATGGGAAATTCGCTAAAAGTCTTCATCCTTAATGTTTTAGGATCTGTGATCTGATTCTAAGGCGAGAGCGTAAACGGAAATAACAAGGCTAGTACAAACCTAGCAAAAACTGTGAAATAATAAAATAAAAATTACAGGGAACTTATTCTTTGTAGATTTTAAGCTTTAACCTTAAGTATGCGACCATATTCTAGATTTAAAATTTGTTTATCAAATAATCGTGGTAGAACAAGTCCTTACAATCCCTTAAAAGCGATACGTACAGGGTGTCCACTGCTACTAGGTCAAACTTTACCATACTATTCGTTAAGTTTGTCCTAGTGGAAGCTGGACATTTTGTATATCTCGTTACGATTAGTTGTGTTCATATCAAATTAATATTTTTCTATATCTTCGGGGAAATCGTTCGTGGTTCGCGTATAATGAGCACAAACATAAAAGTACTTGTTAAAATACCACTAAAATACTTGAAACATAATATTTTCACTCAAAATGTCACTAGACGTATTTATGTTGACTTTCCGTACATTTAATAACATGCACAATGACGATGAAGAAGTTATTTACTACTTGGTGCATAGCAGTAAGATTCAAACGCACATAGCTTTTGACATCATACACGTAAAGAATAAACTGAACACGAGAATGAAGTAAAACAATATTTTGATGAGAGTAGGACAGAGGTGGCTGTGACATGGCGCAAGCCAGAAAAAAACTTTAAAAGTTCAAATAACAAAAATTTTGAATTTTGGCAAAATACAAGAAAGGGAATGTACTATGCAACCTAATCTATGAAGTAATCATGGATTATGGGACTGTTTTAAGAGTAATGTTTACCACTTGCAAAGTGGTGTCACTTAAATAATTTACAGGAAAGAATTGAAGCACGTTGAGCATTTTACTTGATGGCATACGTATTGGTCACTTATTAATTGTTTTTTCCCCTACAGTCACATGACAAAGTGGACTTCCTTGCACTGATTATAGCAAAACAAGTTTCTAATTGCTGCATCTACTTTTGGCCGCACTCTTTTTACTTTTTTCGCACACCAGAATTCCAACCAAACAACACAAAACGGCGTGCTTTTATTAGGCACGTAATCCGTGTACGCTTGAAAATAAGCTGGCAATTCTGAAAGATATTACGACTATGTTCAGCTGGTGCAGCGTTTCCCATTTAGTTCAATGTTTGGATTTACTAACCTATAAATGTTGTACAGTGTTTGAAACACTAATCCTACTAATATTATAAATGAGAAAGTTTGAATGTATGGATGTATGGATGGATGTATGGATGTATGGATGTATGGATGTATGTTTGTGACAAGTGAACGAGAAAAATACTGGTCGGATTGGGCTGAAATTTGGCATGATGATAGCTCACATTCCCGATTAACATATAGGCATATTCTTATTTCAAAAATCCTTTCGGGCTCCGCCCCAGTGGCTCTGGAGTTTCCCATGTTAACCTTATGAGAAATGAAATTATTGAATCTTAACATCTGTTTCTAGTATTAAACAAGTTGGTTCTGTTCTGTGGTGTTCAATAGCATTAAAGTTACAAAAACACAGGGTGCAGCACTATTATTTCTTTTACATTTATGACAACAGCTAATTTGCAACCAAAAGGTGAGTGAGCGTAGCGAACGAATACCACTTTAGTGACTTTGAATATTAGTATACTTTGAATACTTTAGTTAGGTTGTATGCTAACCTGGAGGCGAGTTAGCATAGCGAACGAGCTAACCTGAAGGAAAGTGAGCGCAGCGAACGAGCTCCAACCTAAAGGTGAGTGAGCGTAGCGAACGAGCTCCAACCTAAAGGTGAGTGAGCGTAGCGAACAAACTTCAACCAGGACGTGATTGAGCCATGCGAACGAGATAATCTTGAAAATTAAGAAGTTAAACGGGGCAAAGCCCGCGGGTTACAGCTAGTTATTTATATGCTTTATAGTAATTGTACGAAAATATGTGTAACACGAGAACAAACTGCCTTTGCTGCACTCAAGAAACTTTCCACACTGGCCTACGGCTCGCGCGTTACGTTTCTCTCGTGTGCAGCTAAGTGCCACTTTGCCCACTAGTTACACAAATAACTATAGTAGTTTATTTTTCAATGTTTATTTTGATAAGTAACAGGCATTATTTTTGAATACAGTAATCATGTAATTTACAAATGTATTGTGTTCGCAGGTTCACTACACAGCTGATAAACACAACGGGTTCAACGCAGTGGTGAAGAAGTCAGGTCATAACTCCCACCCGGGCCACTACGGCCACTAGTCAACATCACGTTCCTACAACACAACCTTCCAAGCCAAAACTGTAAATAAACTATCCTACGTTGACTGATTTGTTACATTATTATCTCCTATATCTTATCTTATCTTCTATAATATTAAAACGAAACAGGGTTTTTTTATTTCACGATTCTGAATCGACCACTCGACGGATTTTCATGATTTTTGTGTTGAAAGAAAGATAAGTTTGAGAACTAGGGAATGTCGAAGCCATAATTTTAGTTTAGGGTCCCGGTTTTTTAGAAATTAAGTTTTCATTTTTAAAAAGTCTAGCAGCCGACGCTAAGATTCTCTAAACTAGCTTTTGGCATAAAATAATTTGCTTATCATAACAGCTGTAAACATTCAGCTTTTGTGTCACAAATTCAGCATTTGGATAAAAATTTAAAGACATACTTAGGGTTGACTTATTTATACTATGTGTAATGCTAATCATTTATACGTTCTATTTTTCTGTAAGAGGATGACAGATAAATTTAATATACATATTAAAATACTAGGATGTTAAAATTATTTTTTAAAGCAATCTTTGTAATTTTCGATTTGTTTTAGAGCAATATAATTTGTTTTAACTAACAGCTGGTTAGTTATCAAAATGCCCTATAGAACTATGAGGTTATTTACTCTGATTTTGTCATTGATTATGGGAAATAAGTAAGATTAGTAGACCACCGAGATAAGTAACACCATCGATGTTTACAAGTCGAGGCTCTGTACACGAGTTAAATAAAAAAGATATGCAAATTATTTTACTGCTCAAATTTTTTGGAAAGGGTAGGAAAATCAAAATTTTTACATGTTTTAATTAATCTTGGCAGCTTTTTGTTTACAATCAATGTTTTTGAATGCTTGAACTTTGTTTGGATTAGGCCCGGAAATATTGATGTCATAAAGATGGAGGTCAAGAATCCTCAGGAATACGATTTTAAATCACCACCACAACCTCAGACGGGTGTTATCCAAAGATATACAGATGAATGACATAGATTGAACACAACGTCATCATTGACCTAGGGTACTGCAATTAGACTAACCATCCTTTTATGAAATCTAAAAAAGATGTTTGGCGTGTGTTTAGTTGTGGTTACGTTTGGAGGCGCTGAATATTTTATAGTTTAAATAAATGAATATGGGGAATTACGATGTACATTGATTCAATGAGGGTGGTTTAGTTATCAAGGATATTGGAACTGATAACGGAATGGATAATAAACATAGACAATTAATTACGTCACTAGCTTTACTAGCGTTTTTACTTTTTAAATTCCTTCAACATGAGACCAGTTCTTTTTTTCAAATGAATATTATTTTTGACTCAGCTGTTTACAAAACAAACTAATATGTTGTTGTGTTTACTTTTCTTTGTTTACACTTATTTATTTAGCAATTGATGCAGTGAAATTGACATAAAGGATGTGTGTGGACGATTCGTTTATTGATGTCAGGACATCAACGTTATAATTATGTGTACTGTGAATTGCATTGGATGTTTTCGTTTTATTTTAGGGAGTTTCAATTCAGACCTACTGGAAATTGTGTATAGTATGAGTAATTGTATTGTGGTGATATTGATTATGAAAGAGGTAGGTATGCGATGGAAGATGATATCATTGACTATGCCTATACACTTCTTAATTGATAATTACTCTTTCTACTGTAGGATGCAATAAAATTTGTTTTTATACGTGTAAACTAGCTGTTCTGAATTATAGGCATACACAGTTTTAACTGACTACTACCGTACGTAGGACGGGCTAACACCTCGTCTTACTAATATTATTAATGTGAAAGTTTGTGTGTTTGTTTGTTTGTGTGTTTGAAGGTCAATCACGCATAAACCACTGGATGGATTGGGCTGAAATTTGGCATGATGATAGCTCACATTCCCGATTAACATATAGGCATATTCTCATCTCAAAAATTACTTCGGGCTCCGCCCCAGTGGCTCTATAGTTCCCCATGTTAACCTTATGAGTATTCATATTTAAAGGGAATTAAAGAATTTAGTCAGCTGTTTCAACTAAAATAGTTGGTTCAATGATATACAAAAGTATTAAAAAGTTATAAGATTTACCAACAGGGTGCAGCACTATATTTTTTTGCATTTACGAAAACAGCTAATTTGAACTAAGCAGCAACAAAAAACTGTGATACGCAATGAGAACTGTCAAAGTAGGATTGTTTACGTGATTATGTTTATGTTTTTAATGTCATGAATAATTTGTGATTCTTAAAATTTGTAATAGTACTTTATTTTTCTTTATTGTTTAGGTGAAGAGATAGAACATTATGGCTATGGTAGATGTGTAATACCATAGTATACCGTCAGTTTAAAGAAGCAAATGTTATCAAACTTTGTCCTCCCCCATTGCAAACGCAAAGCTTGAGTATAACTGCAATAAGCAATTTAAACTTATATGCCAACCCCGTACGAGGGACGGGTACTCTGCTATTCTCATACATACCGAATACTATTTTTGTATTGAAATGATAGAACTGTTGTGCACTGTAATTATAAAATAAAAATTAATATTCATCAGGTACAAGTTTATATTGAGACTGGTGCTGATACGTTTCTGACAAGTGCAGTAGTCAGTCATCATGGTTCAAAGCTTAACTTCAGCCTAATGGTATTTATGTAAAAAACACACAATAACAAGAATAGCGGGAAGTTCGTTAAAACAGTGTAGTATGGCGTAAAAGAATCTTTTCAGTAGCAAAATAGTTGATTTAATTTATAGAAGAAATCTAAATATGCATACTAATCTGTGTTAAAATTTAAGATATTAAACAGAATTATTTTATTACTAGCTGTGTGCCCCTTCTACGCACGGGGATCTTATAATATTCAGTTGAAACCTACAGCAGTTGGTTTGCATATTTGCAGATATGCTGGCAAAACTATTATATATAAACCTTCGCAAATACAGTATCTGACAGTTTCAAGCCGAAACAAACACAATTAAATGTCATGTCACCCCATATGTTAGTCCATATGTTAAATCCAATGATTAAACTAAAATATGCTTTTTACAAAGATCTATGAGGCATATCCCTAAGGTAGGCGGGTAGGCCTATAATTGAAAGTTACTTTCCACAATGGTTAAAAGTATTTAAAGTAGGTACTATCTGAACCTCGCCATTTAACACTTTATTCCGGTTGACTCCATCTTTATTCCATCAAAGATACTCTTGTCCTTTCCGTGAAACACTGAGAAATAAGGACATTAATGCGTCACCAACAGACATATACACAAAAATATAGAATTTAATAAGGGAATTTGCTATGCTTTAAGCATACCTAACAAAGTACATACCTATAAAATGCAATCATTGTATTTATGAAATCTTATCATCAAATTTCATCATAACAATTTATATTTGCTTAGTTCGGAGATGACCCGAAATGCTGTCGAAATGACGGCTTACTATATGAAATGAAGTCAGACGATTTAGATTGGTAATTTATAATACGTACCCAAGAGATGGGCTATGGGCCTATTGGCTGTAAGGTCCAGCTATTGCATCACACGGTGAGTAGGAACAGAAAGTGTCACAGTCATTAGAAAAGCGAGTTTATCATCATCCGTAAACCTCTGTTACAATCACCCACTGCAGTTGTGATTTTTTTGTAACACTTTAACATTTTGTACTTTGTACATTCTGTAAAAATGTACTTTAACATTTTTACTTTACACTTTACACAATCGCCATTGCAGCGCCGTCAATGAGTGGAAACCTTGTTTGTAAGCTATTGGCGACGATCATTAATAAATTCAAGTTTCCCAGCACCCAGCACTATACAACACTGATTCAAGGTCTTCTTTCTGGTTAT
Source organism: Macrosteles quadrilineatus (assembly GCF_028750875.1). Taxonomy (NCBI): domain Eukaryota; kingdom Metazoa; phylum Arthropoda; class Insecta; order Hemiptera; family Cicadellidae; genus Macrosteles; species Macrosteles quadrilineatus. Next base: position 167,566,143 of record NW_026542595.1, on the reverse strand, counting down.
AAAAACGCAAGAACAATTTTATACACAAAGAATCTCTGGTTCCTGACCTGGTTAATGCCTGGTTATTTAATTTAATTTACGGTTACACTATATTATTCCACTTTCGATTAATTAAATCCGTTATGTAAGAAAAACGTTTTTAATCTCACTTGTATGGGATTTGCCTTCAAAACGTGATCGGAAATGGTTGCGGTATTTGTAAACATATCAGTGACAGCTAGAAAAAATAATCTTGATCCGAACAGCTGTTCGTTGTTTCATAGATCATTATGTGATAAAAATTGGACGAAAACATAGTAAATAATTTGTGTTTACTTGTAAGTTTTAAATTGTGATTGTATGTAATTTACTAAATACAGTGTTAAAGATCGTTATTGCAACATTGCATCGTAAAAAATAAATGTTGGAAACAACAAGTTTTGAATATTATTTTTAGTCATATATTAAGGAGTATTTTAACTTTTCCCCGTATATTAAAGTATATACAACTAAATTAACCCTTAATTCGTTCCACGATTACATAGAATTACAACGAAGCTTAAAATATTTGTTTGACAAACCAGACAAACCAAGCGAATTTCCTTTATAGTATTAATGTAATATGATTAATATAATTAATATAAGCGATGTAATATAATGTAAAGTGGCATAAACGTGTAGGATACTACAGAGAAATTACAAAGAAATATCGATTATAGTTTATCGGCTTTAAAGTCAATGTAATTGATCGTAGTTTCAAATATAGCAAACAATCTTCCAAGAAATATCGTTTGTATTTCATACCTACCGCCACGTTGTACAAACTTACCATTTTCGGGTTATTTTTGTACAAAATTATAGGAGAATTTCGAATACTGCAAACCATGAAATGGCATTTGTCCTAAAGGAGGAGACAAGATAGAAAAGGGTTTTCTTAACAATGAATTAAAGACAAACGCATGTAGTATTATTGTTAATTTCATGTAGAATTTCAATATTTCACTCCATCAGGTGGACCGATTGTAAATTAATTGATTTTACTCTCTAATCAATCTACCGGTATTTCCAAATGATTTATTCAATGACAGATAACTTTATACATGTTATGCTATTTATATGAAATATTTTAGTAGGCTCTAAACCCCAAACAAGCACTTGAAACTTCGGTTAGTCTGAAGGATTGTTGCAGCGGGGGTATTTAATATCGTGAAGTATTTTCTGCCTAACTATTTCTTTGGTGAACGGCACTTTTGTGTTTACATTAGTATATTACAAAGATATTCACTTACAAAATAGTCTTTTTCGACTAAGTGTGTAGGACTAGACATCTTATCCGTATGATAAACTAGTAGCTTTACAACTTCAGTATCCAATGGTCAATGCTAGTAACCAGTTTTAGAATAACAATTAACATAGTTAAACTGAGTCATCAACAGATTGCACTGATGTATATTACCGATTTCTCTAAGCTAAAACAACTATTTGACAAATTTTAACTCTAAGGACAGCTTATTCTAAATTATAGCATCTTTTAAGTATCGTAAAATCTCATTGCAACAAGGCTCTTACAAGAATCTGTCAAGTATGTTCTAAAATAAAAATACTTTAGCCACAACTGATTTATATTATTGGAAGGTTTACTGAAGTTGCTAAAAATCAATGATACAACAAAGCAATGTGTAGAAGTGGTGGAGTGTCCATATTAATTGGTTTAATATAGAATTTACCTTTGAATATTTCAAGCAAAATTTTAAAATTTCAAAAATGGAGGTGATTGGATTGTTTATTGGCTCTAGAGGAACATTATCAAAATCGTTTTTTGAACTTTTGGAAACAATATGATTTGGACAGATCCTTTTTGAAAATTATTATCCATGAAATATTAAGAGGTTCATTGCCTATAATGAGAAATCATGTATATGGCAAACATCAAAATTAATCAGTCTTATAGCTGTTATAATCCTTCAATATTTTGAGTGTATATTTTTTGTCTGTGTCATTGGCAACCTTATTTTTTAAGGCAGATGTGTTTATTTTTATAAAAAATTCTTTTCTCTCTAATGAGGTAAACAAAAAACTATTAATAAGTATTACACAATATTTGGGAATAACTAAAAAAATTTAGTTATGAGTTTTGTTTATTTTATTTGACTTCAAAGTTTGAATAATAAAACATATGAAATGATAGCATTTAGAGTTTTAAACTGTCTCTTATATACTTAATATACTTCAGTTACACCTAACTATAATCTCGTTACAATAACATTTTTTATTTAACAAGTACAGCAGGCCTAATTAATTTTGGATCGACCCTATACAACACACTATACCATGTCTAATTCGGGAAGATGATGCAACAGCCTCCTAACTGAATTCATCCTCATCTCCGGCCCTTACAGAGTTTTTTAATGCTTATAAAACTAAGATACTTTGATTGATTTAGTAAAAGTCCATTAGCTAGAAACCAACTTTCCAGCTTTTTTAATTCTTTTTTATAATCTGTGGAAACATTGATTTATCTGGATGGGTGAACATAGTAGATGTCGTCAGCAAACATAATCCATTTGGAATTTAAGGTCATGGGCAAGTCATTGACACAAGAAGAGTTAAGGTCCAAGAATGGGCCCTTGAGGTACACCATCTGTGATTAATCTCTAATCAGAATTAACTACCAGTGACTGCAAATTTATACACTGTTTTCTGTTGGATGAAAATGAAACCAACCATTTAATGGTCCTGTCCGATACACCATAAAACCACAACTTCCGAATCGTTATATCATGGTCTACACAGTCGGAACGCTCTTGACAGGTCACAGAAGAGACCAGCTTCTACATTCTGCGACCTGTCAAGAGCATCCGCTACCTCAGATACAAAGCTGAGTACTGTATGGCATATACATTGCTTTTACTCTTTTTAACTAAACCCACACTGATGTATGTTCAAGAGTTGACATTCATTCATTAAAGTAATCATACAACGTAGTAAAACAATCTTTTCAAATATTTTGGAGAATGTCGGCAATAATGAAATGGGCTTATAATTAGTTCTTTTGGATTACCTTTTTTATAACTGGTTGACAGCTTCGGAAACACACCTATATAACGAAAAGTTGATTAAATGGGCAGTTAATTAGGGTTGGGATCAAATATGAACATTGTTTTAACATTTTTTTATATGAAAGGTGATCTTTCATCCCATCCACACGATTTGGAAGGTTTTAAGTCGTTAACTATTTGCTGAATTTCTTAAGGATCTGCAGTTTTATGATGTTAACATGGAATTAGGGTGGACCCCTTATGGTAAAAATGTTATTGAGTTGTTCTGTCGGTTGTAATATTGCTTACATTGGTCCTGACTCCTAAGCCATTCTTATTACGGTCTGTCTGTCGAATTGAATATTGCTTACATTGGTCCTGAGTCCTTAACCAGTCTTTTTAACGTCTGGATGTCGAATGGGATATTGCTTACATTGGTCCTGACTCCTAAACCAGTTTGTTTTACCGTCTGACTGTCGGTTTTAATATTTCTTCAGTTGGTCCTAACTCCTTATCCAGTCTTATCACCGTCTGGCTGTCGGTTGTACATTGCATACATTGGTCCTGACAGTCAAGTTGTCGGTTGCCGGACACCGACTGGACACTGGACATTCTGCAACCATCGCCAATCGATCCTTCACACGGAGGGTAACTATCCTTCTGTTTACTACCAATTACATTTAGCAATGCCATCTAAGGTCAGCTTCACACTTTCGCCCGGTATAAAACTAACGGACTACATGCAGCTGCCGCATACAACATGATAGCGTGGCTGGTGAGTATAGTGTTTGTGTTGTTCTAAATCAGTTGTGTCTTTGAAATAAAGTAGTGAGTCTTAGTTCCATATGTCTGAGTTGGTAATCCAATAGGCCTATCAAACGTGTTACTACTTATTATAAAAACGCGAAAGCTGTTATAATCGTTTTATTTGCATTCAAGAAAATAATTTGTTGTTTAACCATATTCTGCGGTCAAAAATCAGTAAATTATTCTAAACACATAAACTTTTTATCATAAATTAAACTATTTACCTTTTAGATTTGCACAAAGACAAAGGAATGAAAGAGGTGTCCGCGAGGGTTTTAATAGTTTTGTTTCGTGACAGTTAAGCAAACAGTGTTAGGAGTGGCAATGATGGATTAGCTACCCTAGTCTTTTAATCAAACTAATTGCTACTTCTCGTGATTAATTAAATATACTTGCACCCTGCATAATTAGATCTGTTTAATTACATTGTAAACGTAAATATTCTTTAAATCGGTCAAAGCCAGTGCTGCGCCTGTCTCCTTTAAAATACATGTTAAGTCTAAGGTTAAACAATTTATGTAAGCATTTCGAATTAGTATTACGTTTTGTATCAAAGCTTGTACAGCTTTTATTGTCTTAAAAATTTACTAACTGCTGTTAGATAGCATTTCAACATTATAACCGGCTGTGTTATGACTAAGCTGTGGTTCGTGAGTTAATTACATCGCTCATATTTAACGACACAACATTTTGTTAGTTGTGGAATTTAAATTACTCTCCTAGCCTATCCTCCTTGGTTACCATAAACTTAGGTCCCTTAGTTGCTATTAGCTGTATGGGCTATAAAATAACAGCTTTGTCTAAAGAACATGTCGGCCTTAGTCACTAACAATAATGTCGCACCACTCATCCTACAATCATCCTTCACTCTTATTGGCTTCACTCATATTCACACATAGTGACGTCCCCATCTTAAATAATTGATATAATTGATTGAATTAATTAATTAATTAGATTTAAAGAAGTCCCGCCTTTGTTACAATACTATTTAAACAAGACCAGGTGAAACACAAAGGGAATCGATTACAAATAGTTTAAAGTAATATATAGCCATTACAATTTCTATACTAACTGGGAAACTCCTTAATGTCTGTGAAAAAAGATTCTGAAGAGCATCTCCATCTACACAGGAAATGTTGATAACATTCAATATTGTCAACACGTGTGTAACGTAGGCCAAGTAGTGATTGGTATTAACTCATGACTACTAGAAAAGACCCGTTATGGATAATAAACATAAACAAATGACGTTTTTGGCCCGAAAGTAAAAAAACCATATAATAATGCTATTAGTATAGGGGCTTTGTTTACTTTTGGACCAAAAACGACATTTGTTTATGTTTATGATCCATAGCGATATTTTTCTAGTATTCGTGGTATTAACTTACAAGATTAGATTCATGTTAACTAGTGTACCTGTTGCTCGAATTCGAGCAATTGCGAAGCATGCGACTCAAAGATTGCGGAAATACTCACGATCTACACAACAGTTAAATAAAATCCAAATCTTTTGTAAATATCTTATTTTTTTCATAAAGCTGATCTTGTTTTTTTAGTGTTTTTAGTGTAAAAAAAAAACAATATTTCTATTTATTTTACTTGGTTGTGTTCTATGACTTTTTCTATGTTTCCATTGTTTGCAAATCGGTTATTTCAATGATTGCTCAAGAAATTTAGCACAGTGTTAATTCAGTTTGGTTTTAGCCTATATCAAATTAGTTAGGATTTATCGCTATTTTCCATTGTAATAATTACACCAACCCAAGTTTCGTCTACAGATGCAATATGCCAAAGAATATCACCTACGCACAATCTCCAAGAAGTGGTAAAAAAGGCAGAAACCAACCCATACAATAGATACCTATAAGTTAACTCCATAAGAAATAATTTTAAAAGTTACTGTGATATTAGGATTTTCCACTCATTTGGTAATAGAACATTATATTGCAAAACATGACACGATGCAGAAGAAAACCAATTTTAAAATCAGAAAAATCCATTGCAAATACTGTACTTCATTTTGACAAATTCAATAAATCACAATTTAAATATTAACAGCTGTTGCATTAAAAAGTAGTGTAGAATTATGCATATGGTCGTAATGTAAACAAATCTGAAGAGGCAACTTCTGGGATAGAGGCGGGCTTCTGGGGCAGAGCCCCAAGGAAGTTTACCTCTTTCCTCTTTTGATGGCTCATCTACAGACCAAGACCTTTCTTTAGAGACCCCAACCAAGTTTCTACGCCCACCCGTTCTCTAAAATTAGCTGTGACAAAAACCCCGTTTTCCTCCATAAGAATAACATGGGATGGGAATTTAAAGGCCACGGAGGCAGAGCCCCAAGGGAATTCACCATGTTTCTCTTTTGATGGCTCATCTACAGACCAAGACCTTTCTTTAGACACCTCTACCGAGTTTCTACGCCCAGCCGTTCTCTCAAAATAGCTGTGACAAAGAAAAACAGTTTCAAATTAATATATAGATTGTATCATTATAAAAACATAAACAGTTAATATGATCTTGGAATACCAACCTAGTAATCTAAAATGTTGACAGTTTTATCCTGAGAAAAGTAATCCGGCTGATCTTATTGACAAAGCATTCACTCATCGCCTTAAATACGCTCTCCGTTTTGTCAGTCTGGATACTTTTGTAACATTTCTCTTTTTCACGCAGGTTCTTCTTCTGATAAGTACGTCACAGTTAGTGACGTCACGACCGTACATGGTGGAACAAGAGCCAGAGCCGGAGCTTGAACAAGACCACGAGCCGGTCCACGACCATCACCACAAGGTCGTCGACTACTACGTGAGTATACCTGGTGGCTCGGGACCCAAGTTGTCCTATTGCAGTCCATTTGTTATGTCCCACTTGCACATCGTAAGATGCCATGCTCTAGTTCGGAAGATTATCTTACTTCTGGCTAAGCCTTGAATGTCGCAGTAATATCACATAGTTAAAATCCATCTTAATTGACGGGATTTGAAGCCGAGACCTGAAGACCCGCGCTCTGCCACTATGTCAGCTCACTCTCTAATTGTTAAGACTACATAAAAGACTACTGTTGTACGTAAAGTGATGCTCTAAATTACTATATACATGGTACATAACCACGATTTGCAATAGTAAGGCCATGGATGTTTTAAATCAAAGAAAATATGATGCTTTTGATGCTTTGTAACTAGGCCCTGCTTTTTTCATTGTTCCTTTAAATATATTTAATCCGGCAATGGTTGGTTTAGTTTATTTCATAGTTATAAATAGCAAGGTAAAAAATAAAAATAAGTTGTGATCTTGTGTAATTAGTTAAAGAAACACATTTTCAACGACGTAATTGTAAATACATACCCTCTTTTTATTCTTGCTCTCATGAAAAAAGAAATTTTTGTTACTTTTACCGTGTCTGTCATCATTATAAACTAACCCGACCTAACCACCACAGCGCATTATATAAGAGTAGCCATCCTCTTATTTGAAATACCCCGATAATTTTTGAAAATACTGGTTACCATCAGTTGACGTAGCTTTATTATTTCATCAGCGATTATAAAGTATCAAGATATTACCTTTATTGTCTTGTTGTTCTTCAGGCTGAGCCGCACTACGCGTTCGAGTACGAGGTTCATGACCCTCATACTCATGACGTCAAGAGCGCTCATGAGACTCGCAAGGGAGACACGGTCAAGGGATACTACAAGCTGGTGGAGCCGGACGGATCCATCAGGGAGGTGCACTACACAGCTGACAAACACAACGGCTTCAATGCTGAGGTTACCAAGACAGGACACAACCACCATCCCCACCATCATTGAGATAGAGCATAATACGTCATCCTTAACTTCATTGAGACAACTGGACACATGGTAGCTTCATCACCATCCAGACAATACGATACAATATAGAATCCTCACCACCATTGACGAAAGGGGTCAAGAGAGCATCTTCACAATCATTAAGACAACAAAAGAGAAACAACAACTCATCATCATTAACACATTAGGACACATAGCATCCTAACTAAAATACCATTGAGACAACTGAACACAAGAAATCATCCTCACCCAACTATAATACACCACTAGCCATCATTGAGACAATAGAGCACAAGATGGCATCTTCACAATCATCAAGACAATTGAGACACTAAAACTCAACTGTATTAACACAATAGAACACAATATTGCATCCTGACTACCAGTGATAGGTACGACTAAACACAAGAAAACATCCTCACCCAACTATAATACACAAGTCACCATCATTGAGACGACATGGCACAAGATACAGTAGCATCTTTACAATTATCAAGACGATTGAGACACAAAAACTCACCATTAACACATTAAGACACAATGTAGCATTCTCACTACCGTTGAGACAATAGAGAAAAAAATGGTATCTTACAAGACATCGCATGACAATATATTATTTTCACGACAATACAATAATAATTGAGACCACGGAAAAAGATATACCAAATACCATGAGATGCAACAGGGGTAAAGATCTTGCCTAAGATTGAGAAACAGTTTAACGATTAGAACCTCTCTGCCATTGAAACAATAGGAGAAGGTACATCATAATTCGTAAACAATAAGGTCATAAAAATATCACAGAACAAGCTTCAAGCAAAAATAATAAATTAGAATAAAACTTAAAGATATGTGGGAACAATGTGGGAGGCAATGAGGCTTATTTTATAACATTTCATTAGGTAGATTTTAAAATTTGATATGTTTACAAGTTTTTCATTGTTGTTACTATGTATAATTAAATCACAAAAGTATTCATTGGTATAAGAAGTAGTCTATTGACACTTACAGAAATTTATGTATTTTTAAGATTGCTATTTTTTTGTTCTGATTAAATGGCAGGCAAAATTATAGTATCATTTAACACTAACTTAAGATTACAATAAGAGATAATCTTAAGGTTATACACTTACATGATAAATCTCATAAATTGATAACACTTTAGTCGACTGTGATAGAAACGTTTCAGGGCAAAATGTAGTGTGAATTTAGTTTAATTTTATTTATTTTAATTAAGCGTATATGCATGAGCGGGTTAAATGGGTAAGATAGTATATTGTTTTGTATGAAAACTAGCTTTCATTCAGTTTAACACTTCACTAAGTTTGTTTCTACAAGGCTGTGGGGTATCCGGTGCTTTGGATTTAGGATTATATATATTGTATATTGTATTGTACCAAGTTACAACCTTAAGTTAATTGAAGTTTTGTATTTTGACTTCACTTGATCAAACTTTGTTTCACTATTTGACATGCGGCTGAATCAAGTTTGATATTAATATTTGCATATTACTTGGGTTAAGACATTTATTTCTAGTCAAGTTCGTTGCAGGTGATTTGACTATGAATCTTACATTGTATAATTTTCCCACTTCATTTCTGTTATTTATTTATGTTAGTAATACAAGTTTGTTAAGTTTTTGTATTTTTTTATACCAATAAACGTTTTAAATGTATATGATTAGTTTTACGATGTTCCTATGAAATTCTATTAGATATATTATAATATAAAATGGAATAATTATTGTAGTAAGTGAGCAGGACAAAGTAAATCTGGATGTAGGTAAACTAGATGTTTTTTATCAAAATTGATTACAAGACAACATTTATTTTTTCAAATGAATTCTCTCATAATTACAGTAGGTAGGCTACATGATCAAAGTGTATACGTGACGTTAAAATAAAACACCAATCAAATCACAAACCCCTGGTTTAGGAACGAAAAACCTCAAAATTATTACATGTAGCAGCAATGCTTCCTTTACTTCATAACCGATCAGCTGATATGCGTTTTCATATTGTTGTCCATTACGGTTTAGTGTTATTAGAAATTAATTGTATTTTTCCACGCTCAACGATTATGTCTTCTGGAAAACATTGACAGTAAATTATTCTTTTTGTGTCAAGAAAGAGTCAATTATGCTTCAAGGCATGATTCTAGTACCTAAAAAATCACTCAAAGGTTATAATAATGTAAAGATGAGTAATGCGTTACTTAATTTTTTCGTATATGTGCTTTACAGTAGTTTACGCAACGATTGCGTAAAGATAGTGTTAACGACACGAGTAGAAAACTTAAGGTACGAAACACTATTCACGCGGGTTGCGTACATTACTTTACCTAAGACAGTGTTTTAATTACTACTCAAAAATCACTACTCATATCTTCTTAAGAGGTTATGTTTTTGTTTATAACCTCTCACTGCCACTGACAGTGATGCAACGACCCATTGTACAAACCACTAGTTGCACCGATCAATGGCAATTAAATTGGCCTGAACAGCTCAGTTGAAGTTCAAAGCATTACAATTTTGCCTCTTTTCTCTCGATCCTTGGACCTCATTTGTCCGTTACTCGTGTTGTTAAGTAAAATAATGCTGTTAAGTGAATCGTGTCAATTCTAAGAACAGAACTTAAACGGTTAGTTTAAAAAAACAGTCGTAGGTAAAAATACTAAGCTTATACATATTATTTGATATCATTACTATCCTCCAAAAAAGGTTTTAAAGACATATACACTTATAAGGAGTATAGTCTACTTCTTTTAGCGAATTTCCCTATAGGGAAGTAGCTATTACCGTAGGTCTCATGGTAAGACCTAAGCCCGGGACCGATTTACTTTTTCATTTTGATGTCCCCAAGTTTCCTACTGATTTACTGGTTTTAATTAAATCAGCTGTTTTATAAAAATACATACTTTACATTTTTATGTTTCAATAGCAATCCAAAATACTTCATTAGTTTACACCAATATGTACTTAGATGAAATAACCAAAATAGCATTCTCTCTCATAAAGGATGATGATTTTTACAAAGAGTCTAAACAACTCCAAATAAGCAATTGCGCAAGGTGTTATTTGAAAATTCTTAGTACAAGTAACGTTCATTTTTTTGTTGAAATTTTGTCCGATGAAGAATGTTGGGAGACTACAAAAACCACACACGGGGTGAGACTCAATAGAAGAGTAGTTGCTAGAAAGCTAATCAAGCCCCAGAATTGGAAAGGAACAAACAATCCACTGGACGACTTCTACCGCTACAAAATAGCCTGTTGGTGCTGTATAGAAGAGGAAGCTGCTGTCATGTTTGAAACTTTTAAAAGAGAAGACGGAATAAAAGAAGACGATTTGCCAGCTCTGAAAAAGCTAGTCAAATCCCTAAGCTTAAATAGACTAAGCGGGTATTGGTGTACGGATTCGATGATGCAATTTTGGTCACATTTCATCAGTGGATGTATTTCAGACTTGGATATAAAAGTTCATCCTTATGTCTTCGGGTTACACAGAGCTGCAATTCGTTCAACCAGACTACGTCTAGAGGCGGTGGAATACTTTTGGTACAAAGTCCAGACGATTCCTGAAATGCAGATGGGTGATGAGGAGAAGAATGAGGTTTTAATGAAAATTGCGTTGCATGTATCTGAATATTGGGGATATACTGATGTGTCAGACTTTTGTATCAGTCAGATAAATCCTGATAGATACCACGAGCTCTTGAAAAGAGACTTTTCCCAGCATAAGTCATATAAAACATTATTTGCTCTTCAACGAAATCGTTCCTTCGAAGAGCTAAGGCAACTTTTCGATCACTTAACCCCAAGTGAGTTTTCGGAAGATGACTATTACGATATGTTAGTAAGTATTAACATAGAAAAGTATTCAGAACACTACGCGAATCTAGGTAAGGAATTTCTCATGTACTTGTGGACGAAGGAAGGTTTTCAAATGCATAGGGATTATGTAACTTTCCGCTAAACAAATTCTTAGGCTACGGTAGGTTAGTCAACAAGAAACCTAAAAGGATTCAAGTAACCCAGTGTAGAAAAGCCAAATGAAAAACAAAAATCTCAATTGTGGCATGGGGGTGATTAGCAGCTAAAATATTATTTGCTCATGTACATAACTATTCTCAGAAAAAAATAAACTAATCGTTGTTACCGAGGTTTTTATTGCAGGTGTTTATAGTTCTCCAATGACTTAATATCATATTGTTTTAAAAGTAAACTCTGCACATTATTTATGCATCGACCATTGAGGCAGGGATTGCTCGTTGTAAATGTATCTAATTTAATACTACTTTTTTATCGTACCAAATGTTTCTACTTATGTACCGTCAACCGGGATTAGATTGACCCCTTTTTTGATGTTTTTGTTGATTAATTTTTGTTTATATTGATTAATATTCACAATATATTTTTTAAATTATATACAGGTACTGTGTGAATGCCAACCAGTATTATTTTGTTTTTTATTGTCATATGTTAGTCATAAAAAAAAATTATAAAAGGGGTCAATGTTACCCCGTGTCTTGGGGTGACATTGACCCCCTACATTTATTATACTAAAATTATACATAATAAAGCACTGGGGTCAATGTTACTAGTGTACAATGAAACTTTGACCCCTGTAAAAGGGGTCAATGTTACTTAAGAACAATTGAGTGGTAACAACATCAAGGAGTGAACATAAAAATGTTTGTATGAACTCACCTAGGCTATAATGATGGAATAAATCAAATTAGCAATTTTTTTATCACATGATTAGGATGTAGGCTAACACCAAGGTAAAACATCAAAACTACAAGTTATTAGTGACTAAAATCATTAAATTTCCTTTACTCAAACCCTTCCAAAAAGTTATAGAAAATTTTGCGCCCATTAGATTCCAGAGTTCCCGGCTACTTACCAATCAGATCTACAGATGGGGCAGAATAGAAAACACATAATTTTCTTTTGGATGTAAATTTGTCCCCATAGTTAGTGTCAACAGAATTAAGTCACATTACTTCAACAAACTGTTGATTTTTTTAACTTAACAGGCAAAGACCTGGTTAAAAGTGTTGTTTTCCTCGCTTTCCACAGATTGCTTTTACCTCAACTTCATAGATAAAAATAAAACAATTATAAATCAACATTTTTAGTAGGTCTATTACATTATATACATACATCAATTAAATTAAATATACCAGAATTAATAAAAATGATGTGTAGGCTAATTACTAATTAGTAACTTGGAATTATAACGAGGGGTCAAAGTTATCCGAAGGCAAAAAAAATAAGGGGTCAATGTTACAAGGCCTTAAAAAATAATTATTAATTTATTTAATTTTCTTTATTTGCTTGTAATAATAAGTGCTCAAATATTCCTAAAAACATATATATTTTACCATATAAAATCCTGACAGTGCCAGAACCAACAGTTTTTGCTGGGCTGAAAAAGTTTTTTGTTATGAAATTATACAGCTGTATTGTAGATGATTGTATTATAATTTTTTTGTATTGTTATAAAACTAATTTCTGCTAAATATTATTTGTTTTCAAATTGCTACCAAACTACTGAAATTTATCATATTTTTATTTTCAATTTATTTATAACCTACTATTTAAAAAAGAATATAATAAAAATAATTGACCCCGGGGTCAATGTTACCCCTGGGGGGTCAGAATTACCCCGCTTGACGGTACTAAAATGCAAGTTTAAAATATAATTTTAAATACACACACACAAAATAGGGCTGGGTAAAAATTACTCAAGTTAAAATCTTGATTTTATGTTCAACGAACCAATATCACCCATCCCATCTTAGTTGGCCATGTACAAATAACCTGTCACAGATAAGTGAAGTCCTCTTGAGTCGGACTCAAGAGTTGTGGAACACCAAAAGATGTCAATAGGGTGTAGAACGATGTATGTTGGTAGATCATGCAAAGTCTTTATTGGTGTGTTCTTTAATATCCTCAAGTCCAATGGTATTATCCTTGTTTTCGAATATTATACTAGACATTCCATTCCTATGTTAAAGTTAAACACCTGATATTAGTCAGTAAAAAGCTACACAGACCATCTCACACAATTCTACACTCATCCTTCGCTCATATTTAGTTTAAAATAGTCACATTGGTGGTGTCATCATCTCAATGATTGAAAATTGGCAATTGATGATTAATTGATGATTGTAGCCAGTCTTGGAATAAAATTTAACGTAGTTTGAGTCACCGACAGTGCGCTGATATAAATTAGGTACTGATATCTGTTAAATACGTTTTTTTAGCCAAGCGAAACCAAAAAACGTCTTATTGTAAGCTTAAGCAATTTCAACTTACCTCCATTTAATAGGCCGACTAATGGAGATAATAGAGTGATAGACTACTAAAAGTCTTAAAATTCCAGTTTATATAGCATTAAACTAAATTATGTTTTAATAAGGGCTACAGTGGGTCCACATTTATTTGTTGTCCATTACAGTTTCCAAAAGTCAATGTCAATAAGATTTAGCCAAATCAGCGCCTCCACGATTACGGCGGCGTTGCAGAGTCAATATAGCTACAGGTACGCTCAGAGTTAAGCGTTGGTTATCTTGCAGGCGCTCTAACAATCACTACACACAATACTAAAACAGATATTTCAACGGCGTTGCAGAGTCAATATAGCTACAGGTACGCTCAGAGTTAAGCGTTGGTTATCTTGCAGGCGCTCTAACAATCACTACACACAATACTAAAACAGATATTTTAACAGGTACGCTCAGAGTCAAGCGTTGGTTATCTTGCAGGCATTCTAACAATTACTACACACAATACTAAATAAGATGTTTCACAAAGCTACAATAATAGAGATGTGGTTTGGACGGTATTTGGTAGTTTGGTTTTTGCTGGCACTACTGGCAGTGCCTATAAGAATAGGCCTACGCAAAGCATTGTAATGTACAAATTATTGCAAGCTTTAAAGCACTAGGATGCATTCGCCCAGTATCCAGAAAAAGGGGATTTGGCTGAAATAAATGAACGAAAACAAATTATTATTAATATGGTAACATTAAACCTCAAGGGGGGACTCGGAAGTAACTTCCAAGCAAATAATCTCCGATTGAATCTCACCCCGTGCGTGGCTTTTGTAATTCCCTAACATTCTTCATCGGACAAAGGTTCGAGAAAGAACTTCCAGTTCAAATAACCAATCCTTCAACGTGGTATTTGAAGTTCTTTAGACCCTTTGTGAACCCTTTGTGATCCTTTGGAATTTTTGATGGTAGAGAATTCTATTTCGGCTAGTTCATCTCATGGCCTCCTCTATCTACGTACACATTATACAGATTATAAACCGTTTACCTACTATTAAAACATGTGCTTGCATCAAATAAACCAGCTGATTTCAGAAAATCAATTACAGTAATCGGCAAAATGTCCTCTAATTGGACGGGCGTTGAAATTTTCTTCAGCTGACCCATGAGTCTGACCAATCTGTATGTTTGCTCTATAGTTTCACTGGTCGGAAATGAACGTTTGTTTGAGCTACACGGACGCCAGCAGCTGATCGTGCGATCGGGAGATACACTATCGTGGACGGTAGACACTGTCGCAACGGCTAACTAGACGGTCTCGCTCTACTGGTCGATAGATCATTAGCAGATGTGATACTAACACAAGACTGGGGAATGGTGAATATTCCAGGACAGTCTTGTTCCGCCTTTCACTCGAGATCGCACTGCTCTGGACAAGCGGATTGTCAAAAACTCCCACTGGACCGGGTCTTGCATGACGACGACTCCTTGGAACTTGAACCTGGGACGGTCAAGCAATTCCCACTTCCATTACCTTTGACATGAACTGTTGCCTCTTACAGGATCCTTACAGTTTTGATCATGTGCAAGAACTTTGACCGTCACAATAAACTACATTCCTCTGGACTTCCACTCAAGTTCATCCCACTGGGATGCATCTAGACACATCCAAACCCTTGACTCAACCTTGACTTAAAGAAAAACTCACTTTGAGATGAATCTGAACTGTCACTTGGCAGCACTCTTCTCGAAATGGTCCCTTGATGGTTTAAAAAATACAACTGAATTAGTTTGTACATCTGGACTCTAAAATATAAATCCTGCATTAATACATTTAGAATTTAAAAGCAAATGTTGGAAGTACATCATACCAAAATCAGCTGTTCAACAATGTCCGGCGGGTCAGCTGTTAGACTCAAGGACGCGTCATGTGTCGCCACAAAATGTCATTTTACTGGACAAAACATCGCTCACCAATTGTTGGGCTTTGTCGCTCACTAATGATCAGCTGGTAAGTTTACTGCTCTGTTGAGTAACCTAACTTGTTCACCCGTATCTCTGCTATGAGAAGGTTTCTAACCCATAAACTATAAATACCCGAGTGGTTTGAGGTATTTATCCTCTTCGGTGCTAAGTACTGCATAGCCTAATTGTCTAGCCAGAGAGCGTGCGCGGTGCCACTTTAATTTCAACATTAGACAATTCCCCAAATGCATATTATGAGACACAATTCTCAAATGCTGGGTTAAAGGATAACCTAAAACCCTTGCCAGTGTATTCTGAACTAAGGTAAAACATTAAGACCGGGAGTCTTAGTTTCTAGTTAGACTTTTCCACGCTTGACAACAGGGTCCACTCAAGTAAGTGATGTTGTCTTTTTAACTTAGAAAGCTACTTTATTATATACTAGGCTCCAAACGAAATTGTATTAAATTGCCTTCGTGAGTAAAAATAATTTATTGTGGATTTTTGAGAACATCAAACACATCCATCTTTTCTTCATTCAACAGTTTTCTAATAATCCACAATCGAAATATCAAAGGTAAACTGTCATAGATTGATCTCCAACGCAATTTGATACTATCCATTATCAATTATCAATTATTTACTTTAAGATAGGGAAGCCACTATGTGCATATTTTAACCCAAATATGAGTAACAGATGAGTGTAGAATGAGTGACGCGTTCTTGTAGTCTTGTTGGACTAGGACCGATATCATAGATAAATCATACTCCCTTGTGTTGCTTAGTCTATGCCGATATGTTCTTTAAACACAGCTGTTAATTAATAGCCCATAAAGCCAATGGCAACTAAAGGGACCTACAAATAGTGGAATCCGAACCACATTTTTGCCTTGTATTCAACGAATTTGTCTAATTATCATGATAGCACTGTGGATAGTCGTACTCACTAGTGCGGACGTAAATCCACACCAGGGAGTATCGCATCCACAGTGCATGCCTATAAACATAGACTAAGGAAACAAACTTGTTATAAATATCCACAATTCGTGACGTCCTAGTAGCTAACAGGACGACGCCACCGTCCCAGTTGGTTACTTCAGATCGACGTAAGAAATGTGACAGATATAAACAATACTGCACAATTACGACGAGTTGGAACATTTAAGGAATCCAAATAATTATCTAGAGTTGTATTTCGAGGTACAATCTTACTTCTATCACGCCTTTCCCAATTCCCAGTATACCAACCGATCTGCGATCGAAATATCAGAGGTAAATTGGCAGTTATGAGTTGGAGGTGGATGACAATGGAGGAAAGGAACGGCAAGGAAGTGGCCAAGAGTTGTGCAACGTCCTCTGGTGCCCGACTTAACACATGGGATACTACGGTACAGAGCGAGCACCAAGCACTAACTCTAGTTGGAGATGCATAGATTTTTTACGAGCATTACTCTTGACAAATTTATTACCATTACGCTTTCATTATTGCTGTACACCAGAATCGCTTGAGAAATTTGTATATTTACCGCAAATGCTTAACATTTTATCCATGCTAACTAAATGATGCTTGAAAATCTAATTCTAGCTACATCAATTAATTTATAGGTAAAATATGAAAGGTTAGTGTGCATAAAACAAACAGACACAATTTACTGGAAGATATTATAAACTTGACTAAATACTTGTATAAACCTTCCTTTTAGCGAATTTCCCTATAGGGAATAGGCTATTACCGTAGGTCTCATGGTAAGACTTAGTCCCGGGACCGATTTACTTTTTCATTTTGATGTCCCTAGAAGCCAAAAACACCATCCGTTCAAATTCATATATATATATATATATGTGTGTGTGTGTGTCCGTCAGCACGATAACGAGCAAAAATGATCCGATTTCGATTAAATTTGGTACAAACGTGCAAACCTACGTTTTTTCAAACGAGTTCGTGAACCAGCATGATCGGACCATGGGAACGGGGTTTTATGGGGGGATTTATGGGGTAAAAATTGGTTTTTCTCATTTTTGACCCTCAAAACATGAAATTTCCCAAATTTTCTCTAGACCATTTTGAAGAGCTTAAAAAACAAATAATTCTGCATATTGAAGTGTTTTTGTATGGTTATTGGTTACGGAGAAAATTATAAATAAAAAAAATCCCATGTTATTCTTATGGAGAATAAGTAAACTGTTGTAGTTTGCTTTTTCATGCATATATTTGGATCAAACTTGGCCAATCTATTTATTTTATACTAAGCTATTAATATTTTACTAAAAAACACACTTTATTACCCTGTATGCAGCAAACCTAGGTACTCGTTAAACCTAATGTTAGGTATTTGAATAGATTTAATTGAAAATCAAATCAGGCATATGGAAATTCGCTTAGTCTGCAGGTTTGCTGCGGCGGGGGTATTACTAATTACAATGGTGAAAGTAGTTCTAAATTATAGACCTTTAGAAATCTTAAGGTACAGCAAGTAATTTTGAAGAAATTAAATATAATATTATGTCTCATTAAACAAGATAATTTTGAAATTAGCAATGTTCTAGATAATTAGTCCATTCACAATATTTAGGCGGTTTGAGTTAAAGGTTCCCTCACCACTTTTTTCTGCTTTATGTATGTTGCAGCTGATTGACGTTTTGACAAATCACATCTGTTGAGCTATGTTTTAATGGT
The DNA here is from genome assembly GCF_028750875.1 of Macrosteles quadrilineatus. Classification (NCBI taxonomy): domain Eukaryota; kingdom Metazoa; phylum Arthropoda; class Insecta; order Hemiptera; family Cicadellidae; genus Macrosteles; species Macrosteles quadrilineatus. Next base: position 167,547,587 of record NW_026542595.1, on the reverse strand, counting down.
AGGATCGAGGAAAGATTTCTTCCCCTAAAACCGTGTAAATATTGTGAACGGAGTATAGTACATCGGTTTTTTTATTAAATGTTCAAAGCGTCAATTGATTTTACTCAGTAGGCTAACAAAGCTGTCACCTAATTCATGCAACATCCTTGCTTCATCTTCAAAAAAGACAACTAGAACTACCCACAAACTCATTAACAAACTTTAAGAAATGCGGAAACTTGGAGTATGTGAGCCGATAAGTGTAATGCATGGTTTACGCCACCAGGTGGCATTGGAGTGTGACGGGTGACGATGGAACGCCACTCCACGAGCCGCGCCAGCGATGTGTGACAGTGGCGCACCACCGCGCACCGGAACGACAATCAATTACCATAGTGAACTACCAAGGTTCGTGGCCGAGGTAAAAACTACTAATTAATATTGGTAATGGCCCGGCCTTATTGCTGCGCGTTACAAAATACCGGTAAAAAGGTTGGCCAATGCGCCATGCCACACTTTCAACCGCTGTGGTGATTTCACATGTGTGGAGTTGTCAACAGTGAATGGTATTTGAGGACTTGGTTGTATGAGTCGACGTTTTGATGGTTCAGTTAAAAAAAAAGAATGTGGTGCGTTTCAACAGAGTTGTAAAATTCACTCGAATGTTAATTCTGCATTATGAAATTGCGTGTGTTTAACCTTCTTCTTAAAATTAAGAACCTTAAAGGCTATCGAGAAAATTATTTTACAACAATAAAGCATTTAATTAATTTATCGGTGGATTTCGGATCATTCAATAACCTACAAATCTCCACATTCTTGGCTTGGGCCTCAAAATAAGATCCATGCCACAAGAAGGTTCTTTAAAATGTTTGAGTTGTACTTTGCGTTTTTATATTAGTTTTAATAACACTACAAAAGTTATTTCATTGACCACGCGTTTTATAAACCTTTTTAAGGAAGAATTGCAAAAATCCATTGTAAAAAGACATCCCATTTTAATATTAAAGCTGTAGCTAGTTTAGAAAGAAAATGGAATTTTATTTGAGCAACCGACAGAGTGGGGTAATGTAAGTTATTGATTTCTGTCAAAACTTATGCGAAAACTTTTTAAACACATTTTCGAAGGGCAGGTTCTCATAAATCACAGATTTGTTTTATGTCGAATCAAATTTCATTACCAAAACTATATACAAAAGTGGCTACCATAACTGGTTAATATTGTTATGTTGTATATTTAAGTAAAAATCAATGATTCTCTGATCAGAAAATTTATTTCAACAGAACAAAATCATTGCGTTCAAGTAAAAACGTTTCCCTAAAAACCTATTCCGGTACCCAAGAACAAAAAAAAACATTCAACCAGCTGATAATTGTGTGTTGTTTATTTACTCTCCCTCTCTTGACATTTTCGATATCGTTCTAAATTCCAAATATTTGGTTTGATAGTTCAGCGATGGCGGAGTGCCCCACAGCGGTGATACTAGCGGCTTTCCTGTTGTCCTCAGGATTTCACATCTTCACCAGGTCCTACGAGAAGGTCGAGGGCTGCGGATGTGTTACCCTCTCCTCTATACTCTTCCTGACTGCAGTGTTCGCTTGGGTCTCGGCGACCAATATCAACATCTTCCGTTGCAGGTTACATTAGTTGTCTGAGTGGTTGTAGTGCTTGCCTTCAAAGCTCACTGGTTTGATTCTAAGTAATATTGATTCTGGCTCTTGATTCAGTTTGTCATTGGGTTGCCAATTTATGGTGCTATTTGACCAAAAACGTTAGATAGCAACAAGGGCTTGAACCGTTCCCTTACCAAAACGCAATCACCAATAGATAAACACAAATAAACGTATTTTCAGCTTCAATGTAGGCTTAGTCTAGTAAGATTAACGGGGGGGGGGGGGGGGGGTTGAATACACCAGGCTGATCATCCATGGTTTTTTAGTATGTAATTTCAGAATATGCAGAATATGCTTTTTAAAACAATGCAGTCATTTGAGGAGAATATTTGACAATAACTCGTTCTGTTGGTGATTAGAATTCGCGAAAATGTATAACAAAATAATCTGACATTCACCTTTAGAAAGCCAAGAATCCGTAATGCGCTTAAAACTATGAAAGGGTGAACAAAAAAACCCAAGGGTTCATAGTCAATAGTTGCAGTCTACCATGGTCCTTTTAGTTTCGGCTCCTGGAGTAAATGTCGACTTATATGTTTTTAATGCTCCCAATCTGCAAATAAGTACACATTAATCAGGTAACTTGGACGTTTTATGGAAACTAAAAGAAGGTGTACGGAAATGCGTGGAAATTCCCTCCCCCTTACCACCCCTCGTGCATTAAACCTACGTTTAAACGCATAAAATAAAATAAAAGTAACGTATACACAGGTATTTAAATGTATGTCTTACAATTTTACGATTTTACTAAGCTAGAACGTGTCATATAGGCCTACGTACCAAGTACAGTAGAAAAACTAGGTAGTTACTCTTTGAGTATGGACTCTACTTTGTCGGGTTTTATTAGCCTTATAAACAAGAAGGGTGCAGACAAAACCTTTTTGACTCTATGCTAAGAGGACATGGTCTTAGTAAATCCTCAGTCCGGTGGGATTTCAGCTCCCTGGACTGAAACATCACAAAACTCTAGCCCGAAACAGTTTTCACGTGACTTCAATCTAGGCCTATACCTAGAGCGTTGTGTTATCATCATAGTCCATTGGTGATAGGCGGTATTTGAACCCGGGACGTCAAGGACCGAAGCCTCGCTTACCACTAGAACAGTTCGTTCCCCAAAAATGTACTCAAAATACAGACTAGTCTGGACTCTGGATGCACCATTCTTTAAAATGTATTCTTTTTCATTGCAGTTTCAATTGATAGCCTAACTCAACTTAATGCTTCAGGTTACCGGAGAAATACAATTTCTTCTACGAGTTCATCATCTCGATGTTCATCTTCGAGATGGCGCTGCGGCTGTTCTGGGAGCCCCTGGAGTGCTTTCTGTCCACTACACTCCCGTCAGCCCTGGAGTCCTGGCTGATGGGGGACGGAGAATGTTGCTTCCTGGGGCTCTACTGCCCAGGAGATTCGCTCTTGTTCGTTCTACTCGTCTACGCCACAGCGTTGTCGTTCGTCTGGTCTGTACTCTACGGCTACGGAGTTTTGAGCGTCAAACTTTAATGAGCTGTTGGAAACAATTGTATATTTTGAATAATTGGGTGAATAAATGCTCTTAGTAACTATTGGCTGGAGAATTAGTTTAACATGTGAATTTGGCAGTGATGTTTTAGTCGAGCTGAGTGCTCAACTAGTAATCAAATGGTCTTTGATCCGATCCTAAAAAAGTGTGTATTTTTTATGGTTCGAAACTGGATCCATGTCCTTGATCATTAGCTTAAATGGTCCTGACTCATGAAACAGCTGATCTTAGTCAGTAACAAAGCTACAAAAGGTATCATCATAGACTAAGCAACACGTATGATTTATCTATGGTATCATACTCCCTACACTTACCCTTCACTCATATTTGGGTAAAATATAAACAAAGGTGGCGTACCCATCTCAAATGATAACAATAACAATACAAAATGTAGTAGTATTTATATATTTTATTCGTTAGATGTGAATATCGTTGAGTAACTTTTACGGCAGACTGGAAAAGAGTGCCATCACCAACCGATCAATGTTGAATCAGGCAACAGAATAAAATAGTCTCATGTTCCACCACAAAACTATGTTTTTGTGTGACTGAATTTTTAAATGATGAGTGAAGTGTTCTGTGTGTCATAGTTAACCATCATTTTCGAGTGTAGGACTTTCGGCCTGGGGTGATTATGAGAAACTTACCCTCCGCAACAAACAATAGGGAACGTGGGTAGCTCTGAGTCTGCTGTCCCCAAAAGATTCCCTATAGGTAAATTGAAAAGATTTTGTGGGTAAGAGGGAAGTAGGGAAGGGGTGATATGGGGTGTTTGACACAGCAAGCTAGCCACAAAATATGAATAGGATTAGGTACGGTACTTCCAAGAAGGACCTGAGCCCCAGAGCACTCCAGAGCAAGATCAGGTATTAGATTGATTTAAATCTAAGTTTGGGCTAGTTTAGTTACAAACACCGTTCTAAAAGTTGTATATTTAAACAGTTTTTAACCAATTTTAACGACGATTTGACGACATATGTGTCACCTCAGTTCAAGATACAAAAACAGTGGATATGTATAAATTGACCATAATAATATTAGTTATAGATATTATAGTTTTGTATATACATTATAGCTTTTATAGATAGGCTACTGCAGAAGGTGGGGCCACCATCCGCCTATTGTCACTATAGCTTTCATAAATCATAAACGTTGACGAATTAGTCTCACTTAATATGATTTCAAGGCTTGTTTACAAGAATCCATCCACTCAATAGTACAAAAATATTATCCATACAACAGTATATTAAGGAACGCGGCAGCGTTCCGCCCCGCCAAGTCCCCCAGCGGTACACAGCTGCTGCAGTGTATATATACATGACGTGACAAAGTGGCTTTTTTACTCGTCTATAGCTCTGAAGAAACAAAAGCTATTAAAATAATTGTTCATCCACTGGATAGGGGCAATCATTCTTGGCAAAATAAAAAAAGAATTTAAAAAAAAGGTTGTGTTTGAGCCAAGAAAAACTAGTTTGAAAATTCACAAATTTTCCGTGTTCTCCTTCTTCTCCTTAAATGTTGACGGACCTACAGCCCAAACCACTGGCTCAATTTTAATGTTTTTTATGTTGTTTGAAAGCCCTTAGCGTGTAGATGTGCCTTTTGAGGGTCACAAGTCGGTGCGTTGACCCATAAACCCTTGGCAAGCCCTCAAAGTACGATTTTGGCCCATTTAAATAACATTGGATTAAAATCAAAACAAAAGAAGGATCAGCTGCGATTAAATCTCAATTAATTTAAAATGTTAGAGAAATTCATAGGATCAGCTGAAAAATTATTTTAAAACTTTTATAAAGTACTAGCTGTTGTACCCGTGCTTTGCAACGGGAAGAGGACACAAAATAGAAACATTTTAATCTTAACATCTGTTGCATATAATAATTACACATCCGCCAAAGCATTTAGAAACAAAATTAAACTTTCATGGCCTTAATAGAAAGGTTTAAGTTATGATTTTTAAATCTCGTAAGTAGTGGATACCACCATTTTGGTTTTGATTAATTTTAAATCTTGTGTAGGCTGATATGAGAAAAACTGACCAAATTTTCGAATTAAACTTTCACATACGATTTACCTTCATCTCCCTAAATTACATATCTCTTTATTTATAATTGGCATTATAAATGTCAATTTTGAAGTTGCATAAATACTTATTATTAAATTTAAATGGACATTTTTTTTTTAATTTCACTCTTCTTCATATTAAATAACAAATCCTTCAATCTTCAGTTTCTTCACTCACAATAAATCATCAGCCAAACTAAGTCAGCTGTTATAAACTTTAGAAATATTCTTGTGCCTTATCAATACAGTCTTTTGAAATATTAAAGAAACTATATCTATACTATAAAAAATGTTAAACAAATAATTTAGCACTAAAGACAGCAGACAAAACTAATATGATTATCAAAGCGTCGAGGACTAAAAATGTAATAGCAAATACAGTATATGTTTCATTGCATCTCTGATTCTACTCTACAAAAATATCAACAAACAACTTACAAACCAGTTCTTTTAATCAGTTCCATCATCCATTGCCTTTAAATTTTCACACTTACCATTAAGTAAACGTAGTAACAGATATTTTATTGATTTTATAAACAAAAGAACACTGTGTACTGCTTAGTTTTATGATATTTTCCTTGGTTTAATTTAATCAGTGGTGTGGCAAAACACAAATAATAGATTTATCAAATAAAGTAAATGTGAACTGAAAGCTATGTTAAGATAAATAAGAGTATTTTGTATTACCATTTGATAATTTAATATAGTTACACATATACAACAGATTTTAGAACACAAAATCAATGACGTACAATTTTGTTATTGATGATATTCTTTAGTTTAATTTAAGCATAGTTTTAGCAAAACACAATAACTAAATTTACCTAAATATACCTACATATAAAAAACAATGTGATGTGCAAGTTATGTTAAGTTAATCTAACACATGTTAAGCAGTTCAAATTTATTTAAAATAGCCTCCAAATTTATACAAAACATCTATAGGGATTGTAATTTTCATACTGTTTCCATGAAAACATATCAATAACATTATTTTCATAACTGAGACGAAAAATCCAAAGCAGAGCCGGAGTTGATACAGCAACGGTTATAGAATTTTTTTTCTATAATCATTGACAGTTTAAGAATAAATAATCCATGATAAAAGGTTAGATTAAAATAAACCTACCTCATAGTTATGGAAAATATTATATTTAATTTCTTTGTATCAGCTGTCTGAAATTGTTAAATGTATGCAGTTTAGCAGTTCTTCTTGTTTACATTTAAATGTCAAAGCAAAGGTAAACAAACATTGTTAATGTTCTGATCACAGTCATGGAGACCAATCAATATTTACTTTTAAAATCCTCACCTCAGAACTGTAAAAGCCAAAGGGGCAAAGCCTACGGTCAGTATCGAAATGTGAATAGTCCTATAATGGTCCTTGGTATGTTAGCTATATTTTTGTAAAATTTAAGCTTAGTTGGTTCAGTAGTTTTTGCACCTATTAGTAATACGCATACAGACACCATTAGATTTTTATATAATAGTATAGATTTTTTTCAGGTATACCGAATGATTTGAGCTACTTACTATATAAAATTACTTAGAGCAGTGATATTCCCCGATACTTTCCATTGAAAAATGTAGTGTACCGATGGTACACTGGTACAGCAGCTCGTCATTTTTAACAGTTTAATACTACTTATCAAAACATATGAAACCTAGGAACTTGAAACTTAGTACTAGTACTAAGGTTAGTTTTAACATTGTTTCTTCATAATATTGCCAAAATTTATTTAACTAAATAAGGTTAGTTTTATGTTTTGATACACTAAAACAAATAAAACAATTGGGAAAATCCGTCTACGTATGTTAAACAAGCAAAAAAGTGAATGTAAAAAGTGATATGTAAATTTAGGATAAAAATGAGTTTTTCAATATTTGTTTTGCCTTATGCTATTTCTAACAAACCTAATCTGTTTGATTACATTTTTACTTCTCTAATAAGGGCTCAATTTACACTAGTCTTTAGATATACGGGTTTAATTATCGGAACACTTATGTAACACCAATGCATTTTATGTGTAGTTGTGCCCTGGTCTATATATAAGAGAAAAGAGGATTTTTATTTTAACTGTTAATTTTCTACAAAAATAAATACAATCTAACAAAAAACCACTAAGTGGTAACACTTCCCCCGCCAAGTCAGCAACCCAAAAAAGACAATAAATCACCACTTTTCCGCCAAGTAAAACAATGTAATGTATGTAAGTTTGGCCACTTGGCGGCAGACTTTTGCTTGATCACTTTAAAAAATACCATAAAATTAGTTCGATTGAGCAAGTATCTCTCCCAATAGTACATTGCTAGATGAGAGCTTATTTTACAAAATTATACCTTATTTGTGTCACATTTCATAAAATCATAATAGTGATTGTTTTATATCTACTGATTACCTCGAAATTATTATACTTAGTTGGACTAATTAATTAGAGAAGTTGATTTGTGAAATTATCCACCAACGTAACTTTAATGAAAAAAAAAACAAGCAAAAGTCTGCCGCCAAGTTGCCAAACTTACATACATTACATTGTTTTACTTGGCGGAAAAGTGGTGATTTATTGTCTTTTTTGGGTTGCTGACTTGGCGGGGGAAGTGTTACCACTTAGTGGTTTTTTGTTAGATTATATTATTACAGTGATACAATCAAATTTGTGAGTCGGTGGCTCAGTCGGTAGCGTCGCGGACTTCGGGCCCAAGGCAGCAATGTCGTGGGTTCGGATCCTGGTCACTGCCGATAACATTTTATCAGTACAGTTCACCTTTGTACTGTACCGGCTCACTCCTTGCTTTGCTGTAAACGATCCACGCACGGGCGCTTAGTCTATGTGGACGGGCAAATGCAAGGTTAAAAGAGGCCGCCAACCTCTTTAAAAAAAAAAAAAAAAAAAAAAATTTATGTAAACGGTTAAGGCCATTTACCAAATAAAAATATAGGCATATGGCATATCAAAATGAAGCTTAGAGTGTGTAGATTTTGCCGAAAAGTATTGATATGGACGAACTCCCTAAGGGCTCTGCCCCACAGGCTGATTTTCAAAAGGCTACGCCTTGCATGTTTTGGAAGTTATTATTTGATTAATTTAGTGAACAACAGCTGGCCAATGCAATCGACAATATAGTTTGTTTGTTTACATTTTTGTTTACTTATTTTATTATTTACTTTTACGTTCTTAAAAGAGTCGCGGTGAATGGACAGTGAAGCTATTTATAGCTGTTTGTTACAAGTGAGTAACTAAAGGTGTTCGAACCATGATGACTATGAGATTAACAAACCATTTATGTTGTTCGTTCCAAGAGGTTGTCACCGATCTTTAACAGGTCGCAATTTCATTGAAAAGTATTAAAGATGTCGTGAAAGAGAGCGGCGTGTTCAGGTACAACCTCGGCCAACCTTAGGACGTAAGGTATGAAGGTTCCACTGCCTTTAACATCCTTTCGCATGAAAATTTCTCGAACTAATGGTGGTTTCTGTTCACCCGTGAATTCACGGGTAGAACCTCTTGTTTCAGTTTAAAGTGTGAATTGTAGTTTAACAGCTGAATGTACATTCGTAGTACATTCATTCAGATAATTTAAACAAGAGACGTAGTATAAAAATAATTATAGGCCTACTTTAATTAAATTACAGTCTGGTGTAAGGTAAACAAAAAACTACAGTGTTTAAAATAATGTTTACCTAAAAAAACTTCTGGTAGTGTCCTATTTACAAGCAAATACAAAGTGAAAGTAAATAACAATTTGTTATGTAAAAACCAAATAAACACTAAGTATATAATACGAAATTAAAAACTAAACCAATGTAACAAGAGACAAGTATGTTATAAAAATGCGTTTAAAATATAATCCTATATATTAATTAACAGTCTGGTGTATTGGTACAACAAAATATTAAAATTAAACTTGTAACTGCAGTGTTTAAATGATCAATTACTACAAAAAGGCTTCTAGTGATGTAGATATTTACAATCAGTAAAAGAAATTTACAATTTGTTATATACAAAATCAGAAAATTCAGTTGGATGGAATTAAATGCCCCTATGCATTTCATTCAACAATTAATTAATGTAATTTGCAATTTAATAATTGGAACACACAATTCAACATTGTGCATTTCCAACAAAAATTATGTTGGATGGAATTAAATGTACTGTTGTTATTAGGTGAAATAACACAGAACAAGTAAGTATCAAAATTAAACTTTTACGTCCAAAATTTAGCGTACGCAGCCAACGAAATAAAGAATTCAAGTTAAAATTACTACAAGTATTTTGCATTTAAAGGTTTCGTAATACAGTAAAGTTAAATGGACACCTTCTAGTGATGAAATGCACTATTTTGTATTGTTTTACTACCTTACACAAACATCTGTTACTTTTATATTTAGTGTTCGCGGCCAACGAAATAAAGAATTCAAGTTCAAATTACTACAAGTATTTTACATATAAATGTTTCGTAATACAGTACCGTTAAATAGGTACCCTCTAGTGATGAAATGCACCATTTTTTATTGTTTAACTACTGTACACGAACATCTGTTACATATTTAGAGTTCGCGGCCTAAGAAATAATGAATTCAAGTTAAAATAACTGCAAGTATTTTACATTTAAATTTGTCATAATACAGTACTAAAAACCACTATCATATACAGTATTAAAAGAAGCATAAACGATTTATTATATGTAGTAAGAATTTGCGTATTTTTGAATCTAAAATTTTGAAACAAAAATAGGTTTATTTGGGGCGGATATCCACCACCCGTAGACACCATCACTTCCTGAGTCGTTAATGCCAAAGATTACAGCAGTATTCTAATACAATAGTAATGCATTTCCTAGAAGGTTGGCTCCAACGCTATTTGCCCTGTTTCCTGTGTCGACGACCCTGTCCACCACCCCACAGGTATTTCCGGGAGATTCCTGGGATTTAGTGGGTAAAGCGCAAGCTCAGGTCAGGTACCTACTCCCGAGAAACCTACCCTTTACACCACATAATATGGGCAGCCCAGGCCGAGTCAGGGGCAGCGCAGGCCGAAAGTCCGTTTCCCATCATTTTCCAGGTAAGTTATCAAAACATCTATTTAATCAAATTTGCTAAGTTATGTAGTTAGGTTTAAGTTGGTCCAATTCTCTCGGTATTCAGCACACGATGTCGACCCACAACAATATGCTACAATGTCCAGGTTCAGCACCGATCACTTGGCTATTATTGTCCGACCTCACTTTCTTTATTGGAACGCTTTTTAGCAGTTTGCCCAATTTAACCTTCAAATCACGCCGTCTGCGCTCTATTTACTGGCCAAGGCCTGCATTTCCCTTCATTAACTTTACTTTTTCTAACTAATAAAAGAAATTCTAGGATTATGAAAAAATGAAGAGGGTACAAAATAAACATTTTGTAGTGTCTTTTGCGGAAGATCCTTGCACTTTCTAAAAACTCCAAGCATTGTCATTGTGACAAAGCTTGATTTTAAGGAGAGGATAATATGGTGTGACTATACGTGTTTGTAAATTCAAACTTTCATTCTTATCTAAAATACGAATGTCCGTTGCAGGTCTACAAATGGTTTATTTTCAACCTTGCATTTGTCTGTCCACATAGACCTCGGGCCAGTGTGTTGAACGTATCCAGCAAATGTGGATGAGCCGATACAGTACAAGAGCGAACTGTATTGTACCATACCCGAACCTACGACTACTTTGATCCAAAAGTCCGTAGCGCTACCGACTGAGCCACCGACTCCCAAATACTGTTTGTTTAAACAACTTTATAAATACAAATTCAAAGATGTTTTAGAAGTAGGGTGCGAAAACCACCCGGAAGGCTTGTCACCAGGAAATAATACACTAAACAACAAATCCCTTTTTGGCATTTTCGTTTGATTAATTGCTTTTAGCCTAGCTCTTTCTCATTAAGATTAAAATATACATATGAAAACGAAATTTATAACCACGATTATAATACCCACGGTTAGTTATGGTTTGGTTTATAAAATGGTAATGTCCCAAAACATTGTGGGTACCAGTGCAGCAGCAAACAAAAATGTCTTTGTAACTTTTTTAACATCTTGATAACACAATAAATTGGTTTTACACTTGTAATGGATGGTAAAAAAGTTTACAATTGCTTGTAATGTGACAAAATGTAACCTAAAAAGAGGTTCAAATATAAAAACTCCAATATATTTATTTTGGATTCAACAGCTTGACCTCGCCGAGTTTATAAAACTTGTTAGTGAGATTTAATTAAAACACAAAAGCAAACAAAATAAAAATTATTTTCCATTTTTTACAAAAATGTTAAATTTTGAGCTCATCTCAGAATTTAACGATTGATTAATAATACATTTAAAAATTTATTTTTAAATTTGTTTTGAACCAATACAACGGATATTGTCCCTTTAAAATAGTTATCACATAAATGAAACATTCTTTACCAAAATTAAAATACACGACAGTTTTTTGTACGAAAACTTTATATTGACTCAAACCCCACAATGTCACCTTCACCAACCTAGTTTACCATCTGCAAGGCATCGGACGAAACAATATCCCTCAGCTGTCCATTTTTGGAGTTGACGAAATAAAGTTTCCTCGAAAACCGATTCCAGTTCTGTAAGTGGTAGTTGTTTGGTTTTACGAGTGATTTTAACGCGGTGTTGTGTGTTATATAGTCAATGGTTGTATACCAGTGCGTTACCTCAGACACACTCGACGGTAACTATAGCGTACTCAATTCTCATGACTTAATAAGGGGCGCTACTGTAAAATCTTGCTTTGTCTGTATCTCAAAACCCTAACCGCTTTTGAACAATTAGTTGATTGTCGATCAATTTACCTTTTGTTAAAGTTATCTATTTATCTGTCAGTATGGCCTATTTTCATCATTTTTACCCTCGTTCCAACATGAAGTAAAAGGGAATAAACTAAAAGAAATAAGGGAGAAATAGTTTGTGTGTGTTAATGAATAGTAATGATTTTAACAAGATCAAATTGAAAATTGGAAATTTAAAATTTGGAATTCAAACGATGAAATCTAAGGTCTGTTGATACAGTAATCCGAAAAGAGAGTAATGCAAATTATTTCTGTAAGTAATTCGGATAATCGGCTATTCGGATGGTTGGAGTTCGGATAATTGAGTTCTACTGTATTCAGAATCCAGCTCGAAGGACCAGTGTTTAGTGTGGAATTATTTTTACCCAGTAATGGACATAAGAGATAGAAATTGTTCGACGAGCCAAAGAGGTAATATTGTGAAATGAAAACATTAATATTAGATGAGGACTCGCTCTTACAATGGTTCATAGGACAACTGTTTGTTTAATTTTAATAAAACATGTTATGAAACAATACAACATGATAAGAAACATAATCATGTTTCTGAGAAAAAGAGATTAGAGTGAAAAAAAGTTTGCAAATCTGGCAGTTTATTATTTACAAATTGGCTAAGGTGTGCTTAAGGGATTTTTTTAGAACCCTGTAACATCTATGTTTTATCTATGCCTGTATCAATCACATACATGAAAGGTCATTATGAGGAATTACCAGTACGAGATAATCGTAATTTTTCTATAATCCCTTCCCTGAGGGCACGAACCCTAATTTAAATTTTGTATTTAATCAAACATTCAAATAATATTGAATAAATGCGCTAGCTGACATTTGCATTTGTTTATAATTATTTACTTATCCTGAGTCAAACCTTTGAATTTTATGTTTACATTTTAATGAAATTATCCATATAACCAACGAAATACAGTAATGGCTATGTACCACCTCTTTTTCGCCCGTCCTACCAATCCGATTTTTACTATTGGGGTCTTATTTTAATGCTTATGATCTAGCGCAAGTAAGAATGGTTGTTAAAAGGGTATTCCCCATCAGAACTTCATCCCAGTGGCCTTTGATTGATTTATAAATTGCGCTTTAAAAGGTCGAGCGCTGTTGAATTGCTTTCTTTATTTCTATTTTAAAAGTAAATTGTAATTTAACAACACATCACCTTCAGTTTAGTTTATTACTTCAGTCAGTAAAGAATAGACGAAACTGTTTATGAAATAAATTTTAAATATGCCACTTTTATTTATCATTGTAACTTTATTGGGGTAAGTCACCCACTCTTTATAGTATATATCTACAATAAAGATGATTTAATTATTGTAAGTTTTTAATTTTATTTTTCTAATATCTATCTTAAGGAAAGATATGTATTTTTTCCTTGAATGTTAACTTTTTCAGCTACGAAGTAATCGGTAAAGGGTAAAAGGGTAATGCATTCGTTATGTATCGGAGGCCAATTTTGACTCTATTAAAATGCTCTTTACCACACATTCTACCACACATACGTTAGCGAATACATAAACCAAAGATGTATTCATTAAAACAAGCAATACAATTGAGTTTTGCCTCTATAATCATCATGGGTGTGTATCTGGTTTACAGTATATTTAAATAGTCTCATTATTCTTTTGTGTATCTTCACGGCGTTGCGAAGCACAGGAAAATAAACTAGCATAATATAGCAACCTGCGTTACTTCGTGACTTCAAAATCCGTGATATATTTTATATATAGTTGAAAAGGATGAACAAACGATTATGTTTCATCAATTAAACACAAATTAATCGCATTGCGTGCCCGATTATTTTCATTGCGTGCGCGATCTCTTCGGGGCATCTTAGAAAAATTACAAATACTAATGAAACATACAATGAAACCACAAAATTCTAACGTAAGTAATTTCTTCTTTACATTTTAAACAAATAGCATTACAATATTTTACTTGAATTCCCTAAAACATCAATTTAATGGAATGGTTTAAAACATAAAAATATTAAACATAATATGAAAACACAAAATCCTCTCACAACACAAAATCTAACGTAAGTCATTCTCTTCTTTACATTTTATATTAATAACACTAGCAGAGTACCCGTCCTTCGTACAGGATTGGCATATAAGTATAAAATACTTAGTACGGTTATACTCAAGCTTTGCGTTTGCAATGGGGGAGGACACAGTATGATAAAATTTACTTCTTTAAATTTACGGTACCTATACTATAGTATTACACATCTACCATAGCCGTAATGTTCTACCACTTCACCCAAACAAAAGAAAAAAATAAATTATTTAGATTCACAAAATATCACAAATTATTCGTGAAATTAAAAACATAAACATAACTGTAAACCATCCTACTTTGACAGTTCTCATTGCGTATCACAATTTTTTGTTGCTGTTTAGTTCAAATTACCTGTTTTCATAAATGCAAAAAAATAGTGCTGCACCCTGTTGGTAAATCTTATAACTTTTAATGCTTTTGCATATCATAGAACCAACCTTTTTAGTTGAAACAGCTGACTAAATTCTTTAATTCCATTTAAATATGAGTACTCATAAGGTTTTAAAGGTTAACATGGGAAACTCTAGAGCCACTGGGGCGGAGTCCGAAAGGATTTTTCAGATAAGATTATGCCTATATGTTCGGGAATCGGGAATGTGAGCTATCACCATGCCAAATTTCAGCCCAATCCGTCCAGTAATTAATGCGTGATTGAACTTCAAACAAACAAATAAACAAACAAACACACAAAATTTCACATTTATAATATTAGTAAGATTACAGAATTTCACTTTCATTCACTGAAACACCGCCAACTACTACAGATAACCCCATTTTAATGGATATAAACAAAATTGTATCATGGCCATATGTCTTGATGTAAACACTTTTTAAAAACTTTAAAAAGTTCAGGTGATTGACAACAGAATTCAGCACAAACTGTGGCATTTTAAAAGCCTATAGGACGAAGAACTTTCACGGGATATCATCCAAACCCGCGAAAAGCACATCAAGAGGATAAGTGAATTGATCCCAAATATGCCTATAAAAATAAATATTTAGGGTTCAATTTGCTGCACACACAAATATAAAAAAAACTTTACGCCACACTACATTATTTTGACGAACTTCCCACGCAAGGATTTAGTCCAGAAAACAGCTGTTTGCCGCCAGCTTATTATTATTCATTAATCAGCGCATTATTCAAATGGGGTTTCATTGCGTACTACTGTGCTGCAATGAGTTTTGCCGGACACCAATCAGCTGATTATACTGTATTTAGGTGGCAGTGAGTGGTTATAAACAAAAACATAACCTCTCTTAGAGGTTATGACTAGTGATTTTTAGTCCTTTAGTTGGTGGAAATATATAAGGATTTGTACGGATTTAGTAGTATGGCGTAAACTATCGTACGTAACTCGTCCAAAATGTGTGTACCGGACTCGTATGGTAATCCCGTACTCGACTTCGTCTCGCACGGGAACGACCACACTCGTCCGGTAAACATTAATTTTCAGGACTAGTAACGTAATATACTATTTAATAATATAGATAAGCAAAATAAAATATTCAAGAACCTCCTACGGTCCTAGGGTGCTAGGGTGGCCTAGGTCTCCCTTGGCGATCGAGGCCGTACGTCCCCGCGTGGTCAGCCAATGATGTAACATTGTAACAGAAGGCAGCCGATATAAAAGCACAGTTCTCCTTGGCTCCATACACTTCAACATGATCTCCTTCCAGGTGAGCTGACTCCCATTAGTTATTTTAGCATATTTTTCCTTAGAGTTTTACTTCCAAATACGATTACTATTGTTCGTATGAATTTTCCAGGTGCGTTGGCTCCTATTAGTCATTTTAGCATATTTTCCTTAGAGCTGTTTACTTCCAAATACGATTACTATTGTTCGTATGAATTAAAGATAAATCTTTATTTTTTACCAGAGATGTAGTAGAAGTAGTCTATGGTGAATTTAAACAATAAATTTTAAATTATACATAGTTGTTTAATTTAATCTTGTAGAGTAAACTAAAATTATGTGTGCTCTTTATACTATACATGAACTTATATCTATGTTTACATAAAAAAATGTAAATATAGACATGTAAGTGTATAGGCTACACTATGTTTTTCAGATATAACAAACCGATAAAACTGATTGAGAAATAATATAATTTTATTAATAGGAAATATTTAAATTTGTTGTAGTTTTAAAACTAGAAAAACTGTAGGCCTAGGCTCGCCCCCGATACTGAAATGAAAACTACGATAAACTTAAAGACTTGAATAATTAAAGTCACACTTTGACACTAGAGTATTTTAACTAACAAACAATACACTATGTAAAGTAAAAACAGCAACTCATAAATTGCTTGAAAATTTTTACTGCAATAGCTATTGTTCTGAAATCAATGTAACTTATGTACAGTATTTATATACTTCATTTGGAAAAATATAAACAATTAAATAAAAAATGGTATACCACTAACTGATTTAAATAACTAAATAACACTTTCGTAACAAACATTAACCAAAGTTAGTTTTATTCAAGTTTTAATTTTGATGAGGTACTAACGGTTAAATGTATCAATTTATAGACCATTATGTGTACGTTAAACTATAATTATTCATAGACCACCAGTAGGCGACAAATACAATAGTGTGTTTTGTTTGTACGTTCCTGTCGTCTAAAGAACCAAATAAATTATTTAAGTAAATGGTTTCAAATACAATGATTTCTAGAACGAGAAAAAAGTGTTATTACAATTTAACCTGGACTACTCTTTAGTGTTACAACAATATTTAAATGTAATTTTAATTCCTAGTTTCCTAAATATTACTTTGTTTTATATTTGATTTGAAACCACCCCCGAAGCACTTTAATAAGGCTACTACCGTTTAAAAAAAGTATACGGTATTTAATATTTTACACCACTTTGACATAGTAATGGCCTGTCCAGTTCTATTTTACAAATATTGTACTGTACCAAAAACTAATTTCAAATATGATAAACGGAAAATTTTTACTAAATTTCTCTTAAACAGGATCCCAAAATTAAAATAGCTTCGACATTTCCTTCAAATCAAACTTATCCTTTGAAAGAAGAATCGTATATAAGTTCTTCAAGGGGTTGATTCAGAATCTTTGGGCCAAAAATCCCTTCAGTTTAATATTATAGTGCCTTTATCACCGCATGTTGACCATCCTTTTTTAAACTGTAGAAACTACCTTACTTTAAACTCTATCCATAAAGAAAATCATTCAACATTGGTTGAAAATTTAGGACTGATTTTATATAGTTTGAAAAATGATCTTTCAAATAATTCGTGGTAGTACAATTTACTATGTAAATTTGCCAACTTATGTTCTCAGACCTGCCTGTCCCTTGCCCTGGCCCTGGTTGCCTCAGCCTCAGCCCAATACTACGGCGGTCATGGTGGTGGCTATGGTGCCGTCTCCAGCTATGGGGGTCATGGGGGTCACGGGAGTTATGGGGGTGGCTATGGTGGACACGGAGGCTACGACCACGGACATGTAGACTATTATGTGAGTATTATGTGAAACTTGTTCAGCTCAATGTGTTAGTTTATATCATTGTTGTTAAAGAAATTATATTTTTAAATTCCTTGAACAGTATTTAAGTTGATTAGTTTCAGTATGGGTTATTGCTAGATATATGAGTAGGAAGTAACAATCAAAAGGTTTCCACTTCGAGCCTGGAAAAGTCAAAAACCTTTTAGTTTAAAAACTGGACTAAGATTTGCTTAGTTGAGCGCTTATCATAATTTTACATTCATTCTATACACACCATTCATTTTTTGGGTTACAATACGCCCAGATTCGCACCCCATCTTAATTGGTAGTATTATAATTATAAATTATATTTAGTAAAATTTAAGTACCCAGTAACCCATCCATAACATTTCCAATACATAATCCATTCAGAAAAAGTCTAATGTTTTTTTTGTTTGAATTAATCTAGTTATTGTTTACTTATATTGATACTAAATAAATCAGAATCATTTAGACATGAACAATAGTTATTTGTGTAACTAGTGGTGAAAGTGGCACTTTGCTGCACACGAGAGCAATGTTTACGCACGAGCCGCAGGCGAGTGCGGAATGATCTCGAGTGCAGCAAAGGCCTTTTTCACTCGTGTTACACATTATATTTTTCCTACAGACACTATAAAGCATATAAATAATTAGTCTTTCAAACACTATACAACACGTTTTTAGGTTTAGCTGGCAACCAAATAGTGCCCTAGAGAAAGTAGTACCCGCGGTCCGTATCACTCCGCTATTTTTCCTCGGCAAGAAATATGCTCCGCGTTTTGAGAATATAGTTCCGTATGTTTTTGTAATTTGAAGTGGTTTCCGCGCCTTAAAAAAATGGTTTAAAGGTATTTTCTTGTTTGTTAAGATCGTAGGAATATTTTAAAAACGTTTAAAAGAAAAGTCCAGAAAGTTCAGAAATACCGTAACTATAAACACGAAAGGACAGGTTAAATCGTAGTTATAATAGTCAATCAGCTGCTCATAGTATTATTATTTTTAAAGTGTTGCCAACCTATTTCCAAGCGTACACGGATTACGTGCATAATAGAACCACGCTATTTTGTGTTGTTTCGTTGGAATCCTGATGTGCGGCAAAGTATAAACCGTACGGCAAAGTATAAACCGTACGGCAAAGTATAAATATGCAGCAATTAGCAGCTTTCTGTACTATAAACAGTACAAGGAAGCCAACTTTGTCAGGTGACTGTAGGAAAACAATATTTCAATTGTAGAAAAATTACTCTCATTATTAACGTTTTTTGTGTGACGATGAGTAGGAATTTAAATATGACAAGTTCTTGTGGGTTCATTTTTGGCAATAAAACAATTGGAATAGATAATGTAGGCAATCAATTGTGTGCCCATTCAATGAGCGCATTTTTAAAATCTATAATCTGTGGAAAACTCTGTTTTTACTGTTGTATGTAATGGTTTTAAGCAACATTTTGTGAGGCTTTGTAGTTGTTGTGGCAACACTAAGATCGCGTCCTCGGACTACATAGATAAAACCAATCATGTATTTATCAACATTTTATATTTTCCCCAATTTATCTCGTTTGCCGTCTTAAATTGCACCACCTCTAACAGTTGTTTCGGTCATAAAGTTCCCGGTAATGATTGATTTTTTTCATCTTGTGATGTTAATATCTTTCGCATCTGAAGACGGGGTCAGGTTTCAGATCCCGAAACGTCGTGAAATTTCTATTGATGGAGTATGTCTCAAATAACCAACACAACACTAATAACATGTTTTTCCAGGCCTATCCCAAGTACGGGTTCGAGTACGACGTCCACGACCCTCACACTGGCGACTACAAGAGTCAACATGAGACCAGGGATGGTGACGTGGTCAAGGGATTCTACAAGGTGAAGTCATAGATCCGTTGCTTTTCTTATCAATTTTATAATTAACTTGTAATCAAATTAACTATTGGTATTAGGTCTAATTGAGTTGAAATAACGTCAAGTTTGAATTTTGAATTCGAGTTTGGTGTTTAAAATTTAACTCTTCAACATCTAGAGCTTTGACTGCTCATTGACCATGGTAATTATTCATAAAAGCATACAACTTATGGGCACAACTAGAACTACGTTCCTTGGTACTAGAGGGATTTTCAGTTATTGTGATATTCAGTCAAGTAGGGTGAATAATATGTTCTCTAACATTTCTTAGTAATATTTTTTGGTAGCACGTAAAATGATCATACCTTAGTGGTCTAGATTTAATTTCCTAGAAAGTTTAATTGTGTATTGTTAGATTTTCAACAAAAGTATTCCGGTTCATACCCAATTATTTTGCCTTGCTTCAGAAATTTTGTGCAATAGCCTATGTGCTCAGAAATTGGGTAGACACAAGTTGTTGAATTCATGCTCACAAATACTACTCATCACTTACAGCCACTTATACCTGTATATATTTAGGACAACCTTATGACGTTATGAAGCATTTGATCATTTGTATTTCTCTAGGTCGCCGAGCCCGACGGCACTCTGAGGGAAGTTCACTACACGTCAGACAAGCACAACGGGTTCAATGCCGTAGTCAAGAAGACTGGCCACGCACACCACCCCTCACACTATGGCCACCACTACTAGCGCTACTGAGACAGACACGCCGATATTACTGTAATATTTATCTTGTAAATATATTTTTGTACGTATGTAAAAAGTGCTTTGATTGCTAAGTATCCTAGAATGTCTGCTATTAAGCTTTGGGGTAAAAAATGTCAGCAATCCATGTAAAAAATCAGTGATATGGTGTAAAACTCTTAATTATATATTTAGTTTCTACAGAAGTGTCATTTTTAATGAAGAAACAAACGTTTTAAGATATGACCATATACAAATAGGATATTTATCCTATTTGTCTACGATATAACTGTTCAAACCCTAAAAATAGCTAAAGTATCTTCATTTCTCACATGAATGGCCTTAATTTGTTCCATAGGTAGCGGTTTTGCTTATTGGCAGGGGTTACACACATATTACTCCTTAAAATTTACGAAAAAAACGTTACGCACTATGGGAGTTTTATATTTTTATTATTTATTACTTATCAAACCGAAGTATTTTAGGCTATATACTTTATAAAAACCTGTTTAATTAGGGAATGTTGCTGAAAGTCAACAGTCCCGGAAGATCAAATAATTTATACCTGTGCCGCTAGGTCAAAAACTACAATGTTTGCAGTGTCTGTAGATCAAAATTCCCAGTAAGTCAAATAGTACAGTCCGAGCTAAAAACGTGGTCTATGATAAAGCAATTGACTTATTGGGAATTTGACCTAATGCAACAGCAGTTTTAATATGGGAATGTTGCTGAAAGTCAACAGTCCCGGAAGATCAAATAATTTATACCTGTGCCGCTAGGTCAAAAACTACAATGTTTGCAGTGTCTGTAGATCAAAATTCCCAGTAAGTCAAATAGTACAGCCCGAGCTAAAAACGTGGTCTATGATAAAGCAATTGACTTATTGGGAATTTGACCTAATGCAACAGCAGTTTTAATATAAAGAAATACGGTAAAATACAAGTTCAGTTTCGCTGAGTCAAAAGTGCCGGAAGATCAAAAGCAATAAAAGTGAACGTCGATTCAGTATAAAGTAGACCTCCTGCAACGCTTACTACACCAACAAAACTCGCTTTTAGTTACTTCGTGTTTTGTCATAATTAGAATAAAGCTAAAATTATCATATTTGGTACATAGCTTATCTATTAATGCTTCTTGCCAACTGTTTGGTCAACACTGTAAATAGGTATAGTTTATGTAATAAAAAGCCTTTCGTCAAAATTTGTGGCATGAAATACATGCAAGGGCGATTTGAAAATTTCTGGTTATTATATACGTTTGTAAAAGGAGATCCATTTAATTTTAGAACTATTTTATGAGTTATAATGTAGTCTACACATAAACTGTGTAAACGTATTACGCCTCGGAAGGGTTGAAACCTGTCCAAACTATCATATATATTATTAAAACGTAAATGGGGTTTTTTCACATTCTGAATCAACCAGTCGACGGATTTTTATTATTTTTGTGTTGAAAGAAAGATAATTTTGAGAACCAGGGAATGTCAAAGCCATAATTATAATTAAGGGTACCAGTTTTTTTAGAAATTAAGTTTTAATTTTTTTAAAGTCTAGCAGCCGACGCTAACCTTCTAAGCTAGCTTTTAGTTCAATATAATTTGCTTAACATAACAGCTGTAAACATTCAGCATATGTGACACAAATTTAAAGACATATTTAGAGTTGACTTATTTATACTATGTGTAATGCTGACCATTGATACATTCAATTCTTAGGTATGAGGATGGCAGATTAATTAAATATGCATAGTAAACTAGTAGGATGTTCAAATTAATTTTTAAAGGAATCTTTGTAATCATTGATTTGTTTTAGTCCCATATAATTTGTTTTAACCAACAGCTGGTTGAATGTAATATTGTTCTATATAACTATTAGGTTTTTGGTGAATTTTCCATATAGGGAATAAGCTACTAAACACCTGGACCCGGGACCGATTTAATTTTTAGTTTTGAGGTCCCTAGAGGCCAAAAACACCATCCGTTCAAATTCATATATACAGGGTGATCGACTCAAGGAGGCCACCATTGGGAAATCGGAAACGGTAAGAATTAGAGAAACCTTTAAATGGGGGACATTCCTTTATTTTTTGTGGCAGTTAAAAATATGATTTTAGTTTTTAGCGAATTTCCCATATAGGGAATAAGCTATTACCGTAGAACTCATGGTAAGACCTGGACCCGGGACCAATTTTTTTTTTTCGTTTTGAGGTCCCTAGAGGCCAAAAATACCATCCGTTCAAATTCATATATATATATATATTTATATATATATATATACTTATATATATATATATATATTTATTTATATATATATATTTATTTATATATGTGTCCGTTAGCGCGATAACTCGAGCAAAAATTATCCGATTTCGATGAAATTTGGTACAAACGTGTAAACCTACGTTTATTCGAACGAGTTCGCGAACCAGCATGATCGGACCATGGGAACGGGGGTTTATGGGGGCTTTTATGGGGTAAAAATGGGGTTTTCCCATTTTTGACCCAAAAAACATAAAATTTTGCAATTTCTTTATAAACTATTTTGTAGAGCTTAAAAAAACAAGTAATTTAGTATATTGAAGCGTTATAATGCGCCTAATGATTACGGAGAAAATTCCAAACAAATTTAAATTTAAAATTCCCATGTTATTCTTATGGAGAATAAGTAAACTGTTGTAGTTTGCTTGTTTATTAACATATTTTGCCCAAATTTGGAAAATGTTTTTATTTCTTACTAACTATTAACATTTTACATAAAAAAAACACTTTTACCCCCCCCCCCTGTTGCAGCAAACCTAAGTATGTGTTAAACTGATTCTATTAAATAGGGAATAAATGCGATATTTTTAAGGAGACATTTTAGTGTAAATCCAATCAGGCAAATGGAAATTCGCTTAGTCTGCAGGTTTGCTGCGGCGGGGGTATTTTATCATGTTTTCGGATAGAATATGCAATTTAAAAACTTTTTTATCCTAGACATTTTTTCGATAAACCCACTCGTTTAGGAGTACAGCCTATGGAAAAATGACTTCCGGTGTACATTTTACATCATGTAGCTCCTAAACGAGTAAGTTTAGAGCAAAATTGCAGAAAGTAAATTCGTCTTAGAATTGCATCTACATTCCTTAAAGACTATAAAATACAAAGTTTTCCACTTTTCAAGTTTGCCGCCATTTTTAAAATAATATAATTCATATTTTTAATGAATTTTATGGTCTTTTGTGGAATGTGGATGCAATTGTAAGACTTTTTTACTCTTCGCATTTTTGCTATAAACTTACTTGTTTCGGAGTTACATGATGTAAAATGTACACCGGAAGTCATTTTTCCATAGGCTGTAACTCCTAAACGAGTGGGTTTATCGAAAAAATGTCAAGGATAAAAAAGTTTTTAAATTGCCTATTCTATCCGAAAACATGATAAAATATAGGGTGTCAAATAAGAAATTTCAAATTTGGCCGCCATTTTGGAAAATGGCGGCTGAGTAAAAAAAAGAAACTAAAATCATATTTTTAACTGCCACAAAAAATAAAGGAATGTCCCCCATTTTAAGTTTTCTCTAATTCTTACCGTTTCCGATATCCCAATGGTGGCTTCCTTGAGTTGATCACCTGTATAGCCTATATTTATTTATTTATATATTTTCCCCGGGGGGAACCCCATTACCCCCCTCCTTTTTGGGGGGTATTCCATACCCCCCAGGCCCCCGGTGACCCCCCCAAAATATATGTCTAGGACCGCCCTTGTCTTCTTTACCTATAAAACACATGGGATACAGCCTTTCTTCACTGATCACGTAATGCGTGATTTTCTATAAAGTCTTGGAAAAATAAAAGGTAAAATAGATAGAATACAGGTGTACTGTATGTGGTTTACACACAATGATATAAGCAACGGTTCTTGCAATTTATTGCTTATTGTTTTTTAGAGTTGTTTTCGGACTTACTCTGTTTTCGGACTTACTCACACTCGTATAAGGTTGTCCACAGCTGTTAATTAATAGTCCATACAGTCAACTAATAGCAACAGAGGTCAAGTTTGGTATCAAGTTAAAGGTTTTATTCATAAAAATACATTGCCGCAAACCCAAACTCAAACGATGATGATGATGATGATAATCATGTTAATGATGTATCTAAAACGTATCGTTTGAAATTAAACAGCTGAAAATAAGTGAAATAGAAAAGGTTTTTGTTAAATCCATCAAAGTAAGTACTAATGCACTTGTGATCCCTCCCCCTTCGGTTTCATGTATTCCTCTCAATCAGTTCAAACCTAGGAGGATTAAACTATAATGTTAATTAATGTTAAATCCTCCTAGGTTCAAACCTGAAACACCCAGATCGAAACTCACCTGTCGTTATTTTAACATCGCCATATTTTTTTACTATATTTTTCAAAATAGAAAGATTGTATTGATTTACTTTGGATTTTAAAAATGTGAACGTTTTATTTTATTAAAGATTTATATGGTGATACGTAAATATTGTGGTGTAGTAAAGTATATTATATTGTAGTTAAGTGTTAAATTTTGAAATTTTAAGGTTAATAGAGATGAATCTTTTTTAATAACATGGGTCTCTCCTACCTTAACATACATACCAAGTTTCATTAACATCGGTTGGAAAAGTGTAAAGATAAATATTTGTATGTAAAAAATACAAAATGGCGGATACCTGGTTAACGAAACGATTTTGGAAAAAATGTTACGGTATCCTTCATTTTCTGTTTATTTTGACCCAAGGAATTACTAGGTAAAATATCTCCCCGCTTATTTTTAACACCCTGTTTATGATGTATTCTTATTAATATAAGTGAAAAGTGTAAGCTGGTAATACAGAAAGATGTTTTATAAATAATATGAATGAACTGGTGATTTGTATATTCATATTTTTCTTGTCCTTAGAAGTGTAAATTAAAAGTCCACTCAGCAGTCCCATCGTACGATGTAGTTCTTTCCATGCGTTGCGAAATGCTAAATTTGCCGTCCTCTTCAACCCAAGTTATCTATTGAACAACTGATTGTAAAAAATTTAAAAAATATATATTTTACGCATCACACTTTTAGCTACAACTTTGCCACAGACAAAACTTCTCTAACCCAAAAACAAAAAAAAATCTCGCATGCTAACTTTTTCATGTTAGAAATCACGATTTAAAACTATTTCACCATACATTTTTCAATTTTTATTAATTAGATCGGTAAATAGTTTAAAGTTCCAACAAAATAGTCATCGAGTAGGACTAACCAAGAAGCTCTGTGCCAAATTTCAAAATTTTAGCACAACTTTAAGTACACCAAAACACGAAATTATTGAAGTCATGCGTCGAGAGGACTATCGTTGTTTTTAACAGATCATACTTTTGACCTTCCGGCACTGTTGACTCAGCGAAACTAAACTTATATTTTATCTTATTTCGTTATATTAAAACTGCTGTTGCATTAGGTCAAATTCCCAATAAGTCAATTGCTTTAACATAGACTACGTTTTTAGCCCGGACTGTACTATTTGACTTACTGGGATTTTTGATCTACAGACACTGCAAACATTGTAGTTTTTGACCTAGCGGCACAGGTATAAATTATTTGACCTTCCGGGACTGTTGACTTTCTGCAACGCGTCCTTTCATTATCAAATTATCAATGTTATTTGGACAAACCAACAAACACAAAAAAAGAATCACAAACAACAAATAAACTAATCCAAATGTGATAATTTTAAAACTAACATAAACTTTAAAGTTTTTAAGTTACGGATGGTTACGGCTTATGGATTTCCATGATGGTTATTAACAACGAAAATTGAAACAAAGAATCTCAGCATATGTCCATAAACCATCAAATTAAATACAGTACAAAGGAAAACGTTGAGGCAAATACAACTGATAAAAGAATGCACAGAATGTATCATGGGTCATTTGGAAACTACCACTGATGAAAATAGAAACAGTATTTTACTGATTTTATTTGCTAATCTAAATTAGAACTGAACGAATAATATAAATCAGCTGTTTTAACTTACACGCAAACTAGCCAGTCAATGTTTATCAAAGGCCATGTATAAGCTATTAGAAACACGTCGTTTTACCATCAACTGAAGATCATTTATACACATAAGAAATTA
Source organism: Macrosteles quadrilineatus (assembly GCF_028750875.1). Lineage (NCBI taxonomy): Eukaryota > Metazoa > Arthropoda > Insecta > Hemiptera > Cicadellidae > Macrosteles > Macrosteles quadrilineatus. Next base: position 167,521,231 of record NW_026542595.1, on the reverse strand, counting down.
AATTGATAAAAAATGTGGATGGAAATTATAACTATTTCAACCAGTTGACTAGCTAAAATTCAATCATTTTTTATGGGCCATTAATAAACCGATGGATTTATTATTGACCTTAGAGCAAGTAGACTTCTCATTCATTGTAAGTTGGTTCTGATGCTTGTTTCTGTTGGAAACTGTTGAGTGCGTCAATTTCGAGTAAATTGACCAAATATTTTGTTAGCAAATCATAATATTCATCTAAGTAAAATGGGAAATAAAATAAACAATTTAAGCCAATTATATAACTAATTATTAAAATATAAATTTGATGGTTGTCTAAATAGGCTATTAGAAACATGAGGGTTTACCAATTTTACATTATACATAAAAATTGCCGAGAACATTAAACGACAAAATAATGGGAATTGTAACAAACTAAATTTGAGTCTAAAGGAAGTGGTATGGAAGATATAAATATATGGATTATTATCGTATGGTAGTAAAGTATGCACTTTAGATCAGGCGATCCTGGAAATGAGAATGAGCCGTTTTCGATAGCAATAGTAACAAACAAGCATAGTGAAGTACATGGTCAGTTTAGCAAAAGGAGATGGAAAGACTCAAGAAGATTGCTTGTGGCGTCAGATTTAGAATTAATTAGATTGTCACATAATATAGTATCGTATTGATCATTAAAAGTGTCATTCATTTATGTCATAATTCATTATAAGCCCAGGCACTGCTCCGAAAGGCAAAACTCCGAAAATAGTGCAAGGGAAGCAGTACAACCCTCGTGGTCTCGAGTCATGCCAATCGCATAGCTAAGTCATTGGTGATTGGCAGGTCTTTAACCCGCGACCTCGGGTACCGAAGGCCCGCTCTTTACTAGTAGACCAGTGCACCCCCCATAGTAAAGGTAATATTGCGTACTGGCCCTGATGCCCAGTCAAGCAGATGAAATGCACTTCCCGGCACGTAGACGTGTAAGCTGATGACAGGGCGAGGCTTGGACAGTGAACGTGTCGGACGTGCGTATTGTGACGTACGACAAAAAGTCGCACGTGCCATTCTACATTGATTTGAATGTAAGTTTATGCAACAATTGCAATAACACATCCATTGTTCAATACACGTTTTTCGTGTGAAAGAATTGTTGCAAAAGGAAACCAAATGAGGATTTATCCGACCATTTTAACTGGGAAGCTATCTCTAAAGAATTGACCTAAAACTCAAAAAGTAATTGGATCGAATATGAGGAAAGGCTTTTAAGAGGTTGAAACTGGGTACAGCTGTCCTTCATGATTGGGATTTTAAAAATTACTATGGGAAAAAAGTGTTCTTAGTTAAACAAAACTACACAAGGCATCTCACTGTTTCACTCATACACAGCTTAAATACGCATCGGTCGTGTCAGTCATTGATGCAATGATCATGAAGTGGACAGTTTTCGTTGTACATTATTATCATAGATAAACTAATTCAACCAAGTTACATATTCCTTCATCCATGGTACCACTATCCTCGGAACAACAGAACAATAGTATCGAGGGAATTAGCAAAAGAATTCATGTTCTCTAACATTCAACAATTCCAATCCCTTCTTCATAAAAAAATACATTCAACGATCAGTGTCAGGGTGGATAAAATGCAATTCGTCATATTTGAACTTTACGTATGGTGTTACAAGAATGGTAAATATAGTCAATGATATAAGTTAAAAGTTACAATGTTCAACGGTAAGTAGGCCTACAGTATCGCTAAGGGAATACAATTTTCGAAAACTACTTAGTTGAATCGTTAAAAGAAAAATGTAATGCTTCAAAGGTTAAATTTTTTTGAGTATAATCGTTTTTTTACCTGCAAAGAATATACATTGAATGTTGGGACACTTCTATTTTTGTGTGTAACTAATTCAAATATTTAGGCCTAAGCCAAATATTAAGGCCCAATTAATATTCAATGATCTGTCATGATATATAATGAACCCCTCAACCCCAATACACTGTTATATACTGTATACAAACACACACAAGAAGAAATTGGGCATAAAATGATGACTAGAACAAAAACAACCACAAGAATTACAATAATGGAAAATGGAACTGAAACGAAGTGAGTGTTTAAGTTATTTTCAGTTAATACATTCAAACGTGTAGGCTATATCTAAGCAAAACTTTATTTAAATCAACTTGTCAAAAACAGCCTATCTTGTTTATATTTAGGCCTAAGTCTATCTTGTTTATTTAGGCCTAAGCGGCAGACAGTGTAGTTACGTTACGTTTCAGGGAAGTAGTTCGAAAATACAATTACTTCGTAAATTATTAATTAATCTGAGAAGACTATTACAATTTGCCACGGATAGTAAATCCTATTATTTCAGACCTAATGGTAGTATGGTATAATTGTAATCGTTGCCTATCATTACGTTAAGATTACGTGAAGTATTAGATCACATAGAACTGTACTATAGGGTAATAGCTGTGCGACGTTTTGTTAACTACCAGTTTGGACTCACCTGTTATTATGGAATCCTTTCTTCTCTTTCCCGTATAACGGAAATTGTAGGAAAGAATCCTTAAATATTAGCTTTTTCGTCCTCTTTTTGTTTTCACACTCTTTTAAAATGTAAGGTTTTTTTGTGTGTCCGTTTTCTGGTAAACCCAGAAGGAGTAGATAACGATAAAATGAATCTCTCTAATATCACAGCATGAGCTTTACTTTTGAGTCTTATTACCTGAGGATAAGAAGTGTTTTCTCAATCCATCGTCGTATTTTGTCAAAAGGTTTACATTTTTGTAAAAAAACACAAAACAAATTACTTTTATAAAAGCGTTTGGAAAAATGTTTGTTGTAACAATCTTAAATTGTTAAAAATCAAATTTCTATACACTAAAAACATAACTACATATCAATAATGTTTTTTAAAGTTTTTTGTAATAAAAATATTTTGTATATTATTTAACATACCCACCAATAAACAGTTTGAAAAAGCGTTTCAAACTGACAACCATCTGTTTTCGCCGCACTAGACAGCGTGGCTCAGTTTGGCGGGAAACAATAGATATTTCGATTGGTCAGCTGGACGTCACGTGGTCACGATCAGCTGACTCACAAACACGCCGCTATTGCGTCACGGCCTCTCACCTGCCATTGTTGTGTATACATAGCCATGTTTACTTGCTGTATTGAGGTTATGTTTCCTCGAGTAATTATGATTACACACATTCGAAGTCGTGTCACTTTCATGCTGTAAATGTATGTACAGTGTATATGTAAACCAATTCTTGATCAGCATCGTACGTGTTATTATATTACCTGAAAGTACAAAAACACTTCAAATAACACTTTTAACTAGGGTGGTCTGCCGTTACACTTTAGACGCATAAATGAGCGAAGCATTATTTAAAGATTGTCAATGGCTAAAGCAGCTAACACCCTACAATATGTTCCCATTCAACAGATTCACCGTTTGTTTGCCCGATATTATTTAAGTTCTAAAGGATGACAAATTTATCTGTTAGTTCATACTGTACCTTTGTAGCGAAACTGGCAATCCTGACTATTTGCTTGTACTTTGTAAATGGGCATAGCAGGATGTACTCATGCAATCAACATTTGTTCTACAATCGTCAGGTCAGTTAATTCGTTCGGGACACTTGACATATCCATATTATTTAACGCCGTGAATTTAGTTGCATTTGAACAACAACGTGAACAAATCGGTGATTGGTTTGAAGCTGTTAGTTGTTGGCGATGACAGTTAGTGCAAGTATAAAATTGTAGTGCATTTAATTCATGTTGGAATTGATTAGCTAACTGCCTATCATTATCAGCTTCTTCCGCCACTGCTTCATCTGGTTCTTCTTGTTCACGACGCCACTCTCTTACAATATTTGCATTATTGGTGCGACGACCAATATTACGACGTGGTCTTTGACCCTTGCTCAAAACAAATATAGCAAACTGTTACTTCCATCGATAAACTAACTTTAACCTAGGATGAAAGTAAACATTGAAATGTAAACAAAACAGTTACAAACAATTAACATATGTTTATCTTATTTAAATAAAACGAGATAAACCCATATGTCCTAAACCCAATATCATTTTTCTTCCAACTTACATTAAAATAACAAGCGAAATTGCGTGACCCGTAAAATAAAATCCAGAAGGAAATATTGCAAATATTTTTTACCAAAACATTGTGCTCAGTATTCTTTACCTGTTGGCCAAATTTCATATCAATTGGTCAAGCCATTACATTCTGATGCTCTTACAAAGAAGTTACAAAGTGAGGGAAAGTGAGCTACGCTCGCTCCGCTCAATAATATATTTACACCAATACTGTTTACTCACAAGGCGTTAAATACATATAAAAGATGGTAAGTGGTGATCGATTTCGATTTCCACAGTCATTCGCCAATTGGGTCTTTGATGACTTTAGTGTCCAATCGAAATCGATCACCACTTACCATCTTTTATATGTATTTACCGTCTTGTGAGTAAACAGTTTAAGTGTAAATATATTATTACAAATGTTATTTGACGTATATGTGTACTTTCAAGCCCGATGAGGGAATCCAAAGAATATTTAAATGCAGAAGGGCCTTACAAGGTTGCTAGGAGGTTTTCAATGATGCCAACACGTTTGTAAGTGATGTTCCAAATATTTTGGCTTGCATCTAAGTGAATTACGTAATGAAGAATAGTGAGGACTTACTGTACTAGGTACAGTAACTCTCAAATGCTCGCCGCCCCGTCTGTCTTGCTTGCTGTGTTTATAAATTGTAGGCGCCTACCAGGCTTATGAATTATGGCATATCTGTGAATAAAAATGTGTAGTTTTGTATATTATCTTACATCTATGTTTAATTATATAGATTATTAAAAAGTAACACATTACCTCCAAGAATGCGCGCGAAAACCGTCGCTGCATTTGTCACAGGTTTGACATGGTTGGCCTTCGTCAATCTCGTGCACCACCACCCCCTGAAACCAACAATAGTGTTGTATTGTATTGCTGCAATACAAGCTGATACAGGCTACAATACAGTGCATGGTTTCGCTAAAATACAATAAATTGTGAACAAAATCCGGGTAATGTGTATAGTTTTGACACTTATTTAAGAGGAGTGTCTGTTTCTCTTCACAATCTATATATCTAATTCCGTAAGCCCAACATTTTACAATGAAATTGTGAGCTAACGGGAGGACGTAGAAAGCTGGTAGAGGTCTCATTTTAAAGGTCTGGGCCTGAAATTTTGGGGAAAATTATTAATTTTTCTTAATTATGCACCAAAAGGTTGTTACGGGATAAAATAATTCACATTAAAATAGCATGTGAATATAATTTTATGTCTTTGTATTTAGTGTAAACACAGCTGTGATTATATAAATTGAAAATAATATAACCAAACCTGAATGTGCATTATTGAGTGAAAATTAGATAACAATTTTTTAACAAATAATCTGATACTTCTAAGCTTAATACTTTACAATGTATTGTTCTTTTGCACAGTGATAATGTATAGTGTCGGAAGACTACCACACAGAGGTATTGTTCCTCGAAATGAGAACAACAGACGCCAGATTTGGCACGATGATATTAATGGAAGAAGAATAAATTAGCATTGGATGAACATGAATTTATTCCTGTGTATATATTACCACTTTTAAATGAGATTGCATTACACAGCGTATTACCAATGAACAGAGCAGTCATCAAAATGCATTATGCAGGTATGTAATAACCATTATACATATCATAATATACAAAAATGTTAAATAATAATTTAAGGTAGGGTAACCCATGAGACTAATATTTTGTACAAAATAATTACTAGAATATAGGGGCTATTGCCCCTACAAGCCACTAGTATTACATTATTTTACGTGAACAATCAAATACAATGCTCACATTTATACACGTTTTGGCTTAAAGCCGAAATATACTTTTCTTTTAAAAATTATGTAGAATATAATATGCTTTAAAATATGCCGAAGGTAATTAAATTGGCAAAATACAAATTTGTAAATATTAACTAAAAAAGTTGTTGCTTTAACAATTATTTGTTGATATTCAGGAACGACAGCTAAACAAACCATCCGCCCTAGTCTTGAGATGGTTGCAGGGGTGTTTTACATCTACAGTAAGTCTCGTCTCAAAAAGCCAGAGAGTTGAGTCAGTGAGAAGTCAACCTGGTTGTTAAATAAGTGAGAAAACCATTATTGTGTTGATAGGGTAGACATTTGCTGAATTTTTCTTTTTATTTGTATTGAGGTGAAGATACATGCAGGATGATTGAAATTAAATAACTTTTACATACGACCGTTTTTTAAAGTAGACATTTCAGTTTAGTTCTTAGAATAGAAAAGTTTCACTTAACAGCTGTTTACTTTCATAACAGCATAGTTTCATTTCATAACAGCATAGTTTTTCTCATAACAACACGAGTAATGGACCAATGAGGTTCAAGAATTGAGGGAAAAGAAGTAAAATTGTAATGCTTTGAACGTCAACTAATCAGCTGATCAGCTGATCAGTTGACAATTTTAACTGTTGATCTTACTTGTTCCTGTTGATACTCGCGTATTCTTAACCTAAGTTGGCGGAAGTTAAAGGAAGATAGATTAAACTGTTTTAAAAATGTCAGTTAGTGAAAGTGAAGTTGACGAGATGGAAATGAGAGCACAAACTGCTTATAATATTCTATAATATTCGATGCTGAGATCTAACTGTACCTATTCACTGAAAAAGGTAACTTATTATTTAACGAAGTTTTACAAACACGTAATTACATGAAATCAGCTGATTATACAATAATTCGTTGCATCACTTTTATTGGCACTGACAATAAACGAAAACATAACCTCTCTAAGAAGTTATGAGTAGTGATTATTAGTAACTAAAAACCAGATTGTTAGTAATTAAAAAAAAACTGTCGTAGGTAAAGTAGTGTAAAAACTACTATTACATTTAAAGGAATTACCCTTTTAGATCGGTGGTACAGTAAAGGAATAACTTTACGTTATTGGTTTAATATCAGCCAAACAACATTTGTTTCATTCATCAACAAGGCATTTACAATACGTCAAGTAAATTAATTTGCAAACTAAACTTTACACTCACGAGCTGCAGAGCCATGAACCACCCTCCTCAGATTTCGTACATTTTGTAAATCTGGTGTTATACGGGTTATATGGGTAACAACGGAATGCCTGAGGTGTTTAGAGGGCTGAATATTTTACTAATTGTTCACAGTAATTGTAATTGCAGGTTGTTTGCCTGTATACCTCAGATGCATATAATATTTTGAAGATTTTATTTAGTTAGTGTTGTAAGTAAACTATTTTGATTCTGCACAATATTTTAGTTCCGAACAAAATGTTATACATTGGCACAACGTGTAAACTTACCCAACAAACGTGAAAACACGTCACCATTGCTGACTGGCAAACCCGGTGCAAATCGGAACGTGTGGCCCGGTTTACAAAAATACCGCAGACGACAGCGCGAGTAATCTATCACCAGCTGATCTTACCGTTCCCGCCAAAACAATACGACCCGAGGTGCCAAGCCAACTGTAGACGTATTCTTGTATTGTGTAGATTCGATAATTAACTGCCAAATAATCTACAGGTTCTAGTAGAAAGATCGTTGACGTTTCAGTAAAGATTAAAGACAACAAAGCATCGAGGAAAATTGCTAATAAAAAGCCTTGTTGCGTTGTACCCAAAGAAATAGGTAAACATACACGCATTTACAAGCTGCAAGTACGGAAGCGTTCGACTAAATAATACCAAAAAAAGAGCTCATATGAGTGTTTAAAACCCATCTAGATAAACAGTCAAACTTAAGCATCGATGTTAAACCTAACGAACTTAAGTACATTACAGCTAAAGCAGTGTGGTAAGTTAAATGTCCAAATCGATTATTTCAATCAATGTCGTGGTCAGTAATCTAACCTCTCATTATTGTTAAGTGAAATAAAAGAACAACATTATCCCAAAATATATAAGACGACTGTAGTAAGTAACCTACACCAAATAAATTAATGGTCTGAATAGTTTTATTTTGTACGTGGATATAATTATTACAACGTGTACATTAAATTGCACCACTAAATTAGATTTGACACAACTAGTAACTAACAAAAAATATCCAGTGTTTCTATAATCAGTCAAGAGATTTTTAGAAGATAATTACCCTAGTAATATTACTAAAATATTACTGTGAATGAACCAACGCCTACAAAATTTATATACCTATAACTGCTTGTAACTATCTCAGTTCACACCAAAATGCTAGACGAACTACAATAGAAAGCGCCTGCAAACAGAATGTGACAATTTAATACAAGTAAGCGTTGTCGTTGTGAATGAAGAATTGTAGGCGCTGCGGTTTCACTGAATACGCGGCCTAATCTTTTGGTATGCAGTTATTTGCTGTTAAGAGCTATTTGTGTTAAATCGGCCATAACCAATGATAGCAGCCAGTGAATACAGAATATTCGAAAAATCAAACGGCGTAATTCTTTACTTTAGGGAGAAATACATTAAATAGTTTGAATAAATGAATACTCTATATGGGAAACTACGATAAATATAGGCAAATTACGTCACTAGCCTACTAGCACGTTTATTTTTTTGAATACCTAAACAAGTTATTTTTTCAAATTACTAAACAGCTGTTAAAAAACTATTTGTTATTGTTTTTACATGTCTTTGTTTACTTATTTATTTAACAATTGATGCAGTGAAGTGGAATGTAGTGCATATTATCATAGACTAACCAACACAAGATATTATCGTTTTATTTAGGTAGTTCTTTTATTTAGACTTACTTTGTGTACAGTATGAGTAATTGTATTGTGGTGATAATAATTATAGAACAGGAAGGTGATAGAAGGATGTGGAAGGGCAGAAACCTCTTAAGGTTTCAGTGGCCACTGGGGTAAGTTATGGTATAATTATAGAATGCGATAGAAGGTGGTATCACTTCTCAATTGACTATACTCTCTCTATATACTGTGTATAGAGTTATTATACTTTACTTATAATCAGTGTGCGAATTGGAAGCAAATCTCCTTTTGGGGCTTTTCACATCGACAAAATGTCTGTTTTATTATAAAATTATCAGATTTAAAATTTCGTATCGGCCTATAATCAGATGAATAAATATTTGGTCACACGACATTTGTTTACAAGATGATTTTCACATTAAAACTGCAGGAAATTTGACTATATACGTGTAAACTAGCTGTTCCCGTACGTTGGTCAACAGCTAGTCTTATTTTATATTCTACACTTAATTGCTGCAAAAACATTTAATGAAAACTTCATCATTGGCATGGGAAAATCTACCAATAGAATTTTTATTCAGATGTAAGACACTCTTTATTATAGTGGGCGTTGACGGAAAAGCACTCTCCTGTCCCACAATAAAAATTACCGAATGACAGTACCTCCTAAATTCCTACTAAAGTTTGTTCAACTTGGATTTCTTGCTCTGAAAGGGTGTTGAATTTCAAAGTGTGGGTTTTTTGCATTTTGTAATTGTAAACATCAAACGTTTTTGAGGGAAAGCGGACACAACCCTTCATTAGAATCTCATCTGTTCCTCTTGCATTGAAGTCTGATATGCTAGCAGTTTAAACTAAAGATCAGGGATAGTTCAACTTAGACTTGGTTTGCAAAAGCCTTTAACATAGAAAATTGTACAGTATGTTCAAAACAGAGCTATTTTTTCTGAAAGAGGTATTGACTTTTAAAAATACCGCTTGTGTTTAGTTGAGGCAACTGAAAGCGTTTAGAGATCAAAAGTGTTGACGTTGATAGTTTTGATGAAGAAAAAAAATGTTTTCTTGTGCCATTTAGCAATTTTAGGAAGATAATCTTTAGGCTGGCCTTGTTTAGTTCGATGAAAACATAACCATATATATTTATTTGCATTCTATCTTTCTATCTACAAAACTTTTTACACTATACATTCCACTGTTAACTGCAAGTCCCTTAGTTGCCATTGGCTGTAGGGCTATTAATTAATAGCTGTGTCTAAGGAACATGTCAGCCTAAGTCACTAACAAGACTATAAGATCGCGCCACTCATCCTACACTCATCTCCATTCATACTTGGCTTAAAATACCTACCTTTGTATGGTCGCCATTTCAGATTAAATTATTAAAGTACAGTAATGTATAAAAATAACTTTTTTGATGATTTTTTTCCAACGACGACAAAGCCGCACGACACACGTCAATCATATTTACTCGTGAATATTCCACAAGTCCTAAGAACATGGACCTTGAAGTTATAGTCTTTTTACCGGCGCCTCTTGTAGACCTGCATGTAGAGAAGACGACCTCTGTTTCTAGTGACAAAGTGTGAATTATTCATTTCCAAGGTCAGGTTGGACATTAGTTCGCCAAATGTTTGGCTGTTTTGTTTATAAATACCCTCGTAACTGTGGACAGTGTTTGAATGTTCCAGTATAACTTGGATAAGGAGGTTTCTTCCTTGTATGTTGATACTCGAAACATATTTAATAATATTATTTAGCAAACAAATTTGCAGTTATCATTATGAAATTGATTTCAACCCATTTTAATGGTGACTTTATAATCTGCAATGAATGTTGAACATTGATTCTTATTTGTTGTTTAACAGTCTAACAACAGACTAAACGTTGTTATTCTCTGATTGTATTTTTTTGTTTTGTCAATAATAACGTCCGTACCTTGACAGTCTCACTTTCGGTCGTTAGCATACAATAAAAGGAAATATTATTTCTATAATGATTAGTAAACAAAATGTTTATATTTTACGACGGAGATGAGTGCAAGGATGCAAGTGTTGAGATGAAGTGTGTGTCAGTGTCATCCAAACGTTACCAAAGTAAGCGATTTTACAATTGCAACTTCTGAAGAATCGATAATTTATAATGAAACATTAAGTAGTAGTGTTTTACACTAATCAAAACGCATCAATTTATGAACACAAATTGTTGAGACTGGTATAAAATATTCTATGGCAAAACTACAGTAATGATGTTTAGTGGGAGTTTAAAAGCTTTGAGGCGTATTTCGTTAGAGCTAGCACCCTCAATTAAAAGCACAGAGGATCACAAAATAACAAGCATCTCCTGGAGGACTGAAGCTAGTTATGATCGCTAGCCACCGTGACTGTCGCCGCCAATTATATAGAAATGAGACAGACTTGAACTCTCGACCTCACACCCGAGGCGTGACGAACGCGAGTTTCGGAAAAGAGATGTCGTGGAGTCATAGAGTTCTCCAGCTTCTTCTGAAACAAAGTTACACACCGAAGGGAAATATTGAGTTTTAAAATGAAGATATTGCATAAAATATTTGTTTATGAAAAACGTACGGGCTTTGACTATTGATACAAGACATTCCATCCCCATATTAAGTTTGTCACCAGTGTTTCAATCAAAATCGTCGTAGTTGACGCCACCAACAGATTGCGCCTATCTAAATTACAGATTTCTGTCGAAAACATAAACCTTTTTACTAACTCAAACCCAATAGTCAATTGTCAAACTAATGTCATGACTTATTGTGAGCTATAGCTATAGCAACGGTTATGACTCATTAACTTGTTTAGTAACAATAAATCATGTAGAAAATAGAATCATTGACTATTGGATTTTGAAGTAGACATCCCATATATGGACCAGCTGTAGACAATTTTAAAAAAATAATGTAGTTGTCTGGGCCAGTCACAGAATGTGCTAGTGTCTAAAATTCTCATTTTCTACCTCATCTTTTGTTGCTGACATAGTTTATGTGTCATACCAGTTGCTATAGTATATAATAAGTCGTTCCATCAGTTTTAACTTGGTAAAAACCATCGTTTATTCGATATAAATTAGTAATTTAGATCAGCGCAATCGGTCGGTGGCTCACATCAACTACGACGAATTTGGTTAAAAACTGGCCACAACTTTAACATAGTTACATTTATTTTTAGACACTATCGCATTCTGTGACTGGCTCAAAGAACTTTTCTTTTAAAAAATAGCTATGGCTGGTTCATAGGTATGAGATATCTACTTCCAATAGTCAATGGTACGGTCTATGGGAATATTTTCAGAAATTTCGAAGGAATTTTCAACTTCTATAGCTTGAAATTTAGAAATTGTACGATCACTAATCCGAAGTAACACTTCCATCATGATGCATATTCGTATGATGCATATTCGTATGATGCATATTTGGAAAGAGCAATTCAATCAATATCATGAATCGTATTGAATTCTACTAGCGGAAAGGGTTAAATACTTAAATTTCCCCGACCCATTCATTCTATAAAAATATTATTAATATGTGAAATTTATTAAAATGTTTAAGGAGGATGACTGAGCAGCAGTAGCCTCTCAGTGGATTTTCCACCTACTAAATGATCAGAAACCCCCACTTATAACTTTATTATGGAGGGTAGCACACTATTTGATTCATACATTTTCCAAGTATTCCTTTCACATATCGTTATGTTCTATTTATTATACACATATTTAACCAAGAACCTAAACACTGCCAAACTGAATCGTTGATGAAATTTATGGGCTATCCAGAATCCATCTTATTTTCCCCAACCTTCAAATCCTGCACCTGCGTTTTGCCTCACATTTTTACCATTGACTTCAGGATAGCCCTAGAGGGTTATGCAATTTTCACAAAGTGAAAATCATTAGTGATTGGCGGGATTTGAATCTGGAAACTCGAGGCTTTGACCACCTCGCTTCACAGCCTATCCAACCTGGTACCTCTCAATCAGCACAAAAATACCGTGAAGTAAATAAGTGAAGTACCAAGTGCGTGCTGACTGAAGAATCGGGTGCGAATATACGCAATTTGTCCAGCGCCGCACGGAGTTCACCAGAGATCATATCTTCAAGTAGGCCTACAATAATAATGGTCCATCAAAATATGGGAGAAAGGGGAAATTTCACATGATTTTGTCCCTCCTGCAGGCAGCTCTGACTTGCAGTGATGCAGCGGGGAGGCGGCGGGACAGATGAATTCCCCGAGTGCAGCTGAAGGTCGACAAAGTGACGTCACCACTCCAGTTATCTCCGTATTTGGCGTCCAGGACTCCTCAGGCAGCTCCTTCGTCCTGGATTTTGACACAGTTCTGTCTAGAGCCGCTAGTCAGAAGGACGTCCCGTTTTTCGCTCCAATCATTTTCGTAATCTACGCCTGCTAATCATTCCCAGCTGTCGAGAGGTATTACTCATGCACTGAAACTACCGTTAAGCGAAGGGTGGCACAACTTTTTCCTTATTCTCCAATTTCCATATACTTATTACCTTAATACTAGGTTACTATTAATTATTATTTATTAGTTATTTGTGACATGAAAAATAATAGTTGCGAGTAATGCAACAGTGCGCAAAGTCCACTTAGTCATCTTCTCATCTACGTTCCTACAAAGCAAAGTAGGTAGGAAAAGTCTAGTAAAAATAAAAATAGATTCACAAAGGGGGAAATTGCACCACAAACCTATTTTTTGCCAACAATACGGCAACAATTAAGTGAAATAGCGTGTCTAAAGTTATGATAATAATAGCTCTTACAAAAGGGTAACGTTAGTAAACCGGCGTAGAACAATAATAATTAAGGAAAAACCAATAAAGAAAATTCAGCATATGAAAAACTCGTTACATTTTACCAACTTTTGTGCACCGATAAAATTTTCGACTCAATATTAAAGCCCAATTTTTTTACGATATTTTCTACTCAATTTTGACACCTTATGCTATTCAATTCTTAACACAATTGAATCCTACAACGATTGTACCTGCGCCTGCAGAATACATAGGGGCGGGCCAGACTATTGTTTATAGCCAAGCTGACATTTGCGTACCATCCCTGTCTCTGACCTACTTTCATTTGCACTGTCACTCACACTATAGCGAAACAGACATATACAGACTGTGTACATTTATAACTCTTGTCGACCTTGAGGTAAAACAGAACACTAGAACACCCAAAATAGAATGAGGTAATGATTTCAAGAAATTTACCCAACTAGTTCAGTAAATACACTCCATATACATATGTATTCATATTCGGGGTTAAAACGGACCTATGTGTGCGTTGCTGTCTTGATTAACATATCATGTCTTTGAAACAACGGCCAATGCGCAGTACAGTATGCAGGGTCGTAATCAATGATATAATAGTTTTTGTAAACTAGACGATCGGTAATAGTGTATAGAGATAAAATGTGCACATACACATGAGATGGAAACTACATTAAAGACCTCTTTTTTATTAGTTCATACAAAATTGTCGTGCCAAATCAATTTTCCATTGGCTATAGGCTATACGAAAATCACTACATGTTTATAGATTTGGAAATTTCAACGCCAATACAAACAACAAAAAGTCGCGTTATATTTTTAAGAATCATCTTCTACAAATCTAAAAGAAACTTTCTGACAAATATGCCTTATTTGTATTTTACTAATAAAAACTGGGTAGTTGACTGCTTATAAGGCTCGAATATGATCAAAGGACTCAAACGGTAGCTTTTTGATCATTCAAAACTACAACACTCATCTATCGAAAGAACCCTATTATCTTAATCAGTAAAGCTGTAAAGCCATAACACATTGTACTCACAAGTAATTAAGTTGTATATTTGTTATATACAAAGCGGTGTTAGTAAAATTCGATCTAGTAAATTCAATAAATTTAATGAAAGACAATATTTATTTCTCTTCCTAAATTATACACGTGCAAAGTCGTGTCGACAGATACCTTCACATCTTGTACATTTCATATCTTATAAACTTGCATACATTCTCGATACACGTTAAAGGTGTATTCATATCTGCGGCCAAGATGGTGATAAGAGTGACTCAGTAGCCTTGGTGATAAGGCCAACCTAGATAAGACAGCATCACTTTGTTTATACAACTAGACACGTCCGGCGGGACTGTACCGCAGCTGCTAGAGGAATCATCACCTCTGAGAAATGGAGAGGCAAACAGTGTAAATGTAGATTTTGGAATAGCCAGCCTAGCTGTAGATAAAAAATAAGAAGCTTAAAGAAAATCACACAAAACCACCTCTAAAAACAGATATAGCCTAGATGTAGATTAGACAGACTGACTGATTAGGCACCCTGTATTTCATTAATCAGCATAAGGTAACAAGTGGTTAAATACCCCCGAAGACGTAAGGCAAAGCTGAACATCATACGTTTATAAGCCGCTGTAGAATACATTTATACATTATACAATATCTAAGACACTACCCTTGAGCCAATGATAATTTGGCAATGCATTATCAGGTGCTGGCGCCATCATCACTCATTCAACAGCCTTTGAGTCGACGCTGCCATTAACCTACTCTGGGGTCACCAGTCGGCACTCAGCAGGCTGCAGACAACCAAGAGTTACGCAGCTGTGCCCAAGGAAATAGGCGCAAGTAATTAATTATCATTAGTTTTGTTTTAAATCCAAAGGGGATTTTCGTTTTTTAGTATCATCACACAAAAACAAGACAAAAAGGGTTATGGATATGAATTATATTAGAACTACACATGATCTCGTGACGAATGAAAATTAGGATTTTAGGGATTATCCTATATTACCATAAGGTTCTTAAATTGAGAGAAAAATCTCCTCGCCTGAGTCCTACAGTTTTTCATTTTGTATAGCAAAACCTGTAGTGGAGTCGATGGTGGGCTCCGAACCGCCAGTCTTTAGGTGGGCTCAAGGTTTATACCTTAAGGTGGGCTTTGAATCACCGGAGACCATAAGATGAGCATTTTAAAACTACATACCAATAAATAATTTTCAAAACTATTTAATATATAATAATAATGAATGTAAAGTTTTTTTACAATCTTAATTTTCAATGTTAAATTATTCTGGAGTGTTGTGTTTAAAACATGTATCTGGTACAGTAGTCTACAAAAAAAACTTAGTGGAAAAATATTACAAAACAGGCTATTGAGAAATTATTAATTCGATTTTTCGTGTCAAAGTTTTTTATAACCAACCCAATCAACAACGTGTAATTTGAATATACATAATATGTTGCACTTTATTATGTGGAAAAAGGAGAAAACTTGAAATGTATTTAATCAATGCTTATATCGATAGGAATATCCCAAGAGTTACTCCATCTCATTTTACAAGTGAAACAAATTTCAGACGGAAGTGAAATAGCAAATCCAACCGAGGATTGATGAGAAGACTGGAGAAACGGAGAGAAATGCAGATCCAATTATACCGTTATTGAGTCAGCTGTGGAGAAATCAGATCAGAGCTTCATGTCTACTGTCTACTGCCTGCCTTCCAGCAAACAGAGCGTCACTGCCTGCCTACAGCTGTTATAACTGTCACTGTCTTCCAGTGTCGTCCGAAAACTGACGTTAACGTGATCGTTGTGGCCGGGAAACGATGGAATAATAATTCATTTCATAGACGTAATTTATGAAATAAATTTGTATATTTTACAGTGAGAAAAGCAAGATGAACTTCTGCGAGAAACTATATTTTTAACCCAATTTCTTTGTCAATATAGAAACAGAGTTCCACGACTTTTCGAATCTGAAATCTGACTCCATCTTTAGGTGGGAAGGAAAGTAAAATTACCTTCATTCCACCTGAAGAAGGGGGTTCATTCCGGGAACCGGAGTTTTGCCAACGGGTGTCAGGTAGATGGGGGGATGCCTTCGGCCACCTCTTGGTGCGGAGATTTGCCAACGGTGGTGGTGGGAGAAAGAGTGTGAGGGAGGGAGGGAGAGCGATTGTCAGGGTTGTCTACGCTTGGCAGTTCAGTTATGCGCTTGTCGCAGTGGGTTAGGTTAGGTTAGGTTAGGTTAGGTTAGGTTAGGTTAGGTTAGGTTAGGTTAGGTTAGGTTAGGTTAGGTTAGGTTAGGTTAGGTTAGGTTAAAAATTCAATACATTTCTTTTCACAGTCAGAGGTGCATAACTCCATACTTTGAACACAGTCAGCATCCTGCCTGGTTTGTCCACCCCTAGCGGATGCCACCCTCACGGTCACGTGTAATCTCTCTCTCTCTCCCCCTCCCCCTCTCGCGCAACCCACAACCGTTGGCAAAACTCCGCAGTTGTGTAATTCATGGATGGGGACCCTTTCTACCTGATACCCGTTGGCAAAACTCCTACACTCGTTGATTCCTGATCAAAACGTTGTAAATCCCAGTTCTAGTGATCCATAGTGATGGAACTTAATAAAAAAATATTCAAACATTATAATCTCAACAATTAAACGACGAACTTTATACATAGAATTTTTCTTTACAATTACTTTAGTTATGGGTATTACAATTTGTAGATTGGGCAAAATTTATATCCTAAAAGTTCAATTCGGAATTCAAACAGCAAATCATACTAGTTTGTAAACAGTTCAATATAAAATGTTAGGGTAGCAAAAAGCTTAAGATCTGAATTATTCATTATACTGTTAGAGGTAAACTTCGTTGCGAATTTGAAGCTACGCATTAATTCAAAAGATCTCATATGTATTGCTCTGTTACTGTCTAAAATCAGCTGATTATTTAGGGCAAATTATCAACAGCTCAGCTGCTCCAACAACCGAGGACATCTGCGCCCAGTTTCGAATAATCAAAAAGCTTTTGACTTTTCTCTGGGTCGACCAGCGACCTTTTGTAAGGTGAACACTGTCTATACTTAACTACTATTCTATACAACAACTAATAGCTATGGGCCTTAGTATAAATGATAAATGTCTAAAGAGATTTTTAATTGGATTGCTGAAAATAGCCTGGAATACAGTTGAACGAACAATCAAGTACAGGATGTCCAACATTAGCGCAATAACAGAGTGTGATAACCGCATGGAAAGTCAAGGTTGGCTGCACTGTCTAGGCCACGGTGGTGTCTTGCTCCGATTGTTGCTTGCAGACTACCTTTTATATTATCTACACAAATTGTGTTAACAACAAAACATTGTTCTTATAATTAATAACATTATACATTTATGGAGACGCTTTTGGGTGCGGTTTTTACCTAAATATGAATCAAGATTCGATTGAGTGTGGAATGAAGATGATGTATTCTTTGTTATTAAGATCAGCCTTTTAACGAATTTCCCAGATAGGCTATGTCTAGACCCAGGGCTGGGGAAGATTAACTTTTTGGGTTTGATGTCTCTAGAGACCAAATCACCATCCGTTCAAATGCATAAAAGTGTATGTTAGATAACTCGAGTAAAAATGATCCGATTTCAATGAAATTTGGTAAGAACGTGTAAACCTAATATTATTCGACCGAATTCTCGAACCAGCATGATTGGACTTTGGGAACGAGGTTTTAAGGGGTTAAATTATATGGGAGAAATTGTTTTTTTGTCCTAAAAAAGTTTTTTTTTTAATTTCTTTCCAAAACGTTTGAGGTAGCAACACAAATAATTTTAGTATTTTGAAGTATTTTTGTACGGTTGTAAAGGGGAATGTGACAATGAGACATCCCAGATGTTGTAAAGCCAGCACAATGGAGACGGGTTGCTCCTTGACATTATGGAGTGTCCAGAGCTATCATTGTCGCAGCTGTTGGTCCGTGACCGATGGAGGTTGTTGTATTGTCCAATTGTCCAAGTGTGAATCATTCTATTGTCCAGCGACCAACGGCACGTGGTTGTGCTTGTGTGTGTGTATTATACGTCATTAACTGACCTACGTCACTGAAGGTCGCTGGTTGACCACAACTTGTGGCTACTTGGCTTCTTATCTGTATCAGGTGTCCGATTCGCTTCATATTTCAACCAATTTGCAGCTCTTTAGCTTGCAAAAGTTGACTTTCCTGAGTTCAGTTTTCAGTTCCATAGGGAAATCTGGCTTTCATGTGTCTAATTTGTGAACTTAGTGTTTACAAGCTTACTTTCAATTTCTATTGTTAGATTTGTGAATTCCTGTTGAGATAAATATTTGATCATACCAATTTTGAAGCTTTTCGTCAGGTATACAGGTATACGTGTTTCATATATTCATGAGGAAATTTGCATACATAATTATTAGTCTAGCCCAGTTTCCTCGTGGCTTACTGGATGGAACAATCCCCTCGATTTACAGAATTCCACAAAGACTTTAATTATTTGACTAAAAAATAATTATCAATAATTATTGTAATAGTCTTTAATAGTAGCTGTCGTATTTAGTATTAATCGAGCCACTATTACTGTATGCCAATTAATACTCACAAACATATACAAATAAAATCCAAACAGATTCAGTCTGCTGAGGAGGGGATATTCATTAATATACTACTTTACTTTAGTACAGCAAAAGAAAGAATATTCAATTTTTCCAGTGGTCAATGAGTATGATTTGTCTAACCAGTTAATACATAATTTTGGAGGAAATAAAGAACCAATTAATCCAAATAAATCGATCACTTGAAACCCTTATTAAATCTAGTTGGATGTGTCGGCTGATTAAACATTTAAGTGTGCATAGTCTCATCATTCTTACAAAAAGTCTAAACAACTTTTGTTCATTATTTCTTATTGATTATTTATTTGCTGGGTACAACGGAAAAGCCAAATCAACTTTATTGTTCTATTAAGACTAAAGAAATTCCAAAACTCTCCGTCTAGCTAATTTTCAGTGTTTGTGTCGGTTGCTATAGCCATACCAACGTGTTTTGGGTATGTATGAATGCATGAGTTGGACACGTGGTACAATAAGACATTAACATGAGGCCTTATGTACACGTTGTATGTAAGTACAAGGTAAGACAGTCAGACTGTTGAGCAATCGACAACTCCAGACCATGACGTCACAGACCCGCCCATCATCGGCCTACACAGTACACACACAGCTGTTGGTCTGCGAAGTTACCAGCTGTGGAAAACCATTGTTGTAATACTTAAGTGATAAACGGCCTTTAATATTGTTGTGGTAAAATAAGTAACCCAGGATATAACTTTTAAATACCCCGCCGCAGCAGCAAAGTACATTATCGGTGGCTCGGACGGTCACGTGGATGTTGACTACGATGCAGTTATTTTAACAATTTTAACATATTTATTTAGTTTAAGTCTACATCAATTAAAGAATGGGAGGCAATCTCTATAAATCATTAAAAACCAAGATCTAAATTCTGACAATTTCATCAAACTGTTTTCACCACACTATGATATTTTTAGCTGTTTTACATACGTTAGGCTAATTGGGTGCTGAAAGTTACGTTTTGCTGACCATGCCAGCTGTCATCGTCATTTGGGGACCGAGCAGGTTTTTACATCCCTAGGGCCGCAAAATCAGCTGTCCGCTTACTTTCTTAAAACATGAATGCGTATTAAATAAACAATCAGTATCCATTGCATTGTAATAGAATTGTTTTATTGTCACCGCTGCCTAGCAACTATTTATTATTATTTTTGCTGATACCTCAAATTATTTCTTCACATAACCTTAAAGATGTAGTTGTGTCGTATATCAGTGTGCATTTTTATTGTGGTGAATAGTGGTAATAGGGTATACTATGGTGAAAAATAGCGTTCGTACCACAGAACATTCGGCCATAGGTACGAAATATACTATTATTAGAATAGTAAAGTGATGCAACATACGGTCTGTACAGAACATGTGTTTGAATTGAAGATGATTTTCACCATGAACTTGTCAATTTCTGCATGGCGCCATTTAAATTAAACTACATCGAAGTGCAAGCTGTAAGAAAACAACGTTTAAGTGCAATGTCTAACTAATTAATAATGATTTTAAGGTGTAGTAAGATTTCCCTTTTACAAATGTTCGGAGGAATTTATTGTGTTCATGTTAACCATTTGCAATAGCGTCACTGTTTCGTCATCAGCCCCTAGTCTAAACAATCTTTTTTATCGTTTATTCGGCAAATGGGCCTAGCATTTGAGAGGAACGCCAACCAGATTCAGCCGACAAAAAAAATCCGGCTTATCTCTTCGACGGGTGCCGGGTGGTGTGACTAGGTACAGACACAGATCTTCAGCCCATGTTTACCTGTTATCAGTTCTGATAAGAACACAAAACAATCATTGCGTTGCTGTCAAACACTCCAATAGATCAGCTGTGGCTGTGATCGACAAGTTATCATTATTTTATCCAAGGACGGTGAGATACGTTGATGACAGTTTCTTAAAAATCCATTGTAACCTCTGATTATAAGTGTGAGATGCAGATGACTAAGTCTATGCTTTTTACATCGTCTCAAAAGCTCTTTATAGCGTGATTATAATTTATCTACCTACTTCACGTCTGCTACTACTGTACTGAAGTGCCATAGGAGGTGACACAGTATGATAATATGATTGATTTCAGTTGATTTATTGCATTAAATACTTGTAACAGGACAAATAAATAAATAAAATTCGTTCTTTGATTTACCTGACGATGCTAGGATAGGAGCACACACATACAGTGAATCGTAAAGAACTATCAAAGCTAAGTAAATAGCCCAAATTAATCAGACATCCCCTTACTTATTACTAGAAAAGGGCGGATATTTATCTGATTATTTTTTTATGATTTTCTATAGGATAGTTATTCTTTTAGTGTATGTTCAAACATTATTTTATATAATCTACTATATAAATAAGACAAGCAATAATAACTATCCATCTGCATTCGCCTTGTGCAATAAGAATATCACAACATCTACATGACAACTTTGAAATCCAGAAGACTCTCGGAAATTTTAAAGAAATTCCCATTTAAATTATATTTTAAGCGCTTTATTAGCTTTTATGTGATCAAAACAGTCGTAGGTTCTCATCAATGAACTATCAACCAATAGTAATTCTCTTGATAATATTCGATACCCAGACATATACATTATGGTCGAGGTTATCAACAAGTGGTTTATTATTTGCTCAAGTGATATTTTAACCTACATGTCGACTTCCGAGGTCACCTTAGGCAATAATTGAAAAGTGGGAGAGAGAGAGAGAGATAAATTCTGTATTAACAATTTGTTTGCAGCAATACATATAAATAAAAATATCACATGGGTCACAGTACCCTGTGCGTGATAAGGATTGTGGATTGTTTATAAAGTGATCTAATGTAATTTGATTTTGAGAGTGAATTATTTTACTTCCCCACGGGGACAGATCCTACAACTCACTATCCCCGGCCCTGCTACAACTTGTGACCATATCAAATATAACGGAACTAGCCTTTACTAAGGTTGCATGGTTGAAAACTATGTATGGAAGACAATGCATGTACGTATGTATGTTATTAGGCAATAGGTACTAAGGTGCTTATAATAGTTACCTATAAAGTTATAATAACTATTGTTGTTGTTGACGCAGAACAAATAGGCCTACTTTAAAATAGGTTCATTTCAGAAAACTGAAAATAAAACCAAGCAAGGTCAACACCTTACCATCAAACAAAGTGAATTAAAGATAATTCACAAATAAATTATTTTTATTCATATGGACCAATCTTCAATCAGCCATAAACATATTCAAGAAGTAAAGAAGACATTTCGTAGTTAATATACACGCTAACACAAAATTTCATCACAATCTTACATAAATTCAGCAAAATGAAACGTTTGTCTGTAACGCTGAGTCAATGAGCTTAAGCAAGTCAGCTAATGATTTAATTCTTCATTACCAAGAGTAGTACAGTAATGGGATGAAAAGTTAAAACCACGTTCACAGCTTTCAACATCACAAACCCATGTAGTTTAACTTCACTATGAAATAAGGCAATTGTGCCTGACTCAATCAAAATCAGCTGTGAATCACACGAGTCAAAACTAATTGAGTCATCGACTAGCTCCACGATGTTATACAGTTTTTTTTACATGATCGTTTAATAATGTTAATTCAATTTGTAATTATCTCCGTGTTTATTTTGTACATTGAATATGTAAAGAAGTTGAAAGTTCCATTTTGGCCAGGATGCTGAAAAAAACAACTCCACGAAATGGTCATGAAGGTCAAAATAGGAAGCAAAAAATCTAGAATTTTGTAATTAGCTCATTTCAAACCCTTTAAGTTTACGGATATCTGCAGTTATTTTTCATCTCCAAATAATTTCAACCGACCTTTATTAAACTATAATACATCTCTTCCCAAAACTTGACAGTTTCAAATAGAGTGTCAATATGTTTACCATTGACTCAAGATAAGAGAGGTCGTAATGCTTTACTATTGATGATGTAGCTCTTATCCTTTGTTTGTTTTACCGGGGATAAAATATTAAAACATGTATTTTTAAAGATTCTTACAGAAAACGCTAGTGTTAATTGTTAAGACAAAATAACATCTACTGTAATGCAAAACGTCATATTTCCTGTCATTGTAAAGATGAATTTTGCATAGAAGTTAAAATGTGCAGATTATTTATGGCGTGCGTTTAAAACCACAGAGAAGAGAGTTTTCTCATATGTGATAAAGTATAAGTTAGTACAAGTTAGTGTAATGAGGTGTTTCCCTTGATAGGTAACATAATACAACTGGAAATAATTATGACAGAAGTAAGCTTATAATATATTACACGGTCTTACCATCGTATTATTCAGAGGACAATGATCTAACAATGTATTTTTAGTCACAAATGTATCCAAATTAGAGCGGTAGCGCACGTGGCCGGTCAACCGCTGCCCTTGGGTCACAACAATACAAATACAACAATCATCAATCATCTTACCTTTGGGTCGAACATTTCCCGGGGAGTGCGGTGTTCTCCGTTCATGATGAGGTAAATCCAAACACTTTACACACACGAACCCGCCAAAACCACGGCGCAAGACAGACGACAGAGGAACGTCAACTTCTGGGCGTTTGCGTAGCGCTAGCCGGCGCGGCCGGGGCCATAACATAACCGATCCAACAGGTTAGTTTCAGCGGTGCCAACCTAGACGCGAGAAAATTCCCAGCTTCCATTGTTGCACTCTGTTGAATCAGCTGTTCAAATTATTGGGATATTGGGATATTTGAGTGTACTCGATTGTTGGTACGCGTATCAGCGAAGATATTGTTAACAGTCATACTTGGGAATAACGAATAGAAATTCTATCGAATAGCACTATTCATTAGTTTTTTTGGCTAACTTCTATTTTATTAGTTTGTTTTTAAATTAACTAACTAATAACTTCTATCAGTTACTTTTTACGGGACTAACTAATAACTTCTAACTAGTTAGAATTTTCAACTAACTTTCCCAATTATGCGGAAGCATCTCAAATACTGGTTATTTATTTCACGTGATCAGTGAGGGTTGCGTGTGGCCGTGAGAGGTCAGTGCCCTTGTATAGACAAACAACCCGGGGGGTGGGGAAAGAGAAAGTCAAAGTCCAGTTGTTTTGGAATGCAGTGGGCCTGTGGAAGGGTAGTGACGGCCATTATCAACACCCCAAGCACTGATGGGTGGGAAGGGGAAATGTTTGTTTGTTGATTGATATATCATCTCAAGTGTCAAAACAATGTCTTTAGTTGATGTTCATTATCTGACAAGTTTTATGCCATTTGTTTATGTTGTAGTAATGTAAAATGTGACAATGTTTGATTAAAACACAAGTACCAGGGGACCGATCTTGCTCGAGGTGTTTGATTTGTTCAAGAGGTAAAAAATAGAGCTTATAAGCCTACAAATATTTTCAGCCTTACTACGATTAATTAAGTAGTAAAGCCAATTCGTTTTTGTTAGACATCCACTTATCCTCAATTTAGTCTACAAAACTTTAATTTGGATGATCAATCTATAAAATGTCCACAATAAGCTTCAATCAATATAAAACTCATGATACATAACATCTGTTATCTGACAACCGTTATTGCATGAAGTCACTGGGATCGTGGAACGTTGCAACTATAATTACGGGATGGTGTAATAACGCATCAATTCGTGCGGTGCATCGTCGAAAAATACAAATCTCCTTGGCCTTTCCTTTAGATTTTTAGTTCAATGTCAGTGTATATTGTTTTGTAGTAAACGCTTAATGTTTTTGAACAGTCGTAATTATCCCTTTGGTTAGTAAGACATCATACAATGCAAATGTATTATACAAGCAATTTTCAATAGCATTGAAATTGGAGGAAATCGTAGGAGCCATTTTTTAAATCATATCTTGCGCAAACTTTACTCATATTATAATATATATTAGTAACCAAGATGTGACATTAAAAAATACTTTAAAACAACTGCCCAACGAACAACTAATTTTCTACTAAAACTAACTTTATTTTATATCAGTTAGTTTTTCAACTAACTAATAACTTATATCAGTTACTTTTTAAACCAACTAACTTATAACTTCTATCAGTTACTTTTTACAGGACTAACTTTTAACTTCTAACTATGTTAACAGTGGAAGTTTTTGAAAAGTAAATAACTGTTAAATGATTGACACAGGTGCTGGATATATGTTTATTTGACTGTGAAACATTGATGGAAGTTTAGTTCAATATACCTAGGT
The DNA here is from genome assembly GCF_028750875.1 of Macrosteles quadrilineatus. Taxonomy (NCBI): domain Eukaryota; kingdom Metazoa; phylum Arthropoda; class Insecta; order Hemiptera; family Cicadellidae; genus Macrosteles; species Macrosteles quadrilineatus. The sequence continues at coordinate 167,495,819 of NW_026542595.1, read as the reverse complement.
ATTCTATGTTATTTCTCATGTAGATTATGGTAATTGGAAAAAAACTTGATTAATGATTAGATATGTGTGTGTAACAGATCATTGGTGGGTGTGTTGTTGATTTGTTATCATTGCCAGTTATCAGGATTATTACAAATTATCAACAATAAAGATTGATGTGTATGTAGGCCTAGGCCTACTATGAAGTTACTATCAGTGTTGACTAGTGTTGTGAATTAGATACACAATGAATTAGTTAGCCTACATTACATTCTAAGGTATTTGACACAAAAGGATTAATAAAGTATGCAATTTGAGTAAGAGTCCTAATCAACTGTCAACATTTGAATTGCTTGTTAAAATTAACAACACGGGTTTTTTATTAAATGGTAGGACTTGAATAAAAATTGCACAATATTTTGACAAAATAAATTTGAAATTATCTTAACTTATTTGTAACCATATTTTACATATTTTGCAGTACTTAGGCATATATAAACTTATAAGATAAACTTTATGACAACAACTAAGCAAGCTACAATCTCCAAACACTTGAGGAATGTAACAAACTTTAAATTCAAAACAGAATTTAATACATTCAAACTAAACTACCTTAACTACCACTGTATTTTTTAAAATAAAAATATCTTAAAAATAACAATTAACTGATACAACACTTAACTCAACTGAACACTCAGTTTCTTTTTATTTTCTAGTTCTCAGTTCTCTGAACTTTTTGGATGTCTCTGAGGCCATATTTCCCGCCTGAAATTCATCAGCAGCCCACTGTAACAAAAACATATCTTTAAAAATATAAGAAAATATATCATTATAATATTTGAAGTACCTATTTGAAATTTATGTACAAAGTACCTACCTACATAATGAGACTCTAAAATCAATATGTGAATGTATCTTTTGTAAATTCAATCAGAGAGCCCCAGAGGGTCTTCTAATCCACATTAAGACTAACAATAAAATATACAATAAACAATAAAAATTATACTGAGTTTGTTTACTTACTTAAGCCGGTCTATTTCCCTAGTGATTTCTCGAATATTCTTTTGCATCTCCAACATTTTTCCAGGCCATTTGACTCTTGGCAAATTTACTGGAATACTTGATAAATTGTTTGGACCAGATTTGTTTTGAGTACTGATTCCACTCAAGGTTTTACCATGTACTTCAGTTGCATTTTTTAGTTCAATCATCTTGTTTGCATTTGGTATTGGCTTGTTAAACTGTGTATGATTCGTATTAACAACTTGCAATACCGGTTCTTCATTCATTGTGACTTTCGAAGACTCATAGTAATTCTTTTCAATTTCTTCTAATTGTGAGTTGCTAATCATCAAACAAGAATATTCTTCATCCATTATATTATCCTCCTTTACTTCCTCTTGAAATGCATTCTCTTCTGTCGAAGGTTGATTAACATTATCTTCAGACGATTCGCTTCCCTCTGCATCTTCAGTGCAATCTAAACGGGATGTTCTTTCTAATGGGCCAATGTTCTGTGAACTACAGTCTTTGGATTGATGTGCACAATTTTCAAAAATGTTGTTTACCAACCCTCCCTTTTCTTGGTTGAAATTCTTGACAATATTTTTATGATTTTCTACTCTGCTATCGTCACAAATGTTTATATTTTTGAAGTTATGAGTGGAAACGCTCTTACAATTTTCAATAGATACACTTATATTTTGATCTGATGGGGTAGAAACTTCACTTGGTTTATCAGGGTAGCCCTCTTCATTTGACATAATAAAGGAATTGTTTACATTTTCTACTTCTTTGTTTGATGCGCTCTCTTCAAGTTGAGCACTATTCTTGTCACCATCTGGCCCACATAAATCTCCAAATTTTGAACCAATTTTTGTAAAATTTTTATCACAAATTGTGTTAGCTGACTGTTTAGTCAACTCCTCATTTCGACTCAGAATTTCGGTGTCTGTAATATTAAACTTCCCACATTGTTCATTGGCAGATTGCATTAGTCTTTTCTGTTGACTAAGGATAAGATTACAATTATCATTGATTAGTTTTAATTGAGAACCCATCCATTCATTATGTTTATCATCTTCATCTATTTCATTATCAAGTTTTTCTTGTTCATCTATTTCATTATTGAGTTCTTCTTGTTCATCTATTTCATTATTCTGTTCAAATCCTTCTTCTCCAGTGTGTTTGTCTTCTTCATCTATTTTATTATTGTGCTCGTATTCCTCATCTATTTCATTGTATCCATACTCTTCATCTATTTCATTTTGTCCACGTTTGTCATCTATTTCATTATTGTGTCCATTTTCTTCATCTATTTCATTATTGTGTCCATCTTCTTTACCAATTTCATTGACATCACCTAACATACCAACATTTCCATTTTTCTTCACAACACCACTTTGAACATCGTTTAATTTGACTGCTATTATTTTCTCGTTATTACTTTGAGATGAATACTTTTTTGTCTGCTGCTCATTTTCAACACACATTGCATCCCTTAAACTCTCGTCTTCTTTATACTTGGACAATGTTGAGTTCAATGTAGTACTTGACTCTTGAAAGCTATTTTTATATCTAAAATTCTCGATGTTAACGGTACTTTCTATATGGGTATCCTTGTGTGGATAACTGTTTAAATATCTGCTCATCATATTGAAATAATCTTGTCTCTCTAGGATGTCATCTGCAGCTGAAGGTAACTTCAGCGAACAACCTTTTTCAACGTTATTAAATTCCTCATTAGGATCTTCCTCTAGTTCTATACTTTTAGTTTTTGTGTCTGCATCTAAAGGAGCAACTTTATCAACTTCTTCATCAAAATTTTCACGTTTGTCTTCATTTTTATCACCGCTATTGGCAATTGAAACATGCACATCTGGTGTAAGAGATTCTTGAGAAGAAGTTAGTTTGATTACTTCATCCATATCAGAATCGTCTTCAGTAAATTCTCTATCCACTTGTTGGTTGATGACTGAACAGTTTTTATCATTAGAGGAAGACAATCTAACTGCTTCACCATTAAGCTTTAAGGCAGTACTTCCTATATTAATGGTTTTCTTATCATCTGTCATCATTTCTGTGCTCAGTTGATAGTTCTCAGGTTGGCTAGACATCTTGATTGGAGGCTTCCACTGACTCTTCTGCATCGTCAATGGCTGTGAGTTAGTGTTCTTCTTACAAACTTCTAATCTCTTACTAGGATCAAACTGCAGAAATAATTTTTCTGGCGGCAATGGAGGCTCCTTATCGATTTTCTTCCCTGAAATAAAGACAATTTTTGTATTCTGTAATCATAACTAAGTGAACTATTTTGAGTTCTAAATTATTGTAATGCCCAAAACACACGTTACTGTTGCACGTTCTTTTTTTTGGGGGGGGGGGAGGCTTAGTCATGGTTAATGTACTGGTAGAGTCGTAAATTTTACTACATTGAAGAGGGAGCTTATCATAGACTCCAGACTATACACTTCTGGTTGCCCACAAGTACGTAGAAATTTTGGAAAAAGCAAAGTAGGATTGGAACAGCCTCACTAAGCCATTAAGCCATTGATTCGTAACAAGAAAGATAAAAGTTGATACGATAGAATTGGTTGGTTTTAGTTCAAATTTTGACCCAGACCTAGATATAGTCGTCATGTGTGACAGGTCAATCTACGACTAGGTTGTGTCACTTCACATCCTCCAGGGGCCAACTAAGGCAGCAGTCAAATATAGCCAGGATAAAAGCTCTGTTCTGTATTACTCTTGTATGTAATTTAAATATAAATATGGTAGCCTACCTGTAGGGTTTAATTTCTTCCAAAAGCTTTTAAATCAACTGATTGTACCTACAGGTTTATGACAGGATTTCTGTTATCCTTCTACTGTATTGTTATCTCTCAGCCCTGAAGGTGATGATTAATAGAGGTTCTACATCTACTGTAATCTAATAAAACCTTTGTTGTTCTAGCCAGGTAGTTTTTGAGTAGCTAAGATGTTTGTGTCATCAATGTTAAGGGTGACACAAACATCTTACCTACTCAAGAACCAAGAGCAACAGGCTAGAACAACAAAGGTTTAATCCAACAAATAAACCAGCTGGAAAGCATAAAATAGTCACAGTAGGTATACTAGCGTACTTGATGTAGGTAAAGTAGTAAAAAAACTTACTTTTTGCAGAAATTTTGTTCATTTCTTGTTCCATTTCATCAAAAAATGTGTCATGGCATGATTGATTTAACAGTTTCCTCTGTTTAGCCATTCTGGGAAACAAACATAGTGGATGGTTATTATAACACAGGTTCAAAAATCATTGCACCAAATAGTGTAAGAGATAGTGTATACACAGCCTATTAGGACAATATAGTATAAGACTCAAGGGCGGTCCCAGGGGGGGTCAGGGGGGTCATGACCCCCCCCAAAATATTTTTTATATATATAAACTATTATACCAGGGGAACTTTAATAATTTTTATTGCAAATCGTTCTGCCAAATTGAAATTCATTGTAGTCTTTAAACTTGTGGCGAATGAAAGGACTAATTACAAACTCTAACCTAAAACTCATCGTTCGAGTCTGGCTGTTTTTTGTGCGTTATGAAAAGTAGGGAAGATCGGCAGACGACGGACGCTTTCAGCCATATACAGCAACGGCAGTGCCCGATGCTGACATTCGACGTTCGGCCGCATTCTTCTTCTTATTTAATTTTTCGGCATTTAATGTTATCATCCATTTTAACCTAGATGATTGAAAACTTGAATTGGGTTTGGGTATTGGATAAAGAAAAGAAGTTGTATCAATAGTCAAAGCTTGAAAGGTAGTTGAATATTAATTTATCTGAATTGAGCGTTAGGAATTTGTAATAATTACAGTAATGTAATTCAATGATTACCGTAGCAAATTTCAAAACTTTTAATATTAAATAGTATACATATTTAGAGCACCTGATATCATATTTAAAAATACCACAACCCAATTGGCATGTTGCTAGCCATAAAACAACAACAAAATGGTAGTGTCTCAGACTTAGATGTGGAAGGGACAGAATTAATTCCCAGCACAACCACAAAATCGTTGCACAAAAACTTTATTCTCACGTTGACCCCTTGTAAAATGCCACTGGCACTGGCGTAGAAAAAATGAGAACACTGAGAACCAATTCTCCAGGCGGTACCAGTGACGGGACGCCGACGGCAACGTTAGTTGGGTAGTGTACTTTGTGTAGGTTAACTGTCGCTTTTAGGGCAGTTCAGTTATAATGCAGAAGTTTTGGGTCCAAGTTCTTAAACACTTCTTGGATAAAATAAGTTCTCTGGTTTGACATCTTGGTCCGATTTTGGACATTTTCCATTTAGCATGCACATTGGCACCAGTTGAAAGCATGGTGGAAGGAAAATACATCCACCATGAGTTGAAAGGGAGTTTTCATAAATCAATAATGCTTGAATGTGTTGTAATGTTGTGGTATTCCTTTGATATTAAACCCCAAGTCTCAATAATGCAAAAACATGACATTATACAAGTTTATTTTTAGACATTTCTTTGACCTTTAAATAAACTGGGAAGCTTGAACACATTAAACTAGGCCCTCAAAATAGCTTCAAAACCACTCGTTTTAGCACGTTATTTCCAAATTTTTCCCGGACCCCCCTCCTTTGCTGGGGGGTATTCCATACCCCCCAGGCCCCCCCCCCAAAATATTTGTCTAGGACCGCCCTTGATAAGACTACTGAGTGAAAATTTAAAAACGTACGTTTTCAGGAAAAGCACTTTGCAAATTTTTTTCCCCTTTTTTCAAAACTTTTATTATTATTTTTATTTCATTAACATTTGAAGTTTCATAAAATGCCCATGGTAACGCAATATCTTTGGTATTTTTTTTTTTAATGAGCATCTTTAGTGGAAAAACACAAAATCCTGTCACGACCATAACAGACGTTTAAATGAATATTAAAAATAGTTAATATTATTTTTATAACAATGTTTTGCTATAAACTAATTTACTTTTATGACCATTATACAATAAAAAGGTCGCTGAGCTTTTGGTATAATTGGTCTTTCTAGAAAAAAATAAAAAAAATTCAAAAAATTGAAAAAAAGCCAATAAAATCTTTTTAAGTTTGTATAACTCCGAAAAAACTTACCTGAGACCCAAAAAATCGTTATGTTTGTATAGAGGTGTGCTTCTTTTGTGTATAAATCATTAAAATATGACGATATTTTAATTTTTGAAATTTTTATGATAGAAATCATAAACGTGATGGTCAGGGACAAGCGGTACGGTCGTGAATTTTCTGAAATAATCTAAATCTTTCTAAACAATTCTTTAATTACACTGTTAGTTATAATAAAAATAAGTGTTTCAATTGAACTAAACTGTTCAAATTACAATTATATTAAAGTTATTGTCACGACCAAACACACTATAATCCATAAGGCTGGATTGGTCGTGAAAAAACCCGCGATGGTCGTGAAACTTTGGTCGTGAAATTACGTGTTATTTGGCTCTGTTCTGGCGGTAGCCCTGCACCTCATGTTCGAGGATACAAAGTGAACTTCTAGGTTAATCTAGCAATTGAAATATCTTATAAACAAAAATTAACACCATGTCTACTTCATCGAATGACTACGTACGGTCACGGACACACCAAAATTACAAAAAACACAATCTTTCCTTTATTAATCTTGTAATTCCTCCTTTCAACTCGAAACGACCGGCACTACGATCCTCACGTACACCGCGAACTAGTCTCTAAAACAAACTGACTCCATCGACGCCAGGCTTGCCACTGTCGTGCTCCAAAGTTGAAAATTTTTCCCTTATGGTCGTGACGCCAAATCGAGGGACAGACTTATTTTGTCATGGTAGTCAGTTTGCAATGACAATAAAATTATAATATGCTCCTTTTTTGTAAGTTTAATAACCATTGATGGCATAAAAATATGGCTTTATATATTTCGGCATGAGTAATTAGTCTAAAAACAGCGTGAAAGTTGGAAAATGTACCCTAGGGACACGTCACGGTCGTGAATTTCGAGACTTTAAAAATACAAAAAAAATACCTAGAACCTATTTAAAACCAAATAAATGTGTGTAACATGTTGCCCCCGTCCCAAAAAATATTAAAACACATAATAATAAACTACAAATCCAGTATCTACGAAGTAAAAGGCCAGGGACATGAAAACGTACGTTTTTAAATTTTCACTCTACTATATTAGTTGTAAAGTCTATAACATACTATAGAAGGTGTAACTAAGATTTTAAGTAGTGTTGAATTACCTAGCCAGTAGTTAGCTTCTCAGACTATTCAGTGCAAAAGAGACAGGATTGATTCCCATTACACCCAAACTAATTTGAGGAGTTTCAACTATAAATTCTTTAAAAATACCACTGACATGAGATCATAAAATACAGTAAAAATATGAATTTAATTTGTTTTAAAATGGTCGGCTAAAATGGCGGCTAATTGAGAAATGTCTTATGAAGCACCCTGTATTTTCTGATTTATCTTTTAGAATATAGATGCAATTTTAAAACTTACTTTACCCTTAGCATTTCCTCCAAAGGAGCTAGAATGCAGAACGTACAAATCAAGCCATCACCTTTTAGCGAATTTCCCATATAGGGAATAAGCTATTACCGTAGTACTCATGGTAAGACCTGGACCCGGGACTGATTTACTTTTTAGTTTTGAGGTCCCTAGAGGCCAAAAACACCATCCGTTCAAATTCATATATATCTATATTTATAAAAGAGGAAGTTTGTATGTTTGAACGTTATGATCTCGGACACCATTGGACCGTTTGCCACGAAACTTGGTAAATACGTGTAGAATTTCATGGAATAGGTTTATACACCATCAATTTCGTGATCCGTCCAATCGGCTCCGCCCCAGTGGCTCTGGAGTTTCCCCATGTTAACCTTATGAGTACTTATATTTAATTGGAATTAAAGAATCTTAACAGCTGTTTCAACTAAACAATTTGATTCTGTGATGTTAAATAGCATTTAAAAGTTAATAGGTATATCAACAGGGTGCAGCACTATTTTTTTTAATGACAACAGCTAATTTGTACCAAGCAGTTAAAAAGCTGTGATACATGGAATGGGTGGTTTATTTACAGTTATGTTTATGTAGCCAGTTAATACTAATAGTAAATTAATAAAAGTCTATCTACATACAGCAGATCTAGAGAACATAATAATTCATAATGATGTTATTTGGTCCAGGATCACTTCTTGAAAATTAAAATGGTATAAGATTACCTGTTTCCGTCTATAATACTACAAATTTTAGGATCATAGACGGAAACAGGTAAGTAAAAAAGGTAAAAAATTTATATATATATGTGTCCGTTAGCACAATACCTCGAGCAAAAATGATCCGATTTTGATGAAATTTGGTATAAACGTGTAAACCTACATTTATTCAAATGAGTTCGCGAACCAGCATGATCGGACTATGGGAACAGGGGTTTATGGGGGGTTTTATGGGGTAAAAAAGGTTTTTCCCATTTTTGACCCTAAAAAGACAAAATTTCACAATTTCTTTCCAAACCATTTTGTACAGCTTAAAAAACAAATAATTTAGTATATTGAAGCATTATTGTGCGCCTAATGGATACGGAGAAAATTCCAAAAAATTTTAATTTAAAATTCCCATGTTATTTTTAAGGAAAATAACTCAACTGTTATAGTTTGCTTGTTTATGAATATATTTTGATCGAATTTGGAAAATACATGAATTTCTTACTAAACTGTAAACATTTTACAACAAAAACACTTTTTTACCCTCCCTGTTGCAGCAAACCTAAGTACTCGTTAAACTAATTCTATTTAAATAGGGAATAAATGTGATAGGCTAGGCTATATTTAAGGAGGCATTTTAGTGTTTAAATCCAATCAGGCAAATGGAAATTCGCTTAGTCTGCAGTGCAGGTATGCTGAGGCGGGGGTATTTTCCAGTTGGAACACGGGTAGCTCATAAACGAGTAGGCCCTACCCTTAGAGGAAAAGTGTGCAGGATAAAAACACTTAAAAATTGCATTTACATTCTAAAAACCATCAGTAAATAAGTTACAGGGTGTTTCATATGAAAATACAAAATTAGCCGCCATATTGGAAAAAGAGGGCAATATTTGAAAAAAACCAGATCCATAAGTTTTCGTTTCAGAAGAAAATGAAGTTCTCCATTTAATGTTTCCTCTAAATCTTATAGTTTCTTATGCTACCGGTACACTCTCGCCTAAGTGCTCGCCAATTAATTTGGGCAAGAGGTAACCATGTACACTCTCGCTTTGTCTCACATTTGAAATGGAATGTGTTAAGCACTTGTGCAGTCTCAGATCCTTTGACTTGTGTCAAAAAACCAACTCTCAGGCAATCCCAAGACTTTGCGAGTCAGGGCGAGAGAAGCCGAGCGCACCGAGCAGACTCTCCCCCTCGGACTTGCACCTGCGCCTTGTCTCGGCGAAAGTGTAGCCTACTGGGACCATTAGATAGGCCTACCAATGGTGGCACAGGTAAGTTATTCACCCTGTATATGTATAAGTTATGTAGGCTATATGGCCACAGCTCATATATAATATGTGCACATAGGTTATGGCAAAACTTTGATATCCGACTCCATCGGGACGATGAAGTTATCGATGCAATTTATAAAATTAAACAACTTAATCTAACTAAACTCAAACCTTCCGATTGACTGTAACAAACAAAGACTAATACGATGGAATAGGGCTAACTTATATTGTGTTTATATATAAATTACAGGCTGCACTTTACTTGACGTCCTACACTCATTCGATTGGTTTTTTCAATTCGATATTTTCATTCGATTCTTTTATTCGATATATCGTTTGGTTAGTTAGGTTAGGTTAACCTTACCTAACTAACCAAACGATATATCGAATGAAGCAATCGATTAATCGATATATCGATCGATATTTTCATTCGAATGAGTGTAGGACGTCAAGTAAAGTGCAGCCAAATTACATATTAACGGATGGTGTTTGGCCTCCGGTGGCCTTCTGGGTCTGGGGACATCAAAATGGTAAATCGGCCCTGGGTCCAGGTCTTTCCTCTTACCATGAGACATGGTAACTTAATAGCTTATTTCCTGTCCTAACTTAAGTTTAGTTAACTTAGGAAATTTATTTAAATCAAACCTCACTGACGAGCTTTGGTGAAGGGTGCATACCGGTAAGTTTAACCTAGATTTATTTATTCACTAAGTTAAATTTGATAAATGGACTACCTAAGTTAGCTGAGCCTCTATCAATAATTTCAATCAAAATCCGTTATCCACCTACAGGTATATTTTTTCAATTACACTTCCATGCCTAAGTTAACTTATGGAAATGGAAACCTTTAGTAGTTAAACTTAATAACTTAACTTAAAGTCCTATTTAGAAAAGGGTTTTAACCACACGCTAAGTTATATACAGTAGAACCCCTCATATCCGGCCACCACGGGACCAAGCCCCTGGCCGGATAACGATTTGGCCGGATAAACCAACCTACTATGAAAATGACAATTCATACCTAATAATAATAGGTTAGGTAATCAATATATGCAATCAAAAGTATCATTTAATTCTGTTCTGGGATCATTTTTAGAAAAATAAACGTGTCTGTAAAAAGGAAAAAAAAAATATTTGTAGGTTAAAGTCATTACTGTAAGTAATGAGTGTACAAATATTATGATTCCAGGTAACAAAACATATTAAATGGAGGTAAAAATGACAATGAATTGTACTTAAAGATCATTAGGACTTAAATGGTACTTGTATTTATACTCAACATTCTTAACCATTTTGTGAAATACAAAATTAATGTACTCGTACTGTACTGTACTGTACTAAACCCACTTTGGAAACAATCAGCCAACTGATCAGAGGTTAGGCCTACTAGCTCAACTGAGTATAGTGACTCAGCAAATAAATGTATAAACAAACAGATAAATAATGAGAACAATTTATTTTATGACTTGAGCAGTCACAAAGACTAGTGCTTGTATCTAAACGTCTGTAAGGTGTGAGAAAAAAATTTTGATATTGGCTTCCTGGAAGGGGCCGGATAAACAGAGGACCGGTAAAACCAAGGCCAGATATGAGGGGTTCTACTGTAGGCCTAAATTTGGATAAAACACATCAATTAAGTTAGTAAAGTGTTAGTCTATGGATATTAACAAAATCAAACTGGTCTAACCTAAACCTAACCCAATTTGTTGATTATGAAAAAATCAAAGAAAGGTTTAGTATTTAACTTAGGCCTAATCATAATCAATGTTTCCAATTGATCAATAACCTTTTCTAAATGTTGTATTTTTAATTATTTATTACCTACATAAGCTAGGCTTCAATAGGCTAAGTTATAGAAGTGTACCGGTACCTAGGCTACTTCGAAAAAAATAAAGTTGAGGGCAGACAACGGATTTCCACCATAATTTGTCTTGTTTGCTGTAACTTAGATTAAAAAGATCTGTTAGGTAAGATAATGAAATAAACAATTAACAATAAAAAAAAAAAAAACTTACCTTATATTTGGAATTTCCTTCTGAGTATTATTTTTGTATGTAGGCCTAAGTTAAATATGCTATGGATTTTATGCTAAAGTATTACCAGACTATGGTCTATTTTCCTCAATTTTTATAATCAAACCGTAGGAAAGGGTGATATTTCCTTGAAGATATGGATGGTAAACAAAATGAAACGATTGAACAAGGACAGGAACAGGAAAATGTGGAATAAATAACAACCTGATTTCTTTCATAGAGTAGTAAACTATGATGAGACTGTAACATATAGTAATAAATGATTTTATATTGACTACTACTGACAAGTATAATATATTGACTAGTAATGATGGATATTGACTAGTATTGAGTATTTTTGACAATTAATAGTCAACGCATGAAGCATGTTATACCACAGCGATTTATCGATGTCTTGCATATGTTCTTACATTAATGCAACCAATACTGTAGTAAATACTGTATTATGAAATATGAGACAACCTAGCAACCCAACTACTAACACACTAGACGTTAGTGTAGTCTACTCTTTTTACTCTCTGGTAGTCTGGTGTTATTTTTTGTTTACAATCAACCAACCAGACTTGAGAATATTCGATTCATCTTAGTTTTTGGAGGTTATACTTTTACTTTACATAACATAAACATTAGTATTTTTTAAGTTATACACAGCACTACATAGATTAAATTTGTTGTATCATATTTGTACGGTTTAAAATATCATTTTAAAGTCTTATTTGGTTTAATTTATTAACAAGAAAGTAGTAGGCCTAGTGACGATTGGTTTACTTGTGGAACGGTATTTTATAGTCTAACCTGACCTATTTTATTATTTTCTTATTTAGCATCAACTTCAGACAGTCAATTAGCCTATTTTAACACTTGAAGAATTACACGATCAAAAATAGGACTATATTTCAACCATATGGATACTGAACTGACATTTGGTATCTTAACAGGTAAGTTTATGTATATTGTCTAAGCCTAGTTCAAATACCGGTGGGGCACACGGGAGGGACTAAGGCTAACATATCTTGTAGTGTCAGCGTTCGCCGCTAGAACTGCTAAGTTGAAATAATTTAAATTATTTTTTTTTTTAGTTATTAAATTAACTTTTTAATTATAAAATATTGTTTTAAAATTATAAAATAAATTTTTAATTTTTAAAATTAAACTGTCATAACATAACCTAACCAACCAGACTTGCTGATAATATAAAAACTATATAAGATAAAAATCTAATTAATAATTACTTATAATTTTTAATTAATTATAAAATTAATTTTAAAATGTAGTATTATAAAATTAAACTGTCATAACCTAACCTAACCAACCAAACTTGCTGATATGAAAAATTTGTTGACAAAAAGTCAGTGGGACCAGCGGGATTCGAACCCGGGACCTCCTGCACACCAATCCGGAACGCTACCAACTATGCCACGAACGCCGCTGAAATCACATCGTTTCGTAACGGTAATCGTGTCGCCTCAAGAGAAGACATTACCCACTAGAGATATGACGTCACTACACCTTTAGCCTTAGTCCCTTCCGTGTGCCCATTCCGTTCAAATACTGAAATGAGTTGCTATTTGCTAGGCCAAACTTCACAGGTAAGTTACAGTTTCTTAACTGGGCTATGCTAATATCGATTGAAACTATCGAATTGAAAATATTGATTAATAATCAATATTTTTAAATATATTTATAATCAAATTAAACTATCATAACCTAACCAACCAAACTTGCTGATGGTGAAAAAATCGCACAAAGGCTTACTAATCGAATCAATAGTTTCAATCGATATTGGCATAGCCCAGTTAAGAAACTGTACCCAAAATGAAGATAGGGCTAACTTAAGATGTTTCAGATGTTGAATTTTAAGTTCGCCATATTTTCAGTTCACAGTGAAAGGGCGAGGTAAAGGCATACCTTGGTAACTTTCTTCCCTGTTTTTGGGTCAACATGTCTAAGACTGGGACGGGTGGCGTCGTCCTGTAATCCAGCTACTAGGAGGTCACAAATTGTGGATACCTATTTATAGGCATGCGGTGTGGATTAACGTCCGCACGAGTGATTACTACGACTATCCGCAGTACTATCCTGATGGGCCTAATTAGACCAATTCGTATATAGGCCTACCATGGCAAAAATGTGGTTTGGATTCCACAATAAACTGTAGGTCCCTTAGTTGCCATTAGCTGTAGGCTATTAAATAACAGCTGTGTCTAAGGAATGTCAGCCATTCCTTAGACAGATAGCGCCACTCATCCTACACTCATCTCCATTCATACTTGGCTTAAAATACCTACTTTGGATGGTTGCCATAAGAAAGTATTAAAAGTATTAAGTTATTTTACGTCATGGTGTGAAATATTTAAGTTAGAGCCAAAATAGGGTCCAACTTAACTTAAACATATTTTCTTTTTAAATGGTTTAAGGTAAGTTACCTGCATTATATGGTAGGGTACCTACTCTTGATTGCTGTAGGCCTAGTGGTAATCTAGTTTCAGTTCTTAATTTAAACAGTCATCAGGCCTGCAAGATGCAAAGTAACTTAATCAATTAATCTAAAAGTCGTCATTAGAGTTCTATCAAGACTTGGACCGAACATTCTTTTCCAAAAAACACGTTAGTAGGCCTAGTGACATCGTGACCGGGCTGAAGAGTCTAGATTGGTGGTCAAAGTATTCTAGGATGAAGTCTTCAGATGAGTTCTTATCACCCGTGTGTTCATTTATTTAAATTGTTCCTTCCCCTCCAGTATCTTGATAAGATAATAGCTGTATTATAAATAAATAGGGTAGGCCTTAGGTAGTTGGATTAGAACGCAAATTTAACAATTCAAGACGACTAAGGGTCAAGCCAAACATGCAACAGGACTTAGTCTTTGGATGACTTTGTAATATTAGAACCCTTAAGTTTTATTGTGTGATGCTTGCGTCACAGCAGATCTGCAACGAACTAGTTTTGAACTAGTTCAATCCGCTGTAGTCTAGAAGTCTTCAATCTGTAGGAGTCGAGGCTTCGGTAGTGGTGAGCAGGAACTGAGACGGCTAGGATGTCGCTGGACACAGACTTCTGACCGATAAATCGTATGTTAATAACACTGGTAAATTTTTTCTCATTGGGCAAGTACTCAAAAAGAATTGTTTTGAATAGTTTGTATTGTTTTTATTACAGTTAGTGACAGATGTTTTCGTGGAGAAACTCAAGATGAAAGCGGACCATTTTTACAAGAGCTAATTGAAAAATCTGGGAAGTTTGAGAACCCGGTTTTTGTGACAAAATGTGTTCCAGACGAGAAAGTTGAGATAGAGGTGAGTTTTTCCTTGAATTTTAGATTTAGCCTACTGTACCTACTTCACTTGTCTCTTCTGGTTGCAATTATGTTCCTTAACTAACTTTGTGCTACGAGAACTAATTTTTGGAGGGAGGGCCTTTTCCTCCAATAAGTTACGTGGAACAAGATACTGCTAAAACGACTCCATTGAGGAAAATTCCAGCGACTGCCAATGGTGTTGCATATTAACCTTTGTCTTATAACTTAGAGGCTGGTCAAATCAAGTAGGCTACAGTAGGCTACAGTATGCTGACCAAACAACTTCAGTAAGTATTTTCCAAATAACATTGACTGTAAGTATTTTATGGTAAAGGCTACACGGTTGGAAATCAATTGTGATAAAACTGTAAAAAAGCGAGCTTCCATTTAAAGAAACATCTCGAAGTATTTTTGCTTGATGTGTGTCTTGAGATTAATTTGAATGGACGTCAAATACATTTCTCAGCGCATGCATGGAGTATGTAAAACTGCCTTGGACTTTGTCACTCAGAATCTTCGGAAACTTTTGAAATAGAAAACACACAATCTTTTTGAAGGAAACAGTCCTTGTTAATTCATGTTGTGTTAACTGTTATTATAGGGAACATTGAGGGAATGGGCAGATGTGCGGAAGCTCGATGTGATATTCACCACTGGAGGGACAGGGTTCGCCCCGCGGGATGTTACGCCAGAAGCCACCAGAAACATCATTGATAAGGAGGCCCCAGCAATCCCAGCAGCCATCCTTTACAAGAGCCTAGCAAAGACTGAAATGGCTATGCTTTCTCGGTCAGTATTTAACTATACCATGAATAAAGTTCAGCTAGTTTTTACAATATACATAAGAGTACCGGTAACAACAAGTCTACAACCTAAAGCCAATGATTTTCTGCAAAAAACAATTTACCTGAATTAGAATATGAAACGCTACGAATAAGTTTAAGATATATAATCAAAGGAACAAGAAATATAAGTATTGTTGTTTTAATACAGATCATAATCGAATTCCAGAGCAGTATGTGGAGTGAGGAAACGTAGTTTAATCGTAAACTTCCCTGGGAGCAAGAAGGCGGTGGGAGAGTGTCTTGGGTTCATCATGGACTGTCTTCCACATGCAGTGGCGCTGTTGAGAGATAATATCACAGCAGTGGCTTCTACTCACAACAGTCTTCACAATACTGCCAAGAGCAAGGTGAGCAAAAACTTTTGATACGGTACTTAAATGTTTATTCGTGGCATTGATATTGGACATTGAGTTAGAAATCGTATCTGTTCGAACTGTAGGAACTGAAATTTAATAATGATACTGAAGGGAATCTTGAATCATACAAATTATTTTGACTGCAAACTTTTCAACATCTCTGGAAAAATTTTACCTTATTAATACCGTATCAATGAATAAAACCCTTTAAGAAGCACAATGCTTAATGGAGAATAGTCAGACTGGAAATTTGCCGCCGAAATGAGCTTCGCGGCGGCCGCGCTACTCTATATCTCTCTCTTTCTAATCAGATTCTTTGTCTCACTCAGTCAGCTGACTTGGCCTCGTGCTCGCAATAGTCTACCTAGCGGCCGCCGCAGGAACAATTGAAAATTCAAATATTACGAGACCAAATTTTTTACAAAGGCATTGCCCTTCTTAAAGGGTTTGTAATCATTGTTAATACTTACCAAACCTAACAAACCTGGAGTTCAGTGGCGGCGATAGCGGGCGGGGGGGCCCGTGAGCTAGGAGGGCCCGTGAGCCTTGACCGGGATTTTCGGTAAATTTTACCTGCACACGGGCCCACGATAGTGTGACAGGCTCAGCCACACGGGTTCTCTATCATAACAATATTTATATGAGAACTAAATACGTTTTTTATGATGAAAATTTGTTCAAACCTATAGTTCAATTATTACTTGACCGATCAATATAAATTATCTACCCAGTCATGCGGGTTGCATTAACTGTCCTCGTGGATTGTGTGAAGGCGCAGTCAAAATTGGTTGCATAATAATAGGGTCATATTTATAACCAATGTGGCCTCTGGCCTAGGAAGATAAAACATTAATTAATGTTAATCCTCCTAGTCCCCAGCGGGTGACACCATAGAGCCTCTATGCTGATTCGACTAAATAAACTTTAAAATTTTGTTACGACCAAATCGGCAAATTAACCTAGGTGGCTAGGGCACTAGCTAATAAATAATTCCATTCTTTCATTGATGCTAAAGAATGATTTTCATTTCATTTCATGTCTTACTATTAGGAGGCTGCCCTTTAGATTTGTTTACTTTGCACTTTAGATGTGTTTACAGAGTCAGGTAAAAAATGTTACTTACCTAAGGGCCTCAGGCCAAATCAGATCAGTTCAAAATCGGGCTTTGGAAACGGTTGATTTTTATAATAGGCCTATAATGTCGATTTTCGAGCCGAGCAGAGCCTGGACTACAAGCTCATCACAAGCACAAAGTCAGAAAATCAAGCTCGAGCCGATTTTCTCAGTATTCAATGCACAATTAAAAGTAAAAGCTATCCGTGAGGATCACGCTCATGAAATTTAAAGATTAGGCCAACGCTTTTGCCGCGATCGCGGATATCGACGAGAACATTTCCCCGCGGGTGACGATGACGATGTCTCCGCGGCCGCAGATGTTTAATATTTTGCCTCGATTGCGTAAGACGATAATGACGTTTCTTTTTTAGCGAGAGATATAACTTATCTAGGATTTAGCCACGATTACGGAAAAATTATTTACCCGTCACCACCGACGGGTCGCGGGGAGATATTAGGCCGTGATTTAGATTGGGCCGTGAACGCGGGAGACGATGATGCTGTTATCTAGTGATGTCATAGGTTTGGTTGCATTTGCAATCACAGTAAACTATGATAATGTTTCTTCCTTGACTTATGACTACGGGAAGTATTAACGATTTTGCCGCGATCATGGAAGACGATAATGACGCCTCGGGAGATGCCTTGTCAAGTTTATTGCAAAATTGCAAGTTTAGGCGGTAATACATGGGAAAATGTTTTTAAAGATCATTGGGAGAGGGGGGCCCGGCGAACAAACTTGCGGGGGGGCACGCGGGTTCTTATCGCCGCCACTGCTGGAGTTTTGTCTCCTTGACCATCCTAACAAACTCCCTGTCATAATTAAGTGGGGGTGAAGTTCAGTCAGTCTATCTGAAAAAGCGAGCAAGTATAAAGTTTCTATTTAGTACCTAAATATTACGATAGTTATTGAAACCTGAAAGATGTTGTATGTTGTCTCTTCAGATTGGCTTGAATGACAGTTTTGGTTTATTTGATGTCCTGCCTTCACATCCTAGGATGTAACCTCTAGAACTGTTTTACACATTACTCCAGGTAATGGTCCTGGAGGGTTGTGGCAGTATAATTTAGCTTAAATATATAATCCATTGTCGATGACTTTTGTCCTTCCACTGAGACTTCGTTAAATAATTTTGAAATCAGGCTTATGAATTGTTTGGGTTGCCAAATGGCTATTGTATAGTGCTTGCCTTCAAATATCAAGATTACTGGTTTGATCCCAAGCAGAGTCAGTTGTGGAACATGCCGTTTATTTGCCATTGTACTTATAAATTTAAATAAATACTTTTAAGACCAGGGGTTCTCTATGAAAAAAACCAAAAAGAAACGACAACAACTAACATAATAATTTGCCACTGGTACAAATACACGCACAAAAAGAATTCTGACTAAGTTGAAACTATATTTTGAGGTGGATGTGTCAAAAGTGGCTCGCCGGGACAGAGAGTCTCCGTTCCCCATGATCGGAGTGGATGAATCGCTGCTAGTGGTGCGAGCGATCATTGCCAAACTTAGCATTGGTTCTGCGTCCCCGCAAAAGTGCATCGAGGAAGTCCCCATCCAGTGAGTAAACTCGATAACAAACCCATTTTTTCAACATTCTAATGTTTAAATTGGGTCCAAGATTTAAATAAGCTATGTTTTGTGATGATGTCAATTTAGTAAGATAGTCTAGTGCAGTAGAATCTGACACTTCCCTTCCGATATCTGACCCCTCAGAACATCCTATGTTTCTAGCATCCCATTGCACAAACAATCCATATATCAATGACCATCACATACACGGTTAATCGGTACTTTCAAAATTGTATTTAAACAAAATTATCAAACATTCCTAAAATGGGTTCTCTTAGTTTTTGGTTGGAAAAAGTGTATTGGAGATCCAGGTTGAAATGTAGATGAAGTATCCTATCTTTTTACGATGGGCCTACCTTTTGACAACCATACTTACTGTTACTGCATACTTACTGCTTACTGCCATGGCCACTTGTACCCAAGCTGGTACTTGGCCTCGCCAACTTGTTGTCGCCAGTTCTCTCGGTCCTCCAAATCTTTTCTACTAGTCTCATCTTTTCCATATCCTTCCGGACTTGATCCCACCACCTAGCCTTTGGTCTTCCTACTGGTCTCCTTCTCCTCGGATCTCCCCTTAGTACCTTCTTCTACAAGGTCTCCTCAAGATATGGCCAACCCACCTTAGCCTTCTGCTTTTGGCCTTTCCTACAATATCGGGGAATAATTCTTTTAACTCTTGGTTGTGGCGGATTCTCCATACTCCATCTTCACATACTGGAACATATATAGCTCTTAGAACATTAAATTTGTGTTAGCTTTCCAAAAATACAGTAGGACTAAAACCCCAATTAACTGAAATAATGGGGATGATGCAATTTCTAATAACCAATTTGTTTGTTATCATGGGATTTAAAGGATGTTTTTCAACAGAGTGTGACTAAGTTAAAACGTATTTAAATTTTTACATCTGATGTGGAAAAACCTTTAACAAAACAGTTCTTTTCTCACTTGCGTTGTTACTGTAATTGCCAGAGAAGCTGCAGGGAGAGTGGTGGCAAGACCTGTGATGGCTCAGTGTTCCGTGCCACCATACCGAGCATCAGTCAAGGACGGCTACGCAGCCATCGCCAGCGACAAGGCTGGGCCAAGACATGTGATAACAGCAATGCTGGCTGGCTCACAGGTCAGTAACCATCATTTTGTAATCACTGATTGCTGTATTATTTTTTTTTAGTAAATCTGAATGTAGCGACTATTGAAGTAAACCTTTTGAGGTTGGCATAACACCTTATTCCATACGTTGATGTTTCATGAAGTCCATCCAAAACTATGAATCACCCTTTAAGACCAAGAAAGTTCAAAATCACAGGAAATAAGTTGACCATTTGACAACGTATGTTTCAGCCGTTGTCAGGAGGAGTGCTTGGCGCCGGCCAGTGCGCCAGAGTCAACACCGGAGCACCAGTCCCTCCTGGCGCAGACTGTGTGGTACAAGTAGAGGATACTAAGGTACTACAGGAGTCCGAGGGAGGCACCGAGGAGTTGCAGATTGAAATATTGACACCCCCCAATGTAGGACAGGACATAAGGTAACATTCCAGTTTGGGATTTAAAAACTGTATGCCAATATCAGTTTTAGAGTATTACATAGGGAATAAGCTGTAGCCGTAGGTTTCATGGTGAGACCTGGACTATGGACCAATTTATTATTTTTGTTTTGATGTCCCCAGAGGTCAAAAACACTATTCATTCAAATTTCTATAGTTTTTGGCTACAGGAAAAAACCAAAAAAATTGTAAATTTAAAATTCCCATCTTATTCTTATGGAGAATAAGTAAATAAACTTAGTTGCTTTGTTGACACACAAGACGGTAAATACATTTAAAAGACGGTAAGTGATGATGGATTTTGATTGGACACTCCAATCATCATCAGAACCAATAGAGAATACTAAGGAAATGTTTCACTAGATTTAAATGTTATAAGAGGATACTGATGGATTGTTGCTCTGTTCTCAGAGAAGTAGGCTCTGATGTGAAGCAAGGCGAGACTGTGCTGAGAGTCACACAAACCCCCTTGACCAGCTCCCAGGTGGGACTGTTGGCTTCTGTGGGAGTCTTCAAAGTGCCTTGTGTCAGGTAAGCTTATGTTACTAGAAAGAGTGAAGTAGTGATGTGTCAAAGTCAAATCTATAAACTAGAACCCACGTATCTCAAGAAAAGAATTTAACTAGAAAGGCTATTTGATAGGCTTGATTAGGTTGAATGTAACCTTTTTGTTAGGCTATATTAGACTCCTGTTAAGTCACAGTTTCTGTTGTCTGTTCAACTACTAGCCAGGTGTTTGTTTGAGGCATTGAACATAAGAGATGTGATTTTTTTGTTGCCAATAATTTTTTATTTTAAGCTCCAACTCGAAACTATGTCCACATGCTTAATAAGAAAGATAAGCAAAACACCTGTGTTTGGCCAGGTTCTGCCTTTGTGCAAAATTTTAGGAAAGTCGGTTCTATAGTTGTTGGGTCTACCTGGAAAAAACAGATGTACATATAGACAAACAGAAGCTGTAATAATACCTTATGATTAGTTTTAGTATTAAATAAAACTGAAGTATACATGAATTGGTCAGTAGAGTCCATTGAAAATGTGCACATAATTGAAGGATAACTTCAGTCTCAGATTTAGGCAATTTGCGGCCATAGGCCTAACCAACCCAAGAGGGCCCCGCACCTTTATCAATAGATAACTCTATTTACTTGTAATTTTGCTAGAAATACAATGGCGTCACCCTTCGGTTGAACTTCCCTGCAATCATTGATGTCGTGCCCAAAATCGTGGAGAAAGCAAGATTATCTCTCGTGATTAGGGGACATTGTCGTCACCTGAGATAGAGGCAAACTATTCATTTTAGATCATAATCAATTGATAATTTTTAGTCCTTTTGTACACAATGGTGCATCGTTTGTGCCCTAGTGGGTAATCCCTGCAAAACCTTACAATATGTTGAGGGTTGGTCTCGTCAATGTCTTATCCCCGGGGGTTAACTCTTGGAATTGTTAGGACTTTGACTTATTTTCTTATCATTGCCAGCACTGTCAACAGAATCCAATTGTATTCACTATCCCCCTAAATATCAGTTCAATTTAGTGACGGTTTATTGCATTTGCACTTGCAGGTTGCCACGAGTAGGAGTGTTGTCTACAGGCAATGAGCTACAACTCCCTGGCCACAGTCTCACTCCTGGTCAGATCTGGGACAGCAACAAGGTCATGCTACTGACTATGTTCAGACAACATGGCTTCCCCACAGTAGACCTGGGCATTGCCAAGGATGAGTAAGTGTTTACATAAGTGGAGCATGGTAAATTGAATTTTTTATTTTCATACTGTAGCATTTGCTGTTGGTTGAAGATAAAGTGGCTTGGTCTAGAGGTAAGATGTTGTATACTTCCGATTAGTATAGGTTTATTGGAATTATTTAATATAAAGAACGCTTTTTGCTGATTGCAGTTCTGCAGCTCTAACTCAGTCGAGGCTTTGTGGTTTTTTAACAATTTCTTTAGGTCTTATTTGTCGAAATATTTCAGAACGTACTCACCCAATTCATAATTGATTTCCATTAAAGTTCACCAGAGAAGTAAGCTTGACAATAATAATCAGAGTGAGGGATTATAAAATACAAGCAATCAATACACCAGCTTTCCTCACATGTCCACAAATGGTAACTAAACATCAGATGAATAAAAAACCTCTCACTGTTACTTACAAACAGAGACCACAAGGCCGTCCCTTCAATCGACGGCAGCGCCATTGTGAATTAAATAAAGCAAATACCCTGTACATTTTTCAAAAGCCAAGTCTAGTCTCATTAACTCCCCCTCAAACAAGTGACTGCTCCTTGTAAAAATTCTTATATATTAAGACCATATTTTGTCAAGCTCTCATATAATCAAATAATGGTTTATTGCCCCTTTGGCAACCTAAACTTTCAGAATATCGGGCTTACAAACTTCTACTATGAAAGTATTTTCAAAACCCATTAAATTCCTGGGATTCAATTATGCCAGTTCAATTTTTTTCCTTTATGTAATGAACACAAAAATCTTAATTTTTCAAGGGAAAATGCTGATTCTACCTGTTTGGTTATTACTACTAAAATATTTGAATTACCAAAAAATAGTTATTTTTAAAGGTTTCATAAAAGAACCTTTGAAAGAAGAAGATTAAAAATAGTAAAAAAAAACATGTCCCCTCTTCCTATTCCAATTCTGACTGAATATCTGTAGTCAGTTTACTATTGAAATAGAAATCCTGCACTTTATACAAATTATGTTTATAATTTATAATCGTGATGCATCTCTGTAGGCCTGATGATACCCTGGCCAAGCTACAGGAAGGCATTGCGTTGTCTGATGTGATAGTGACCACAGGCAGTGTATCCATGGGGGACCGAGACCTGCTGAAACATGTACTCAAGGAGGACCTCGGGGCCACCATACACTTCGGCAGAGTCAACCTCAAACCTGGGTAACATACCATCTCTGACTATTATTGATATATGCAGACATAACAAACCCTCGATAGAGCTGTAGGATAAATTGTTTTATTTTTCAATATGGGTAGCCTCCAGATTACCAAGATGCACTATAAGTGGTTTAAAATACCTTTATTGTGAATAATCAAATTGGTTGCTGTGGCAGCTAATTTCAGCTCACAATGCCATCAACAGGCTTTACAAGGACTTTTTCACTTCTACTAAAGGTTGTCATAGCTTACAATTATTTACAAACATTGAAAACACAACATGCATGACTCATTTATTAGTTTTTACGATGCGGCTGGCGGGAAATTACGCCTAGACTTAAAGAACTATAGGGAGTGTGGAACTATCGAGGTTCTACTGTCGCTTAAGATATTGCAAAACCAAAACAAACTTACCGGTAAATTTACCTTATTGACGATACTGGTCTTTTTCTGTAAGCAACGAGTCTCCGGTAAAAAAAGAGCAACCAGCTGTGTATTGTGGTGAAAAATACATATAACTCTGTTTGATTAGATTAGATTTCTGTGAAGCCAACACAACAAGGCAAAGATTTTAAGCAAAGATGAGTGAAGAACGTGTGTTGATGTGTTGATTGATACTATGATACTGACTGAGATCAGCTGTCCTTAGCCAGACCTATGAATCAAGGTTAATGATTCAGGGGACAACTCTATGAAAGTCACCTGATTACTTAATCCAAAAATGTGCCTATTTTAGTCCTAAGGCGAATTTAATTTGTTGACCTATTGAGAATTGCAAATATAACTATTTCTAGAACTTAAAGAACATGGTTTAGGCCGGGTCTTCAGATTCAACATGGCAACTTTATTCCCTGTTTAGGAAGCCCACAACATTCGCGACGTGTGCAGCTCCAGGAGGCCGCACTGTGGTGTTCTTCTGTCTCCCTGGCAACCCAGTGTCTGCTACTGTGACCAGTCATCTGTACGTACTGCCAAGCCTGCGACATCTAGCCGGCCGCAAACAGCCAGACGGACAGATTGTCAAGGCAAAGGTATTCCAGCTTTAGGCTAGTTCTGCAATACCTTTCAAAGTGATCAATTAAAATAGACTGCTCTTTGTGTTTCTGTTACCAGAAATTGTATTATTCTCCAAGCTCAATTTTAGTTTTTAATTTTATTCATTTCCATAATGAATAAAGACGAAAAGACAAAGGTTACCTAACATTATTTTGCCTTCACAGTTTGCAGATTATATGGTACTTTTTTAAGTTTATTAATCCAAGTGGCTGAACCTTTTTGGTGGTGATTGAGTTCATCTAGCTTACAGAAAAAAAATAGATGCTCTTTATTAAGTCACAAAAAAACTGATATTTTGTCCTATAGTCCTCGCCACCCTAACTTGAGGCAGCCCAAAGCCGCACTAGATATACGGCGTGCGGCCTTGGGCTGCCTCAAGTTAGGGTGGCAAGGACTATAGTATGACTATTATAATATAGGACTATTTTCTTGTAATGTAGAACTATTTTTTTCCAATCTAGGATTTCCAAGTGGGAAAAAATATCAGTATTATGTTTTGACCTTTAATAATTGTGGATCTGTTAGCCCCTAAACTCTATTTTTCAGCTGTTCTTGTTGAAGTCTACCTGTTTAAAAAAAACTCCTAGAGTATAATATGGTATTTAATTTTTCCTTAATTATTTCTTATTATTCATTGTGACCTTTGGTTAGGATGTATTATGGATAAAACAAAATGATTACCTTATCTAACACAGTTGCCCATATGACGACTAGTTTCATTCCTTAGAACTTCATCAGGTCATTTTGTATGCAACCACATCATCAATGTTACCGTATTGTGGTATGTCAATAAAATTTTTAAACTGTCACAATCACAATAATTGATTGAAACTTGTCATGTTGAAAAAATAATTAAAATTGAAAAAAATACAAAACTGATTAAAACTGTACAGGCTGGCCACTGTCTTATCACACTACCACTGACTAAATAAAACTGACTGAATCATGATTTTTCTTCTTTTCGCTGGTGTCACCTGTATTGTAGTTTGTTTTATTCTTCTTATTTTATACTTCTTTGATTAGTAATTTGTCAATACATTTATCAAATATATTTTAATTTAGTTGTTCATGAAATATTGGTATTCAAATATTAGTATCAAATATAATATTTGACTGGAAAGAAGTCTGATGATTTAGAATGTTATTTATTAATCTAACAATTAACACAGCTAGTTTATAGCTGATAGCTTAGTGATAACTTATACGGAGAATGGAGAATATCAAGTTTCTATCTTGACTTAATTTTTTCAATACCCAAAACAAGAAATAAATTAAATTTGCAATGTATAAAATGCAATGTATAATACAAAATTAAGAAAAAAATCATAATATTATAAAAACATTATGGTGAACATCAATAAAGCACATTTACAGCATTCAAGAAAAAGCCTCAAAATTGAACAGAATATTTACGTAAATTTTCAGTACATATTTTGTGACCCAATAGTTTTCTTCCAAAACCCGCTTTATTTTTGTCATATTCATATTTGTTTCCAGATTCAGAGTGAAGTGAGGCTAGATTCTCGTGTGGAGTTCAAGAGGGGAGTTTACAGAGCTGGATATTCAGAAACTCCGGCACAGGTTGAAGTGTTAGGTGAGCTAATCTGCGGACATTATATTATATCATTCACAAAATCATTAATTATGATCGAGGAAATAAAAATGTCAGTGTCAAATTGTAAGTTATCTTAACATTTTTCAATTGATTGCCCAGGTTTATTATACCTTAATGCTTTAACATATTTTATTAGGTTTTGTCTTTATTAGCTTAAGTTTAAAGGAATAGTATTTACATACATTTGTCATGATGGGTTTTAGAAAATTGAGTAAGCCTGTATTGTATACTGCAGTGGTCTCCAACCCACATTCACCCTGCGAACAGAGATTTTACTGCCTTCAGAAAACTAGCATGGCTACTGAAATATTGTTTTATGCTAGGCCTACTCAACAATGGTTGTCTCCCTTTGTATTTTATTGATATGTTTTTTTTTTTAATAACTGTCTCTTGGTTTTTGCAGGTGGCCACATGTTGAGCAGCAACCTCCTCAGTGTCAGTACTGCCAATTGTCTGGTCCAATTGCCTGGTAAAACAGCTGATAAACAAATCGTGGAGCGAGACAGCTGGGTTGATGTGTGGCTCACGGGTGATTTGTAGTCTAAACGATACAAGCTCAAGTTACTATTCTATAATGCGCTATCTTACCATTGGCTTTTGAATACCGTACAAAATATGTATACATCCATAGCCTTCTCTAATACAACATCCAGTTGTCTTGAACTGCCTCATCCAGCTATGCAGTTCCGATGAGGAGCCTCCTTCCTAAATTTGGTCCAAAAGTTCCACTGAAATCTAACAATAGTATTAGTACGAGCAAATTATAAAACATAAAATGCTTTTCTTTTTTTGTAGTAGCAATTTGTTGGCAGGCTTTGTGGTTTTCAACCAAGCAAATGAGATAAAACATGAACTTGTAAAAACAAACTTTTAAACTCACACTTTCCATTGGTGTAACAATTAGCTGTTTGAAATCACAGAAACAGACGTACCAACTATTTAGTTTTGCACCATTCTTTTTTAGCGAATTTCCCTTTTCACAAAAAACATATTAAAAAGACAAATACTTTAGTATATTGAAGTGTTTTTCTGCAGTTATTGGTTGCGGAGAAAATTCAAAAAATTTTAAATTAAAAAGTCCCATGTTATTCTTATGGCGAATATTGTAAAATGATGTAGTTTGCTTGTTTATGGATTTATGTAGATCAAACTTGGAAAATTTATTTATTTTATAATATACCTACTAAGCTATTAGTATGTTACTAAACAACACACTTTATTAGCCTCCCTGTAGCAGCAAATCTAGGTACTCGTTTAACCTAATGTTATTTAAATAGATTTAATTGTATATCAATCCAGTCAAATGGAAATTTACTTAGTCTGCAGGTTTGCTGCAGTGAGGGTATTAATAACCCTATATTATCAGAGATTTTTATGCAGTGGCCGATCTAGAACAGACACAAGGGTGGGCAAACCAGGGGGTCTGGGTGGTTCGGGGGTACCCCCCGAATAATTTGTGTAAACTAAGGCCGGCCACACACAGAACCAGGCAAGGCGGGGCGACAGGGCATTTTGCCCCGGGGTGTCTTGTGCAACGGTAATTGCACGGGCGCTTATGGAGCTCCACACACAGGACCGGGCGAGGCAGGGCACGTCGAAAAGACGCCCCCGGGCGCCCTCAGGGCAAAATGCGAAGGTCTCCAAAATTATGCCCCGAGGCAAGTCGCTGCCGGGCAGAACTTTCTGCGCATGCGCGGTCATGTGATTTGTTCCCTTACGGGCTAATTTTGATAAGGATTATTTTACAACTGATACAATTAACATAGAAGACTGTAACAATTTATACGACCAAAGATTACACCCTTTGATAAGACTATGCAGTGATGATATTACTACAGTGGTTGAATAACTAATAATTTATCTTGGTATTGATAACTGAGGAAAGAGAAGGCCAGCGTTCATATTTTAAGGGTTTCAAAAACCACTCCTCTGGAGGTATGACTTTAAATTTTGTTTTCTATTCTGCTCCCAAGTATAAAGTAAAATTTAAAAGTTGGCTAAATCGGCTCAATGCTCAGAAATAAAAAATCCTATATTAATTTTCAGGTTTATGTGGGCTAAAATTTTTACTTGACGTGCCCTGCCTCATTCTGTGTGTGACAGCAACAAGACAGGGCTTAAGTCAGGCGTTTCGTCGTGCCCTGTCGCGCCCCGAACCGCCTGGTTCTGTGTGTGGCCGGCCTAAGTCTCCAAAATGGCAGTTTTATACCATTTCTTTGTCCAAAGTTAGTGTGACAAATTATGTTTTACGCAATTTATATGCACTACTGTTTTACATGCAGTAAAAATTGAAAAATATATGAATATGCATGCCCGAGGGGGGGGGGCGGCCGCCCTCTTCGCCCCCCCCTGGATCCGCCACTGTTTTTACTCAGGTGCTTTGCTGTTTTTGTGCCTTTATTGGAAAATATTTAGAGTTTTCCAGTGCTTAATGTTTAGTGATTTAGTCCAAGTGTGATCAAAAATGTCTTAAGCTTATCTCTTGTTCAATAACAGCAGTTTTGCCAATAATCAATGTGTTTTAAATGGGAGCATTGACTATTGGATAACTTACTGAAGTAGACATCCATCTTTTTTTTGGCCAGATGGCTCCATTTTTATTGAAAAAGAACATAGTTTTTTGTGTGAGCTAGTCACAGAATGTGCTAGTGTCTAAGATTCCATTTCCTACCTCATTTTTTGTTGCTGGCCAAGTTGATTGGTTAACAGTTGCTATAGATCACAATAAGTCATTCAATAAGTTTTAATTAATTAGTAATTAGGTTTGTGTATTTGCCAGAAATTACTAATTTATATCAGCACTATCTGTCGGTGGCTCACATCAATTACGACAATTTTGATTTCAAAACTGGCAACAACTTTAACATAGAAATGGAATGTCTAGTTGTATCAATAGTTAAAGATAGAAATATACTTACATCTCACTTTGGTAGAAAATAAACTTTTATACATTTTATCTTTATATTATTATTTTTTGATTGGAATCGACTAACTATTGCCATATACAGTAAATCCTCATTGAAATCAACTCCTTATACAAACTTACAATTCATACTTGCATATTATATACTTGCTTAATCCTTACAACCATTTGACAACAAAAGCCGTTAAACGTTCACATGGATAATTTTTTTTTATTATTTACAGTTCTGTGTATTTTTTATATTTCAGGGTCAAAAGATAAATATTGAAGTTTTTTCTCCAAAAGGCGTTTCACAATTAATTACAAGTGGTACCCAAACGTTTCCGAAACGCCAATATTCTTCCGTAAATACAATTTTATTTCATTTAACTGTAAAAAGAACATTGAGGCTTGTTTGAATGTTGAACATTTTAAAATGTAAGACATTCATTACTCCATTTGTCTTGGATCCACAATAATACTAATGAGGTTTCATTGTACAAATTTATTTGTATCATCATAGATCAAAATGAAATCCTAGTTACTGTTGATATGAAATTGCAAATTAGATTAAGTTTATAAAATATTAAAATAACTATATTGAGTTTTGTTTGTTGTTTCCGTAATGTTCTGTGATGTTGTCTCGTATCTGTAAGTGTTTTCTTAATGTTTCGCTTTGTGCCTTGCTCTATATGAACAAAAACAAATCGCTCCATAATATTAACACTACTTCCAATTATAAATATATTAGGGTTTATGTTTTACTTCATTCCGGTTTAGCCTACATTCTTGTCTTGGTAGAATATTTAAATAATAATGCCATTATGTTACCTTTTGGCTGTTTGTATACACAAATACTTCTGTAAATTTGTTTGCCTTTGCCAAATGAATGTAGTACTATCAAAGTTCAAACTTAGAAAAAGCTAGGTTTTTTCTTTTTACAGGAAACTAAAAATATGATGTACTTTTTTGCTTTATCATTACATTGCTTTGCTATTATGTTCCGTTGATGGTTCAATGTAATGGAAACATTTTTTTAAATAGAGAATGTCATGAAAAACTAATTATCAATAAGACTGAAAATCAGCTAGTTGTCTGGCACAAGTAAAGATTATAGATAGGCTACTAAATAGTTTGTAGTTGCAGCATTGGTGCTATAGTTGAAATTAAATTACACTAAAATATTTTACATATTTAGTTTTGATACTTTGTGTGGTACATTTTTTACTGTTGTGTTTTTTTTTACTTTCTTTGGGTTATTTGTATTGGTGTAGCTAGATGTTTTGTTTTAGATAGGAAATTTTAATTAACATATCTATTCAATGTATTTCTTTGTTCATGTTCCTGTTCGATTTGTATAAGTCTTGCTCAATGTGAAATAAAACTCTAACGGTTGTTAAAAAGTGTATTTTATTTATTTCCCTTCAAATTATGATAAACATTGGAAACCAAAATGAACCCTTGAATGATCTTTTTCTTTTTACGTTTTTTTTCTTTTACTTTTCAACCCATGATCTACTCTTTCTTTATTCCTCCATCATCTGCTCAATTTTTAAATTACCTTTCTGGTTTATAGATGCAAGAGTTGTTGGTGCAGTATCTTTAAGCTGCACATTAACCGTTAATAGTCTTTCTATTACTCATATTACTTTATTATTACCTCATTAGACGACTCTATACAACGTAACGGGGAAGATACTTATAAACTAGGTGGTCCAAGTTCAATGCACAGTTTGGGTGTAGTATATAAGTTGGTTTTATTTTTATTTCTAGATTTAATATGTAAATAAATTTTTTTCATCATACAGCCGGGAAAGCAGCTGTTTTTAGTTCTCTAAATTGTCAGCAAAATCATCATTTTCAAGTTACTTCAAATAGGGAACAGAAAAAAAATATGGTAAATTTTTCAGTTCGCCAATCTCAAAAATGTATCAGTTCATTATGTAAACGCTAATAACCACACAATATTTAAGTTATGTTTCTAAACAACAGAAATGTAAACATTGATGACGACTTTCTATAACCTCAAATTATGTGGTCTAATTGAAACGATTTGATGAAAATAGTTGTTCATCACAGGAGCAAAATGCATGTTTCTTTTTGGGACAGAATCATACTTCATCATCACGATTGCGTACCAAAAAGAGCCACTTTTGCTCCTAGTGAAGAAATTCACAACAATGGTAAATGCACAAATGTAAGAGATGCTTACTTAAATGAGTATTCACACCATTGAATGATAATAGAAAATAAACGGTATCAGCATTCTGACACATACTTTCTCCCATAAGCTTGTCAATAACCTTTATGGGTAAGCAGTGACATTAAACATGATATTTTATAGTTAAAAATCACAAAAGTTGTTATAACTTTTGAACCGTAATTGTTACAGCAATGGAATGTTGTACTATTTTTTAATTATAAGAACCATAACATATTAATTTTGATCAAAGCCAGCTTTTCTCCAAAAATCTGATTTTTTTGTTAGTTTATGGAAAAACAACATAAGTTACAATAACTTTTGAGCTGTAAATTTTACGGTAATGGGATTTGTACTAATTTGTTAAGGATTTAAAGGGCTATAATATACTGAATTTTTAAGAAGATCGCTCAGGCCATTTTCGAGAAAATCTAATTTTTCTGTTGTTTTATGGAAAAATCCCCATTAAAAATCAAAATGAAAAAAACGTTTAAATGTTAAAGACCATAACATACTAAGTTAAATCAAAACAGGTTTTTTTTCTAAATTCCTATTTTTCTTTTTTTAAGGGGTTTTTACAGGAAAATTGCATAGTTAAAAAACTTTTGAACCGTAATTTTTACGGTAATGGTAGTTATACCATTTTGTTCAGAATTTAAAGGGCTACAACATACAACATTTTTATCAAAATCTATAAATAATTACAAACAGACTTACCCTGGTGCTTTCATTGTTTTCTTTCATCAGAGGCACTGTGAGCTGGTAATTTAACTACTAGACTACTTTACTAAACTATTTGAAGTTTCTTAAACTTGTAACTTTGTGTTATAGTTTAATTCATTATAATTTTCATTTTAGCCTAAATATACAGGGCGTTTTTTTTTTAACTTGCTTCTTTATTTATGTAAAAACTGCAATAGATATAAATATGCAGTTTACGGGAATCGTCTATTGACGTAGGGTCCACATTGTTGTGAATGTAATATAAAGTTCCCATTCACCCACTTTCTCCCCTTACCCTTAACTTAAACTTTTTAAATTGTGAGGCACCCCTTTTGACGAATCAAATGTGAGGGCATGAAAACAGAAAAAGAATGGCGCAAACTAGAGATCTCTACGTCAATCCTATAAAAAGTTATGGAAGTTCAAAATTTGAATTTTTCGCCCCCTTTTTTTAAGAGAAACCTGTTGTTTTAACGGCTGTAGCTCAAAAACGGTAAGAGTTAGCAAATATTTGAAAGAATTTTAATGGTCAGAAATTAAATTTTCTACAAAACACACTTCAGCGTTTTACAAAAATCCCACTCCTTCACCTTCCAAAATCACCCTACTTCTAAAGTTTGTAAAATTTCTCGGATTTATTACGGTTTTTTTATTGAACAAGCATGTTAGCTAGTCACACCTTTGAAAAATGCTTGTTCAATGAGAAAACCGTGAAAAATCAGCAACATTTTGCAAATTTTATAAATTAATTATTATTTATTCATGCAAAACTAAGAAAATGATAAAATTGATCTTCATGTATCTAATTCTCAGTTACTTTTAAATTTATTTTATTGCTCACGATTCAGAATGCTTGTGACTTGTTTGAATTTAATTTCAAATGTGATGTTAGGTAATTATTTGTAATTCTATAGTATTATATTCCTCCTTCTGTTTTCCCTTGTTACTAAGGTAGTGTAAAGTTTCAAGTTAAATCTTCTTTAGCATTTTACCAAAGGACAATTAATAACAAGGTGATCTATAAATAATTTAGAACTCTTAGCAAATTGGAAAAAATATACAAAACACTCTCACAGCAAACCTGCATACTAAGCGAAGTTTTATCATCCTAAACAAGTTTTATCATCTATAAAATATAACAATAAAATCTTTTTTGTAGCAGATGAGGTAGTTGTATGATAATATCCCGTGACCATGCCGTAATTTCTTTCACGTCATAACAAAATTTTTCTTGTACCATACCATAATTTTTCAGGTACCATACCATAATTTCTCTGGTACCATATTCTACGGTGTGGGGTTGGCAGCAGTTGCCGGCACCGCGTATTCAATGGTCCACTCCCCTCCCTCGGCCTCGCACTCGCACCTCGGTTCCCCGGAGTTTAAACTTGTTTGAGTGCAGTCCAGTCAGTCAGTGGTTGTGCGCGTCAGAGTCGGGTGTAGGAATATTTCGAGGCGCCGACCAAGGTAATTTTACACATTTAAATAAATTATCCTTTTAAATTACCAATATATTTTACTCTGATTTGGAATATAATTTATGAAGCCGAAAAACTATTGAATTTATTTTCAGGCTTACAACTTTCCTTAAAAGTTGGGTTTTTACCATAAAAAATCGAGCCGGTTTTGGCACTACGCCGATTTAGTAATTATTTCGCGTATATCGTAATTGATACTAGTAATTAATTTGTAGTACATTATAAGCTATGTAGGCTACCTAGTTCAAAATCATATAGGAAATATTTTTTTTTAGGTTTTAATTGAGTCTGGGGGTTTTACGCCCAAGAGTGTAATCAACATTTTGAAGACAACATACAATATGTATTTACAAATTTTAAGTAAAACTTAACTTATAAAACTATACAGGTTTCCTCATATTTGATCGAGGAATTTAAGCCCTATTCTATGTTTTTAGTTCTGGTTATTTAAAAAGGGAGATTAGAACCTCAACTGGTTATGGTTTTGCGTATGCGTATTGATAAGAGCTTTTCAGTCTGTGTGTTTTTTAGTTCAGAACAATAGTTTTACTCACATTTATCACATATTAAAATTAATCTATAATACCTCTACATCATCCTAAAATAGACATTAAATATTATTTAGCATGTTCGTTTGCATTCTAAATAAATGTTTAGGTACTGACACTGTTTATTGGTTACATAAAGTTTGATGATAAAAGTGTAACAACGCTATTGAATCTCTGGATTAATATATAGCTATTATAACCTATTACAATGGGATCGTAGGTTTCAAGGTTAAGTTTTCAAAGAGACTTTAATGGTCGGTGTGAAAGAAAATATAAACCTTTGTGCGATGTCCAATGATCAAACTAAATTTAAATATTTAGGCCAATACTTTGCCTTATTGTTTATGATTATATCGTATTTTGGATCATAGTTAATTTGCTTTTTCTTATCAGTTTTAAAGTCAAAGCATTTAAATACTAAAATGTGTCTTTCTACGTAATTATAAGGCAGTCGTAAGATTGTGAAATCATGAAATGATAAAATGCACTATAAACAGCAAACCCCTTATACATAGCTGGTCGAACAATTTGTTTATCGTAAAAAAAATAACTGACACATTGTTTACTCAGTTTGATATTAAATTTTAACATTATTCTAAATACAGTAGTTTTACAATTTCCTGTCGGCAAATAAGCCATGTTCTTAGTCAAGAGACAATTGAAATTTACAATTAGATAAACTGATTCGCCGGTGAAACGTGCTAACTAAGAATAAAACATTGAAAAGTCGGAGTTTTAATTCTTTACAAATACTGTCATATATTGGGATGGGGCATCGCTTATAGCACAATCTACCATTTTCACCTGTAGGTCCATTGTACCTACTCTATGTAATTTGGAACCGATTTTAACCCCTATAGAACTCCCCTGACGCTAAACAGCACCAGAAGATATTGTTAGGCCTACTATTGAACCTCCGTCACAGACAGTTCATACCCACTTATACTCGATATTCAGCCTGATATTGCCCAGATGGCTCTACAATGCTCACCGGAAGAGACCACCAACGATATTTTTACATCGTTGGAGACCACTTGGAAGTTCAAAGCTCAAGCGATGCCTACTTATCATAATTTATACATTAAACTATTGTGTAGTGTAACACAGAATAAATAGTGACACGTAGTCTATTTATGTCTTTATTGATAGCTGCATCTTATTTTCCATTTGTCTCACTATTTATTCAATGATAGCAGCCTAGTACTTCTGGGTGCAAGATATCAATGCGATTGTTACTGATCACGTACCGTACCCTGTTCGAATGTTAATGCGATAGCTGTAATCGATATTTCTGCATTAAACTATCGCGTGGTAGTTGTGTTGTGTAGTTACCGTATATAACATCTCAGAGTAATATGGAACATTGGTGTCCAGATCTCGAAGCTCGAAGCGATTTTACTTATCATGATCATCACGTACGGTACCCTGTTCGAGTGTTAATGCGATAGCTGTAATCGATATATCTGCATCAAACCATCGCGTATTTGTTTCGGTAGTTGTGTTGAGTAGTTACCGTATACAACATGGACCATGGGTGTCCAGCACTCGATGCGGTTGTTACCGATCACACCATATCCCTGTTGTTCCAAGGTCAATGCCTCGGTATAGTTCTGTTCACGCTGAGAGGCGCCTACAGATTACCTATCGGTGTTTGTTCCGGTACAGGAAATTTGGGAGTTCTGTGAATTAGAATGGAATTGTTGACCCAAGTTTAAAGCTAAAAATGTTGAACCAGCATTGTAATCTTGTGCTGTACTGTTTGTCGAGATGTATATAAATATATGATAACGAAATGAGTCAATTATTTTCCATTTCTCTATTGACTGTTGATTTTGACGTGACTGAATTAGAGTTTCTTATTGTTTACAAAAAACTGAAGAAAAAACTGACAACTCGGTTGTTTGTCATCCGATTTTAACAAAGAAGGTCTCATTTGATTTGGAAATTCTCTATCTTTTTGATCTGAAAAAAATTTTCTTAATTTTTACTGTTTTCATTAAATTTGGCATTAAAGATTTTAAAAGACCGCCATATTGAAACGGCTTGAGATATTGGAACGAAACTTTGTAAGCTCTTTTTACCTACTAAAATACACATTTATACCAATTGCAATTTCTATCTTGAAAATGGCCCAAGATATAAAATAATTCTTAAAACCCACAAACAGACTGACAAACAGAAATCTAGGCATTTTAGACCCATACTTGTCTTAGCCCAAGGAACAAGTCCACAAAATATGTCCAATTTGGAAACACCCTGTGTATCACATTTACGTAAAACATGATTTTATAACACCCAACGATTTTACCAGAAGTGTCCTCTTCACCCTAAAACATTTTCAATTTGTGAAATAAAACGCCATTATACCCTTCAAAAATACATGCCATTACACGTCAGGTTACTACAGTGAGAATTTAAACACTTGTTCCGTTTACAATCCCTCCAACCTCTGCTTCAACATGGTCGAATGTCATGAAGCCCTATAGTCTCCTAGTGCTACGGCGCCGCTGTGTGCCTCGGGTGACATTTCTGACATTCCTCAGACCCAGCTGCCAACAATGAGAGGGTCGTGAGAGAATGAAGGGGTGGGGGTGTAGGGACTCCCGACAAAACACAACCCCCCCCCCCCCACTTGTTTGGAGAAGATAGCCCAAAGGCAAGGTCGTATGAAGGTTCCCAGAACAGAGCCGTAAATACGTCAGATTACTTTATTTGGGTCAGCTTTGAGCAATCCTTTGGTGTTGTTGACTTTTGAGGGAGTTTTGTCTCAACTAATTTTAGCGCGAGAACAACCAGCAGGCGTAAACCGTAAACTAAGATTTAAGTATTTGTGTTTTTATTATTTTCGTTTGCACTTGATTTTTTGGTAACTGGAATTTGCTGGAAGTAAAAAAAGGTAATATGTTATATAAAACTTTCAAATAGGTCCGAAATATGTTTTGGTTAACCCAAGAACATTTTGTGAGTGTCTTGATGTAAATACAAATCGGCGACATTAATATTCAACACATGTTCCGATTTCGATTACTTAACTTTTGTAACTGTTTAATCTCTTGAGTTAATATAGAGATTACCAGAAGATTACAAGGTTTGAACAAGAACTTTCCGGATTTACCGATGAATATTCTTGTCACAGATTACATTTTATCTCCGATTTCGATTACAAAATTTTCGAAAAGTTTAATCTTTCGAACTAGCTTTGAGATTACCAAAAGACTACTGCACGAGCTGTGAAGGGGTTTCTGGATATATCGACGAGTCTTCTCTTCCATCCTGGATACACTGTATTTCTGTCAATCAAGTTAATTAGTTGCATAACTTTCCATGAGAGTTGTCCTTTCACCAAGAAATAAGGTAGTCCAAACTCTGGTCTTGCTTCTATAATTATTTAAGTCAATCTTTTTCAGATATCATCATTAATTGATAGGCTATAGACAAATTGTATCTATGTGAAGGAATGATCCTGCGATTTTCAGATTTGAGGCTATAACTACTCGGCTACCCAGACAATTTAGAACTTGCACAGTTAGCCTATATTTGATTTCAAACACACCCTTCTTATGTTTTTATTTCCTCCACCAATAAGCCACGTTTTCCGCTACACGCCTT
Source organism: Macrosteles quadrilineatus (assembly GCF_028750875.1). Classification (NCBI taxonomy): domain Eukaryota; kingdom Metazoa; phylum Arthropoda; class Insecta; order Hemiptera; family Cicadellidae; genus Macrosteles; species Macrosteles quadrilineatus. The sequence continues at coordinate 167,458,517 of NW_026542595.1, read as the reverse complement.
CACACGTTACATATTGTACGCCCACTGATAACAGCTGATAAGTTATCACGACCTTGCGGCGACCTTGAGTTATCAGACAGCTGCGATAGTTCGCATCTCGCGGTCTGTGGCATTCCTGAGGCTGTGATTGTTGAAGCGACCTTACTGGAGGCCGTCGACCTTAGCCCAGATGTTCTTGTACTATGTACATGGGATGATAGCTAAAGTGTCATTGACTTTAGCAGTATCTCAAGTTAACTACTGCATCTTTCTTGCAGTTGCAAGTAGACAATATACAATCGTTTAAGATGAAAGAAATCGAATCAATGCTACGATACACACGCGGCCGATTCTACGTTCATTCAATTGATACCTGACAGCTTTTGTGAAGGCTAGAAGTTCATGTAGTGCATTGATATCCGTTACAGTAATCTAGAGGAAGAGAGAAGCAAAACACACTTTGTTCGGCTACTTTTTACGAACCCTCTGAGAAGAAGAGCCTCTGGTCCATTGTTCAAAGATGGTCATTCTTTCCTGTATCCATTTTTAATGAGATACTCTATGTTAGTTGTCATAGTTTCTGTAGCAGGTGTAGTCTACACAATGTAAAGAACAACGATTTCAATCTATTGAAGATTTCGGCAGCATCATGGACCGACGCTTGTAAGAGAATGTTTACAAAATATTGTTATTGAGAATGATTTCCGAAGGCTACGGATTCTTGCATTGGCTTTGTCACTTCCCGTAAACAGCAACGTTATTGTTTTTGTTATTTTTAAACTGGGTCAACTAAGATTGCATACCGAACGTAGAATTAAATAAATGGTTGTTGCATGTTGTTTTGCAAAATAGCGTCCTTTACAAATATTGTAACATTTACTGAAAAAGTGACTCAAGTTCACTAGGAAAGTAACACAAATTATAGTTTATATGATTTTATATATACTCATTTGAGTGTATTATAATGTCCCGTGTCAGTGTCCTCTTTATTTGGAATTAGATTTGTAATGGATCTTGATGACACTAGTTTTCTGCCAGCCTAGTGAAATTTATTTGAAAATCAGTTCATGACATGTGTTTAATATTTACCTTTTGAAAACTTGTGATCTTGCACAGGACAGGCAAGACCGATCAAAATTTCTTTCTGCGTTGATATAGGCCTAAAGTTAATAAAGTGACAGTAGTTATAAATAATCATCCTTTTCCCTTTCACCTAATTGCTGCATCAGTAGATAATACCTTCACTATAGTTTGAATGAATACCTTATTACATGCTATAAAATTGAACTAATACAGTACGCTTTTATGAATTAACTAAACCACCCAACATAATGCGCTTTATAAAGGAGATGTGGATGACGTGTTATTAGCGAGATAATTATTTTAGTTAGCCTTTTATGCATCCCACGTGCCCAAAAGTAGCCCACTTTCGAAATAACTCGCCTCTTCCATACACAAAAGATGCAAATTTGATTACCCACGTCATGTCAAGTAAAAGGTTATTTTCAATCTATATTTCTCCATCGGAAGTTATGTTTTATACTTTTTCATACCCAATCTACTTGATATTCAGTCCATATTTCATAATCATTCATTTTAAAGAACACCAACTGGTAAACTTAATGACTGTAGGGTGTTGTAATTTTCTAGATCTTCATTAGATTATCACCTGTATTTAGATAAATACAGCGTTGCCTATTACAGTAAGAAAGTTGATGGTTCGATCCCCAATGTCAACAGGAAGTTCGAATTGGACCCAGCTGTTCTTGATCATTGGGCTTTTAATGGTTTTGGATAAAGAACCAGTTGAGATTATCCAGTAAACCAATAAATGAAAACAAAATCATTATATTGTTGATTCAAAACTCATGCTTCAATCATCTTCGTCTTATCATACCCATCCTAGTGTGACTGCTTTGTACATATCGAAACTAAAAATGTGTGTTAAATAGGCCTAGATAAACAAAAGTATTCACTACACAAAGTTTTAGCAACAATCAACAATCAGCTGTTCCACTACAGCAATCCTCTCTACATTTCATTTCCGAGGTTTTCATCGTCAGAACGTTTCACATTCCACTGTTCCTACGACCTCGCCGCGGGCATTCAGCGTTTAGCGTCCATCATTACGTATTATGTACTTGGCTGCTACTGTAACGCTAACAGCTGGCACGCAGCACTATAAATTAGCGTTACGCATGCCGTAACACTTAGTCATGTGTATATGTCACGTCAAAGGTCACGTCTTTACACCACTCGTTGAATCACGTCCACACTTTTGTACGTATTATTCCCAGTGCCGATGTCACTAGAGGATGACTTCTGGACATGAAAACAGGATCTTTTCATTATTTCCAGTAATCCTTAACCTATCCTAGTGTAGGTTTTGTATTTGGATACAAAGCTCAAGTTGTGGTACTATACATGTACTGAAATATATTAATGGGTGTTCTACGAATTACACTGAAAAAAGGCTGGGTCATTAACATGGAATCGTGTTATAATGTACCTGTATAATAATTATTTAAAGCTATCTATTTACTAAACAACTGATGATTTGAGAGAGTATCTTTAATTTATCCTTGAACGCGAGGGGGACATTCTAATCACTTCCCAGTTAGGAAAGGCAAGGAACAAAAACGTTATTTCTAAATTTGTCTCATGAATGTAAATTATACTTTGATTTCAGAGGAAGCCAAATCTGACACAAACATTTGAGACAAGATGTTTGATATACAGTATTTGAGGTTCAAGTCAAACAATCCTATTGAACTATCAAATAATCGATTCTCGAACTTATTTGTGATCTTTTTATCCAATCTTTTGAAATATCGTTGATCCAATGAGTTCCAGTCCAAAAAGTTTTGCCACATAATGATGAGTCTTTTCTTTGTATTCTGTTTACAATATGGCCATCTGAAGTATAGGTCTAGTAGTCCTTCGCCAAAATGATATATCGTAACAAGACATTTACCACGAGTATAACCACAGCCACCTCTAATACATTATGTATTAGAGGTGGCTATGGTATAACTCCATTGTACAAAGCTCTCGGAAATAGTCAGGTGAAGGGTAAGACAGCAATGTAGAAAGCTGAGTGAGGGACTACTTGAACAAATCGTTCCTAGCCTTATTCATAAGTAATTTTAGGAAGAGAAAGCTGAATCTTAGAACTACCTTTATAGACTTTGTTTTGGGACTAATCTATTATAAAGTGACTAAGTCAATTATGAATTTTCATATCCATTACCGTTAGACACGAAGTTCATTTAGTGGGTTTTGTGTCAAAATTTCCTAAAATTTCCAAAATTACGATGTCTAAGACAACTGAATCGATAAAGCATTTATTAAGAAACTGTAATGACAGATGTGAAAAAATAAGTATAGGCTATTTTGTAAATGAAGATTAAACTAAAATTTGTTTATTTTTTATTTTAGATAAAGGTTAAGTATCAAAGTGCATACCTACTGTACAAAGATGGCCATAGATAAAGCCATTAATTAAAAAGGCTAGTGAATATAAGCGGCGATTTTACTCTTTATAAACTCTGGGCGGTTTCTTTTCGTCTACAGTTTTTCTGATGAATTTTATAAAAGTACATTACAACATATAAAGAAATGACCCCTTATGAACATATTTTATTACGTTAGTCATAGTTGACATACTTAGGAAGAGTTTAAAGCTAAGAATAGAGGCTGAACTACAGATCTTTATAAAGGCAATGGGAATATTTACAATGGGCAGTCGTACTATATTTAACTGTTGATATAACCATGGTTTTATGGGTTCCACTTTCAGTTGCGAGTAGAATTATTGGCTTCCTGACAAGACAGCCGGTTCTATTTGAGTCTTAGCATTCGTTGACTTTGATGAAATCAAGTTGGCAAGTTATTCTTAAGCTTTCTACGAAATGTTTTAGTTCACAGTCTGAATAATTGTTACCAATCCTAAACTTTGCATTGTGTACAAAAGTTGTTATAAGAAAAACAACAAAGCAGCCCACCGTTAAAAATATAGTCAAGTAGATTGAAAAGTGCATAAAACATTTCTAATAAATACCTGAAATAAAAATCTATCGGAATTAAAAAAAAATCTACACTTTTTATTGTGTACATTAGGATCGCTACTGGTTTTAAAATAATTGTATTTTTTAAGTAGGTAGGGATTAAACTGTATTTGCAAATGTTTTCATAGATTTCAAATTTTTGTTGTCCATAGTACATAAAAAATTCACAATGAAGTATGTACTCTCAATTCTTCCGGGATGGTTCATTGTTGGCGAAGGTTAGGTATTGTTGAGCCCTACGGGTTGATTTCGGTCCCTAAATTGCGAATAGTTTGTTTTAGATCGATCAATTTTGTAGCTGCGCCTTCGACTCACCGACTAAGAACCTTGTGTATATTTGGTTATAACGTTTACTGTAATTCGTATCAAATGCTTTGCCCAAGGCAGGAAAGATGAAAATAGTCCGTCAGTAGCTCATTTGAGATTGAAAATTTCTATTCTAGAAGCTCTATACTCAAACCCTAAACAGCTTTTCAAGAAGATTGAGATTCTGATTAGCGGTCAAATCTCAGTCACAAGCCCAGGCGATGATGGTAATGTGAGCGAAAGTGAAAGAGGAAGTGATCTCAGGCACACTTGCTTTCTAAACGACAAAATTAAACCACAAAACAACACTACCACTTTTACATACATTTCTGACAGCAGTGTCTGGTCTCAGTGTCTGTATTAACTCGCCAAAACATTGCTAAACACGATTTTTGTTACTATAATTATTTGGTCACTTATCAATCTCGTGGGACAAGCTAAACATTCTAAAATCTTTATACTTCAGTGACAACTGTATCAAGGCTGAGCTAATGCAATGATTGTATTTATTGATGATAGAATGCGTATGACATAGAATGCGACAGGTAAGCCACTGTTATTATATGTCACGATAAAGTATAACTTTTTGTATATTTTAGCTGAAGTTTCTCTTGTAAACGATTATCAATCAGTACCTATACAATTATTTGTGGTTGAATTAATTTAACCAATTCTATTGTCATTTACCTATTTATCACAAGGTTTTTCTTCAATACAAAATTACTTGTCCTCACCTTGTACAGTTGTATTTTTACTTGATAAGTAAATGATAGAAGGTCGACTTTACACAATCAAGTAACGTTATCATCACACAACCAAGATTCAAGGTGATTTGGAATTCGAACCCGAGCCATTAGGGCAGAAGCTCCTCACTTCACTAAACAGACCCTTTGCCTAATATGTTTGTAAATGTGTAATTTACCCTAATCAAAATCATGTTTGAGAAACTTATTGCTGAAATGGTTTTACAATTACGCCTTATCTATATAAATAATCTTAAATAAGGATGGAAAGAGTCAAGTGCGTTTTCAGCAAGACTAGATAGATATCCACTTCTTCAAGACTCGATGTTGATTGTTTCTCCAGTGGGAAGTGGGAAGTTGTTCTCTGTAGGCGTAGTGGTGAAGTGGGTGCGAGTATTCTGTAGCTCCGATACCGTGTAAGATGGTGTACAGTAGCTGCGACCCATGTGGGGATTTTGTACCCAGAATATGATGGTATATTTTTATTCATACGAAATGTTGACTAAAGACTTTTCTCTTACTTTAGACGACGTAAGTTTTACAGTTGGTTATGGCAACTGAGGTTAAGCATATGTTTTTAAAGAAGTTTCATCCTAGGTGAAGTAGGCTAAAATAACATATACACAGAACATATACACGAACTCTATAAATTAAACAAAAACATACCTTAAATTGTTAGGTTAAATTGTTGTTGTTAAGTTCATTTTAAGGATGACGTAGCCTATTGGAGTTTTATATTTTCGTCAATACTAACAAAATAGTGACAGTGAAATTTGATTATAGCTAACCAAAGAATTTCCTAAATGCTATTCGATGGATGAAATAAGACTTGCTTAGATATTGTAGTGGTGCCTTGTATTGTAGTGGCTGATAAGAGTGAGTTCTTTGTTTCGTTTAGACCACCTCAATATCGTTTGGGGCATTTAGAATAAAAAAAATCCAACTTTTGGGTTAGAGATAGCAGAATATCAGTCATAAGCTACTGGGCAGAAGGAGTAGGCCAGGCGATGAGAGCACATATGTTTACAATGGCTCATATCTGAGGGTCCGTTATTATTTCCACACGCTCAGTTACCTTCCGGTGAGCTCAGGTTCATACCTCGACAGACACGCGAGCCAATTGTAATGATTCTCACACGTAACACTTGTTAATTCTTCACATTTCCTGAATTGCTTAAAAACTGCTTCAGGGATTCGGGAATTTCAGAGTATAAAATCCAAATAATACAAATTTTTGTTATTTTTGAGCATACCTATCGTTTTGGATAACAATATTGATGATTTAGTTAGTATAAGATTACAACTATACAAAAGCAATATCTGGAAGGAGATATGATGGACCTTGTAAGAAAAACAGCAAATTTGTACAACAAATTCAATTCAACAGCAAAGCAAATTCAATATCCTTTAAATATGCAATTCCTTAAAGTCTGTTATTTTAGTAGTTCTTAAAGCAGAAACCTTCTCCTTGATGCCAAGTCTGATTTCACAATTGCCTTGCTGTAAAAAACTACATTCAGTTTCTCTGAAAATGGAACTGATGACAAAACAAAAGCTACAAATAACGCCTGACTCTCTTCAGGTTCAAGAAAATTACAAGAAGCATTTACTGAACTTAGCTTAGGTCGTATGAACAATTCCACTTGATCAAGATTTTTTCAAACCCCTCTAAGTTCTTGTCTTCACATTCACACATAAGTGAATGCTACATTCCAAATTGTGCATTGGCGAATATATTAATCAGTAATCATTGTCTCGACGCTGAAACCCCCCGACTTATAGATAAAGCCGCAGAAAAAAATACAGTAGTAGTATAAATTGAGTAAAATACTTTTGCTGACTATGGACAGTTGATTCTTTAGCTAGAAATAACCGATGTATACTCTAATATAGACAGATGGACTCTTCAAAATGTGCTTCAAACATTATTCTCGGGATCAAACTAGCACCTGTATATAGCTGTATGTACTAGGCGAGCTTTACCATTGACTATACACCTTACCTATACTTATAAAGGTGTATGCTCGGCTTTGCTTAGCTACTAATTTATAACTTCTATAGCTTTACCACTCGTTCACCCAGCTAAGTAGTCAATTGAAATTTCCAACAGACCGCAACTTTCAAGATAGGCGAAACTGCATTTACCGTTTCACAAGAAAAATGTTCGTAGTTAGATTTGTGCCAAACTATCAAAGAAAACACTTGGATACAATTCCTATGCAACGTCAAGATTTCAAGCAGTTACCACAACAACAATCATCATCGGCAGCATTTTCTCCTTCGTCTTCTGGCAGCAGCAAACATTGGCAAAGCTCCAGCATCAACTTGTCCAACTACTATAAATCTGTCACCTCAGGGCTCAGGCTGCTCACAGGAAGTATAACTGTGGCTGCCAATGGACCTGGAGGAGGGGGTTACACGTAGGCATACGTGGAGCATGCATATGTGATGGAATTGAATAGTTGCGTCACAGATTGAATTTCTGATTGAATAGTGCCTAGAATCCCACCATAAATGTAATCACCGAATATTGTTTCGAGAAGTTTTGGTCCTTTTCTCTAATTTAAGATTTAGTTATTTCGTCTAATCTAAGATCGATGGGCCAGTCTGATATGTGATTGAGCTATTCAAATTTGACCATTTTTGTGATAAGGTTTGACTGCCCGTCTATGAGTGAGAATTTAGACTTATAAGGAGATAGTGAAGAGTCGTTATTTAATGGTCAAATGACGTCTAGGCAGTGGTTTACTACCATAAAGGTACATGTACAACTTGAATTGAAAATAGGTTACCTTAATGATAACTTTAGGTAACACCTCTTCTGTATGGAAGAGTTTTTCTTAATTGCCAACATTTTGTGAGGCTCAACGATAACACTAGCTATTCAAGCGCTCGCGAATAAATTTTTACTATGTGGTTATTTTTGAAAGATCCTTGTTGGAGTTCTATTTTGTAAAAGTATGAGCTATACTTTTACAAAATAAACTGAGGTTTGTGTAAATAATTGGGGAGGGGGAGTGCCATTTCCTCGCCAATTAATTGGTACCAGAAGACCAATGCATCTCCCAAGCAAATAACCTGTCGACAAAGTAATTTGTTGAGTATGTGTAGCCAAATAGTTTCTATCTATGTTATATACTCAATATATGAATTCGTGAAGTTTGTATGGCGATAAAGTCATTTGAAATTGATTAAATAACTATTTACACAATTAGTTGACAGTTCAGTTGAGAGCCATCCAAAACCCGCAACACACCCAGGTCCTGTATTCACTGACCCAGTAAGTGTATCGAAGGACTCACGCTTTAGTGTTTGATTTTCCGCTCTCATTCCGATGGTGTCCGCTTCTTGATTGTTTAGACAATTGACCTCGCCTGATCAGTTGTGGACTTGATTAAAACCACCGTACAAAACTCTGCATACCGGCTTTCTAGGTCGGTGTCTTAGGGCTGAGCAGTAGTTGTAGTGCTCCCATGACAATCTCGTCACCGAGATGAGTCTGTTCTGTAGCTCTTTGATGGTTCGAAACTTGGACAAGCTCTCCTTGATCATTGGGCTTCTGATAAATTATTCTGGAAAGAACAGCTTGTCTTAATTACTAAAATATACTCAGAACTGCCTAGCCACCAAGGATATCAGCGAAGAACAAGACGTCAGAATTTACTTTGTTCTGCCAATTTGGTTGACGCCGGAGATATGGATGCGGACATCTAAGAGCTTAAAATAACAAAATCGTTCTGAAACTATGCTTCATAACGTGGGTCGTGTTAAGAAATTTGCACCAATCAAATAGTTTGTTTACATTAAAACCCAATCGTATAAAGGTTGGTGCTTTCACACACTTAGAAACTTAGCGTCTTGAGGTTCAAGTTCAGAGTTGAAAGCTACGTTTAAGCTTCACTTTCCCCTGGTGACGTAACAATTACACACACAGACAGTGAGGTAACGCCAACGTACGCTGTCCACGGCCCGCCTTATCCAGCGCAAGGATACACTAATCACTGGACACCGGAGGAACTGCAATCACCCGTTTCCTAGATTGCGACGAGGAAGAGGAGATTGGAGGCGACGGGAGTTTAGCCATTAAATTGAAGACCAGAACTGGAGTGACGTGTAGGATGTAGAATGGTCTACAGGTCAACTTGATAGATCATTATTTCATGAACAATACATTTTTTTAGGAAATTTAGTACAATCGTGTAAAATGTCGGTCAACTGTCTTGTCGACTAAATGACTTGTCGGTCAAATGGTAAAAGGTCAACCTGGAAATTGTATGTGTTGGTTCGTATTGGGAATATTTGTAATAAATTTCGCTGTTCAACGGAATTAAAATAAGCTGATTATGAGAAAATAATACGATAATTGAAATATGGTTGGAAGCTTAAACAGGTGTAATTCTGATGGTAGATATAGAAAAGATTTTGCTAAGTTCTCCAGTCACTGACTTGACGCAGCTAACAAAGCACAATGAGTAATGTTAGTTTTACTCTGTAACTTCAGAGAGCACCAAGACATTTGAGCAGTCTTGACCTTCTGCGATGCAATAATTCCAAGAGTCCAGCAACTCCTAGAAACTCCAGTAGAAACACTGCCACCTGATCCAGACTTTTCCTAGAATTTCCAACTTGTTGAGTCTAAGCCACACGTGGTGGTGCGAACTTGTTACTCGTTCATATACGTGTTGTGTATATTATGTTGTACATAAGCTGCATAGGACTTACGTGTAGAAGTATCACGAATAATTTTCCTACTAAAATATCACCACAAAGTGTAGTAGACGGACATAACAAACTGAAATCAGAAAAATGTATATACAACTTGTCTGTGTATTCATATAAATCGTACGCAAACGAATAGGCTTTAACCTTGGGTGACAAGTTACTTGGTAGTCAATCCAGTTGACACTCAAATGATCCATCGTATCAATGATTTTGTTTAAGACGTTGAACGGGATTGCCGAGCAAATAGCTTGTCGACAACGTGGTTTTCGCAAATTTCTGGTTTGACCAACAAATAGCTAGTCACAAAAATAGTGGCGAAAATGGACCCATGGAACGTGTGGTCTGAACGCGATGAAAAATATTTCCCTTCAACCTCGGTGTAGGTGTAAACTAGTCGGACCGTGAAATGATCTCCGTGTTGCCTGCATTATGTGAGAACACCATTGTCGTCGTTATCACCAATGTTATCACACAATGGCGAAGGTGAGGCGATCTGACGGTGGAGGCTGGAACTAACGCTCCACTCTGGTGGCTACGAAACACAAATCAGTCGTAGTCAGGTGTAGTACGTCTTACTTCCAGAGATGCGTCTATCAAGTAGACAAAGAGTAGAGGACGTGATCTGTTGATAGAACTAACTCTAATCTAGGGACAACAATACACAAAATAAATGCAAAAAATATCAAGTGTATGCTGAAGGTGTGCCAAAGGTGGTATCATTCTAAAAGGTGTTTCCATGGTTGGTAAATTCGATGAACAGACGTATCAGTCAGTATCACAGGTGTATGGGTTTTCCCCTGGTGGTTCTATGCTGTGTCTGTCTTTGACGAATTCATACAGTAATAGGGCTGTAGACCATCTCATAACTGGGAGTGGAAGATGATGATTTATGATTGTGGTGATTTCAATACTTTGGAATGCGTGAATCCAAATCATGTGCGACAAAATTGAAACGAAGCTTCAAGTGATTTTAGCTTTTAATACTTGATAATCGAGCGTCTTAGCATTTTCACACTCTCATTAACCCCCTAAGAGACCACATTTCTGGGACTGTAAATTTCTTTCTTTGGCATGTATTTACACCAATAATGTATTACTTTTGTGTTGTACTTTTTCTTAAGCCCTCTCATGGAAATCACTCAACACTAATTTTGGAAATCGAGCACGATCACTCCACAACAATAATTTACACATGGCATGATTTGAATCGCACTTAGCTCTGTTGACAGTACACTCCTTCAGAAACCACCTGTTTTCTGTCAAAGACGTTCCCTATAACAACTGTGATCTCGTCGTATATGTTCTCGAGTGCTGTGCTTGAGCTTGATATAGCTTGATCCCCTTTGACGGCGGGGGCGATGTGGTCCCAATCCATCGTTCCTTTCTTGGAGCGGTCCACACCCGCCGTCCCCCGTGTGTGAGTCATCGGCTCGCCTTACAGCCAACATACACCGACACCAAACCACTTTCTTTACATACAAGATAGCACTTCATGAGGTGTATTGCATTTCGTTGTGGTTGTGAGAGGAAAGAGAGAGAGAAAGTGTTTCTGGTTCAGGGGTTGGAAAGAGATAAGTAAATCTGTAAGGTGATATAAAGTATGAAATTCATGATGAGAAAAATGTAAATCACCTGGTCGTAACCATTATACATATTATAATGTCAATAGCTATGGAGAATCGTTTATACTAGTTAAATTTGTAGAATTGAACAGACTATGCAATCGACCAACTCATAGTTTATCGTACTTGTATTTTGAGAAGACTACTCTTAACATAGTCCTAATCACATAAAATATAGAGCATAAAGCAGTATAAATCATATACATGGAGATACATTTAAAAAATCCAACCATCTTGGGACTAAGGTAAATCAATATGTTTAATCAAACATTTTCTGGCGCGTTTTTTCACAAATGTTTACAGTTAAATATTACTTTTTGTTTTATCTAGTGATTACAATGAGACGTTCAGCCCAAATTAAAATTATACTTAAAAAACAAGGGCCAGGGATGGCTAAGCGTTAGGTTTAAGGGGCAAGTTTATTTTTTACATCCTCCTAGACGTTGAAATTGTCGAAGTCGAAATGATACCAAGTCAAGAAACTATGGATGGGGAAATATGTATAGGGTTTTATAATGTATACTATTCAAGTACTTCCCGGTTGATCTCTTTGTTTTTGCGTTTGAGGTGCTATGTAACTTAGTGACTATTTCATATAATATGCGGAGAAACGAATTACAATCAATAAGTTTCTTCAATCACTAATTATTTACAACACGATTATTTCACGTCGATCGCTACTTGGTCAGAAAAGACAACATTCCATGGAGTGGTGAGGACGCATCGTGCTGCAGCGAGGGCGGAGGATGGACATTGGAACATTGGACACGGACCGAAGGTTCCGAGCAAGGACCTTGCCGGGTGTTTGGGTCCAGATTTGACACGGTACGACACCTGTTGTCACCCGGGTGTGACCGTCGACAGAGTCTGCTGCGCTGTACCAAACCAATGACCGCGTTGGTACTTGCGTTGGTAAAGCAAAGTATATAAATGGTACATAAAAGCTGGATAGTCAAGTGGATTTAGTGTGTACTCTTAATGAGAAACGTTTTTAGGTTGTTGATGATTTAAAACCAGAGCCACCTGTCCTTGATCATGGTTCTTGGTAATGAACCACTATCATCTCCGTCGTTCAACAGCCATCCTTAATTTATCATCATCTTAAAACACGCAGTGTGGTATTTGCCAACGTCGCGTCGTACATAAAATTGAATAATATTGTGGTGTCAGATAGTTAATTTGGTAATTGGTTGTATGGATTTCCTCAGTAGATTCCAATTAATACGCCGTTATAAATTTTTTGGGGTTTTACAGGGTTTGAGTAAAAATAAAATATAAAGTAATAACTTTCAATTTAAGTAATTTAAACCTAATTAAATTTAATTAATGAAAGTGCAAAGGCTGCTGTCATCGATTTGTTAACTGAACTGTAATGTGGTTGGTAGAGATGGGTAGGGAGAGATCTCGTCTCAAACATTTTTTTTCAACATTAGAGAGAGATGGAAGAAGAGAACGTGTAAATGTTTAGATTGTACATACAACTCAGATACTCAAATCTATAAGAACTCTGTACAAACATTGACTAAATAGTTAAGGTTGAAGTTGAAATTATACCCTAACTTGTAAATAATTCTGTACTGTCCTATTTCGAATAGTTTGGTGGAAAATTGTAAAAACCACTAATTACTTTATGAGATAAAAAGCCAATAGTTTTCATAGCGTTTTTAGGCTTACGTTTCAGTAATCTAAGTAAATATGAAATCGTATGCATTCTCGAGCTTTCTAATAAACTCATGCGATTAAATGAACTTAATCCTAGAGCGAACTTTCTCTCCTCAGTTCATTTACATCGGAATGAAACCTTGCTGAAACTAGTTCGAAGAGACTCCGCAAAAACAGATACAGAGATGTGTGTTGTGGATATACAGCAACACGATTTTCATTTCATAAAAGATAACATACAATTTTGATAATTTGAAATCTGACCTGAATCACCTAGAGGATTTTTGTCACAAAAGCACAAAAATGTAGTGAACCTACACGAACTTTTTAAGACCGTAACCTTTCAGAACAGTCTTAGTAGGTTAACGGACATTGGAATGGTTTGTGGTCAATGGTAGCCTTTATCAAGCCTTTAAAAATAATTAGTCTTACTCGCATTCAGTCAGGTCTAGACATTGTTTAGTCTTGTTTAGCCAAGTGAAACTATATTAACTAATATTGTATTTTAATGATCATCGTAATAGCCTGACTACAAGTGTTTAGTGCATCTTAAATTTTATTCGTGACGTAATGTTTCTGATTAGAAAATGTATTACAAAGCTAGTCACAGTGGAGTAAAAATATAGTGATTTGAACTCGACAAATGCATTTTCTTCACTTCTTCTGTGGGGAACTTACTTCTATTCTCTGTGATGCAATCTAGTTTAACAATCAAATCACGAATCTGACTGGTTAAGAACTTGGCAACAATATAATGACTTTAAACAAACAGATTTACTCCTACTTCAAAGAACAAGAGATCCTCGAATTTCGAGGAGGTGCGGTTTAAAGGAGTCTTTAGTCAATTCATCAACATGATCTCTAATCTCCTCGGTAGCGAGTCTGGAGGTCAAGAACTAGAGGAAACTGGAAAGTCGGAGTTTCACGAGCGTGAGAACAGCTGATTGTTAATATCACAGTTCTGGCGCGAACATAACCTGGGAACTTGTGACAATGGCGGGTAATTACCACCACGCCACGGCCTCCCGGATCGTAAGTTCAATGGCGAAAATGCTCGTTTTGAGAAACTTGCATGAAGTATGTCAAATAATGTATAATTTTTCAATCTGTCAACGAATACTGATTACTAAACATTGATGAGATTGCATTTTTGTTTATATGGATGTTTTCTTTGTTAATTGGTTGAAGGCATAATACATATAATACCGACATAAGATTCTATAGTTTATCCTGAATTTACTGTAAAATATGTGAATAACAGACTGGAAGAATGGAAAAACATTTTACGCACACGTTTGTCAACTGTCGTGAATAGTGAATTGTAAATCTAACTAAACAAGACATATCAAGATGTTAGGTAACCTAAATATGATATGAAACCAATTATTTCGACCCGACTACGAATGGAAAATGATCATACTTATACGTGTGTAGACGTAGATCTACTCCTTATTATGTACTACGTCAATTTTGGTTAGGACTAATCAGTTCGAATCGTGATCGTTTGTTAGTAAAAAATATGGAATCTCAACAGGGCATACTAGCGATATGTTATGCTATCTATGATTTTAAATAACTTAAATATAGGGTAAACTAGACTATACTTGGAACACACTATAAATGGGAAATCACCAGAGACGGTTTTAGGGTCCGTTCTTACCACAGTCACGTCGAAAAGTGACCATAAGAATTGTTAATATATATTGTACACTATTAGACAGTAGACAGTACACTATACATAGTATATAAACTAATCACACTGGCCTCGTGTACTCGTTGTCTGAGGTAGGTAGCAAGTAGTGACACTCGCTGCATTCCTGGTGTCTACAAGATTGTCAATACAGTTAGGATTCAGAGCACCGCCTCGACCTCCTCTAGCCTTGTATACTGTATCGCTCCAGACTGAAGCATTACAAGAATGTCATCTTGTATTTTTCTACTTCCAGACACGGCAGGACTAGTTTTTACTCATAGTTAAGTTGCCGCGATTTAAACTCACTGGAGAACCTCTAGACACGACTTCATTATGAATTCAGAGAAAACTCTCTTCTTGAACACAAATACTGCTGCAACGTATGAGACACGATTTTTAACTACTGAAAGTTCTGATGAAATAGTAAATAGAGGAATGATTCTGATTATAGTTTTTGAGATGAAGTCTTATAGGTTCTTTGAGCCTGATGTACCATGTTTTAAAGGCAATAAAAGATTATAATTTGTCATTTATCATTATTGCATTGCCATCGTCAAGCTGAATACAACATTTTCTTTCTAGGTCTAAATCAAAGATTTTTTGTAGTGATTTTGAGCTGGTATCATTTTTGTAGCTACCTTGTTTAACTCCTATCTTCAAGTCCTAAAAAGCTAAGCTACACATTAGAAAGCTAGGCCTAGAGGGTTTTTGTGTCATTATCACATGGCGAAGAGCCATTGGTGTTTTGTGGTACTGTATTTGAAACCGTGACCTGAGGAACCGTAGCACCATGTTCTACAACAACAATCAGCTCATTTGCTATCGGAAAAGTTGTAATAAAAAACCTCGGTCAAAATTATTTAAATTCTGTCGTCATCTAGCACTTAAAAAGTTTAGTTTTAGTTATTAGTTTTTATAACAAAAAATCTTTAGTGCCGGTATTGAGGGATCGTTTTTATGATGTAATGTTACGCAAATAGGAAAAGAGTCTTGCAGGGAGATCTAATAGTTGCCCATGTTTTGTTGCAGATTCTTCCTTACGAGTCTTGAGGTTTGATTATACTGGAGGCTGACCATGACCCTAGTCGCAGGAAGGATGCCAGGGATCCATCCCCTGGAGAGGAACCACTACAGGGAGGAATCAGGAATGCCCGGAATCCTCAAGACTGGAACCACCCAAAGGCCTAGTCGAGAAATGAATTCCTACATCAAACAATCAGAAAACCAAAGAAATGAGGATGGAAAGCGCTTAGTCAGATTTTGTGAGGATGACGATAGTGAAGAAAATGATAGAGAATCTTTGATGGAGGATGAAACTCAAGATGTAATCATGTTTGGTAGTAACATGTACTTTATAAACAAATCAGATCCTAATTCTGCAGTGAGAAAATTATTTCCTAACTCAAAGCTTACACCTATCAATCCATTTATTAACAGAGGCAGTAATCGGGAAAACAGTAATGGTAATCACTACCCAAATAAGATGTCAGAAAGTACTCGTAATTTATTAAACCGCACCAAGTCAAGTGACTGTGAGAATAGAAATAAAATAAACATAACAAGGAGAAAAGTTGCTGAACAGCCTATTTCAAGAAGAAACATTCCTAAAATTGCTGCAGAACATAAGTCAAAACAAGGTAAAACAGCTAATTCTTCTACACCTCTAATAGAAAGAATCAAACAACTAACATGTGAAAGTGAAGAAACACAGGTTAACAAAAATGTCGATGTAAAGCAGAATAGGCCTGGTCAGCCAGTGTGGAAAAATACATCCAAATCTCCAATGAACCAGGACTACAATCTTGGACAGCCCCAGAAAGCAAAGGATTTGCCAAAACAAGCAAAAGAAGGTCTGAACTTGATGCGATATAATCAATGCATATCCCATACAAGATCAAATGAGACCTCCAGCAATAAATATAGTCCTACCAAAACTAGTCCAACGGATGAAGCAAGACGTTCATTTTTGTCAAGCCTGTCACAAAACCTTGAAGAAAAATCAGAGAAAAGAAATTCCATTGCCAGCAACAGCACTGCAGGAGACACAGTCTATAGCTTGTCCGACATAGAAGAGGCTCTGACTGACGAGGAGAAAGAGATCAAGGATGCATTCGCTCATGAAAACCGACAAGATGAATTAGAATTATTTGTCCAACAAGATGCTGGAAGAACCGAACGACTAAGAAAACGCTACAGTTCCACACCAAAACTAGAAAGTCGTGTATCAACTGGTTTCAACAACTCAGGTGCTTACAAAACTAGTTCATCCACAAACTTAACTAACTATCCCAATGAATACAATACCTTGCAAAAAGAAAAGCCAAAATTTGGTTCAACAATCGAAATTCTCCAACAGCTACAGCAACAGATTGAGACTCCTTATCAATTGGAAGGAAGAAGAACAGCTTGCTCCAATTATTCAGACAGCTCTATTCCGATATCTGAAAGGCTTTTTTGTGATGAATCTTCAGACGGGTACGAACCAGTTCTACCCAAGCTCAATGTACACAGAACTTGTTCTTTGGATTCTAAGAACTATGAAGAAATAGATAATTTTCCCTCAGCATTCTCAGTCCCCAGAACCAAATCTCACGAACATCCCCATTTGAGTCAGAGAGAATCTGATATTTACTTTCACCCCTCGCTCAATCGGTATCCTGGAAATCACCAGGGAAGGAGTCAGATGCTGCAGAACGTGTACGTAAGTTCTCCAGATCTCCATGGATATCACCAGCCAGTTTTTCCTGACAGAGTTTCTTCTTATAACAGTCATCCCTCTAGACCTAGACAACTTCACCCAGTACTTCAGAGGCAATATTGTAGATATCCGGTGAATGAAGTTCAACCAACCCCAGCAGACGAGGGGAAGATTCTCACCCCTCCCATCAGAATGCACACTTACATGAACATCCCAGTCAACTCGCCATCTTACCCACCCCCTCCTCCATACTCCAAAGCAAACCCTTATATATCTCCTTGCCACCACGATGTCTACCAATATCAACCTCCACATGTTCATCCCAACATTTACCAGAACGTTCCCATGCCGACTAGCCCCAGCATGATGACCATCAGTAGACTTTGTACGGAGAGAGAACGAGGAGTGCCCGAAGGTGCGAGTTCCACTCATGATTCTGATGAACATTTCCCTCAAAATGATTATTATTACAAAGCCAACATGACAACTATACCTAAGCCCTCTAGTGTACCTTACCATTACTGTGTTGATGTCTAACCAAAGATTAATGTATGTTCAAACTGTAAATATAACATGTATCCCTTTTATACTTAGGTATTAATAGTGTACCTAATTGATGTATTCCATAATTACTACTGAAAATCATCGTTTAAGTACAGATTTTATGATAAAATATATAGTTTTCTTTTTTCCTAACCAAAATTGATTAGTAGTGTACTATCTAGAACATTCTTGTCAATGGATTTCTGGCAAAAAATCTTTGGCCATCATTGGGGGGTATTGCGGATTTGATTTCTTATGTCTCATGTATTCTCATAGATTACATTCACCCATTGTACATTTATTAAATCACCCTTTTCATGGTTCTGAGGGTCTCTACTCTTGGTTTTGAGAAATGAAAATTTGTAAAATTATTAACATTTCAGGTTCTACAAGGAAGGTAGATTCCTTACTATTTTAAAACAAATATTTACATAAAGAGGTTGATGTCTCATATTTTTTTGAAGAAAACTACAAAACTTTTCAATACCGTACTTTGAAAGCCGAAAGGTTTTAATATTTTTGAGTTACGATAATCCGTTGCAGCTAAAGGTGCTAATGATAGCAAACGATTTTACAATCTCAAAATAGCCTCTGACAAGTTTCGGCTTCTCAGAGGTGAATGGTGATAATAGAAATTGAGCAGGCTTAGGAATCTCTCAAAGCACCTATCTAGCAGACAAAGTGGGCAAAACATACCATAGCTGAGAATCTTTGGCCTTGGCCTACAATCTACAAATGTTGTTTAATTTTGACATAGTTTTACAGTAAATTTAATTTGTTACTAACTTTTCCAGATTAAATGATAAAAAACATATTTTTAAGTCGTTTTAGACCCTTGACTAATTTCACAGCCTGTGTAGGTTTCAATAGGTAAAGAAAACACCTGTTAAGAATGGTTCTTTATTGTGACGGTAACAGTTTTAAAATATTGCAAAAGGTACAAACGGATGGTCTGACATTGAGAAGGCGGACCTCAGTGAAAATACA
Source organism: Macrosteles quadrilineatus (assembly GCF_028750875.1). Lineage (NCBI taxonomy): Eukaryota > Metazoa > Arthropoda > Insecta > Hemiptera > Cicadellidae > Macrosteles > Macrosteles quadrilineatus. Next base: position 167,439,495 of record NW_026542595.1, on the reverse strand, counting down.
GATCAACAAGCAATAAAGACTGCAATCCAAACATTCAGTATATTTTTGTACAAATATATATTTATATCTCCCAGCCTGAGGCCCAGTTGATAGTCTAAGATCACACGAGATGTAAACAGCACAGAACTGTCCTATAGAGTATTATACTCTAGTATGGTAGACTTGACATGTACCATACACAACGGTATGACAAATACCTTAACTTGAGATCAAGCAAACAACAGAAATAATAAATTCAAAAATCAAGAAGAGGCTAGTTAATAGTTCTTTATCCACTAACCGGCTGAATTATTATGTTATTACTGTTCAGAAATGAATTAATTTAATATCCAACTCATCCACACCACTTATAATTACATCAGGTACCAACTTACTCTACAACACTTAGCAATGATTGGGTTGTTCAAGATTTTTAAGCCTATTGGCATGATTATTTTAAAATGCTGTACCTATAAAAAGAAAATCTACAAACATACTAAGCTTTTGCTACTTGACCTCAAGTTACACTCTTTGTCCAAATCTAACACCTAGCAACACTTTTGAAAACTATCAACATTTCAACAAGTAACACAACATAGTTCTCTTTGCTACAGGTTTTCACAGAAAAGGTTTTCACAGAATGTTGTATAGATGTTACAAAATAGGTTAATGACCGTTTAACCTTTTAAATACATACTATTGCTACTGTTAGGGTTACAATAAATAATATATTATATAGTAAAACTACTTTTGGTAAAAATGATAACTGAGAAATTGCTGCAAGTTAAGCACCGTCAAAGTTACTGTAATTTGTTTTGGATAGAATAGTTTTAAAAGGTATGTTGTTTTGGAACTAAATTTGTATTGGACATAACACAACTTGCTGATAAAATATTTAAATTTACATCAATACTTAAAACATAAGTAGTTGCTAAACACCTCCAATTACAATAAAAATAAACAGGATAGGACATTTTCAACTATAGTTCGGCCGCTTAGAAAGCGACCTCCTCCAGCATTGGTTTAGCATTAGCGCACAGGTCGTTTTCTAAGCGGCCGAACTATAGTCGATGGAACATAATAAACATACAATTAACCCTTTGAGGTCAAATTTTTTACCCATTTTTCCATGAGTATAGTTTGTCATTCCAGCAGTGAGGGAACGGCACCTGGTGGCATATACTCGCCATTCAACCGCAATAATAAACTTTTTTGATTTTTTTCTTTTGAGCACCGGTACCCATAAGTTGCCATTTTGAGCAATCTGGCAAATGGCGGGCGGCGACCTATACTCGCCATTCGACCGCAAAGGGTTAAAATGATTCTTGTTTACTTCACTTCGTTCACAATATTTAGGTGGTATGAAAGGAAGTTCCTCCGTATTTTTTTTTTTATTTAATGTATTTTGCTTAATCGGCTGTTGAGCTTTTATTTAAAAGGTAAGGGTCAAGTGGAGGGGACAATTTCTTCCCCTAAAACCACCTAAATATTGTAAAAGAAATAATGTTAAAAATAAAATTTCTAGGCCTAAAATGTTTTTGGTTTAAAATTATAGAAAAATGACAAAAAAGATAAAAGTAAACATTTTAACTACGACTTTTAGTAAAAAAATTGATTTCAAAAACATCACAGAGAAAAAATTTATGACATGTTATTGAAATAAACGCAATACATTATTATGTCTTTTTAAATAATCATTCTTGTTTCTAACACTTTGTCATAAAGTCAATAAGCTATGGCAGAAAACAATGAATCAACAAATAAAGCAACGGGTCAAATGAAAATTTAGTAGTTAAGATTCTAAAGTATATTTTGAAATGTTGTCGATTTGATATGAATTTACTGTTGGAATTGGTGGACAGAAACTTTTTACTTATTTTACTAACTTACTTAATTTATGTAATGTTAAGTTTAACCTTACCATGTACTCTAATTTTACAACAGTAAAAAAGTAGGTAACTTAAATGTAAAATTAACAAAATTATATGGTAACATAATGTCTTCCGCTTCAAATGCATATAGATCAAAATATAATCATAAATGCTAAATATAGAGAATAATTTTTATCATACAAGGCAACTTACTCTAACAAAGATAAGTAGGAAAGATGGCTATTCCTTAATGTCTTTATTAGCTTAGTCTGAAAATAAATTATAGTCCGGTAGATCTTTGTAATCTAAAAATTATTTTTATCAACCTTCAAGATGTATTTAGCAAAACGTTTAATACTTAAACAGCAAACCATAACTCAAAAATAAGTCCCTAGTTTAAAGCTTTTTTTAGGAAAAACCTAACTAAATTTTTTTACAAACTTTAAGCAAGAGTAAGTATGGGCTTCAGCAAGGAATTTGAAATACATTGCATCAGGCCTTACACCACCAGAAATGCCGATTTTATTCTGAAGGTCTAAAGATAATTAATTTCACACTGAATGTAAAAATTTAATTTAATTTAAAGTTTTCGAGTAACTTAACAAATGGTTTGTTTTAATCAAACCCAAGAATTTGACTGGTGATGAAAGAATACAGAATATCAGCTTTTAAAACATTCTTTTCATTTCTTCAAAAGTATATCTAACTATCTAGCTAAACAAATTTTCACTTCCAATCCATAGAAAAATGCAGGTGAAAAACTAATTTTAATTAAGTTGTAAAGGCTATTTTAAGTTACCAAAAAGTGTATTTTCCAAATAAAGAAAAACAAAATTATTATGTTTGAATTGTTATTAGTATGTAGTATCTTTTAAACACACACAATCATTTTTCATTTATACCAACTCTTAGATTACAAGAAACCTACCAGACTTTGAGTAGAAAATTAGTCTTACACTACTTGACTATTCCATTACAACATACATACACGTAACAACTTACAGCTTATACTTACACAATACATTAGATACCATACTCTGTCAGTAGTATCTACAATTCTAAATGTAATGTCTTCAAGAACACTGTAAAGAAAGACTTGGTAGACTATATTAGATATAAAGTTTTTTATTTTAACTGTTAGTTTTAGTCAAAGATGATTAAAAAAGTCTAATAAAAAGTACGGCGTGACTGATATTTTGAAAATATTAGATTAGGTCAATAAAATAAAGTTTTGTATAATTAAATTTAGATATAAGTATTGCACTTGCTTGGAAATACCAAAAAAGTTGATATAACAAAAAAATAAGCATTTCTATTTAATATGGGAAATGGGTCACTTTCGTGACTAGTAGTAAAATATACTATTAAAAAAAAACTAGTACTCTTTCGATTGTTGTTAACTTTTGTTCTTAACATGTATTGTGAAATCCTTTAAAATGGGTATTATAAAATATTTAAAGACATTTTCAAAGAATCTTTAAAGCTTATTAAAAATTTTAATTCTCTCAATTTTTTACTGTAGAACCATTCAGCAAGAAATAGTTAAATAAACGATTTATCGCCCAAATAATGCATGAATAAGACAGGAATAAAATAACAATGCAATAACAGTGAATTACAATGACAAAATGACAACGTTTGAAATAAACTGTTATTTCACCATTGGTGTTTGCAATTATAGTTGAGGGTTAATATGAAATTGTACAACCAAAAGTACATGCTATTTTACTTTGTTCGCTTGGTATTAAACCTTCATTTGCTTTTTCTCAATATGGACAAACCAGATGACTGAATACCTCGATAGACGATAACAATTCTTCTGGCTTACATGTGTAAATGTAATTTCTTTTTAGTTCAAGGACTGATTGAATAAAAAAACTTAGGTTTTGTTTCTTAACGTATAAAAATACTCTACAAAAGATAAACAACAGGAACAGTGTTCTTGAATGGTTTGAAAGGAATGTTACTATATCTAGATACATTATTGCACTCAGTAACCTACCTATGATGATTGAATCAAGATCACATTTGGTTCCATTGAAGAGGATTCTGGGAGCTTAATCACCAGAAAAATCTGGAAAAGGACAAAATTTGCTGTTGTAAAGACAATAACTTTGTATTATTCATTGAGACCCTTGGTTTGAATATATTATAGGCTGTCACAATCACAATTATTGAAACTTGTCATGTTGATAAAATCGTTAAAATGGGAAAAAATTGATAAAACTGATTAAAACTGTACAGGCTGGCCAGCACTGTCTTGCCACTGCTACTGACTAAATAAAACTGACTGAATGTGATGTTTCTTCTTCCCTCCAGTGCCATCTGTATTTCAGTTTGTTTTGGTCTTATTTTATACTAACTTCATCTTTGATTGGTAACTTGTAAATCAATAAAACCAACGAGAACTATGTGTAATCTTACTAATATTATAAATCTGAAGGTTTGTGACTTTGTGTGTTTGTGTGTTGTTCAATCACGCCTAAACTACTGGACAGATTGGGCTGAAATTTGGCATGATGATAGCTCAAATTCCCGATTAACATTTATGCATATTGTTATCTAAAAAATCCTTTCGGGCTCTGCCCCAGTGGCTCTGTAGTTCCCCATGTTAACCTTATGAGTACTTATATTTAAATGGAATTAAAGAATCTGAACAGCTGGTTCAACTAAACAATTTGATTCTGTGATGTTCAATAGCATTAAAAAGGTAATAGGTTTACCAACAGGGTGCAGCACTATTATTTTTTTAAATTTATAACAACAGCTAATTTGCAACCAAAAGGTGAGTGAGCGTAGTGAACGAACTTCAACCTGGAGGCGAGTTAGCGTAGCAAACAAACTTCAACCAGGACGTGATTGAGCGATGTGAACAAGAGCTCATCTTGAAAATGAACGAGCATTTGACATAAAACCACATTAGGACAGGACGACGTCTGTCGGGCCAAAAAGTTGTGATACACAATGAGAATTTTACTTTTTTCTATGGTTTAGGTGCATTAGTACATTAGGTCTATGGTAGAAGTGTGCTACACTATAGGATACCTTATAAATTTAAAGACCAAATTTTCTTAAACCGTGTCTTCTCCCACAACTGTAATAGGCATTTTATACTTATATGCCAACCCCGTATGAAGGACGGGTACTCGCTAGTATGTCATATAATAAATATACATACCATCAACCTCTTCTAAAGGTGAATTATCTTCCTCAGAATCTTTTCGACTTGACCTTGAGTTTTGTTTTGAGAGGGACTGAAAAAATAATAATATGAAATTAAAAACGGAACTATGGTTAAGATCAACTAAAAGAAGTAGAGATTTACTAAATTGTACATGGCCATTCCTACCGAATTATCTACACACTGTATGACATGCATCACATTGATTTTTTGAAAATTAATATAATTTTTCCTATAGACTTGGGAAACATAACTATTGTAAGCCATTACTAATCAGTATATATTCAGTTTCACTGAGTTACTGGTTCTTCTTACAAATTTGTTCATAATAGCATATAATGGTGTACCACGTTACTAGTCCTGAAAAAAAGTGTTTACCGGACGAGTGTGGTCATTCTCTACCACTCGACTTTGTCTTGCACGAGATTACCATACGAGTCCGGTAAACACATTTTGGACGAGTGACGTGCGATAGTCTACACCATACTACTAAATCTGTACTAATCCTTATATTACCACCAAGGACTAACCACTCATTGCCACCCAAATACATTATAATCAGCTGTTTGGTGTCCGTTAAAACTCATTACAGTACAGTAGTACGTAATGGAGCCCATTTGATTAAGCTGGCGGCCAACAGCTGTTTTCTGGACTAAATCCTTGCGTGGGAAGTTCGTCAAAATAGTGTAGTGTGGCGTAAATGTATTAAATGATCTAGTCCAATGGTCTAACGTTATCCCAAACATTCTCTGCTACATTAATCTATTGCCAAATTTAGGATGTTAGCTGGTTAACAGGATGGAATGAATAGAAATTGCACTCGTTTTTTTTTTACGCCGGAGCGAGCGCGGGGGTCTAGTGGCCCCCCAAATAAAAAATGGTATTTAAAAAAAGTTTTTGATATTTAACTCTTTAAACTTTAGACATAATATCTATATTCATTTCCTCACATTTGTTACGTAAATTTTATTATCCTAGCATATCCTTTAACTATTTTCAAAATCATATTTTGAACCCAAAACTGGTAGGCCAATGGGTTAATTTTTTCATGATGAAATTTAATAAATGTGTTGAAGAGGGAAAAATCGTAGTTAAACAAGTTTTTATTGCAAAAAATGTTAGTTTTAATTTTACAAAAGTATAATACTTGTAAAAATCCATGGAAGCAGTAAATATTTCATGAATTAATACATTTCCCGGTTTGTAGAAAATACTGTAAAAAATAAAAGAAATTAAAAACTTTCTTTGGTAATGTGTTTTTCCTTAAAAATCCTTGTCCAGTGCTAGGTTTAGAAGTCCTTTTAAACACACTTCACAAATATTTTACATTTGTCCCTGGCACATTATTTTTATACAGTTTTACACTTAAATTTTGTGTTTAGTGTTTTTTACCAAGGCAGACGGTGCACCGCGCCTTTTTACTGGGAGGCTAGATCAGTGGACTCTATGGTAGGACATTTCCATCCAATTGTTTTACAGATACTAAGGTTTTTTTTGCAAAATTTCAACACTATATCAAAATTATAAATAATAAAGTTATAAAGTTATTAATACTAAATTATGATAATAAAACAAAGACACTACTACGCGCACGGGGGTACACTAGACCCCCCTATGAACACATTATTGGTAACACAAGCATGCGCGTGGGGGTATGCCAGACCCAGGGTGGTCATAACAGGTCAATGACTCGGTCAAGACGAACAACCCTGCGGCCAGATGATAGCATATATGCTATTTTAGGCAGCTACTGTTATGCCCACAAGGGTTGCAACCATACTTGGTAAAATTATGACACAATTACCATACGTGAGGGTATGTCATACCCCGGCAAGCGCGTTTAAGGGTTAACACTGTGCTGTATTTCTTGAGCAATCATTGAAAGAGCCGATTTGCAAACTATGGAAACATAGGAGAGTCATAGAACACCACCAAGTAAAAGAAATAGAAATACTGTTTTTTTTTATTAATTTATAATCGTTATTATGGACAACCTAATGCGGCTATGAGTGGGAAATATTTGTAGAAAACAAACACTAAAAAAAACAAGATATTCACAGGAAATGTTGATTATATCGATCTGTTATGTACATCGTGAGTATTTCCATTATCTTTGAGTCGACTCATTTAAAGTCATCGGAAATTATTACTGTTATTCATTTTAAAATAACGCCTATAATACTTCGCAATTGCTCGAATTCGAGCAACAAGTTCACTAGTATATTCTTAAAACAAATTAAAAAAAATTAAAATATAGTAATCATTCACTGCATTGACCACTGAACTAAAATTTTGTAAAGTCTGTGTCCTGGAAAACCGCTGGTAAATAAATGGTCGATTAGTTGCATTGGTTAATGCAAGTGGGATTTTTGAAAATAATCTAAGTCTTCTTTACAAATTTCTGACCTTACCTCGAGAAGGCTATTAAGCCCTATAGTAGTAAAATGTAGCTTTCTATTGAAATAATTTTGTATAAAGTTCAAGCAAGCGTACAGTTATAAAGCAAAATGTGTGTCAAATTCTTATTCAAATTAGTTAATTTTCTACCTGAAAGAGTCTTCGGGATCGAGGCGGTGATCTTCGATTCCACATGGCCTCCAGCTGATCAAAGTGTTGGGATTGAGCAAGGGCTGCCTGTTCAGGTCCAATATTCTGAAATAATCCAAATATAAGATCTAGTTTTAGGGGTGATTCTAGGTGAAGAGTTAAGTTGACAATGTTATACCATAATTTTGTAACTTACGTTACCAAAACGTGAAAGAATTACTGTTTTGGACATTAACAGCTTCATTTGAAAAAATGTCCTGGTTTTCATATAGAATTTTCTACAGGTTGTGGATGGATGAAATTTAAAATTTCAAGTTCATATTTTCCAATGTACACTTCTTAAATTATTTGAGAAATGGGAGACTTAATACAAACTAAAGCTTGGTTTATGTTAAATTTTGCTTTGTTCCTTGGATTTAAGAACAAATTTAATTTAAAACTTTTGGATTTTGGAATTATAATTGACACTAGCGTAGCGCACTTTGTCAGTGGTTTAACTAAACTACCTCCATTTTTATTCTAATCTGGGGGGACAAATTTAACATTGAAATAGCATGTTTACTTCGATCAATAGGCAAAGATAATAGGTTCCTCTTATGAAGGACATGGTCACAGTTTCCACCTTGATAGTCACAATTGATATTCTAAATTTAATATGTCATCCTTTAAGAGTTTTTGTATTGAGTGTTGCAGGTGTAGATAGTGGGATTAGCATGCCCAAGAGAACCCATCCTCCACCACTGTTGCTCTTGTTATTTTGTTAATTCATCCCAAAAATGAATTGCTGTTGGATTAGTTTAATACCACTGGCGTGACTCTCAGTGTTGTTGGGAGCCTTTCTCTCATCATTCTTTCACATCATCCTAACTTATACAATCTTTACCTGAGAGCCTAGCTGCTCCTTGCTGGCTGGTATCTTGCTGATCTCCTCCATACTGGCTGACACGGAGAACCTCCGCTTGAGTCTCTCGTCCACAGCAGCCATCATGATGGAGGAAGTCAAGTGTCCGTACTTCTTTTGCCAAGTGTACGTGTCCAGTGAGACCTCCTTCTTCAGCAGCCTTCTCAGCGGACGCTTCGGCCCTGAAGGTCTCAGGTCTGGAAATTGGTTTTTATTCAGTAAAATGATCAACCATAGACATAGGCTACAATATGACTTTTAAAAATATGTTCAACACTACTTAGTAGCTGAGTGGTTGGTCAGAAGTAGCTGGTTTGAAAAGAAACAGCTCATCTTAGTCGCTGTCAAAGCTTTACAAGGCATCTTCACTTCATTCCACGATCATCCTTATATGTGTATAGATGTGATGTCTTAATGAAGTGACAATGAAATTAAAAGATCAAGTTTTCAATTAAGGATAAAGATATGAGTTCATAGGGGGATTATTTTACTGATCAAAACCTGATGATTCATTAGTTAGCGATCTTCAATTAATGCTATCACATCAGTCCAAATTATAAACTTATGATTTATTCAATGCATGCTATGCTACGCAACCTTCAACCAATCAGGTATTGGATGTGAGAAGCCAATGTCATCCTGAATCACTAATCCAAATCAAACTTACACTTGCTATACATTTTCATAGATTTAGGTCAGTATTGTTGTAAAACAAATTTGGCAGAGGTGCGGCGAGACACTGAAATTTAACTTTCCACAGAACTTACCTTCGATTTCTTTGGCAGGAGCGACGTAGACAGGAGCTTTGACATATGTGGCTGGAGTGTTGTGAAGACAGATGATTGGCAGATGTCTGCTCTCAAACAGATGAATCGCAATACGAGTAGCGTCCGTGGACATGACCAAACCTAGGATGGGCAGATGCAGCTGCAGAGAAGACAGAGGAACGCCCTTGGCTGTGTCCCACACTATGATCCTCTTGTCTTCAGACCCTGGATATTTTAAACGGTTAATTTACAGTCATAATTTGTTTGGTTTAGCTTACTGTCACCAGAGGGTAACATTATTTTTGTCATTATTTGTTATTAATTTTGTTGTTTGTACTTGAGTGGGAAAGAGTTCACTCTGGCAAAAAGTACACAAATAAACAAAAGTTTTCTATGTTTCTTGTATTAGAATATGCTGGCATCCTTCCCATAAAACTAAAATTGCTGTCAGAGTTGTGAGAGCCAGTTGAGCGGAGCGACTCAAGAAAAGTGTTTTAACCTTTATCAAATAAATTTATCGCATCTCAAGAAATGAACAAGAGTTAATTTTTTTCTACCTTGTAGTTATAAAAAATGCAGCATCTCAGCCACTCAACAAACCTGAAACAGCGACAGTTCCATCTCCAGCCACCTTAACACAAGTCACACAGCCCAGATGCCCTGACAAGAGGTGGATGTCGTTGCCAGTGTTGATGTCCCACACTATCAGGTTAGAATCCCTGGAGCCGCTCACCACAATCGTCTTGTTAGTGATGGCGACGGCCGCACAAGTCACATGGTCTGTGTGACCCATCAGCACCTAGCAAAACAACCAGTAGACAATAAAATACAGTAGTATTCAATACAATTTGATGAAGGGGCTATGGTCTCCTTCACACGCTACCGCAAGTCTTGTGAAATCGATAAGTTAAAACTATAGTTATCAGGATATAGTTTTTTTTTGTTCTCATAAGACAAACGTTTCAAAATAAGATAGTGTTTTATGAGAACTAATATTATTAGTGTTGTCATTTACAAGTATAGATCAATAGATTTTTTCCATCCCTAAGCAAATCAACAATTCTATGTACCTAAAGACAGCTAACTTGAAAAGAGGATTAGAATCTATATGAAGTGATTCCAATGGTAGTGAATGTTAGATTCAATACCTGAGTGAGTTTTCCTCCAATAACCTGCCACACCTTGAGCGAGGCGTCTCGTGAGCCTGTCACGACATGTAAGGAGTCGGCAGTGAGAACGAAGCACGTCACTTCCTTGGTGTGGCTAATTGTAAATCTCTCCTCATCTCGGTGACTGGTGAGTGGCCAGATCCGCAAACTGTTAAAAATATGTTCGTTTTTATTGTAGGCTTTAATAAAGGAACTTAATTTATGTTTAAAAACTGGTTCCTAATATTTATTGAATTACCTAACCAAAGTCATTACTTACAGCCTACCTGGGAGGCAGTTAAGATTTTCACACTAGACATTAGGTTTGCAGCTATGGTAGTGGCAATACTGCTATGATCGATAGCTGAGCTAATCAATGTGATGTTTTTTCAACCAAGAAACAGCACAGTAGAACAAAAGGTTTGAACCCAGTTTTGGTCAGGTTTACAACTCATTAGAAGTTCACATGTTTGTAGCTGAGCTACTTGCTGGGAGGAGGCCTACATATGACATATACTGTGGATTCTTTACAAATTGTGTGTGAGACAAGATATTTTATAACTTTTAATTCAGATATATTGTGTGTTACTCTGCAAAAAATCTAAAAATGTTTTAAAAGGTGACATGTTTTAAAATAGGTATAACTAAACAATCCAAACAAAGACTAATGAAATTGAAAACTAAAATTGCGTTCTACTGAGATTCTGAAAAAATATATATTATTCTTTTGACCAGTTGGGCCAACAAGCGTTGACTACTCAAAAACTTTTATAAGCACTGTCTAAAAAGAGTGAATTACTGATTGACCAACCTGTTGTCACCATCGCCACTGACAGCGTACTTCATGTTGTTGGTGATCTGCAGGTAGTTGGTGGGACCGAGGGCAGAGTGCAGCAGTGTAGCGTTGTCTGCCAGCCAGACAGCAAGCACGCCTTGTCTGTCACAAGACACGACTCTGCGGCTGTCGGACATCACTCCTACAGCCGTCACTGTAGCCTGGTGCCCCTGGAGATGGGAAAGCAAACATGTTCAATCCTGTCTTGACGTGAAACTTGGTCTAATGGTAGATGAGATTATGTTGCTGATTATCAGTATCACAAAGAAGGTAGTACAAAGCCTATAGTTGGCCGCTGTATAATCTTCTGCCGATGTCTTGTTAAACACACCCCATTAGTGCACATTAAACACACCTAACGTGCATCCAAAATGGAACTATTTATGAAGGATAAAAACTAAACCCAGCTGTGCAAGCTGTGCAGTTTCAGCAATGGACTTTTAATAAATGGTCCAGCTGATATTAGTCAGTTACGATAGAGCTATAATCTCATACATAAAACACTAATCTTAAACATCCTGGCGTGTATTGTCAAAGTTGTATAAATCAAAATGATTTATCTACAAAGTGGGCTTAGTTCTTTGGCTACAAACTAATATTTCATAAACAATAAATTGCCTAGTGCACATTTGAACATTTTTCAAGTAAGCCAAATAAATCCAGTTGCTGACTTACATTGTAAATAAATGGCTCATCATCAATCGCATCAATGATGATACTGTCTGAAAGAAAGTTAGGAGTAAAATCACTTTCAAGCTTCATAATAATTTTGCGACTCAAGCCAAAATGGTATTTACCTTAAATATAGAGACAACAAGGCCGAGCGTAAGCCCCCAGACGCGTGCTGTCTTGTCCTCGGAGCCAGAGATTGTGAAGAGACCGTTGGGACTGATAGCTACAGCAGTCACAGCCGCCGTGTGACCCTCCATAGTGGAGTGTAACTCGTGGGAGTTGAGCTGCCACACGTTCACCAGACTGTCAAGTCCCCCTGTAATAGGAATATTGCAGCTTGAGTTTGATTATTTGCGAAGACAATTTCTAAATCAGACTGATAGTGAAATAAAGTGAACTTGGTGGCTCAACACATTTGGGACCAAGAACTACTATGATTCCAACCCTCCAAATCAATAACACAAGATTTGATTTGAAGAATAGCTTATGAATGTCTTGAAGCTCATTGATTTGAAGTTCTTAGTCAAACCAGTCTTGTATTTAATTCCTGGATTGAAATTTTAGAAGTTTATTTGGTACTTCAAAGTACAAAGCATACATGTTTTTACAACTCTGCATATAGCAGCATCAGCCTACCTGTAACAGCAGTTGTGCCGTCACGGGAGATGTCCAGGCAATTGATGGGTGCAGTATGAGGTTTCTGGGTAGAAGAAGTCTTGCTGGTCATTGTTGTACCCACTTCTTCTACACCAATCCCGTCTTCTTTTCTGAAGCTCCATGATGTTATCCTATTGCCTCCTAAACATTAAACGGCTTGAGCTTAGCTTAACAGAGAAGATTGATTAAATTATATTTATACAGTAACTGAGGCATTATGGTGTATTAAGAAGAGTTGAATGAATGAGATAATGGTTTTGCTTAAAAATGAGAGGACTATTTATTTACCAACCTTGCAATAGTAATGCAGTGATATTTTATAGTTTTAAGAAGTTGAAACAAACTTATCCTTGAATCTATAACAGCTGAATCTATTTGTATAACAGATTGTTAAACATTTTTAAATAAGAGTTTGATTAGCCTACCTGCGGTGATAAGAAAGTCGTCATTAGAAGTGACCTTGACCCCGGTGACCTTGGAGTTATGGCTGGTGGAGATGGTCCGCACCAGGCAGCCACTGTGCATGTCAAACACGTAGACTCTCCCGTCCGCTCCTCCAGCCACGGCTCGCTGGTTGTCCCCCGCCAAACACACAGATACCACCTGGCGGAGAACGGAACTTGACTTTTCTTATTGGTTTATTTTGATATCGTTTAGAAAATGCGCTGGAAACAATTATATTAGTCTTCCGTGTTTTGTACAGTTGAATTATGTCAAAGTATTCAAGAACAAGGGCAAGATGCAGATAACCTCAGGTTTTAGTGTGAGGTAAACCGCTTAAAACCTTCATATATATTTACTGTGAGGAAAGGAGTTCTAAATGTATCCATACTGTAAGCAAACACTCATATTTTTGATCTCAAATACTGGTAATTTCCTTAAGAAATGAATTAACCTTTTATTTGCCTTTCCCAGATGGCTGCAAATACTATGATCAGTTTTCAACAAGAATCAAATAAAATCAAATTGAATCGAAGCTCTATTGGAAATTTCAAATGCTATTGCCTCTTGATGAGCCATGTCCCTAGCTGAAACATAAAGTGAGGTGTCGTCGGCATTTAAACAAACATCTACATTTGAACTTGGATTATTAGATACAAAGCTTTTATTTGAGATAAGAGTTTTATTACTAGCTATACCCAATAACAGAGCTAAAGTATTTTTATAGCTGATCCCTTACATTAGCTTTGTGTCCGCGCAGGCAGTGTATCTGTGTGCCAGTGGCCAATGTATGAAGATACAGCTGATTGTCCTCACAAGCCACCAACAGGAACACTGAGTCACTGGAGATGTCCAGCATGTTTACAGGAGATGGCACGGAGATTGAGTTGAGCAATGTGAAGTTGTCCAGGGACCAGAGGCACACCGACTTGTCTGACGAACCTAGACACAATCTTCAGTTCAGTTGGTTTGTAATGTTTTGTATTGAGTGATTCTTTTGTATGAAGTTTTTTCCCAAGAGAAATGTTGTGAGACTTCTCAAAGTTTCCAAAAAACCCTTTTGAAATAGTGTTTAATTATGAAACATACAACTTAAAAGAATGATATTTCACCTTAAGTACATTAAGATGACTAAAAGGACTAAACAAAATGTGGAGGACTCCTTATCTGCTCAATATTGTTTATGCTACCCGTAGTATTGCTTTTGAGATGCCCTCTCATCTTAATCGTTTTGTTAAGACTAGTGAACACTAATGTTTCATAGTTCATTCTAAATATGAGAATGAGTGTGGCATGGAAAGAGATGCCTTGGGAGGCTCTGTTATTGACTAAGATCAGATGATTCTGTTGCAAGGGTTAGTTAACCCACCTGATATGAGAATGTCCCCAGATACTGTGGCTTGTACAGCTGTCACTGGACCTCTATGGTGGTCTATTTTGATGACAACTTCTCCAGTTTTCAATGACGTCACTATAATCCTGGAGTCCTCCCCACCACTGACCACCACTGTGTTGTCCAGTGCCGTGGTCACACTGAGCACTGGGGCTATGTGTTCACTGAAACATCCATTATTAAGAAATTATTTAAACATTTTACTAAAAAAAAAAACAATATGAGAGTGATGAAAAAAATGAAGTAGAGACGAAATACTTTACAAATACAGTGGTTCTTCACAACTCCAATGATAAAGAAGATTTTTTCCAACCACTTGGTATTTTAACTTGAGAATTAACCTTTAGGCTCAAAACCTTGGTTGTAGACAGAAAAAAAAACACCATTTTATTAGTTAAATGTTGTGTCAAAACATGTTGATTAAATCAAAGGAATGTTAACATATTCACTAGTTGTATGTTTACCATACATCTGTATCAAAATTCACATATACCACTCGATGAGCATTAACATTAGGAGTTTCTCAATAAAATCTGATAAGACTTACAAAATCCTCATTTTTTGCTCAAAAGATGACAAGTCCCACACGATGATTGACGTGTCCTCAGATCCTGTCAGTAGAATTTGAGATTGTTTGGTGAGAGCGAGGCAAAGTACACGACCACTGTGACCTGCCAGAACCATCAGAGGGTTAGAGGAAAAGTTTGATTGGTTGTAGAACAATATTCGTCCCACATATTTCATTCAACCTAATGTTAGTAAATAAGTTATTATGTTCAATCGAAACACAATTGATCCTAGGTTAATTCAACCTTAAAAGGAGATTATTTACAGAATACTCTATAACCGTTTGCCGCGAATGGTTTGTGTTTACTGTTTAGTGTGCTAACATCGTACTAACAACCAGAGCCAGCTTAGTGTAATGCGGGGCCCAGTTCAAACAATCAGTGTGCATTACTATAAAAAAGTTGTACTATAACAATAATGATCAACAACAATCTTAATGAATAATTTTTGTATTAATACTCCCACTTTTTAATTTTTTCATAATTAACATCATTAATTCAAAACTCATAGAATCTTTAAAATATTTTGTATTTTACACCAAGTGCGGGTCTCTTCGAGGTGCGGCCACACCTTTTGCACAATCCTAAGGCCAGTTCTGCTAGAGATGTTCACAAAAACAGCTGTTTACAGCGTTATATGACAGTATGACATGAGACATAAACAGTTGTTCTGGTATAAACATCGTACCAGCTTATTCCCTCCATCTTGGAGTAATTTTAGTTTCAAAGTCATTCACTAGGTATCACCAATTAACATAAAAAAATACTATTTGGCTAGCATTGCTTGCCTTCAGAACGTTTAGTCATGTTTGTTAGTACCTATGAACATTCAAGTAGCAGGGAAAACCGATGTTAATCTGAGCTGCTGTTCAAAGGACTGTGGTATACAGGCTACAACTTGAATTAAGTTAAAAAATATATACTGGTAGTCATTCTTTCTGATTGAAAAATATCAGCAAATTGTACAGTCAGGACTTATAGGTACTAGCAGCGAGAGTTATCTTTTAATATTGTCTCAGGAAATGTAATGTTATTATACAGGGTTTTCATAAAATAATGGTGGGGTTTAGTTATGAAATAAAATGAACAAAAGGAAAGATACAAACAAACTTTTTATCTTGTTGAATTCCTGACATCAAAAAGATCATTTTACATAACTAATAAGCATTTACATACATGACAACCATTTCTTGCTCTACATAAGTCCAGATGATGATCTATTTCAACCCACACGAGCAACATTCTATTGTTACAATGGAGACTGCATCTCTGGTTCTTTCTAGTAGATGGGATAGATTTTGAGTTTTTTAGAATAAACTATATATGTTTTTGACATCCTAAATCCGCACGGGTGAGTACGACCATCTGCAGTACTATCCTGATTATTAGACCAATTTGTATATACCAAGGAAAAAAAGTAGTTCGGATTCCACTATAAACTGTAGGTCCCTTAGTCGCCATTAGCTGTCTGGGCTATTAATTAACAGCTGTGTCTAAGGAATATGTCGGCCTTAGTCACTAACAAGACTACAAGATCGCGCCACTCATCATACACTCCATTCATACTTGGCTTAAAATATCTACTTTGTATGGTCGCCATTTCAAAGAAAAGTATTAAAAGTATTAAAGCTATACTACAGTTACTGACTTTAGTTCACTTAGTTACACACTTAGCCTTTTCTTGACGGAAAACATGTTTATAAGAAAATACAACTTGAAATTTATTTAAAGAGAAAGTAGGTTGTCGATTAGCATAATAATCAACACAGCTGTTTCGATTAATGTAAACAAAACTGTTTGAGCTACCGGATCCAGGGGTATCAATATGAAATATTTAATTTGTCTTATAATAGTTTTACAGACAGTTAAAACCCCACCATTATTTTATGAAAACCCTGTATATATTTGAAATTACCTCTAGATAGACAAGCCAACAAGTATGTGACAGTAAGTTGTTGGCAAGCAGTTTTCTCTATCTGTATACATACAGTTTGATTACCTTTGAAGGTGTGTATGAGAGTGTTGGACATGATGTGCCACAGCTGAGTGTCCCCGGTTAACGTCACCACCACGACATGTTGAGCTGAGGGTGTCGGAGCTATCAGGCCTACCCCGGCCGGGCACACCACACCTGGGTAAAAGATTACAGTTAAAGGCCTATATCCTTTGTTGAATATAGAATATGGTGCAAATTCAACTAAAATACCCTCCTAAAATGAGCAGGCTTTCAAGCAAAAGCCTTTGATACAGGTAAAACACTCTTAGTGTACATAAATATAAGTATGTTCAAGAGTTATGACTTAAGTTACTATAACATAAGGAGGAAAACAGATAACATTTCAAAATTAACACACATGATGCCTTTTCACAAAGCATTGCATAATTAACTTCAAAAATCTTGTTAACTATTTTTAATCGTGTCCTATTAGTGGTTGAATGTGGTCCATATACTTACTCTTTATCTGTAGGGGTAGGGGAGGCTGCAACCACCCGTTGAGAGGCACTAGGAGAGGATCAGTGTAACCATCACACCACGCCATCGCAGCCAGGATCATACGAGACATTAGGGCTCCACTGCTTTCTGTAAAGAGCAAAAGATCAATGTAAATATGGGATAGCAACAAATCTACAAAATTCAAAACATATTCATTCCTCTATGCACAATAACATCACAATACGGACAATAACGTGTCACTATTGTTGTTTATTGAGTCAGGAGGATATTTTCTCAACCATGAACAAACAACTGGGATCAAAATAAAGTTTAGTCTTGGAAAAAAATAGTGATAGACAAGACCCGAAACTTCGAGATTTTTTCAAGATTTTTGTTATCTTGAAGCTTTGGGCGGGGTTGAAATACTAACGGGATATTTCCGAGACGAGATAAAAAAAAATAAATTAAAATATTTTTTTTATTTAAAAAAAATTTTCATTTTAAAATTATAAAATCTCTTTAAATTCATAAAATTTTAAAGTTTTTTAAATTCTTAAAATTGTAGTTTTATAAAATTTTTAAGTTTTTTTTAATTTAAAATTTTTAAATTTTTAAATTTTTTTAAAATAAAAAAACTCCTAATTTTTAAATTAAAATTAAATTTTTTTTTATTTTTAAAATTTTAAAAACTAAAAAATATTTAAAATAAAAAAATTGAATTTAAAAAAATTTGAAATTTATAAATTAAAAAAAAAACTTTGCAAAGGCATTTATATTTAATTATTTATTCTTGACATGGAAATATTGCTTCAATAGTATTATAATTTTTGAGAAGTTGCAAATGATGAGAAGTTTTGTTAGTGTAAGCAGTGTGAGATATGTTTTACTACTGTAAACATAGCCAAAATAAGTCACTTTAAAATCATTCTAAAAATAACACAAGACTTTAAAATTGTTAATTGATACTTAACAATAATAATGTTGTTTTTTTATATTTTTCAAAGTTGAACTATATGCTATACTAACTGATATTTTCATGTCTCTTATGCCGAAGAGTTATTTTTAACAAGTTAGGCCTTATTAATATTTTTTTATATAGGTGATGTTTTTATTAATGTTTTTTAATAAAAGATTTTAAATATATTTGTCTAGTTTTTGTCAAGTATTTAAATTTTTAAACTTTTCTAAACTTAAAAAGTAAATATTAATTTTTTTATAACTTTTGATTAAATCTCGTCCAAAAATATCCCGTCCTGCGTGAATTAAAAAAATCTCGTCTCGTCTCGTCTTGAAGTGAAAAATCTAATCTCGTCCATCACAAAACAAAAAATTCATATAGGAGGAAATTACCAATAATACACTGTTTTCGTGACTAACGTTCCAATTTGTGACTAACAGTCAGAAAGACATCATAGCTGGTCTTTCCGTACTTTCCACCACATTGGCATTCTTAGATACCATTGTCAATTGATTAGGGTTAATGGAATTTCATACTGGTAAGCTTAAAGCCCAAGCATAAAATTGTTCTAAACTTGACCCAAGCAACATTCCAAGACTATTATTATGATCTTACCTGCTACAGGTCTCAGCCAGCAGATGATCTGCGCGGCCAGTTGTAGCGTGTCTCTTGTCAACACATCACTGGACTTACGCACCGTGTAGTAAACCAGCTCTACATCTCTGTCCAGTAGATAGCACCTGTCAAACCAGCAAGTTTCTAACTACAGTACAATCCCGCTATAATCTAACACCGATAAAGCGTACTCCACTGTTCCAATATCCGCTAATCTGAAACACTAACGAAAAACCTGCTAATTCTAGCTCCCCTTAACCAAATCCCACTGT
The DNA here is from genome assembly GCF_028750875.1 of Macrosteles quadrilineatus. Lineage (NCBI taxonomy): Eukaryota > Metazoa > Arthropoda > Insecta > Hemiptera > Cicadellidae > Macrosteles > Macrosteles quadrilineatus. The sequence continues at coordinate 167,420,258 of NW_026542595.1, read as the reverse complement.
AATCTCAACTTCTGTAAACAACTATAAATTTGATTTCTGCAAAAAAAAAACTTTGTTTATCATTGATAGTAATCATCAATCTGGTTCATCTATATATATAAAGCTCAAATACCACTGACTCATTCATTCATTCATTCATTCATTTTTTCACTCACTCATTACGAAATCTCAGAAACCATAAGACCTAGGAACCTGAAACTTGGCAGGCATCTTCCTTTTGGGTAGTAGACGCTCACTAAGAAAGGATTTTACCTAATAATTTCAAAAAACATAAATTCATATTCATACCCCAATAACCCTCTCCCCTCCCCCCCCTCTAACGTTAGCCCTCTTCTAACTTTATTTAGTATTTAGTTATTTTATTTTACACCCACTTGGTCTTTTGGGTAACCTGCTTAAATATTAAATATTGCAAAGAGAACTTAGTCACAATTTTTACCTGACATGTTCCAGTGTAGATCGTAAGTAGCTCACGGATATTGTTCGTACAGCTGCCAACAGCCAGTCAAAGTTGCATATTGTCAGCTGTTTCAGACGATTGCCATCTCCTAGAAAAAAAAAAAAAAAAAACAATAACATGTTACAACTTGTTTAAATGACTTCCAGGTAATTTTACACTGAATGAATATTTCATTTTTAATGAACAATAGAAGGGTTTGGGCTGATTTCACATTAATAGTACAAGCAGAAGCTTGATATAAGAGTATTCATTTTAGTGCCAGTATATTTCTAAAGCATAAAGCTGTTTAAAACTGCACTCAGGATTCACCAATTACAGAAGATGAGAGAGTTAACCACCAAGATGTATTTTTATTATGTAACTAAAAACTAAAAAGTAGAAAATGATCTGCGCCTGTTTTAACTTCTGCAAGAACCCTCTAGTTTTTAAATTAATATATTTAACATATTTAAGCAAGATATTTAAAAAACCATCACCAATCAATGATTAACTTCAGTAATTGCCAAATCTGTCTTTCTTCACTAAGCGTTACAGGTGAATAAAAAATATAAAAAATTATCAGACTTTAAAAAAGGCTCATGATGATATGATATTTTTGAATGCCTTTAGTTCTCCTCCATCCTTATACACATACCACCACATAAGTATGTGGTATGTTGTTACAAGGGACCATTACATTTTCCCGGAACATTGTCAGACTTACATAAACAATATTTATTTATTTTACTAGGCTACTTACAAGTACAGAAAAGCAATTAAAAGAAAGTAAAAACAAATCCATAAACTAACGTTAAAAAACTGAAGTTGGCCACCTGCTTTGAGCAAATGAATCCAGGACTCTTCCACATGTCTCAGACTGTAGGTGACGTCATTCGTGACGAAGGCAGACTGGAATGGCGTTTGTTTGTTTTCATCAACTTGACCTACTGAAATATCGAAACAAATTCAGAATTAAATCTAGATTGTAAAAAAAAAATCATTGGTAAAAAAGTCATAAATACAATTCACAAACAATGACATTGATGAGGATTAATTTTTGGAATATTGGAAAACAATTTTGATATTATGAATATTTTAAGAATACAGCAGAGTAAAATATAAAATACAATTAAAACCTAAATAAATACATAATTAATATCTAAAGCATATAAATAAAACGAGACGAGTGAGAAATCGTAATTAGACTTTGGACTACTCCATAAACAAGTCTTACATGCTTCTTCGACTTTGATCGGTTCCATGTCGGTAGGAAAGTCACTGAAGAACAAATTGGCGATTTCACCATGAATCGATCTCGTTGTTTCTTGACTGGTTAGATATCGTTTCTTGGCCACTTTGGCCAACAACTCGTACCTCCAGCTCAGCAGGATTCTTCCACTCATAAACTTTTCCAGAAGTAAATGACCTGAAACATATTGAGGAGTTTTTCAAAATCAGAGCAAACATTTTGGTATTATAAGTAGTAATGCTAACTGTTATACCTTTAGAAAACTAACCTCAAACATTTTTGTACATTCCATTACGTTTGATAAGGGCAGTAAAATGCACGTGAATTATTATTAGCAACCACAGAAATTGCTTTAAACAGAAAATAAAGTTGTACTTTAGGAAATTTTTTTAATTAAATAAAGTTAAAAAACATTTTTACAGGTTGTTGAGAAGATCTCTCATAATAATAACTCAATACTGTAACAATTTTCTTTAGCTGCAATACCAGGGTAAAACATACAGTTCTGAAAGTGCATCTTTTAGTATGAACTTTGAAATCGGCAAGGGTCTCCCTCTGCACGAATTGACGACTAAAAATTATAACTTAGAAGTTCAATCTCATCCAATCTAAAAAATAAATCTGCATCTAAACTAAAATTCCTGAGGCATCCACAAGCTTCTCAGGTCAATCCAATTATAAGAACCCACAGATCTGTAAGACCCTGTATTGACTTGTAGCTCTTATGTGGAGAAGAGAATATATTTCGACATCTAGTAGGATCGGTCCTTTAACCAACGAACGAAACGCTTCCCCCTTCCCCTATGCACGTCCCCCATTGGGTTTAGAACTAACTTCTCTTCATAACAGAATGGATCTCCTCACATATAAAAAAAATCATTATAGTATTTCAGTCTCTTCCTAAAAAGACTTTTAGCTAAAAAACATACATTCATTTTGCATTCACTATGCTGTGCACTCACTTATACTCCGGCGGACCATAGCAAAAGTTGAGAAGTTGAACTGCCCCTCGGCCAGTAATAGCTCTGCAGTGCTCGGCCCTGCAGTTGGCATCAACAACTCCAGCAGTTCAGGCTCGCTGAGACCAAACTCTGCCGCTGTCAACATAGACCCTAGCCTGGACATGGCTCGCACACCAAACTGTGCCTCTGCACACTCCAACGCTTCTTCAGCCTTCCTTTCTAGATCTTCTGTAATCAAACCAAACTCTTGAGAAGTGTTGAACAATTGTAAGGACCTTATATTGTATATCTATAATAAAGTTCAAAGGTTTGTAATGTCATAAAATCATGAAAATGCCGGGCATGATTGGAATTTTGAATTCATTACTGAAAACCTTTGATCACAAAACTACTGAATATGCTACCCTCATTAGAATTACCTGCATACGGTGTTGTTTTCAGCTAGTTGAATATAATCTTGGCACTTACTCAATTAATCAATTAATTGTAACCACACGGTGGCTGAAAAGACCCTTTACACTAAATCTAAATTCAATTGGTGTTGATTAAAACCATTGAAATCTATTTTAATCAGAAATTTATTGTGGACTACACAAAGTGAACATAATTTTTTGTCCAAAACATCAGCATGCATATCTCCATTGTCTCGGCAAAGCTTATCTCGACACCAAGTTAGTTTGGCTCATTCGTTTCAGCATTTCTGGGGTGACTCGCGCAAACACCGCCCTTACTCTCTACACCCAGTCGCCCCATCCGGTGATGGGTGAGTGAGGCTTCATTCTCTCCCCCCACTGTTGCCTTACTACTCATGTACAAGTATTTGCTGAACAGTCGTGTTTATAACAGTGTAATACGTACTACAATATTGTGTAAGGGACTTTTCAGCCCCCCTGTAAGGTGTGTACTTTAGTATGTTCAGATCTAACAAAAAACCACTAAGTGGTAATACTTTCCCCGCCAAGTCAGCAATCCAAAAAAGATAATAAATCATTGTTTTTTTCCGCCAAGAAAAACAATGTAATGTATGGCTTGTTAAATACTTCAAAACATCAATGGCATCTTTGCAATGGCAAAAGTTTACTGTTAATTTATTTTCTGTAGTAAAATTACATCATTTTGTTGGTTTCTACTTTTATTTTTTATTTTTAAAATCACCAAGTTTGGCACCTTGGCGGCAGACTTTTGCTTGGTTTTTTCATTAAAGTTACGTTTGAGGATAATTTCATAAATCAACTTCTCTAATTAATTAGTCCAACTAACTAAGTATAATAATTTCGAGGTAATCAGTAAATATAAAACCATCATTATTATGATTTTATGAAATGTGGCTCAAATAAGGTCTTTTTTTAAAAATAAGCTATCACCTAGCAATGTACTAATGGGAGAGATACTTGCTCAATGAAACTAATTTTATGGTATTTTTTAAAGTGATCGAGCAAAAGTCTGCCGCCAAGTTGCCAAACTTGGTGATTTTAAAAATAAAAAATAAAAGTAGAAACCAACAAAATGATGTAATTTTACTACAGAAAATAAATTAACAGTAAACTTTTGCCATTGCAAAGATGCCATTGATGTTTTGAAGTATTTAACAAGCCATACATTACATTGTTTTTCTTGGCGGAAAAAAACAATGATTTATTATCTTTTTTGGATTGCTGACTTGGCGGGGAAAGTATTACCACTTAGTGGTTTTTTGTTAGATTTTATTTATTTTTGTAGAAAATTAACAGTTAAAATAAAAATTCTATTTTCTTTGAAAAAAAAATTAAAATAAATTTTATTAGTAACAAAGTAATAACTGCTGCCTCTACTGTTCTGTTAATAACAGCATGTACAGATTCTTTGAACCAATGGGCCATCTTTGGTTTGATATTTGTTCATCATTGGCTGTTGTCCAACCTGAAGCTGTCTTCATAGTACAAGTGTAATGGCCTCGTGATATTGTATCTCCGTGATGAAAGATTGCTGCTGTAGGTCTGTATGTTTTAGTACCTATAGTCACTTGAGCACTTGGGACTCCTGCTATGTTTGTTGTGGTAATCTTTTGTAAGTTGTTGTTGAATATTAAAAACTGTAAGAGAACACAGCGGTTTGACTTCGTGATGTGTACTTTGCCCAGGCTCGATCCTCGTTGGCCGCATTCAGCATTACTGCACACATAATCCAACAAGGGCTCCCAGTGGTCGTTCATCGTAAGGCTTAACAGATTTCGTAGTGTTACTTTACCAGCCACCACGGGGATTCTGATTATATTGCCTGTCTCCTCTTGCCCTGTGAATGTGTAATGACAGTGCTGGCATTTTGTGGTTTTCACCGTGCTGTATGAGATGGCTTCTATAATGCCCTTGTTGGTCTCCAATAAGTCCAGCAAGAACAAAGCACAGTCTTGCTGCTCTGTCAGGGTATATGTATTGTTGTTAGGGAGGTTTCTTAAAATCACTGTATCTAAAACAACCTCCGAGGGAGACACTTCGTAATCATGAAGATGTTGTTTTAACTGAGGACAAATTAGTTCCGAGTTCTTTATTATCTCTCTGATGTACGGAACAGAATACAGCATCTGAACTGCAACATTCGCATAACATGACACACGATCATTGTTCTTTAACCCTCTTAATGCTAAAGTTGACTGAACTCTCGATCTTCCGGTAGTCTTTGCAGAGGGTACTGGTTTTGTACTCTCATCCTGCACTTTTTCGACATTTTTGGTCTGGCACCACTTCCTGTCTCTCACATAAGGAGCCGAAGAGGAGTCACAACTTGTGTTGTAAAGTGGAAGATCAGATTTGTACTTCTGCCTTAGTCTGTTGTATTCGAGAATGGCGGATTTCTGAGGCTTCACATCTCTTGGGTTAAAGTTAATAAGATGAAGCCCTTCTAATGAAGTCACTCGTGACAAGGCAACATATGATTGGCCACATGTAAATATGGACTCCCCAATATCAATTATTACGCTATTTAAGCTGAGGCCCTGGCATTTGTGAATTGTAACCGCGTAGGACATTGATATCGGGAATTGCTCTCGATACACAAATGCGTTATCCATCACTTGAAACTTGACGTTTACTCGCTGTAGGTGATGGGTAATGCCACAATCAAAGTTAATTGTCACTGAGTCTACATCATCAGAATTGTCTGTATTAAACCTCAACCCCGTTACTGTTCCTATGGCGGAGTTAACTAGCCCCACAGTGACATCAATGTTTCTGCGCAACATAACTTTAGCACCAACCTTAATAGGAATAATTTTCTCCATACCAGCCGTTCTGCTGCAGTCAGAGTTGTAAGATGACAGTATCTTTTTAACTTTGTTTTGTTGACGAGGTAGACAGTCAACTGAGTCTTTTGCAACCAAGTTAACGACAGGACCGCTTATTCTATTGACCATTTCATCATTTATTATGGAGCATTGGTAACCAGTTGAACAAAGGCACACAGAATTGTTGGGTAAAGCAGACAAGTAATCTCCTAGTAGAGAAAGGTTTTCCGAAGCAGTTTTTCCATTAAGATGTATTTTCTTGCTTTCAATTAGACGGATGTCCTCAACGGTCATATTGCCTACTCTGACTTTGCTTAACACATCAGCAAACTTAGAATCTTGAGCTTGTCGCATGTTTGTAGTAAGTTCATCATAAGAGAACTGTTCAGACCAGATGTTAACACAAGACAGAGAGCCAACAAAAGAACTAAGTTTGCCACTGTCAAGTTCAATGAATGGGGAGTCTTCATGTACTGGTGGAAGTTGCAAAAGGTCTCCAAAGAGCAGTATATGTTTTTTACCAAACCAGCCGTTACTTTGGTCTGAGGTGTTGAATATTTCACACAATCTGAGATTTATGTACATCAATGTTAGATTAGAGACCATGGACACTTCGTCTATTATGAAGAGCACCACATCTTTCAGGTTGGATCTCAACATTTTTAAAACATCATCAGTAAGAGCTTTGTACTTTGGAGTTTTTCCATGCTCAACTGGCAGCTGAAACACTTTGTAGATCGTAGAACCATTGATGTTGTAAGCACTTAGTCCTGTGGGAGCTGATATTGATGTGGAGGCTTGAAGACATTTTTTAGTCCAAGAGCTGATAGTTTTGATGAGAAAACTCTTACCAGTACCTCCCACACCACTTACAAAATGTCTCAGATATTTATCTGTCCCATCAGAGTTTGCAACAGCTCGTTTGACATAATCAAACACTCTCTTTTGGTCATCGTTGAGTTTTTGGTATTTTGTCTCAAACGGCTCGTCATTGGGAGCCCAATTGCTGTCCCTGGCAGGCTGGGATGCGGGTACAGGTTCATTAAAGGGCTGAAAGGCTATATTGGATGGATCAGCAACCTCTCCTTCTTCTGCATTGATCTCTTCAACTCGGTTTTGAATTTTGTCTCTTGCATTCTCCGATGCCGCAATTATGTCTTTTAAACGTTTGTCATATTTGAAGGCTTGAGTGAGAAGTGTCTGCTTGGCCATAAAAGCATCTGTGTATGTTTCATGAGACTCTTTCAGCTCATCAGTTGATCTCCAACAAAGAAACATAAGAAGTAATGCATGGTAGTATTTTTCAGGATCCTGAGTGGGGCTGTACTTATAGTGATTCAGTAAGCATGGTCTGACTCTTTTAGTGAGGAATTTGCCTGAATTCAACTTATGCACTTCACGGTCGCCTTTAGGTGGTTGAGCAGCTATATCGTACCATCTCACAAAGTCGTATAAGTTCATATCTTCAAGTTCATCTGGTCTAGTTGGGTAGTGGTCGTCAACCCACGACTCGTAGAATATGTTCGTCGAACTTGGGTCCATATTTCGTATCTTGTCGATTTTTTGTAGTCTTTTGCGTCTGGTCATGCCTACATCTAACCATCTTATTGTTGTCTCCGGGTCCGTGCCGTACAATGGAATGCCCAACAGTGTGTCACTGGCTTCTAAAGAACCACACTCACGGTTGTTTAAAGCTCTAAGGCCAACGTTAAACAGTCTACTAGCTAATGATTTTGTAGAATTAATCTCTGTAAAAACTTGTCCAGCATGACTTTGTTCACTTTTGGTAGTGTACTTTGTGACATACCAATGTAGGATAGAAGTGCTTTCACCTACATACTGGATGTCCACGTTTCCATTCCAAGCTAGCAACACGGCCGGGTTGTAGTCATTGACAAAGCTTTCTCTTGGTGTTCTGGGTAGGTCATAAAGACGTGACTTAGACTTGAGAGCTTTTCTGCCAGCTACAGACTCGACAACGTCACGCAGAACAAGATTCCCTGTGATAGGCCGGGGAAACCCGAAACGACAAGCCTTACGAAACCCGGTTTTGGTTTTCTTTGTCCGCATACAGTACGAGTTGTGGTGATGCATTTGGTAACTTGTAACTCTGTTGTTGAGAGTAGGGGAAACGGATGCATTTGGAACCTTGCAAGTAATGTACTTAAGGATAAAGTCGGCTACTTCTGCGTTGCTGGACGTCCCCATTACAGGAGCATTTTCAACCCACAGAAGAAGATGGAAATGTTGGAGACCTCTGCTTTGGTATTCTCGCCTGTAGAAGTAGTGACTTACTTTTCCTAAAGGAGCAGCATCAGAGACAATAAAATCCAACATTGCCTTGAACTTTATATGGATAAACCTTGACGCACTGATAGGATCCATAGCCACAAGTTCACTAGTTTGTTTTTTTTCTGCGCCTGGAACACTCCGGTTTACTTCCCTAATGAACAATGCCATGTCATCCCAGTTCCAATCGCTTGGGCTTATGGTTAAAAACCATGTAGCTGGTCCATAATGCTGGGCCATGCAATTCACATCATTTCTAGGCTGTATCCAGTACTGGCTAGTGTTCCTGAGTTTGGAGAATACTGATGTCAGGTTCCCCTCTAATTCTCCCGATGCAAGGTTGTTCAAACAGTCTCTAGCACTAAGAGAGCCACTGAATCCAGTGACGTTGAGCTTGTGGAATACTCCTTGTCTTAACTGCCGAAGGTTTGCATCGTGCAGCAAATAAAAAAGGTACTGCTGATTCAGTCTGAACTGAGAATGCTTTGAAAGCAACCGACATTTGATAAATTCAGCAGAATTGAGTTTGGTTTCTCTGGAATGAAACTGGCCAAATTTACCTTCGGGATACAAATCAGGGAAACAAAGCACGTCAATCTCTTTGTTTTCATGACTAATCGGAGGTTCATTCACTTTCAGCATCTTATAGAGCTCGGTGTCATCACTATAAGATTTTGACTCATGAAGAGCGTGGATTGTATAGTGAGACTCTTCTGAATCCCATTCCTCGTGAGTTACCTGAGTTAATATAGCACGTCTATGTAGTATTTCCTGAGGTGGCAGTTCGTTTTGATGGGTAGATTGAAACAAATTTGTGTCATCATTAAGGTTGAAGAGTCCTTCTGGATCTGTAGGTAGTACGATGCTACCATAATGAGCGTTGTTTTTCTTTAAGAAAATTAAGGCTGCGTGTACCTTATCCACACTAACCAACATTTGCCAAACTTTCTTTGCTTTGGTCGGTACCCCTCTGACCAAAACGTACAGCTCGTGGTTTGGATTCAGAGGGTCACTTGGTTTGGGCAATTTTTGCAGGGTTTCTTGAAGGGGTAGTGGCAAATGAAAACTTCTTCCAACGACTTTAGAAATTTGTTGCTGAGCTCGACTTGTTCTTTTCCCAACTGTGTTCATTTTTGTAACAACCTGAAATGCTTTGGCTCTCTGAATTAAAACTTTTTCATAACTGTTAAGGCAAGTTAGCTCTTTCGGCTGCGCACAAACATAGAGATCGTTAAGAATGCAAGTAGGAGGCATCTGACCTTTCCTTAGTTTTTCGAGGCAGCCCCGACAAATCCATCCTGTTTTGCACTCTTCTTTCTTTATGTCTTTTATTCTTTTCCATATGTGTCCTACAATTTGATTTTTTAGGTTTTTCAAAAGGCTTACTTGCTGCTTACTAAACAACTTATCGCATGAGACACAGGGAAACACTGGCGTTTCAGAAGAACGCTTCTCCAATGCCTCAAATGCTTTTTGATATTTTTCGAACAACTGAGACTCAGATTCAGGGACCTTGCTTTCACTTGTGTGATCTGTAAGAAAGGCTTTTGTTTGCTCTTTAAATTCCCTTTCTATCGAAAACAACACGTTCACCTGCACGTTAAGAATACCATTTTTAATTAGCATAATCTTCTTAGTTATTTTCAACAGTCGGTAAATTTTGGAGACAAGACTACGAATTGCAGGAAAGTGAGGATAGATTGTTCTCAGAAAAGGAAGTTTCGAAACACATGCTCCTGAGTAACAGTCCAAAGAGTGAGGATGAACACCTACACGAGATGATACACCACTTTGACATGAGTGCTCTCCCATGCTGACAATAAGCTTAGAACCTTTAGTGAGAGAGCTGGCAACTATTTCATTGTAAAGAGATTTAAGTTGCTCTAAGTGGTCAGGCTCAATGAAGCACATATCTGAGTTGCATTTCCACTGTTTCTTTGGAGAACTATGAGCTGTGCTGGGCTCATTACCAACAGTTATTTGTTTACCAGGAAACACTCTATACGTAAACTCCCACAAATAAGGCTCCGACGTGGAAACATGAAGACTGTGCCCACACAACGCCTCAACATTGTCTTCAAACGTGCTTGTTGCAGATAGCTTAGCAAGAGACTCTTTAGCACGATTTTGCAGGCTAACAAATAGCTTAAGGAAATTGTTTTTGTAATTTTTATAAGCATGCAACACCCATTTCAAGAGCTCTTTAGCCCTTAGCAACCTTTTAGTATAACCTTGCTCAAGTATTTTCTTTGCTATAAGTCTGGCTATTTTCTCACAATTTATTTTCCCCAAGAAAATATGTGAAGCTGCAACAGTTTTTTTAATTTTCCTTTTTGCATTTTGTAATGATTTTCTTTTCCCATCAGATCTATTTCTAAAAAAAAAGCGTCTGCTTTGATAGGCTGCACACTTTCGCACCCTTTCGTGAAAAACCTTAAGTTTATATCGCAAGCGAAAGTGGCCAGGGTGTTTTGCACAAAGTACTTTGTAACGTCTCCTGCGATTAGATTGTTTCATTTCTTGTTTTGCACCGTAGTTTAAACGTTGTTTAGCTTTATAATATTCTGGATCAGTAGAGTATTTCTGACGCACTCTAGCCTTGTGTGGCTCAGGATCAGTAGAATACTGCTGACGCTTCCTAGTCTTGTGTGGCTCAGGATCAGTAGAATACTGCTGACGCTTCCTAGCCTTGTGTGGCTCAGGATCAGTAGAATACTGCTGACGCACTCTAGTCTTGTGTGGCTCAGGATCAGTAGAATACTGCTGACGCTTCCTAGCCTTGTGTGGCTCAGGATTAGCAGAATATTGCTGCCGCAACCTAGCTCTGTGAGGTTCAGGATTAGCACTGTACTGCACACTTTTTCTTAACCTCTCAGTTTCAATATTAGCTAGATAACGTTTTCTGGCTTTGGATTTTTCTCCTTTAACATGTTCAAGGTACCAAGCTTTAGAAGTAGAACTCTTATTAGTGGATTGTATGCTAGCTTCTTCTGTTTTTCTTTTTTTTATAGCAGGGGCGTTTTCTAAATACCATTCTTGTTTTCTTTTTCTTGCCAGTCTTTCTTTAGAAGGCATACTGATGTTAGATTAGAAAGAAAGTAAATGCAATTAAAACATGGACGTGGTATCTTACCAAATGATCCTAAGAAATGTTCTCAATCATCTCAATGTTCTTGAACTAGATCTCTTCACTAAACATAAACAATGCTGCTCTTTTTGTAAAAATAAACAAGACATCAAATTTTTTTTATTTACAGCTGGTAATTAAAAATGGTTATAAATAGTTTGGGTGAAATATATAGACCACGGCACAACTACATCTCATTTCATTTCAATAATATTGTTTGTGTAGAACTAAATTCTACATTTTTTGGTCTTATCTGCTATAAACCAATTAAAAACTTTTTGACACACCTACCAAAATTACTATTTAACAAAAATTGCTACGTTGGAAGTTTTTGAAAACATGTGTTAAACGTATAGTCAACAGGGTGGTTGTTTCTATTTATGATTTTGTCAAGAATATGTTTATTTTAAACTAAACACACACTTTGAAACTGTATAATCTAGTCATCATCCATTAATATAGGTTCTGTGTCTGGGGCTGTAAATTCAGCAATGTTCATCTTGAACAACATAAAATGCGTTGGTGTTACATAAGTGTTCTGATAATTAAACCCGTATATCTAAAGACTAGTGTAAATTGAGCCCTTATTATAGAAGTAAAAATGTAATCAAACAGTTAAGGTTTGTTGGAAATAGCATAAGGCAAAACGAATATTGAAAAACTAATTAATCCTATATTTACATTTTAATTGCTGGTTTAACATACGTAAAGTGACTTTCCCGATTCTTTTATTTGTTTTAGTGTATCAAAACATAAAACAAACCTTAGTACTAGTACTAAGTTTCAAGTTACTAGGTTTCATATGTTTTGATAAGTAGTATTAAACTGTTAAAAATGACGAACTGCTGTACCAGTGTACCATCGGTACACTGCATTTTTCAATGGAAAGTATCGGGGAATATCACTGCTCTAAGTAATTTTATATAGTAAGTAGTTCAAATCATTCGGTATACCTGAAAAAATACTTTATGAAAGTTTTAAAATAATTTTTCAGCTGTTCCTATGAATTTCTCTAACATTTAAATTAATTGAGATTTAATCGCAGCTGGTCCTTCTTTTGTTTTGATTTTAATCCCATGTTATTTAAATGGGCCAAAATCGTACTTTGAGGGCTTGCCAAGGGTTTATGGTTCAACTCACCGACTTGAGACCCTCAAAAGGCACATCTACACGTTAAGGGCTTTCAAACAACATAAAGAACATTAAAATTGAGCCAGTGGTTTGGGCTGTAGGTCCGTCAACATTCAAGGAGAAGGAGAAGGAGGAGAAGGAGAACACGGAAAATTTGTGAATTTTCAAACTAGTTTTTCTTGGCTCAAACACAACAGTTTTTTAAATTCTTTTTTTTATTTTGTTGAGGATGAGTGCCCCTATCCAATAGATGAACAATTATTTTAATAGCTTTTGTTTCTTCAGAGCTATAGACGAGTGAAAAAGCCACTTTGTCACGTCAAGTATATATACACTGCAGCAGCTGTGTACCGCTGGGGGACTTGGCGGGGCGGAACGCTGCCGCGTTCCTTAATTATAACTTCTGAACTCACAGATGGTAAGAATAACAAAAATCTTAGTAACTATAATGACGGTATACATTTGTTGAACTCATATTTTGGGTTTCAGACTGAGACTACAATTTAAAAAAAAATCATGAATGCATCGTGATTTATAAATAAGACTATAAATCCTGGCCCTTTATACAGGTAAAAGCAATAAAAGTTAGGGGGTGAAATATGAAGTATTCTGATACAAATTTATCTCAAATTCTTCGTAAGTTTTGTCAATTAGTATCATAATGACAACATTGGTACCTGTGACAGCTGGTAGTTCTATGTAGCATTCTGGTTGTTTGAATCTCTCCCGCTGCACAGGAGTCAGTTTGAGTATCTCAGGTGACGTGTGCGTTGTGCCGATGATGTGTACGTTCCTCGGCAGGTTGGTCGGTAGCCATGACAACGCCGCTACAATGTCCGAGTCCAGCGGGTTGAGGCGGTGAATGTCATCTATCAAGATCACCAGCAAGTGACTCTCCCCAGACTCTCGTTCGGGTGACTCCTCGTCAAATCTGTAGGGTTCTTGGTTGTTTAATATGTTTTTAAGCTTGTAATCAATTATTATTGCTAGGTAGAGAATATTTTTGTCCATACAGTTTTTGCTACCTTATTGTCTTATTATATTCCATATCCTTAACAGATTTGTATCCTGTAATGGCTAATAAAACAGGGTACTTACAGCCAGGTAGAGTAGGAGTAATCAAGTAGTATAAAAGTGCCAGTACTAACAACCAATAAAATCACTGTCTATACTTTTCTTCTCTATAAAGGCACTTCCTTTAAGTTACCAGCCAGAGTGTTTGGGGGTTGACATTACTTACCACTTTCCTAAATATGAAAATAGCTTATGACTACTTGGTTTCCAATACATCCTGATATCAATTATCAAAAGTGATCACTATCAAGGGTAAAAGCACAAAAACAAACCTGTTTCAACTAATTTACCTTCTAATGAGTGTCTGAAACCAGTTGTTGACGTAAAGTGGATCAAAGCTGGCATCCTGAGGTACACAGACAGAAGACTGCGACGGCTGCAGCAGCAAACACAGCTGTTCACAGATGATCCTCAACAGCTCCAGGTTATACGAGGAGCGTGGAGTGATTCCTGAGAACCTCAGTACCTAGAACATAGAGATACACTCACACTATATAGTACTACTAGTAGAATCCCTAAAGAGATCAATATATATCAATACAAAAATTGTATATTGATACGTATGTGTATTTGGGCCAATACACATCAATACACATCAATACATATCAATACAAGTAAATAGAATCCGAGTCATTAGCTTATTTGAAAATAATTTGTAGCTTGTTAAAAAACAATTTTTAATTTGTTTCAAAACATTAAATAATATCAACTATGCACTAAAAATAAAATAAAAATTAAAAAGTAAAAAAATTCTTAGTAAAAAGTTTACTGGGTTCCCGAGATTTGAACCGGGGACTCCAGTATGGAAGCTGGTAGTCTTAGCCATTTCACCACGGACGCTTCATGTCATATCGAGTAATGATAGCTATTTTGAATGGGAGAAGCTGTATTAGGCGTCACAATTTAACTAAAAGATGTTTCAATGGCATGTGTGTCATTTCAACCATGTATATGCTTTAACATGTTTCAAAACTGTTTTATCACCAGTTAAAACTGTTTTCATGCTACTTGGGTGATATGAATAGTGTCAATACAATTTATTTTTTTGATTTCTAGAAATAAGGAATTCAATAATGAATTTGTGAGGGATTTTTATCCCTAACGATAACCCCGCAATAAGCAAAAAAATTGTTAAAAGTTGTCGAAAGCTGTATTAAAATAATTGTTGTATAACAATTTTAAAACATTTTGATTTAAACTTCATATTACAACAATTTTGATATAAGATTGAAAAAATTTAATAAGTTTTAATTTAATAAGTTTTTTGGAGTTGAAAAAATAAGTTTCAATACAAGCTGTAACTGTTTTACAAAAATTGTTTTACAACCACTTTTTTGAAGATTAAGAAAATCAGTTTTAATACAAGTTGTAAACTGTTTTACAACAATTTTAAAATTATATAGGTATTTTTAAATTACCTATATTGAGTTTTAGGTACTTCAGCTAACGCCTATGACCTAGAACTAGAGTTTTTCCTTTTTTTAAAAAATAACATTTTTATTACTGTTAATTTCACAAAGTTAACATTGGTATTTTGTATAATCCATAATGTTCATATGTGATACATTTTAGAGATACTTTGCATTTTATTTACCCGTATTGATGTCTATTGATTTATATTTACATCTAACATATTTAAAAAATATTCTCTATTGATATCAATGAACGATTTGTTTGCCCTAATGATCTATATTGATATATTTTATGTTTATAGATGTCTAGTGATATGTATTGACTAAGTTTTCAGTGATGTCTATTTGTTTGTATTTACTTGTAATGATATCCATGAACATCTATTGATATCACTAAGCATCTAGTGATATCAATAGATTTTTTCTATTGATTTCTATTGATGTCTTCCACTAGGGATACAAATAAACATTCATTTTGGCATCTAGAGGACCACTAAACCTGCAAAATTAATACACACAAACTTACTAGTAAGCACATAAGCCATGAATAAACTTGTATTTCAGCACCTATAACAGGCAGAACGCACTACAGAATCTCAGCACTTACAACATTATGAATACGTACTCTAAGAACTTTAGCACCTAGAACAAGGATACACTGAGACAAGCAGCACTTATAATGGCAATACCACCATACTTCAACACCCAAGTCCCAACTAAATCAAACCTCAGAACCTAGAGTTAAGGATCACAACAATTTAACCTTATTACTGTATCTACACTTTATAGGATGGATGCCCACTAATAGAACCTTGGCACATAAATTATGTATATAGTTATGCTAAAAACTCAAGTATTAAAAATGTAAACTTAGTTGTTAATATAGGAAAGTAAACAATTATCTAAAATGATGATTTTTATAAGAAAGGATTTAGTTTCTCCCAGTTAGTTTACGGTACCTAGGATAGTTAGAGTCCAGCGGCGAAGAGATATAGGTACAAAAAAGTTACAAAATAAAGCATTGATTCTTGATCCGATCCTCCAATAAAAATCGGGATGGAATCTGCTCTTTGGTATCCTACATTAGGAGGAACCATTAGTGTCATGTTTAGAGATTTTTTTGGTGTAAATTTATTCATGGACTAACACTTTTTCAGGTAAACTCAACCCCTTTACAAAAACTTCATCAGCCACTTGGTAATTTAACATAATATTATTAGTTAAGTTTTAAATAGGCCTACTGCTTTTTAGATTGCCCACACTACAATCACTAAAAATAATGTTTTACTACATTAAAGAAAGAGATGTAGTCAGCTGAAATTGAATTCATTTGACCAGATTACTGAGTTGAATCCATTAAATATATTGGATGGATGTTTTCTGTTGCTTGACATTCTGAAACTTTGTTTTTATGACTTTATGGATTTTCCTTCCTATTTTTATCAAAAGCTGTTATGTGAAGAATAAAATATATTTTTATAAAACTTACATAAGTTTTAGCATTTAAGAAAATAATTTCCATATTTTTCTACATTATTTATCCTCAACTTTCCAATTATGTTTCACATATACTGACCTTCATAACTTTCTGGCCGAACCACTGTTCGCAGTCTGTGTAGATGGTAGTAAGCAGTGATGTCTTGCCGGCGCCGTATCCTCCCTGTAGTAGAATCGGGCCGTGTCGTGCCGTCGCGCCAGTCATCAGGCCTCTGATGTGGTCTAGTGTTGGAGTCCCGTGCCAGTCTACCGTATGTAGCCGGCCTGATGTGTACTGGTGACATAGCGCCAGGTGGAACAGGGCTTCTTTGAACACTTCCTAGGATTTGTACAACAATTAGTATCCACCGGTATGTTTACTTTAAACTAATGACACCACTTAATAATGTATCAGCTGTCGCAAGACAAAATGAATACCAAAGTTATTCTGTATTATGTGAAAGACCTAATTCCTGTGATAGATGGTGCATAAAAAAACCATAGTAAACTACCAAAAATTGTACCTAAAACAAGCCTGACTGTCAAGAGGGAAGGATTTGTTTTGCTCAAAGGAGTAAGTAAATTCAATCATTCTTGTAAATCTACAGAAAAAATATTTAAAAGCTAAGGAGGTGTTTATAGGTACTAGCCGACAGCTGTACTTGATTTAATTGTGGGTTATGAGGAAGATATAAACTGACTGTTATCTAATTCATCCTCTCTTAATATTTCCATTGTATGGATAATGTCTTGTTCATCATAACAAAACAGAGTAATATAGGAAAAAATAGAATGAAAGCAATGAAAGCTTAATACAGCATTAATATTATAATTATTGTTTGAATGTTTTCTTAATAAAGGTAAAACAAAAGAAATGTTGAAAGATATCCTGGAACGCCATTCCATTCCACTTAAATTGATCCATGATGGATTATCCTGAAGAAAAATTTGGGAAGGTTAAACCTAGATGGTGGATCAAACCATTATATGGAATTAATGTTTTACCTGTATTTGCTTAGTTTTGGCATTGATTTCTGGCTTCTCCTCAATACTTCTATTTACAAGTCCTTGAAGTGTGGACGAAGCGACGTCTTGGAAATCACTAAGATAAGTATCATGTTCCGGCCATTCTGTGTCAATCCCACTGTTCTTCCACGGAACACTACAACAAAATAGCAAGGCTACGTAGCTTAACTAGTTCCATCATTGACTATGGTTCCATCCATGTATGCATTTCACACAACAATTAAGGTTTCGCCTTTGTACCTCAAAGATCAACAAGGAATACGGTATGTAAAACACTCAGGGTAGGGTAAAGTAGCCATATAAAAAAGTTAATCAATTTTTACAGCAAGATTTGGTAAGTTAAATTTTACACACTTTAAAACAAATTTTACAGCAAAAGTTTGAACTGAAATTTCCTACACAATGTAAACGGTTACCTAAAAAGAATTATTAGTATTAGAATTAAGAATATTAGGCATGTTCTTTCCTGACTAATCAGGTTATAGGATGCTTGTTGAGCTTAGACATATGCGGATACTCTTATATGCAGAACTGATGCTCTTGATATGCAGATCTGATGCTCTTGATATGCAGAACTGATGCTCTTGATTTACTTCTTAAATTAAATCAGGCATTAACATTTAAAAACATACAGATTTTGACAAAAAACTACCACTTACACAAACTGAAGTACGTTTTCTTCTGGTAAAGATGAAACAACAAGTTGTTTGAAATCATTGAGCGCTTGATCTCTTGGTTCAGGACAGTCTGTAAACTCTCTCACCACAGCAACTATGTGTTCTGGATCAAGTTCTGGAACAACATTTCAAGTTATTAAAACTCTATTAATTGAAAATGAAAGTTCACTACAAAACTTGAAAATACTGTCCGTAGTAAATATTGTAGAAGGGGTTTATACTTGGGTACCTGGGGGGGTATAGCACGTCTAACAGTTAGGAGAACACCCGGTTTGATCCTGAAAAAAAAGTCAGTAGCCTTTTTGATGTTTTGAAACTACTTGGCTATGGAAACAGCTTGTCTTAGTGAGTACCTAGCAAAACTCATTCCATTACAATACACTCACACTGTATTTATGTATTTATTCACTATGACATCAGATATCAGGTATTATGCTCACTAAGTGAAGTGATTAAGAGATTATAGCTATTGAGGTTCAAAGAGTTGAAACATATACCATGGACTCTTTTAGCTATGTGCTGAATGAGTTGAATTTTATAATCTTTTAGACAGTTTTGTGGGATTTTATCACTAAAATAATTGCCTTAGTGTCATGAACATGAAGCATGAGCATTCCAAAACAAACTTTAGTTGTCATCATGCCCGAACAATTAAATTTATTTTTTACTTTGGAGGAAACAAAAAAAAAACTTTTTTGGAGAATCCTCCTTGGAATCAAACCACAAACTCCCTCTCCCTAAGAGATTAAGATGGGCTGCAAACTCATAAGCTGATACAGAATTTCATCAAATTGGTTAGTTTTTGCTTGGGCCATCATTCTTAGATGAGACACAGACATACTTGCTAAAACAGATTACACATGTATATTGGCTGACCTAAAGCTGTGTGAAACTGATGTTCTACGGCAGACCTCAGCAACTGTGGGAACATAACCGGTGGACTTCTGGACGCCAACTCCTGTGCTACTGCTCGCAGGATGTTGAATGTTTTGCTGAACACTTCTGACAGTTCAGAGTGGCTAAAAAAGTGAAAAAATGTTAAAAATGAGTCCTTATATATTAAAGAAGTGAAAGCTCCTTATTTATGGAGATTGTTCATTACCTTTAGTGTAGTCCATAATTGAACTTACTTGTCCTTAACCAGCTGATATTTGCTGCCATCTTGTTGGTAACACTGGTGAACCAGGTTAACCTCCAAATTCAGCTGTTTGGCAGCCTCAGTCAGCTGCTCATATTCCTCTTCTGTGAATATCACAGGCAGTGGACAGTCTTGTCTCTCATTACCAATAAGCACCTGTAAACAATAAACATATATGAGAGAGTACCGTATTATGGATCTATGGTATAATGTATAGTTTATAAGGGTATATCGTTGAGTCTACTTCATCATTTACAGTTTTAAGAGTAAATATATTGATCTCATTTACACTTTGATCAATTATCATGAGCGATTAATCAGCCAATGAGAAATCAGCAATTTTTCAAGCAGCAAATGTAAATAATTTATTCAGAATAGTGAACACTACTGTAGAACTGTAACATACAATATGTATGATACGTGTCTAATTTCATGTTCACTATGAGTTGGTGGCTCTGTCTACCCGGTAGCCCAACTGACCGGTAAGAAATCTACACAAGCCATCTCGCTATGATTTGCATTCATACACAGCCTGAAAAACAATACAAAAACTATGCTGTAAAGCTTTCTTAGCGGTAGATTGAGAACCAAACAGTTGAATACAACATCATTGGGTAGTATCAAAGTAGGTTACGTATACATGAACAACCCCTCATCGGTATATATTCTGCAACACTGTCTTCTACAACCATGTTAAGACAGATAATATAGCTAAGAATCGAATGGATTAGACCAAACCAGAGAATCGCGAGTAACTTGCCTCAATGGAAACATTTCAGTTAAAGTAAATTCAACAATGATGGCAATCAGAGACTTAAGAGTTGTCCAAATAACAGACAGCTTCAATCAACTAAAGAGCTTACCCCCGCCCTCCCTCTCCGACTCCTTCTTAATCACTCCGTTTTAATTAAGCACCTCCTCAAGTTGTCGGTTTTAATCTTCCGGGGAAAAATATCTGTTAAAGTATTACTATTAAGTCACACTTAAATGGGTCACAATAGTTAAATTTAAAATTAAATTTTGAAAATTCATGAGATGCTTTACATCTCAAGTTGTTTAATTTTATTCCTCGGATAAAACATTTGTTAAAACCAATAGATGTGCGTTGTCATTGAAAGTTTATTCTATTGGGCCAAGATTATACATTTGCCAACTAACTTTAGATCATCAACGATTATATAGAAGATGATCTCCGAATAAAATCATCTGAAGTTTGAATAATATTCATAAAAACTAATTTTGTATATTGTATTTTTTCAACTGTAGTATTATTTATTGCAAAACATAAGACTTTAGAGAACCGATGGGTGTTAGAGAGCCAGAACCAGCTAGGTTCAATTCACTCTAGTCCCTAAGATTGTACAAATAAAATCTTAGGTACCGGTACGCTAAATCTTCTGTAGAAACGTTAAAAAACACATAGATAGACAGTAAATAGATGTTGGAATTTGTTTGCAAGGAAACATTTCTAAACAGAAGCTGAGCCAGGTGAAGCTTGTATTGGTCAACTTGGCACTTGTAGTGTTCTCTATTGATTCAATCAAAAGTTAGCAACAAGTTGGCAACCAAACTCCAGTGTCTGTGGTTGACAGCCATGTCCAGAGGTGGGCAATTTGTATGTTGATGTATTTCAGTTGTATATACGTACTAGCTGTAACCCGCGGGCTTTGCCCCGTTTAACTTCTTAATTTTCAAGATTATCTCGTTCGCATGGCTCAATCACGTCCTAGTTGAAGTTTGTTCGCTACGCTCACTCACCTTTAGGTTGGAGCTCGTTCGCTGCGCTCACTTGCCTTCAGGTTAGCTCGTTCGCTACGCTTACTTGCCTCCAGGTTGAAGTTCGTTCGCTACGCTCACTCACCTTTTGGTTGCAAATTAGCTGTTGTCATAAATGTAAAAGAAATAATAGTGCTGCACCCTGTTGGTAATCCTTGTAACTTTAATGCTATTGAACATCATAGAACAGAACCAACTTGTTTAATTGAAACAGCTGTTAATATTCAATAATTCCATTTCTCATAAGGTTAACATGGGTAACTCCAGAGCCACTGGGGCGGAGCCCGAAAGGATTTTTGAAATAAGAATATATGTTAATCGGGAATGTGAGCTATCATCATGCCAAATTTCAGCCCAATCCGACCAGTATTTTTCGCGTTCACTTGTCACAAACATACATCCATACATCCATACATCCATCCATACATCCATACATCCAAACTTTCTCATTTATAATATTAGTAGGATAAAATAAACTGTACCAGCAATCTGACATATACTTTCTACCATTAGCTCGTCAAAAACTCTTATCATGAACAAGCGGTGGGTGTAACTATGGTATATAAAGGGTAAAACCAACAAAGCTGGAATAATTTGTAAACTGTAATTTCAACAGCAATGAGAGTTGTACAATTTTGTTTAGATTTAAAAGGACTGTAAT
Source organism: Macrosteles quadrilineatus (assembly GCF_028750875.1). Lineage (NCBI taxonomy): Eukaryota > Metazoa > Arthropoda > Insecta > Hemiptera > Cicadellidae > Macrosteles > Macrosteles quadrilineatus. Next base: position 167,398,562 of record NW_026542595.1, on the reverse strand, counting down.
ACACAACATTTTAATACAAATCCTTTGAGCCGTTTTTTGAGACTATTTTCCGCTATTTTATCTTAATGGGTTTTTATCAAAAAATTACAATTAAAAAGTAAAATTTCAAAAAATTAAAAAAAACGCTTGGAGATACCATGGATTATTAGACAAACACATCACTTCAAACCCCTTCATTTTTTTTTTGATTGGGGGGGGGGGGGGAAGTCAAAAACGGATGTTTCCACTCAAAACTCAAACTCAAAAAATTTGAACGAAAAAACACTTTCTCATTTTACTATTTATGGGGGAGAATGTAATCCGCTATTAATTCAAAACACATTAAAATTTTTCCCTTGATTGATGAGATGAAATAAAAGGTGTACCTTATTCCAACAATAGTGTTATATTTACACTTATTCTGTAGGCTAATTATATAGGTGTAAGAAGGTAAACTCATTTATCAAAATTGTACATTATTTTATCAGTCCTATATCTTTTTGAGGAACGAAAATGTGGTCCTACTAGGAATTTGAATAACTTGAATTGTTTTTAACTACAATACATTCGTCTTTATTATTGTATAGGTACATTATGTAAGTAGAAATTTATTACCTTTATGTGAGGTAACAGTAGTATGCAATAATACCCTTATTAATTAATTTTTAAGAATTATATTTGTTGACTGTTGTAGGTATCAGGTTACAATTATCACTAAAAGTAGAAATTGATTCCTCGTCCTTCGTACATTCCCTTCATCCCTTCCCATTTTGACGTTCGCTCGGACTGACCCCGGTACCAAGGGCCGTGTGCATATATAGATTTGTAAATAAAATATAATTTGGTGTTAGTGAAAAGAATAGCTTCAGAAGACCCCTGGTAGTGATACACAAGACGGTTCCGTGATTACATTTCTTTAATTTTATGTATAAACCAATCAATACAATTTATGTTATAACGTTGCTATCTTATAGTCAACTAACAAAGTGGTTCTCATTTAATTAAGGACCAATTCCCAGTTTGACCCCATAGTCAATCCTTTTGCCTTTAAGGCGACAAAGGAGAAGATCAGTAACCTACGTAGAATTTTCTTAAGCCTTTCCTTTTGTGCAGTTATGCTAGGTGAACTTTGCTTTGCAACATTTCGCGAACTTCTGCTGAAGGATCAACGATTAGCGTAACCAAGGCGACTATATAAGAGCAAAGGGGTTGAACATCAGTGAAGGGGTGTTTGAGTTAAAGTTACTCGTAGGAAAAATATACACCTTACAAGATGTATTCATGTAATCCATGTTAAACGGTGTAAATAATAAAAAAATGTGATACAATGAAGTCATTATAAAATAGTTGACATTTTGGAACATAACTTAGTAAACTTTATTGCAAACATTTTAAGGCCGTTTATAATATTATTATTAAGACAGGGACGCTAAAGGGCGTGTTTCAACCCAAATATGAATGAAGAATGAGTAGAATGGCGAGAAAAGCTTTAATGTACCTTCATATCTGTCCAAGGTCAGCTGTTTATTAATGAATGAAAATTTTTTAAAGCTGGATGATCAAGGCCCAGTTTCAATCCATCAAAAGCAACTGACTTTTCTTTGGATTGAATCGGTGATATTTGGATTACTTGGCAAGGATTACAAATGTACTCGTACTGTAAAAGGAATTCCACTTTAACTGTAATTGGTGCAGATTTTTTTCTCGTAAAATAATCAAACTTGAATAATCTAATCATAATTCAGACTTTTTTGTTAACACAATTTGGTAGCTAAGCCGTCTACAAGGTCCTTCTTTTGTTTACTTATATCTTTTCCTCTACAGCGATGCAACTTCTTTTACAACCCAGTATGACTGTAACTCCATACACAATGTAAACCAGCTGTAAATCCCAGACTTAGAGCTCCATAAAAAGTTATGTCTGCTGCAAATGATACCAAGAATGTGCTATAAACTACATTACTTGTCCATATGCTTCCCTTCTCTTCACCCACCAAAGTCATGTTTCAAAAATATTTTTTTTGTTAAATTTTACTTCTGGCTGTTTATATTGGAAAGACTTAAATTTTTTTACTATTACTTTGAATATTGATTTTTTGAATATTACAACCCCTTATTTTTGAGCCAGTCCTAGTGATTTGGAAGGACATTATTTTTTATCAATCTAACGAGCAGTATTTTAATAACAAGTATGGAAAACGTTATAAAAAGGATTACAGAAAGTTTGTTAAGGATTCGTATTGTTAAAATTAACGATATCACTGAATTGAAAGGTAAGTTATAAACAAATTAAAAATGAACTCAAACTTAATATTAATTTACTCAGATCTTAATCAAGTGCTGTAACATTTTTAGAGATGCTAAGAACACTTTTCATGCCTTGAGATTTGTTGAAATCTCTAAATATGCACCAAATTTAGACCATAAATCTTTTACTAAAACACTTTAGAAACCTAGTCACCAACGAACAAGAAATTGCCAAGATACTCTGGTTGGTAGAGTCAAGTCCTCTATCTAATCAATCAAAAGTCGACAACAAGTTTATCAAGTACCCTCCAAGTCTGGAGCAGACAGTCTAGATAGGGTCGACTCCCTAGAGAATCGGGCAATATCTATGCTGATGTTGGAAGGGAAATGGTAATTTCACCAATTCCCTGAATTACTATATCAATTTTCCATTTTCAAGTGCAATATTTTTATTTATTTTTATACCTATGACCCTCTCTAAGCGGGACTCCCTCAAGTCTATTTCTCTAAAGTGGTTGGCGGTCTGTTTTACCTTTAATTATCTCATTCACACGTATGCCTAATAGCACGTAACAACAAAAAAAGGGTGAGTCAGTGTAGTAAAAGATTGAACCGTACTGGTAAAGTTTCGTGGCAGAACTGAAAAAAACCCCTAGACATCGCTGCATTGGTCCCATACAGACGCGCAACAGACAGAGCCAACGATTCATCAAAGATGATATTTGTGTAACTAGTGGGCGAAGTGGCAAGTGGAAAGTTTGTCGAATGCAGCAAAGGCAGTTTTCACTCGTGTTACACATTATATTTTGCATATAGTTACTACAAATCACATAAATAATTAGTCTTTCAAAACCTGTACAACACGTTTTTAGGTTAGGTTAAATCCAAACATTAGACGAAATGGGAAACGCTGCACCAGCTGATCGTAGTCGTAATATCTTTAAGTGCTGCCAACTTATTTTCAAGCGTACATGGATTACGTGCATAATAAAAGCACGCCGTTTTGTGTTGTTTGGTTGGAATACTGGTGTGCACCAAAGAAAAAACTTTGTGCCAAATTAAGGCTTTCTGTGCAAGGAAGCCCACTTTGTCGGGTGACTGTAGGAAATAGTTATTTGTGTAACTAGTGGTGAAAGTGGCACTTTGCTGCACACGAGAGCAATGTTTACGCACGAGCCGCAGGCGAGTGCGGAATGATCTCGAGTGCAGCAAAGGCCTTTTTCACTCGTGTTACACATTATATTTTTCCTACAGTCACTATAAAGCATATAAATAATAAGTCTTTCAAACACTATACAACACGTTTTTAGGTTCAGCTGGCAACACAAATGGTGCCCTAGAGAAAGTAGTACCCACGGTCCGTATCACTCTGCTATTTTTCCTCGGCAAGAAATATGCTCCACGTTTTGAGAATATAGTTCCGTATGTTTTTGTAATTTTAAGTGGTTTCCGCGCCTAAAAAAATTCTATAAAGTTATTTTCTTGTTTATTAAGATCGTAGGAATGTTTTAAAAACGTTTAAAATAAAAGTCCAGAAAGTTTAGAAATACCGAAACTATAAACACGAAATGACAGGTTAAATCGTAGTTATAATAGTCAATCAGCTGCTCATAGTATTATTATCTTTAAGTATTGCCAACCTATTTCCAAGCGTACACGGATTACGTGCATAGTAGAACCACGCTGTTTTGTGTTGTTTCGTTGGAATCCTGATGTGCGGCAAAGTATAAACCGTACGACAAAGTATAAACCGTACGGCAAAGTATAAATATGCAGCAATTAGCAGCTTTCTGTACTATAAACAGTACAAGGAAGCCAACTTTGTCGGGTGACTGTAGGAAAAATATATTGTCTTCCCCCAAAACGAACTCTGAAGGCAATATTTATAACACGAAGCAGAATATCAAACTAACAATACAGTACTCTCAATTGGGTCCTAATTGTGTTGTATTGGTGTAAACTGTGTTATACAATGGTGTTTTAGATTTAGAAAGTGATAATTGGTATGTATTGAATAAGGTTTATTATGTTTATACTGTACCAGATTAATTACTGAACTCTAACTCTTTTCCGACCTCAAATTATTTTGGTAATTTACTGTCGTTATTTTATTCATGATTCTGCCATTACTTGTAAAAGGTCAAGACATTTTATGATATATTATAGTTCAATTTATCAAACAAACACGACCAAGAAGCAAACAATTTCCCATTTTAGACTTCAGAGATATTTCTGAAAACAAATAGGCCTTTGAAACACCACAAAGTGTTAAGAAGTAGGTAGACTAATGTTGACCGCAAGGAATTGACGGCAGTCTTAATGTATTCAGCATAATGTTGTTGACACTTTTTAAAACGTTTGTTCATGAAAGGGACATTTTCAACGACTCATTTTATAAATGTATATTACATTCAAGCAAAAGAATAAATTATTCGTTTTGTTTGTTTGAAATAAAATGTATCAGTAAGATTTAGAAATTCCGTGGTAAGAGTCTATATTTGTAGTAACTTTTATTAAGACATACATTACGACAGTCATTACGTTCACGAACCTGCAGGATAATAAAATTAATTTATGGATAGTATCAATTTGCAATACAATATATTTTAAGATTAAAAGTTGCATTCCTAAAACATTAGTATTAAACATTTTTTATTGAACTCCTGCATGTGTTGCGCTGGTCTAAAATAAAGCGTTACACCCAAAAAAACTGACCACAGCGGTGGTAAAATAAATTCTAAACACAGATTAACTTTTTAACACAATGTTAACCTCTTCATTTAATGCAACAACAGTGATTCACAAACTAGAGATTCCTAACCAGGTATGTGGAATTTAACGAACTAAAATTATATTTAAAACTAATAGACGACCCTTAGTATTTTTTTCGTTTTAATGAAATCTTTACATAAGCATTATTATTTAGTCCGATTATTGTTCTTTATGCCCGTTAAAAAAACACACACAAAACGAGGATTTCAGCTAGGCTTTCCTTCATTGCTGCTCTATGTAGAGCTATACCGTATGAAATATGACTAAGGACAAAATAACAGTTACGTGGTACGTTACATATATTGTACATCCTTGCAATTTAATATTGAGATTTTGCTTGAGGATTTACTTTCCAGCAATGACTTATATGAATTTTACAAGAAATAATACAAATATTTACCAGGAAGAAGCACCCTCTTGACACCTGCTGGCATTGACGAATCTCCTCCAACTGATCGGCAAACCTATACGGGTCCTGCAGAACATCACTACCAGTGCCGAAGTGCACATCCACCAACTCCACCTGCAGAAGCAACGTATATAATGAGTGATACTGATTATTATTACACAGTTTGTGTGATATAATCACTATGATAATATGGTAGTGTGACGGTAACTTGTGTTGGTGTTCCTGTTTGCTAGAGTTCAGCACAGAAAATAGGACCAATAGTCGGAGAAATATAGGATATGACCTTAAAAAAATTGCAAGAAAACGTTTTATGGTTTTATTTTGTAGAGTTGGGTTTGCAGAATGACATACTAAAAGTTGCCAAAAATCGGTGCACGAGAAAACCACTATGCAGTAATTTGAGACCAAAAATAACTTTGTGACGTATTAACAACCCGAGTTATAAATCTTTTAATAAAAATATATTTCTAAAACGTTAAATTTAATATTGTTCTGAGGTTCGTAGCTGGTCTTTAACTCGTCTGATTTTAATGATCAAGAGCTCAAATGAAAGCCCTTAGATTACTGAATATTTTAAGCCTAGAACGAACTACGAGCGTCAATAAGAACTGGAGATATAAGAAAAATAACTTTAAAACAATTATCAAACTACGAAACGTCCATAAATAAACGGTATCAGCATTCTGACACATACTTTCTCCCATTAGTTTGTCAACAACCTTTATCATGTGTAAGCGGTGAGAGTAAATATACGGAAATGGGATTTATACAATTTTGTTCACAATTTAAAGGACTACATACTAAATTTTTATCAGAATCTTTCGGGCCATTTTTGTGAAAATCGGATTTTTCCGTGATTTTATGGGGTTTTATGGGAAAATAACATAATTTACAATAACTTTTGAACCATAATGTTTACAGAAATGGGATTTGTACCATTTTGTTCAGAATATAAAGGACTATAACATACAAAATTTTTATCAAAATCGTTCGGGCCGTTTTTGGGAAAATCCTATTTTTCCGCTTTTTTATGGGGTTTCATGGGAAAATTCCCATTAAAAATAAAACGATTTTAAAAATGAAAAAACTATCAAAATTTTAAGGACTATAACATACTATGTTACAATAAAACCGGATTTTTTTCTAAAATCCTATTTTTCGTTATTTTATGGAGTTTTTATGGGAAAATAACATAATTTACCATAACTTTTGAACCGTAATTTTTACAGAAATGGGATTTGTACCATTTTGTTCAGAATTTAAAGGGCCACAGCATACTACATTTTTATCAAAATCGTTCGGGCCATTTTCGAGAAAATCCGATTTTTCCGGTTTTTTATGGGTTTTTATGGGAAAATCCCCATTAAAAATCAAAATTTCAAAAAAATGAAAAAAACACCTGGAGATACCATGGATTAGAACCTACATACCAAATTTCATCGAAATCGGACCACAGGTGTAGTCCCTAGCTCTGTACACATCCAGACACACAGACACACAGACACACACACACACAGACACACACACACACAGACATCACTTTGAAAACCACTTTTTTGGGTCCAGGGGGACCCAAAACGGATATATCCACTCAAAACTCAAACTCGAAAATTTTGACGAAAACAATACTTTCTCCATATACTATGGTATAGGGGGAGAAAGTAAAAATGTATGGTGGAGAGTTTTCGTTTGAATATATCACCTAAATTAATAAAGATATTTAAAAACGGATTTCGGCATTGAAATCAGTGTACAAATGTAGTTGGTAATGATGTGTCACAACACTATCATTACATTGAAAAAAAAATTATCAATGTCCAATATGGCGGATCCAAGATGGCGGCCTAAAGCATGTTCCCTATCAAAATGAAGTACTAACCACCCAATAAATACAGGCGGTGGTCTCAAGTCAATGTCTCGAAAAATGTGCATAACAAACGCATGTGAAATATGTTTTTTAATTTGTCCAATGTTGGAAAAAGCCGCCATTTTAAATTGTGATTTTAGTGGTTTTCTCGTGCACCGATTTTTGACAACTTTTAGTATGTCATTCTGCAAATCCAACTCTACAAAATAAAACCATAAAACGTTTTCTTGCAATTTTTTTAACGATCCCTATGTAAGTTTGTTTAGTTTGCTTGGACTACAACATGTCTGAAATTGTACACAAATGCACATATTCGTGTATGAATCAATGCAAGTATATTGTTCCACCAACACAATTAAAGGTAAATGCATCTCGTAGGTATACACCTCGTGGACGTCCGAATGTTTTGAGGTTGAGCTTTGAAAGTAAGCACTGAGCCAGTCCATTGTAATAATAAAAACCACAAATGTTGGATTTTTTATTGGTTATTGGTTTTTGGTTTGGAAATATCCAAGTAGTTGTAGCTCTTGCCTTCAAACATGCTGGCATGATCTCAAAGCGTGATAGATTCTGCCCTGATGCCTTTTTTTCATTGGGCTATCGATCAATGATGCTATTTAACAAAAGGTCTGCTATACATACATAAAAAAACTGGTTAATAATCTATAGTGAGATTTTTATAGTTGTTTACAAACTCAAGACAAAAAATTTTAAGAGTAAAATTGGGAAGAAAGAAATTAAAGTATTGTTTTGTTGTTGGAAACAAAAATAGTTTTTAATATACAGGGTGTTCAAAAAAGATGGGGACATAATTTACGGAGTGATTCCTTGGGTCAAAATAAAGAGAAAATCAGGAATACATTTTTTTCCCAAACCGCTTCGTTAACCAGTATCCGCCAGTTTGTATTTTCCATTACAATTTTTTTATCTTTGAATTTATTCGACCGACCTTTATGAAACTTGTTATGTATGTTAAGGTAGAAGAAACACATAGTAGACAACTATTCAACTTCAAAATCTTCTTGAACTTGGTTCTTTTTTAAGGTCAAGAAGATTGAATAAGAAATAGCTCAAATATTACGATTTTAAGTTATAAAATGGGGCCAACCGAACTATCTTAGTTAGCCTTATTCTACCCAATTTTACAACTAAAAATCATAATATTTAAGCTATTTCTGATTCAACCTTTTTAGACTTGGCATAGTTTGATAGCGATTTGAAAATGCTAAAAATAAAAGTGTACTTTGCATTTTTTCATCAAATCAGCCGTTTTTGTGTAAAGTTTAAAAAATTAAAATGGCCGCCATTTTAAAATTTTTAATTGAATCAAGATGATGTTTTTTATATCCTGGGTCTCTTCTACCTTAACATACATACCAAGTTTCATAAAGATCGGCTGCAAAAATATTCAAAAATAAAAATGTTTATGTGAAAAATACGAAATGCCGAATATCTGGTTAACGAAGTGATTTTGGAAAATAAATGTTATTCTTGATTTTCTCTTGATTTTGACCCAAGGAATTACTACGTAAATTATGTACCCACCTTTTTTGAACACCCTGTATAATGTAGAACAGATTAGAACATACGTAATTCATTAGAAATATAAAAACGGAGAATCATTAAGTGAAGGGTGAAGAGAGGGAGTTAGCAGAGAACGGCGGATGTTAGGATTTAAGGTCAAGGACTACATCAGTTTTACTGCCTCCTTAACCCTAAACCAACCATCAAACTCGAAAAGGGCTTAATCCCTCCACATGTACTTAGGAGGCTTTCAGTAGGGGTTTCTATTTATAGCAGAACTTGGAGACAAATGTAAACTATGCGAGATTAAATTGAAGCTTTTGTAGCCTAGTTGTATATTATTCGTACCTCTCTACCTGTTGCTTTTATCAATGAGAAATAATACACTATTTTTCAACTTTATAAGAAAACGTCACTAAACAGTTATTTTCCCTCTGTATGCTATGAAGGTATACACTCAACTAATAAACTTAACATAAAAAACTAACTAGTTTTAGTTGGTGATTATAATCACTAATGAATTATTATCATTGGTGAAAATAAACATTTCGCCACAGTAGATGTTTTATAAAAATACCCAAGAAGTTAAGATTCATAGCAACCTTTATCTAATGTAAAACACGTATTGTTGCATAAAAAACAAATAAATACAAACAACACTATTAATTCAACTAATTTTAATTTAACGGTTCAATATTTTTCAAAGTAGATTGCAGGCCTAACAATACCGTGCAGGACAGTAAGTCACAGTTATTGTGAAGCAACAAAAGGCTTTTATAGTGGAGCAATTTTTCTTTCTCCTTTCTCCTATTTTCTCCGTGTTTTAGCTTTTCTATTTCTGGGTAAAATATAAACACATACCCAAATTAGTACATTGTTCTAATTATTTTTTATATTTCATGCTTAATATCCTACACGTCATAGTGATTCTTCTTATTGATAAATCTTTTCATTTTGAACCCTACACAATTGTTTAGGAAACACTATTAATTGGTTTTTAAGGAAACGAAAAGGGAACTAATCTAAACTGGTTTAAATATATCTAAAAAAAAGGGGCAATCTATTTTGCTTCCGTAGTTTTAAGATGTGTTTGAATAGATCTTTTAAGGTAGAAAATTGCCTTTCTTTTAAAATCGGATTAATAAATTTATATTGAAGTAAATGTAAATGGAAAAAGTTTTGCACGACGAATACGCTACCGTTATTTATAAACATGAATGAACCTTCTGTTGACTACCCTATCATTGTTAATTCGTATGATTCCGAAACCGCCATCATTAAAAGTATAGTAGCTATATAAAATATAATTATTTATTAATATTTGTGGATGGAAAATATGTATTAGTATGCATACTGTCACACGGTACTCGGTAACGCAATAGTAAACGGAAAATTAGGTTTGTTTGACTCGTGACATAACTTCAATTAGAGGGTCAAATGAAAAAAAAACAAAATAACTTGGGGAACTATATAGCTAATGACACGCACAATGATGAAGTAGTGTGAAAAGGTCATTACTACCTACCAACTACACAATCTATTTTTGCACATCTTTTCATAAATCTTTTTCATAAGTTTGATACTGTATGTGATAACAAACCTATTTAACCTTTTTATATTCTAATTATATAACCCTCATTTAGTTGTACAAAGGAAATGAAATTATTTATTTAAATTGTTGTACAGAAATATTAAAATAACATCAGAAAACGTTACAGATGATCACACAAAGAGTTGTATGAGCTGCAGACGCCTTAGATCCGATGTTTCCAGGTAGAGATTATTGAACATTAAATCGTCATTAAAGTTTCTGCAGATTCTGAGCCTGGTTTTATACGATCGTTACATTATAAGCCTGGTCTCTGCTTGATGCTGTTGGGTTGTTATGGTAACGTCAATGGATACACAAAACGTGAAACGTAGAAAGTCTTTAAAATATTTATGATACAAGTTGTCGAAATAAACTCAACATGATTTAAACATTAAACAGGTTATAAATTGCAATATAAATTTTAGAATAGATTGCATACCTTTTCAGTACTTCTTACGGGTTAAAAACCCAAATGAGAATGTTGTTTATCATATCTATTGTGGAAAACAGCCGTTCACCCATCATTGGTTATGGAAAAACCTCTACTGTACCATAGTTAAATTAATCAGCTGATTGGCCCGGCCGTTGGCCGTTTTAATTTGACATCTCTATCAAAATAATGAAAGTAAAATAGAGTAAATGCAAACAACGTTCTTGTTTCTCCCTGGATACAGTAACAGTTTTACCAACTGTTATGGAATTGGAATCAACGTATTTCCTTTAATTTATGACAATACACCTGCAATGTAATACAAAATATTATTTTTAATTTGTACTAACTAGTTGTACTGCGTTGTTAAATAACATATTTTCCATTCCATTTTAACAATTCAAGCATTCTCTAATTGGAGTTGTCTGTAAAAACTAGAGTTGCCAACACAATTGAGTTGGAAATGTAAACTACGCAGTTTGCACCAAACACTTCACAAAACCTGCAAACAATGTTGGGGCGGAAATGAGAGACGGAGTAATACAGTTGTTATACGAAAAGTTTGTTGTATTTGTACACGTAATCACATCAGTTTGTGAAGCGTTCTGCGTTGGTTACTGACTAGAGATTGCTTTAGTGTACAACTGATATTATAACCGTCGATGAATTACTTTTTTAGTTGATATTTCATGAATTAGATATTTTTGTCCTAGGACGCTAGGCACGAGCCTGGGATTGTTTTTTACATAACTTCAGGCTAGACCTAGTGGTTGCGACATTAGATAAATCAAGAATTGATTACATTCATTTTGTTGTTGTTATTTCATAGATCTATTAGATTCGTACGACACAAGTCTATCCAATGGGACAAAGATGAATTAGATGATATGTTTGTTTCACGAAAATCATGATTACACAAAACATTTGTAAGAACCAGACATTGGGCCTAAACAGAAAATTGTAATTTTATAAGGAACACTGAAAGGGCATACAACTATTATATATAAGTGCGTTAATTAAAAAAATATTACCAAAAATTTAATTTAATTTCATGAACATTATGTGAACGAATAACGCTTTATGACGTATGTGACTAACAAATTTCAGTTTCTAAAAATAAAGTCCCCTTTATGTTGTTTTAACTGACAAAATATTTCATAAGTTTAATTAGGATTACCCTAGATTTCACAGATTAAACCCATTTCAATTTGCCTACAATTAAACAAGAGCAACTGTAAGAAGAAGATAAAACCTCTCGTGATGACCTTTTGTTTCTTCATCCAGGGATTAGTTTCATTGTATTATCTAAGACAGAGCTCCAACTTTATTCTATTAAACTTTAATCCGATTCTACCCAATAGTAATTTCCTAGAAGTAAAAATAATATGCTAGACAAAACAGTTGTGCTATCTCTTTAGTTAGACCTCTTTAGTTATATATATACCTGCGTTAACGTCTGTAGATTGAAAAATAAAATAGGTAAATCACGTGGGACCCTTGTGCAACCTCAACAGTGAAATATATTAGAAAATAAATGTAAACACACAATTCCATGTGTTCAAGCCTATGTGTGTTTATAATTTCCACAATAACATGAGCTAGCACCCATGAAATTATTTTGGAGAAAATTTAAACAGTTATTAGGACTATGGCTGAATCAGATACCTTATATAAATTTACACCTAATATATTGTCAAGAAGCTCAGACCAATTAAAAACTTAAATTTAATGTGTCCGTCAATATTTCATGTAGAACAAATACTAACCCCATTATGCCTAACTGACCTGTAATGGAATTATTCATCATAACTATGTAACAAGTGAAACAATTCTACATATAACTAGTGTTTTTGCATGGTTATAAAACTAGCTACCCATCCTGAGTATGCCCTAAATGAGAAATTATTTTAATCAATAATGAGTATCTAAAAGTATTTTCCCTCGAGAGGAGTTTAGTTTTAAATGAATTATCATATAATGCAAATTGGTCTTCTCACAAAAAAAAAAAAACAAACTCTCAACCTTAAGAAAAAACAACGTCGATTAAATTTAAAATAGTAACGAAACAATTGTAAGCCTCTTATCCGAGGTTAATGATGTATAATTCGCAGCAGTTTGCAAAGTTGATGTTTACTCTTCTCACTTTAACTACATTAAACTTCCTGAAAGGGCTTATTGCGTTTCGTGTTTCCTCCTAAAATATTTATCTTGCCCATTTCATTAAGACCTACTGCAGAATAAAGTTACTGCACTTTAAATGTCTAGAGCTAAATTCTACTATAAAACTAATTTTTCATACATAAATATGGAGTTTGTAATTTATAATTTGTCTTTGATAGAAGGCAGGCCTGACGAACCGTACAGTAATCAGTTAATGCGATGATATAATCAACCAGAGTACTAAAAATATTATTCTTTGTTTTATTTAACATTCAAATTATCACTTTTTCATCGTTAAAACGCACAAAAGTAAAACCTCACTTACTCGACAATTTTTGGACACAGAGGTTGTCGAGTTTGGGGATTATCGAGTTCTTAGAAACATTGAAATTGGTAATGGGATTTAATAAATTAATACACAGCAGTCTTTTATTTATAAGTTACATTAGTATTTTTACATAGAGTAAACAACTTTCAAAGAACTGTCAAATATTCAACAAATTTAAACCAAATTTTCTAAAAAATTTAACAGTGTCCTGTTAGCTGTTGACTGTCGAGTTATACATACTGTCGAAGTTATCGGGTGTCAAATTAGTAAGGTTTTAAGACTTTAAGCATGAAAGAAAAGTTTAGACAAATAATTAATTATGTCCATGCATTCAGTAATACACGACCTTAGTTACTAAGAAAACGGTAATAATTTACTTCACATGTGTACAAAGTATAGCTCAGGTTCACTACCGATGTATTACAAGCCTGAACACACGACCTCATTGTCTCGCACGTAACACTAATAACTTACAAGTTACATTGTAGGAGATCATGAAGTTCCATCACATGTGTACAAGGTATAGCTCAGGTTCACTACCGATGTACATTACAAGCCTTAACACACGACCTCATTGTCTCGCACGTAACACTAATAACTTACAAGTTACATTGTAGGAGATCATGAAGTTCCATCACATGTATACAAGGTATAACTAAGGTTCATTACCGATGTACATTACAAGCCTTAACACACTACCTCAGTGTCTCGCACGTAACACTAATAACTTACAAGTTACATTGTAGGATATCATGAAGTTCCATCACATGTGTACAAGGTATAGCTCAGGTTCATTACCGATGTACATTACAAGCCTTAACACACTACCTCATTGTCTCGCACGTAACACTAATAACTTACAAGTTACATTGTAGGAGATCATGAAGTTCCATCACATGTATCCAAGGTATAGCTCAGGTTCATTACCGATGTACATTACAAGCCTTAACAAACGACCTCAGTGTCTCACACGTAACACTAATAACTTACAAGTTACATTGTAGGATATCATGAAGTTCCATCACATGTGTACAAGGTATAGCTCAGGTTCATTACCGATGTACATTACAAGCCTTAACACACGACCTCATTGTCTCGCACGTAACACTAATAACTTACAAGTTACATTGTAGGAGATCATGAAGTTCCATCACATGTATCCAAGGTATAGCTCAGGTTCATTACCGATGTACATTACAAGCCTTAACAAACGACCCAGTGTCTCACACGTAACACTAATAACTTACAAGTTACATTGTAGGATATCATGAAGTTCCATCACATGTGTACAAGGTATAGCTCAGGTTCATTACCGATGTACATTACAAGCCTTAACAAACGACCTCAGTGTCTCACACGTAACACTAATAACTTACAAGTTACATTGTAAGAGATCATGAAGTTCCATCACATGTGTACAAGGTATAGCTCAGGTTCATTACCGATGTACATTACAAGCCTTAACACACGACCTCATTGTCTCGCACGTAACACTAATAACTTACAAGTTACATTGTAGGAGATCATGAAGTTCCATCACATGTATCCAAGGTATAACTAAGGTTCATTACCGATGTACATTACAAGCCTTAACACACTACCTCATTGTCTCGCACGTAACACTAATAACTTACAAGTTACATTGTAGGAGATCATGAAGTTCCATCACATGTATACAAGGTATAGCTCAGGTTCATTACCGATGTACATTACAAGACTTAACACACTACCTCATTGTCTCGCACGTAACACTAATAACTTACAAGTTACATTGTAGGAGATCATGAAGTTCCATCACATGTATCCAAGGTATAACTAAGGTTCATTACCGATGTACATTACAAGCCTTAACACACTACCTCATTGTCTCGCACGTAACACTAATAACTTACAAGTTACATTGTAGGAGATCATGAAGTTCCATCACATGTATACAAGGTATAGCTCAGGTTCATTACCGATGTACATTACAAGACTTAACACACTACCTCATTGTCTCACTAATAACTTACAAGTTACATTGTAGGAGATCACGAACCATATCTAACGGCATTTCACGGTTCCTCTTTGGCTAAAACTGGTTAGGTAACAATCTGTTGAGAGGCAAAGGCAAAGTTTAATTTTTTAACGATTATTGATCAACGATCCACAAAGATAATAAGAGGTAGTTAAATTTCAATTAGGCAAATGCTAGAAAATGACTAAGATGATCATGCACTACCACAGAAAGGTTTAAATTCATAAAACTATTAACATTATTGAATGCATAATTTTGATCATCAATCAATCATGGCACGCAGGGCGTTCCCTAAGGTTTAGAATCACGTTAGCGACTACTTAGGGAGGATTATGTGGAGATGTTGCCTAAACTGACATACAAGACTGTAACCACCCTTAGCAATAAAATCTATACAAAATACAGTGAGAACAGTTGTATTAAAACTTTTAACTTACGTTTAAGTCCAAAAAATGTTTGTATACGAATAGACGCATGCTTTCTTATATCGTATTATTTGACATCGACAATTCACTATCATAAATTTGTTCACAAATAAAAATATTGGGTTCTAAATTTGAAAAGTCTAATAACGTATCGGTTGTATACTTCTTACACAATCTTAAGAATGTGAACAAAGGTGTAACCAGTATAATGAACGAGTGAAAATAAATCTGGTGTTATGGATATTGAAAAACACAATAGCGTATTTTCAAGCGCACTTTCAACATTTTATTAACATAAAAGATGACGCTTGCTTTAGAAGAAGGTTAGATTCTATGTACCCAACAATATATTATGTGACTGATATTCAAATATAGATTCAACGTAGCTTATCAAGGCCAAGTTTTTAACTTTTTTTAACAGATTTTATAAAAACTTTAAAAAATTTCAATTTATAAACCTTAATTAAAAACATTGAGTTTTATACTTGAACCAACGCACAAACTAAGGTCATTAGAACATAATTAAAACACTTCAAAGAAATTTCCCAGAAACTGTAAATTACTTTACCTTTGTCACATCTTTCTCTTCATTATTTCATAACTTTAAGATAAGCTACCCAATAAAGTTCTTACTAAAAAAGTGACAAAGTGAATTAAGAAATTTTCAATTCATTGAATAAAGTCAGGCTATAACTTTTATCGTACATATTTACAGTACAGAGTATTATAAATGATTTTTACTTATATTTTTGAACAAAAGTCAGACTTAGGAATTTACTTGTTAAATATTACTTAATCATAGTTATACCTATTATTTTATTAAATGTTGACAATCAGTCAATGTAAAAGGCAAATAACTCGAGACAGATACAAGGCATAACTACAAGGTATTTTGGTTAATCAAAATTTATAAAACCAATATTATCAAACTAGGTAAAAATAAATTAATTGGAATAGAGGCGTCAGAAACAAAGAACTAGAATATAACAGCTCAAGTTGAAGTATGAGGAGCCATTAAGCCATTCAAACTATTAGGTCTGATTGAAATCGATAATTGTGAGTTGCATTCCAAGAAAAAATAATATAATTTAAGGATTATAAATAAATAGAGTGACGTTGGCAAGGGAAATGAAGGATCGAGAATCTGACTGAATAATTCAGTTTGCGATAGGTAGTCGGAAATAATATCTCGTGAATTGGAAATCTTAAATGGAAATCAAGTGTTGGGGATCGATCATTTGAATTGAGATACTTAATAGGAAAAAGAATTAGGAAAAATAAACTCTACTGTGATAATAAACTCAATCGTAATTGAATAAAAACCTACTTTCTATTTTCTTATACAAAATGTGAACATCAAAAAAATTGGTGGAATCAACAACAATAATATGACACATGTTCGATTGAGAAGACAGACAACACAAAAACAGGGTTTTAATATAAGAAAACTGCAAAGTGAAAACAAACCGGTAAATGATATTCAAAGACAAGAATTTTGATAATTACTCATACAGTTTATGCAACTCACTTAGCATAAATTAAAGGAGGAAAAGCTCCTTTCTGCAACTTACATGACAGACTTTAATGGGATTAGTTGGAGACTGCTTTGTCACTGTTTGGTCCACAACGAGGTTTAAGCTATCCAGACCTCAAATATACTCACAGTTTGCAGATGATAGTCATATTTTACTTGTATCCTAGATAGTTGAGTTAGCTTTAGTTATGGCTATTTTGTTGTATTCGTAATGGTCTGAAATACATCTTTGAATTATTCACCATAGACAATTGTGTTGTTGATTAAAACAGCCGTTGTATTACTATGTGTTTTATTAATATGTGTACATTATATTTACTAGAGCTCATCCAGTGAAATAATGTAATGTACAGACTTCTCTATTTTCACCCCACGCTGTGAATTAAACATGTACAAACGAAATAAAATAAAATACATAACTGACTCCTACAGAACATCCAAACTGAAAATCAGGAGCAAAATAATTGAATTTTAATTTTGTAATTTTTATCTAACTGCGTTGAAAGGAAAGAGTTTTAATGTTACGCAAGAAATCGGGTAATATTTCAACAGAAATAATGGGAGCGCAGACAAAGTAATAAAGAACTTGGCCGAGGCCCTAATCACCTCCAATTAGAACTGTTTTAATTTGAGATTCAAGATTTATCCTCACACAGTTACAACGTGATTTATATTAGTTTAAAACGCTCTTTACAAAGTGTAACACTTGAGAACAGTGTTTATTTACTTTAGTTCTGTAACATTTTTATATTTTATTATTTAGTACTCAATAATCAAGGATTTTAAATACAATTGCTCTACAGATTTTAATGACCTTCTCGTGTAAATTTGGCTTTGACCAACACGTACCTTTTATCCTCGGAAGTTCTTTAAAATGTTTTAGCAGATGACCTTCTCGTGTAAATTTGGCTTTGACCAACACGTACCTTTTATCCTCGGAAGTTCTTTAAAATGTTTTAGCAGATGACCTTCTCGTGTAAATTTGGCTTTGACCAACACGTGCCTTTTATCCTCGGAAGTTCTTTAAAATGTTTTAGCAGATGACCTTCTCGTGTAAATTTGGCTTTGACCAACACGTGCCTTTTATCCTCGGAAGTTCTTTAAAATGTTTTAGCAGATGACCTTCTCGTGTAAATTTGGCTTTGACCAACACGTGCCTTTTATCCTCGGAAGTTCTTTAAAATGTTTTAGCAGATGACCTTCTCGTGTAAATTTGGCTTTGACCAACACGTGCCTTTTATCCTCGGAAGTTCTTTAAAATGTTTTAGCAGATGACCTTCTCGTGTAAATTTGGCTTTGACCAACACGTGCCTTTTATCCTCGGAAGTTCTTTAAAATGTTTTAGCAGATGACCTTCTCGTGCAAATTTGGCTTTGACCAACACGTGCCTTTTATCCTCGGAAGTTCTTTAAAATTTTTTAACAGATTTTACTATAGGAAAATAGCTATGGTCTTCTTGGTTAAAACGAGTCTTAGGACCACTGGAGGGCTGTTTTTTAAGCCCTCCTGAAATTAAATTCTTTGCTCGTAAAAAAAAACGCTCAAAAATAAATAATCGATGGAAATGATTACACATTTGCAATTTCCTTTTCCACTGAGCTTTTTCATAATGAATCGAAGCATTAATTTGTATTTTTTCTATGAACTTTTTGTGTACGCTATGGACTGGAACCCGCTAACTAGTACAAAAAGGAGAAGGTAAAAAACAACGTGAAGGAGACAAGACCAGACAAATTCAAGAAGGGCAGAGCTTGGGAGAAATAAAGCAGATGGTTCAAAATTGTGTCCGGAGTGTATTTGTTGTATTCATACGCACTTCTAGTGATGAAATGTGTAATAATCAAATCCTTGTTGCAGAAAATCTATAGACACGTTGAACAAACGCGATATGATTTGGAGTTTAACTTTTTTACCACTGGCTGTTGTCAAAACAGCTGTCTAGTTTACAATTATTCATCCTTCAAATTCAAAAATAGTTGTCATTATGTTATCGATATTAGTTTCCCGTATGGTGGGACTTAACATATAAAGACATTTAAAAATAAACAAATTTTGAGGTCTCAAAGACAGATTTTGAGGTACATTGGTCAAGATCATTCTAATGTTTAGGATTGCAGCAACTAAAAAAAAATAAACTCTAATAGTCCTGTGAAAAGAAAGCATGACATTTGTGGTGAGAGTAAAACTCAATACTGTAAAAGAAGGTCTTAAACAAACAAATTTTTAAGTTCTTGAGAGTTTGTTTTGAACATTTACAGCTGAATATTTATTAGGAGAAACCCCTTAGTTCCGCAATGCATAGAGCAATAATATCTTTGCCAAATAAACAAGCTTCTGGGATTTTTCTTCTCTTTTTACATTCAACTCTAAAAAGATTCTAAAATATTTCAACGGTGACCAAATCAATACCTTTTTGAGCTCAACTAGACAAAATTTTGACACTCTTCTCAACTTCATATACACCGTTTGGTATATTATTTTTACACGGGGCTCAATATAAAAAAACCCCACTTCTATCTTAAAAGTAAAAATTTATCTTCTGTGATGTTTTAAAATAAGTTTCATTTCAATACATTTGTAGGAACAATTCTTAATGTAAAAACATATTTTTTTATGCATATGACCACTATGCATGCCACAAGTCCTCGTTGTTTGAGGACTTACTCAAACAACACATACACTTTGATGTAATTTAACATAAGAATATGCCGTAATAACCACTCAAGTGCAGGTCTATTACATGTAACATAGCATTACCAACAAACTGTACGTCTAACCAACAAAACCCCTCAAGCCAAACAAACTAAACTTCAGTTCAGGGAGGATTTTAATTGGATTAGAAGCACGGAATGGCTGCTTTGTTTTGTTTATCGTTTAATCCAATTTGACCTCGCATCGGTTAATAATGTTTCCATTTTGTAGATGTAATACTTTTAACGCTAGGTACTATCTCTTATTGCTTATTTGGAGCCTTGTGAGTTATTATCTTGGATTTACTTGGTACATTTGTGCGTTTAAATCATTTTCTACTTCTCTTGGAGTTTTTCAGAAAAGGGGTTAAAATTATGTTTATAAGTCCTTACTTGAAAAAAATTAAAGCCTAATAACTTGTATAGTACTTTATTTGATCGAGTTTAAATTATAACAAACTCCGGACTTCACTATTACCAGACGATTGTGAAAATTAGGTTTTACTTACACAGTGGGGTGTAAAAAGTCGATATACGTAGTTATGCTGTTAGCTAAGGTAATACAGATGTATCTAATGTAGTGAACGTGTAAAAGTACAGGATTCTGTTCTTGTTCTGTGCGTTTCAATGAAAAAGAACTTAGTTGAAATGAGCTGAAGACATAGAGCTGTAAAACATAACTTTCCTCACACCCAAACTTATTAGCGATTGCAAACTGAATGCACAGCTTGTTCAACTTTTACATCTCTGTCATCTTAGTATGAAATCCCAAACGAAAAATAGATTTTCAATAGTATTCAAATCTATAACAGACTCATTCAATGGCGTTTTATTTATACTTGCTACAGCTGATCTGGATGTGTATTATCATAGACAAAAAGGAATTTTAGTAAGTCAGTGATTTTACAGAAAGCAACTAGTATGAAAATAAACATTAATTTATCTATATTCTATTTCATTTCTGATTGTAGTTACGGAGGGGGTTTTGCAGCTGCATGTGTAACCCATATGAATATTCGACGGAAAATCCAAATGCAATCCAAACGAGACTGTTTAAACACTATACTTCAGTACTTTCATCCCCAAGGCCAAATCCCACCAAATAATCTACGTATTTTATTCACACGACAATTCCATTGGTAGTGATTTTGAGTTCACATAAAACTGCGATCATCCTAGGGTTCAACCCCCAATCGACGTTCTTAGTATAGGAAAACGCATTTTATAAATAGCTATAATAAAATTTTAAGCAAGTTATCAAAATGTTTGAAAAATCTAATAGTATTTTAAAGAGTTAAATAGAATGTAGAACATGTGTGTTTTAACGGACAGCAAAATAAACAGCTAATTCAGTACACATAAAACATATTGAGGGTGGACAAATCACAGCACACTGGCAAAATTTCATTATTTCCAAACTAACCTTACACAAAAGCCAACAAAGTGTTTAGGGATGTCTGTAATGTGCAGTACAAGGGGAAACAGCTGTTAAGAACACCGGTATAAATCACTGGAAGGAGTCCAGCAGGAAAGCAATTTAAAGTTGTGGTTGGTAAAACTTAGGAAAAGTTTTAATCAAGACAAGCAACTCTTTATGGTTAATTTATGGCTTATTGTTTGAAATTCACCCAAAAATATCATCGGGTCGTCCACGTGGAGAAGCTTATAAGATGTTGTTCACGTAATTGAGTTTTACTTTGCGTTGGACGAATATCAAATTTGGGATGTTTACTTCTCCTTCATTGGCCTTCTTTTGGAAATAAATAGCTGGTCGTGTGCTGGGTTTTAAGCAGATATAATTTTTAATTTGACAAACTAGCTGCTAAATTATCAAGGATAAATAATTTATTTTTATTTATAATTTTATTATTTGATTGTTAAAGTTATTTAGGCTATAAACTCGTATGCAGGTTCACACTTTAAACAATTCTTTTCAATTCCCGTTCAAAGCGTCTCTAGGGCTTAGTTTCGGATTCAATATAATCCATCTATGGACAACATAAAAATATGAAATGCGTTAAAGTAATTTTAAGGTGACCCGCACTAAGCACCTACATTCAACCGATTAAAAAGGGGTTTCTTTCACTATACACATGTACTTTTGCGACAGTTCAAAAGTTTTTATTGGTTAATTTTCTAGCAAATGAGTTTTGTTAGATTAAGGTGTGGTTGTTTAAGTAGCCTAAATTTTTCGGATCGACAAAAATAAGTCATTGTTGATTATCATGTATGGTTTAGTCTACCACCAGCTTAAATAAATTAATATGTATAATAAAAGGTTTAAATTACCTGTATCCGTCAAGTGATCCTGGTTTGTAGTTAATTGATTACAGCCGTTTCATGTTGTAAAAACACATCTTCAGGTCAAACGTATATACAATGATTTAATCCATGGAATGGTCGTCAAGGTTTAAAGTTCACAAAAATGACACATACACGTACACGAAAACATTAAAACATAAATTGGCCAACACAAAAATATGAAAAACGCGTGATAGGCATCGGACACGTTTGACCTGAAGATTTGTTTTTACAACATGAAACGGCTGTAGTCAATTAACTACAAACCAGGATCACCTGACGGATACAGGTAAATTAAACCTTTTATTGTAAAAATCAGTGATCCAGAGGCTATACCATAAAAATGAAATTAATATGTGTGCTTTTGTTGAATACTTAACTAAATGTTTCATAAAAAACAATATATGTCCAACCAAATCTGGATAGCAATAAATTGATTTATCACCATTAAAAACTAGCTAGATACAAATATTTCACTAGAAACCTGTTCAAATGCAACAGAAATCAACAAGATCAACACCAAACGCCTTAATTCAAGCGCAGCTCAAAGCGTTACCGATCTAATTGCATCACTCGAGTGAATAGACTCTAAGCAGCAGAGACGGAGAAGTCATAACATTTAAGCAAGATGTCAAAGGTGTCAAAGGTAATGCCAAAAAAGGAAGAGGAAATAGGATTCCGGAGGAAACGCAGTTAGTTGAATATCGAGCGTCCCCCCTCCAATACGTCTGACATTTTGCCAGACAATATCACCTATTACCTGCAGAAGAGCATTGTTGGGAAACAGCTGGTAGGACGTTAAATAGAGCTTTACCTCGAGTATTTTAATCAGTTTTCATTCTGCAAAAATACACCCAATACTTTAATACATTAATATTGTCCAGTGAAATGGTGACCATACAAAGTAGGTATTGAAAGCCAAGTATAGAGATGAGTGTAGGATGAGTGGCGCGATCTTGTAGTCTTGTTACTGACTAAGGCCGACATATTCCTTAGACACAGCTGTTAATTAGCCCATATAGCCAATGGCAACTAAGGGACCTACAGTTTTTAGTGGAACCCGAACCACATTTTTGCCTTGGTATTAACGAATTGGTCTAATTATCAGGATTGTACTGCGGATAGTCGTAGTACTCACTAGTGCGGACGTTAATCCACACCAGGGAGTATCGCATCCACAGTGCATGCCTATAAATATCCACAATTAGTGACCTCCTAGTAGCTGGGTTACAGGACGTCGCCACCGACATTATTCTAGGTGCAATTTATAAATGTAACAGTCTGATTAGCATATCTATGATTATAGTCTTCACGAAATATCTTTCAGGCTAAACTAAAAATACATAAAATTTGGACTGAATAAAATAGTTAAGCTTTTATTTGTAAGTGATAAAACACCGTGTTTATGGTTAAGATTTTTGCCAATTTCAATAATGATTAGGTTTGGGTTACATACTGACGTTACATATATAACTGTTTATTTCAAACAAAAAGCTGTAACGAACCGCCTAAGAAACGAGTCGTGCCAACACAATTCTGTATTCAATTGGTATCTTTTAGAATCAATCTCCAAAGTATCGTGAATATGTTGATGAATGACATGGTACATGCAAATTTTAGGCTTAAGGTAGTCCAGTAGCCAATTTATATCCCAAACATTATTAATATAACTAAAATAACTATCAACCCTTTTATGATAGAATTAGAAAACAAACGTGCAAGGCATACGGTTTTTAAAACCCAGCTATATCTTTAATACCTAGATTATTTCCTAAAAACTACCCAACTTTATATTGCACGGGTAATAGTTTAGATTCTAAACATCTTTTCTTTTACACCGACATTGTTTCTATGCTAAAACTGTTTATATTTGCAACGACATCAAAAGTATTAGCTAAGTATGCCGTTCTAAATTAAAAGGAACATTCGTTTGTAGGTAACGGTTTGTTACCGTGACAACTAACATTAAAGAGCAGCTCCAGATTATTCCAACCTGTCCCTTCTGGCTGCTTTCCAAACCAACCTATCCATTACCCTTAACATTATCCTTTGCTAAAAGATTCGTATTCTACCTTTATACAACACGTAATAATATTTCTGAATATCTCTCATGCTTGTTTTGATTCCATTAAATATTAATTAAATGTATGTAGGTTAAATTTGAAAGACATATTGAAGGAAATAGACAGAATATACATATTATACGACACAGTATTGACTGTAATTAGTTCGTTAAGAAGGTTTATACTCATTATAGCAGTATGCCATCTTCTTGTCTATCATATCTTGAAGCGTATGTGTGCATTGGTAAATGAATAGCACAAAATCGATATTTAGTTCAAGAACGTATCAAAGTAATTAAACAAAATTAACTTTAAATGTCAAATAGTGACAAAAAATATTTGAAAAAATGTTTCCAGGGAAGAGCTTTCAATTCTTTTTGCAAACAAATAAAAAATAAAAATGCTATGGACAAATTAAACGGATAAATAATTATTAAAAGCTCTTAAGGGTTTCATGCTTCGCTTATTTTTCCTCAATTCACCTTACAAGTTACTAATAGTTGCTAAAACAGAGTTGTAATAAATCATATATTAGGAGAGGTTTTCATGATTCAACTATTTCTTGCCAATAAATTCAAAAACTAATAGGCTATTACGTTTTTGAGATTAAATAAGATTCGTACGAATTAGAATTACTTGAAAAAGGATATTACACAAAAAATTATACCTGAAAGTACACAAATACGTCAAATAACACTTGTAATACCTAATATATTTACACTTATACTGTTGACTCACAAGACAGTATATGCATATGCAGATATGAACCTATGTCGTTCGCCTATTATGTCTTATGATGATTGGAGTGTCCAATCGAAATCAATCACCACTTACTATATTTTATACGTATTTACCGTCTTGTGAGTAAACAGTATAAGTGTAAATACACGGTATTGAGATAATAATGTACAAATTACAAGTGTTATTTGCCGTATTATAGCTCTTTCAGGCAAATTAATAGCACGTGCAATGCTGATCAAGAAGTAAAAAAGGATATGATAATACACAAATTATTGAACAAACATGTTATCTGTACCGTCAGTAGAAAACATTAACATTACTCTCGTGTAAAAATATTCTTTCTATGCTAAATAGTTGTAAACATGACCACCTACCTCTAGACCAGTGGAGTCGTAAGTATTTTGCAACTCTGGTCCGACATTTTCCAGCAGAGTTCGTCTTTCTTCAAGAAAGTCTGCAACAAAAAAATATATTTTTCATCACTCTGTATTCGAAAATAGCCCATTTTCATACAGCTGAGATCTTCGAAAATCTTCAATATCCATACACCAAAAACAAATAGTAATCAGCAGACTTTTTCTGATATAAACCTTACTTTCGCTACAGAAACATTACTTTCTCTACATAAACATTACTTTCGCCACACAAACAATACTTTGCCTGACATAAACAAAGTTACAACTGAAATTTTTTTTTAAGTTTGATGAAGTAGTTTTTTTTTATCGTGAGGAAAAGTATTGTTCAATACCCATCACGACAGTACCAATGATAAGTACATTGAAAAGGAGTTAAAAGGTCGCTGCGCCTAAAACTGGTTAATGGAAAGTCATGAAGAAATTACCAAGTAAAATAAAAGAAAATGCAATACATTTTCCGGATAAAGAATATTTTCGAGCATCTTGATGACATTCTCTGTAACAGAAGACGTGGAGGTAGCTGAAGCGACTGGCGCAGTCCCAAATCACCACATTTGGTTTGATTTACTGTTCAACCTCCCTTTCTTCGCCCTGACTCCTTTCAGATACTGTCAGAGAAAATATCTGCTGTAAAAATTCGCCTCCATGTAACGTTATGTTCGCATTTCCCGAGTAAGTCGGTTTCAGTGTCGACTGTTCTTTTGGAAAACAAAAACAACTTATTTCATGAAACAATTTTATGTGTTTTTAATTTAAATGTTTAATTTTACTGTTGGCTGCATTTAATAATATGGAAACTAAATAATTCTCCTTCAGTGAGAACTTTCAAAATATTTAATAGCTTAAAATTAAAAATTCCATAATATTTTGTCAGATAAACATTTTCGATTCAAAACTCTAAATCATTCGCAAACAGTCTTCTGAATCAACATGTCAACAGTTTTGATTGAATGCGTTTGTTCTCCTCGATTCTTCCTTTTGTTGATCTTATAAGAGACGGAATCTTTATCTTTCACGTTTATTCCTCCTGCGTATGGTAAAAAAGTTTTGTTTGTAACACAAAAGTATCAATAGTATCACAAAGGAGGACATGGACAGGCTCCAAAGACTGCAGAACACCGCAGTGAGATTTGTATATGGTCTTCGGAAACGAGACCATATTTCTTAATTTGAAAGAACTGCTGGCCTCTTGTCCTTAACTGCTGTGTGCAGGAGGCAAACCTGCACTCTGTACACAGGGTACTGGCCGAAGAGGAACCAGCGTACCTCATTGAAAGACTGGTCACCCGCGATCGGGTGTCTCAGCGCAATACCCGACAAGACAAAAAGCTTCATTTCCCGAAGGTGAGGTTGGAAGTAGGAAAGAGAGGTTTTTCGTTCTTTGGGCCTAAAATGTACAATG
Source organism: Macrosteles quadrilineatus (assembly GCF_028750875.1). Lineage (NCBI taxonomy): Eukaryota > Metazoa > Arthropoda > Insecta > Hemiptera > Cicadellidae > Macrosteles > Macrosteles quadrilineatus. The sequence continues at coordinate 167,371,666 of NW_026542595.1, read as the reverse complement.
ACCTCCCCTGTGACCTGAAGATGCTGGGTGTCCCAGCTTTTAGATCTAGGCTAAAGAAAATGTATTTTTGTAAATAGCTAAAATCTTGTTAATAGGGGGATCAGTATTTTTGTTTTGTCTTTAGTTTTAAGTTAGGATTAGTTACTTGACAAGAGTCATCCTGTAAAACAGTTTGTACTGAGGAGCACTTGCTAATAAAAGGCATTTTTATTTATTTAACAAAAGTTAAGTTTAAATTAACTTTTTAACCCCCTGAACTGTTTAATTAGACTATTATAGGTACACACGTTACTCCAACAGTTCAATAAGTGGTGGGGAAACTCACAACATGTTTCGCTTCTTTATGCATCATCATCGTCGTGTTGATATTTTAAAGAATTTTTCATCCAAATTAAACTCGATCAACGAACAAGACAAGTTGAGATTTTGAGTAACGAAAGTTGGAAGGAATCCTACAAGTTTGAACGATGGTACACCAAAAGTGTAACACTAGAACACCACAAGTTTCGGTGAGAAAAGCTCAAGTTGGAAGTGTTATCGCAGAACTATTGGATAACTGGTTATAGGATGGTTCAACTGCGATATTTTAACTCGACTTGTACGTCATGCTGTAACGATTTTAGTTGGAAATATCTTTTTTCAACCAAATAAGTTGAAATTTTTAACTTTGTATCCATCAAGTATTTTAAATATTAAAATTTTCACAAATAAATGAAGTAAAGTAACATATTTATTCGTTTTATGAATGGTATTTTTAAAGGTAGTGGTTACATGTTGTTTGTATACAAAGTATGTTTTATACTGACTGATTATTTTCGCTGCACTTATATTCACCTAGTACAACCAATATAGTTTTTAAAAATCGATTTACAAATATATTTTTAGTCTAAGCCAACAAATACGCAGTACAGTGTAAAAAAACTAAATAACAATAAACCCTATTTTCTACATTGAGCTTTTTAATATAATAGATAAATTAAAATACAATTAAACAGTGTCTATTTTGGCAAAAATTATCTTTTTGCAAACTATTTATTGTTGAAGTTACCATCAAGTAGACTACGAAAATTGTATATGACAAACTCTCATGCACAGTGTGTTTTAATGACGCCCTGCTATCTATGTATATGCTTATGTAAAAAACATTCACACTTCTTCAGGGTATATTTGACACTGTAATGGTAAACGGTCGTTGAAAATATGTTTACTGCGGTTTATTTAACCTTGTATAGTTCACATGATACTTATGCTTACAGAAAAATTCCCGAATTAAAGTAACAAGCATAACTTTAACGAAACCACATTGATCGATGAGATAACAAGTAGTCAAGTTTGTATTCGCTCAGCTGGTGCTTCCCGCCATTATAAGCAATCATGGCGGGAACTGGGACATAATGGCTTTGGCCTTTCTCGAACGTTTTGTTAATCAGGAATCAAGAATCTTTATTGCCGTTGATCCATGTATTACAGACATTGGCATAGTCAATTAATTAAATAAATGTGACAGGGTATACTGTAATCTATAACCTATGATTATTCTGGTATTTCTGGATTGTAATTGTGAATGAAATTATAATAAAAAATGTATAAAATAATACAAAAAGAGCAGTAAATATTTGCACCAGGTTTAAGGATTGCTTAAACAAAATTTGAATATAAAATATTTCTTAAATTATTTTAAATTTGGCGTTTCATTCATTATAGGCAAATTCATTACTGCTCAACAATCGAAGCTCAGGTTTATTAATTGACCCAAAATTGAGTATTAAGTCATGATTAAGTATAAGCAGTAGGCCTATTTATTTATTAATGAAGAATTAATAAGCTATCCAAATATTAATAACAATCTTATACCTGTTGATACATTTGTGTGTTACATACAGTGTTTGTTCCCAAGTATTCTATCCAAGATTGACTTTCCCAGCCCCCCCCCTGACGTCACGTTTCCAAAGTGACTAGGACAGTAGCAACCTTGGTGGGGGGGAGGGGGTTGAACCAATCAGCTTGAAAGCTTCGGCAAAGCTTCTTAAAACACAAACTCTTGAGTTACATCCACTAACCAATCATCGTGGACGATGGCCTTTATCCCTCTTACGCAACGTCTTATGTATAACAATTCAAATCGGTCGTATTATAGATTATAGATTCAATTCAATCAACTGAAAGCTGTGTCGTTTTATTAGCGAATTTCCCTATAGGGAAGTAGCTATTACCGTAGGTCTCATGGTAAGACTTAGGCCCGGGACCGATTTACTTTTTCATTTTAATGTCCCCAGAGGCCAAAAACACCATTCGTTCAAATTTATATATATATATATATATATATATATATATATATATAGATTTATATATATATATATGTGTCCGTGAACACGATAACTTGAGTAATTTTTATCCGATTTTGATGAAATTTGGTTTGAAGGTGTAAGGCAGGATAAACTTGAATGAGTTCGCGATCCAGCATGATCGGACCATGGGAACAGGGTTTTATGGGGTAAAAATTGGTTTTTCTCACTTCTTACCCTCAAAACACAAAATTTCCCAATTTTTCTCTAAACCTTCTTAAAGAGCTTAAAAAAACAAACAATTCAGTATATCAAAGTGTTTTTGTACGTGTAATAACTGTACTTGTAAATTAATAAGTTAAAAGAACCCGATACTAGGGACAACTTACTACATAGCATGTTAACTCCGACTGCCGTTTCACTCCGCTTCGTGCCATCGTTCCTCGTCGGTGACGTCACTCAGCAGTGCAGCCAACCACACACACAAACTCAATATTCTTCTGGCAATGTAATATAGCCTTATATATTACACTCGCCCAAACTTAAAATAAAACTCTTCTCTATCGGCCTAACCTTTTTCTTCTAGGCTAAGCCAAATAAACAATTTTTTTCTTTTCTTCTTTTACCATTTTTTTTTGTTTGTTTATAAGCTTCACAAAATATTTCAATAAACACTAAAAATAAACTTTTCTTCTTCAATAAAATAAACTTAAAATCTTCTCTCTCTAGCTCGGCCTTTTAACTTAAAGGTCGAGCCGCTTCGGCTTTTGCACAGTCCTTTGAGATCTCCGAAGTGATGGCGGGCTGCACTGCTGGCTGGGCTGCACTTCGGGATGCTCGTCTGTAGTGTGCGTAGCTGGAGATTTTGGTAGGCCTACACTCCGTTGTTGTCTTGGTGATGTATTCCGAGTTTCCATAACACGAGGTGATCGCTCTGGCGGAGTTTGTATTCCCACAGTAGACTTGTGCTCAGGGGATTTGATCGGAGATTGCACTACCGGCCTATTGACTGTAACTTCCTCTTCCTCAGTCAACTTACTAGATCTCAAATGATCAGCGTGGCAGAAACGTATTTTACCTCCCAGGACGCTCACCACATAAGTAGACGGACTTTTCCGCTCCAAAATTCTCCCAGGAATCCAAGAAATGATCTCCTGCCGTACTGACTTCACAAGCACCTTTTCTCCCTCCACAAAGGATCTGAAACTTCCCCGATGGTTATCGGCTGCTTCCTTCTGCGCCTCCCTCTTCTTATCAATGGCTGACAATAAACAGGGTTTAAGCATTGTCAACTTAGTTCTCGGTTTCCATTGAAGGAACAATTCCGCAGGGGTAACACCAGTGACAGTACTGGGTGTGTTGCGAAATGCAAAGAGGAAATTATCCAATTTATGTTGTAAAGAAATGGTCTCAGAACCACTAGCCATAACCTGTCTTTTAAGGTTCTTCTTGACTTCCTGTACAAATCTTTCTGCAGCCCCATTCGAGGCAGGATGGTAAGGAGGTGAGAGCGTAAACTTAATACCGTTGTTGCTCAGAAATTCTCTGAATTCCCCACTAGCAAAATTGGGACCATTATCACTGACCAATTCTTCGGGTAGGCCAAAAGACGCAAACAGCGTACGCAGTTTTTCAATGGTTTTAAACGATGTAGTAGATTTCATGATAAACACTTCTAGCCATTTGCTAAAACTATCAACAACTATGAGCATTTGTTGTCTTGTTAGTGGGTCTTCCGCATAATCCACGTGGATGCGATGCCACCTACTTGAAGCTCTAGGCCACTGACATAATGGCACCTTAGCCACAGCATTCCTTGTACACTGACACACATGACATGAGAGAACAGTCTCTTCAATGGTTTTATCAATCCCCGGCCACCAAACAAAGCTTCGGGCTAACATTTTCATCCTATTTATTCCGGGATGCTGATCATGCAGCAATTGGATAACGGCACTCCTCAGTTTCTCTGGCACCACTACTCGACTACCCCATAAAACACACTGGTTCTCTACGGACAACTCATCCCTCTTCGAAAATAAGCAACCAGCTCAGAATCTTGACTATCACGCCATCCATGCCAAATGAAATCTCTGACCTTTGTCAAAACAGGATCAGTATCAGTAAGTCGAGCGATATCCTTAGCAGTAATAGGATTGAGATCACTCACCAATTTGAAACAGTCAAAGGCCTCTACCAGGGAAGAAACATGAGAGATGTAGTTGGAATCCAGCTCCAATTGGTCGTCATCAGGTAACGGTAATCTCGAAAGAGCGTCCGCATGTGGCAAGTCCAAGCCACGGCGGTACTTTACTTCAAAACTGTAGGCGGAGAGGATCAGGGCCCATCGTTGAAGACGCGCAGCGGCGACACAGGGAACTCCCCGCTTATTTCCAAAGATTGTCACTAAAGGAGCATGGTCAGTCTGTAACACGACATTTTTCCTACCGTAAATATATTTATGGAATTTTTTTACTCCAAAAACAAGAGCCAAAGCTTCTCTATGCAACTGTGAATAATTTCTTTCACTAGCACTCAAGGATTTTGATGCGAAGGCAATAGGCCTCTCTACTCCATCAATAAGGTGCGAAAGCACGGCACCAACACCTCGTGGACTTGCGTCACAAGTCAAAACTAATGGTCTATTTACATCATAATGAACTAAGACATCTGAAGACAATACCCATGTCTTACTTTCTTGAAAAACAGAAGAACATTGGGATGACCATACCCACGGTGCATCCTTACGAAGTAGATCGTAAAAACAGCTAAGTTTGTCTGAAAGATTGCAAATAAACTTCCCATAATAATTTATAAGGCCTACATAGGCTCTTAACTCTTCCTTTGAAGTTGGCTCGGGTGCATTCCGAATCGCCTCCAAAATACCCTCCTGCGGGCTAAACCCTTTGGACGACAAACAGTAGCCTAGGTACTGTACTGACGGCTGTAAGAATTTACATTTAGAATCATTTACCTTGACTCCATAACTTTGAAGACGTTGAAGAACACTCTCCAAGCGTGACAACGCTTCCTCTTGTGAAGATCCACCCACCAGTACGTCATCCAAATATGCCACTGACCCAGGTAGGCCACCAATAATTTTGTCCATGGCCGCTTGGAAGAGAGCCGGAGCCGAAGACAAACCATACGGCAGACGTCGCAAACGCACTAAGCCTTTGTGCGTAGTTAGAGTCAAGAGTGGTTGGGACTCCTCCGCCACAGGAAGTTGGAGATACGCTGCCTCCAAGTCCAAAACTGAAAACCAGCTACAACCTGCTAGAGTAGCAAAAATGTCCTCCGGTTGAGGCAAGGGATAGTGTTCCGACTGGATCACTTGATTAAGGGTTACTTTAAAGTCCCCGCAGAGTCGCACCCCACTTTTCTTCTGAATCACCACAATAGGAGTAGCCCACTGAGAGCTGGTAACGGGATAAGCAATACCTTCAGCAATCATCCTATCAATCTCATCTTCTACTGATTTACGCAACGCGTAAGGAACAGGGCGATATTTACAAAATTTTGGCACAGCATCCTCTTTTAACACAATACGTGCCTCAACATCCTTGATTTCACCAGGACCTCCTTTGAACACAGAGGCATACTTTTGTTTCAAACCAGAAACGACTTTAGGCTCATCGGCCTTACCTAGGGTTAGGTTAGGTTCACCACCCTTAGATTTAACACTGCCTGATAGGCTATTAAAATTACAAGTAAAAATAGATTTCCAGTCAAAAGCAATATGTTGTAGCCAACTACGGCCTAGAAGCATAGGCTGGTTCGTACGATCAATCTTAACGACTATCATAGGTAAATGATAAGTCTGGTCCATGTAGGCTACTTTGACTAAAGCTTGTCCAATAACATTGACTTCATTGCCTGAATATGTAAGCAACTTGATATCTACAGTACTCAATTGAACATGAGGGAAATATTTGTTAAACAATTCTTGAGGGCACACAGTTAGTGCCGAGCCAGTATCAATTTCCATTAATACGGATACATTCTCTATTTCTAGGCTTACCTTAAAGGCAGAAACATTATCACCAGAATTCATACTGTACAAAGACAAACTTTCAAACTCCACTTCATCTGAACCATCACTAGGCCTAGGCCTATTTTCCTCTTCCATCTGATGGATTTTAAATTTACCACTTTTTATGGAATTTTTCACTGGATTTTCTGATTTGAACCTGCAAACCTTACTGATGTGACCCAACTTTTTACACCCATGGCACTTGTAATTACTATACGGGCAATTATTAGCCCTATGCTCTGGATTGCCACAACGAAAACACTTATTTATCTGAGACATATCTCCCTTCACATCACTTGAATTTGATTTAGATCCCGCACTGTGAAAATTTGAACCTCGGTTGGAAACACGTGCATTCTTCTTGACCTGAAACCTGGAAATTTCCTGAACACTTGTATTCGAGAATAGACCTGTTTGTTTCTCGGCCTGTTCAAGCCTGAGTGCAAGAGCCAACGTTTTCTTCAAATCCATTTCTTCGGAAAGTAATTTTTGACGAATTGCTTCATTTTTAATTCCCGAAACTAACTTGTCTCTCAGTGCGTCCGATAAGAATGTTCCAAAATCACACGTCGAAGCCAAATGCTTCACTGCCACTACGAACTCGGCAATACTTTCAGATTGTTTCTGGCATCGACTATAAAAAGTATAACGCTCAGCGACCACAAGGCGTTTAAGAGAATAATGATCTTCCAAGATTTTGCTCAAATTTTCGTAAGATTCTTCATCAATCTTCTTAGGAGAAATAAGATCGGTGAGGACGGCTAATATTTTAGGGCCTATTACAGTAATCAAGATGGAGACCTGCTTCACGTCCTTGACCTCGTTGGCCTTGAAAAAGTGTTTCAAACGTAACAAATACGAACTAATATCTTCTTCGTACGGATTAAACTCCGATATCCGACCGATACTAGACATTTCACGCACACGCGGATTTAATTTCGTCGCCAAATGTAATAACTGTACTTGTAAATTAATAAGTTAAAAGAACCCGATACTAGGGACAACTTACTACATAGCATGTTAACTCCGACTGCCGTTCCACTCCGCTTCGTGCCATCGTTCCTAGTCGGTGACGTCACTCAGCAGTGCAGCCAACCACACACACAAACTCAATATTCTTCTGGCAATGTAATATAGCCTTATATATTACAGTACGGTTATTGGTTACGGAGAAAACTAAAAAAATGGTAAATTTAAAATTCCCATGTTATTCTTATGGAGAATATTGTAAAATGTTGTAGTTTGCTTGTTTATGGATATATTTTGATCAAATTTGGCAAATATTTTTATTTTATAGTAAGCTATCAATATTTTACTAAAAACACACTACTTTATTAGTTTCCTTGTAGCAGCAAACCTAGGTACTCGTTAAACCTAATGTTATTTAAATAGATCAATTGAAAATCAATTCGACCAAATGGAAATTCGCTTAGACGGCAGGTTTGCTGCGGCGGGGGTATTTTTAGTATAATTTTGAGTTATACAAATGTTGTTATTCCATGCAGTCTAAGTGAAAAACACAAAAATGACTATATAATAAGGCAAAAGGGATACATTAGCGAATGCATTACAAACATGTCACACATATTTAAACTATAGACTTATCTTATTCAGTAAAATGAAACAAAATATATTTTTGTTTAGATGGGTTTGTAATAGTAAGATAGGCTTGTGATCAATCGTGTATAATTACTAGTAATGTAAAAATATATTAAACAACTTCTTGATCAGCTTTGTACGTGTTATTAAGTTTACGGAAAGTAAATAAAGATACGTCTTATAAAACTTAAAAGATATATTTACGCTTATACTGTTACTCACAAGACGGTAAATATACAAAAGATGGTAAGTGGTGATCGATTTCGATTGGACACTCCAATCATCATCAGACCCAATAGGCGAATTATTTACCGTCTTGTGAGTAACAGTATAAGCGTAAATATATGTTTTAAGTGTTATAAGACGTATCTTTATTTACTTTCCGTAAAAATATATTGTTAAAAGTTAAATAATTTATAACTCGTTCTTAAATTCTATGTAACACATAATTTCTTAGGACCTAACGCAACGAGCAAGAGTATGATTTAAGGGTACGGAGTTTGTAAAAGTAGAACAGTATTCGAGATGAATTTCTACACTACCGAGATGAAAAGAAGAAACGAATTTAGAATGTACAGTATACAACTTGACATTATTTTAAATAAATAGAATATAACAATTAAGTACAATTAGTAAGTTAATACAAGTAACATACAACTTTGCATTACAAATGAAAGCTGGAACTATTATTTTGTTAGTTAATTGTATATTATAGGTTTACAACTATATTATTCTTTTTCAACTATGTTTATGTACCATGTAACTTACTAATGGTATAACAGTACACATCAAATTGGTTGTCTCTATATGGTAGCTTAAATATACTCTATGATACGCTCGTTACAACTAACCAAAAAAAATAATTTAATGTATTCAAGTGTTATTCAAAATGTTGGAAAATCCCGGAACCCAATAAACATATTTTTTTACCAATAGTCTAAAACAATGACTAAAAAGTGTTTAAAAAAAGTCTAAAATCATGTGTGATAAAACGTCTAAACATTTTGTAAAAAACAACGAAATAATATCTTGTATTCTTGCGATTCAATAAACATCACTGCCAAAAAGAACCAATAGAAAGCTGCCAATTGACAAATCACCTGTTTCAACTTTCATCAGCGTTAAAACCAATGATTGATGACGTCATTAATATTTGTCAGTTGAACCTGTTACTATTGAAAACCAAGCTTAGTATGGTTACCTATAGTTATTTTAAAACGAGGGAAAGAGTAAACAACAATACAGTGGTTGTACTTAATTGATAGGTCTTACGTGCCCACACAAGAACTGCAATGGTAATCTTATAATTTAAAATTAGTTTTAAAGTAAAAAAGTGAATTAACAAATCGAAATATGGTGTGTAATACAGTATGTATCTAATAACTACTAATAACCATGAGAAATTGTTGTATTGTGTTTAAAATGTGGCTATTTTAGATAAAAGTTAAAATAATTCTTTGGGAGGCCATTTTTTTGACTTGGAACCTCTAATATGCATCATCATAACTCATTTATTTTGTGCTTACACGAAAAAAAAATTGTAGCACTGATGACCAGACCTTTATGTCTTTAACTAAAGACAAATTTAAAAATAAAAATAATTTGATGTTAAATGAAGGTTCATGACTTATTTTAAAATAGTCCGATTTAATATTTTGATCAATAAAGTTTCAAACCAGACATTTACTGAGTAATTTGAGACCAGAAAGAACTTATTGACGTTTTTACAACCCGAGATATAAATCTTTTAATAAAAACTTATTTGTAAACAGTTAAATTTAATATTGTGTTGGGGTTTGTAGATCGACTCTAACTCGTCCAATTTTAATGATCAATAGCTTAAATGAAAGCCCTTACATCACTGAATATTGTAAGTTTAGAACGAACTGGTCAAATGGGCAAAGTAGGAAACGCCCATAAAAAATGTATGGGAGCGAGTTTTCATTTCAAAATATCTTCCAAACGAAAAAAATACATTTAATAAAAATTAAATATATTTTTGAAATCTAGTTTATCATGATGTGTCACATTACTATCATTACATTTAACATTTTTATTAATATCCAATATGGTGGATCCAAGACGGCGGCCAAAAAACACCAGCTAGGCCACACTTTCGGACAAAACACCCGGTAGTACACGATTCTACATGTCTTTAACTATCTATTGCCACCAATCATACAATTATTTGCTTCATTCAAAATCCCACGAACCTTCCTATATTTACAAATGTCCCTACCCTAGTCCAGAGTAATGATTCTTAAACCTGAAATGTGGAAAAAATGTGGTTTGCGGTTCTTTAATTTTAATTGTTAATTTTATTATAAACCATTTGATAACGTATTTTGTAAGAATTGTAGGTTTCACTTAAGACTCAAAGATAATTTTATGTGATTATAATTTATAATGTTTTCAAAGTGTTACTATAACAGACAAGCACAAACTAGTTCCCAAGTTGGCCACTGACAAGACATAGTTCCGCCTTCAAACGACATCTAACTTGGACCTTTTATCACAAAGTGTATCACATTTATGATAAAAGTTGCAACTAATCACTAAACATTTTTAACTACGGTCATGTTTAATTACTAACACTAGTTGGCTATAATACTATAAGTCAAAACTAATTTAAATCCTATAACTTGGTTCACGGCACACACCTAGAAGTACTGTTATTCTCAAGATCATATTTTATAATAATATAATCGACTTTAAACCTCAAGAATAGGGGTTCAATTTCTACAGGAAATGGCTGTTAGTGTGATTAACCAGTACAAGTAGGAGGAGGAGGGGGGGGGAACACCCCTCACTGCATTGGAATTTATTATGAATAAGCAATACAATCATTTATCAATATATCATTCTAAATGAGGGGAGGACTTAAATTTCGTGTTAACTATACTACCTTTATTCTTTCCCAATGGCTTTACAAAATCCGAGTCCTGTGAAAATGGACGAACATGGAATGGTATTTCAAGAAAAATGGGTGAGTATGTAAGTGAGAAAAAATGAACAAATATCTGGAAGGTAAATTATTGTGGATTTTTATCCATGATACAAATTAGTGAGCATTATCAATCGTGAATTGTAAATCTTCAAGTGCGTACTTTATTTGATATTTCTCTGATTTCAAACATTACAGTTGTAACCATATCGAGTTCACCTCCAATACCATTTAATAAAAATCCCTACAAGACATTTTGCTTTAAATAAATAAATTATTCGTGCATGCATTTATACATAGGAACATAGCTTTTAACGGACAACACACTTTTATAGAAGAAATAGAACGTAATATTTTAGCTAAGATGAAAATGAGCTATTAAATAAGACGTAGATTTCTTGGTGAAAAGTCTCTTAATAATCACTTTTAAATGATCATAAAATAATTGCTAATAACATCTGTAATTTCTGTATTACAATGTAACATTAGGTTTGATAAAAAGTTTAACGAAAGTTTACATTTTTCTAACGATATAGTTTTTACAATAGAAAAATGTTTTATACACGTAGACCTCTTTCAAGATAACAAATAAACAAACAATTTTAAATATTCAATATTCTCAATACACTGAGGAAAAATGTATAAACATTAAAAACATTGTAATATTTGAAGCACTGCTACTTTATTCACCGTTCCATCCGCTCAGTGTCAAGTTTGTAGCAAAGCTAATTTTGGAAACGCCGAAAGAAGCTTTTCCCTTACAAAGGTGGAGTTTGTTCCTAGAGCCGTGTGTGGGGCTAAGTGGATCTTGCTTCTCAGAAAACCTTTTGTTGGGACTGACGGATCCCTCTTTCCTTATAATGTTTCAGTTTTCCTTCGACGACAAACAAAATCAGTGATGGAATGTGTTGAGTGAAATAATGCTTTTATAGGGACACAGATTTGTAACTTATATTAGTGAATTAATTTAATAACTTTTGTTCCGTTAGGGGAAAATCTCAAGCTATACACTAGGTTTTATTTTTCTCTAGAGTAAAAAAAATAATAGTTATTTGTGTAACTACTGGGTGAAGTGAGAAATGTATTACGCACGAACCGAAGGCGAGTGTGGAAAGTTTGTCGTGTGCAGCAAAGACAGTTTGCACTCGTGTTACACATTATACTTTCCTACAGGTACTATAATCATATAAATGATTAGTCTTACAAACACTGTACAACACGTTTTAGGTTAGGTTAAATCTAAACATTGAACGAAATAGGAAACGCTGCACTACCTGATCGTAGTCGTAATATAAGTGTTGCCAACTTATTTTCAAGCGTACACGGATTACGTGCATAATAGTAACACGATGTTTTGTGCTGTTTGGTCTGAATACAGGTGTGCGGCAAAAAAGCGTGTTGAAAAAAGTAAGTAAATGCAGCAATTAGCAACTTTCTGTGCTGTAATCAGTGCGAGGAAGCCCACATTGTCGGGTGACTGTGAAAAAAAAAAACTGTTTTCTCACAAAATATTTGAATTATCCTGCACTGATAAGAAAACTGACAGTTTATGCACTTAAAAACTTGCTACGATTGAAAAAGTTTATGGATAAAAAAATAGTGTTACAACCATAAACCCATTACGTAATGTGAAATTAAAGATAAAATGGATCAAGGGATAGAATTTAATATAAAATAATGAAAGTCAACACATTACACAAACTACAAGGATAACGTTTTCACCTCCTAAAACAATACATGGCTTTTCCAGCCCATAAGTTGAATGCAGGTGAAAAATTACTTCCCTTCTCAATTTCCGGTGACCTGACCCTCCTGTTCCTACAGTTACTTGACCAGCAATATTGTAGCAAGTTAATCTTCTTATATTACCCTTATACAGTAGCTCAAATAATCAGAAACCTTTCAATAGTAAAACATGGATCCGTATTTTAATATTTCAATATTTACTATGCAGCATCAGCACATTGATAAAACGTAAGATTTCTACAACCCTTAACCAATCTATGCATGTTTTTCCATTTCAGTAAAATGAGTTATCCTACAAATCTTCTATGAATAAAAGAATGAGTTAGTCTTATTAAGAAAGTAAATAAAAGAAACGTCTTATAACACTTAAAACATATATTTACGCTTATACTGTTACTCACAAGACGGTAAATATACAAATACCCCCGCCGCAGCAAACCTGCAGACTAAGCGAATTTCCATTTGACTGATTGAATTTACACTGAAATATCTACTTAAAAATATAACATTTATTCCGTATTTAAATAGAATTAGTTTAACAAGTACTTAGGTTTGCTGCATCAGGCAGGGTAAAACTGTTCTTTTTTTGTAAAATGTTAATAGTTAGTAAGAAATAAAAATATTTTTCAAATTTGATCAAAATATGTTCATAAACAAGCAAACTACAACAGTTTACTTATTCTCCATAAGAATAACATTGGAATTTTAAATTTACAATTTTTTGGAATTTTCTCCGTAACCATTAGGCGCATAATAACGCTTCAATATACTAAATTATTTGTTTTTTTAAGCTCTACAAAATGGTTTGAAAAGAAATTGCTAAAATTTATGTTTTTTGGGTAAAAAATAGGAAAAACCTATTTTTACCCCATAAAACCCCCCGTAAACCCCCGTTCCCATGGTCCGATCATGCTGGATTGCAAACTCGTTTGAATAAACGTAGGTTTACACGTTTGTACCAAATTTCATCAAAATCGGATCATTTTTGCTCGAGTTATCGTGCTAACGGACACATATATATATATATAAATATATAAATATATAAATATATAAATATATATATATATATATATGAATTTGAACGGATGGTGTTTTTGGCCTCTAGGGACCTCAAAACGAAAAAAAAAATCGGTCCCGCGTCCAGGTCTTACCATGAGTACTACGGTAATAGCTTATTCCCTATATGGGAAATTCGCTAAAACGATGGTAAGTGGTGATCGATTTCGATTGGACACTCCAATCATCATCAGACCCAATAGGCACCTTATTAAGATTCATGACAAATAAAATAATTCCCCTGAAACATAATAGAAGTCTAATATTGTGTTATAACAAGTATATTATTATTCTGTGATCACTAACTCTAAAGAAAATGTTTGACTAATTTTATAACATGGTATTCTATTATGTTTACATTCTGTATTTCTTTCGTCTTTGAAGTAGACAGTCTGAAAGGTCAAGTGAAGCCAAGAAGAATATCAGGTTACTTTTCATGAAAAACTTCTTTTAGCAATACAGAGTTGAGAGCTCAAATACTTGAGGTAAGAATAGCTTTTTCACTATCTCGTAAACTAATTGATTTTGTAAAGAAAATTTATGTTTAGTGTTAACGAAAGACTGTAAATTATTTCTCAGTAATAATTAGAAGCTATATCTATATCATCTGTCATAGTGGCTCTATACTATACTAAGAAGTGGAGAGGACAACTTTTAATTGAATTATTTGTTATTGAATTTTAATATAAATTTAAGATTAATTTTAGTTCAATGCATATTACAAGTGGCTATGTTACTGACCTTCAAATCTTGCCGCCTCCATCCCAATCATTTGTTCTAGACCTAAATCCTTTTTGTACAGGATCAAAATTAATGAAGATATTTTAACAAAAAAGTCAAAGTTCAAAGTAACCTTTCTATTGCAAGCAATGTAGCCTACAAATGGAAAGATAACACAGGAAAAATGGTCTCTCAGTAGTAATACAATATCTTTTGGTATACATTTGTAAAACACTCAAAAGTACATGTTTCTGCCAAGCTGCATTTAATGTTTGAATCAGGTCATACGAAAAACAGTGGGTGAAAACAATCCCGAAGTGTACTTGGCTGCATGGAGCCTTTGTCTTCAGCTAGAAACTGTGTTAAGCTTGGTTAAAAGATCCCCATTATATAGAGCTCAGAATGTTGACTTAGTAAATTTATCGACTCTGTTTTCATCATGAAACTAAAAATAATTAACAAGTTAAGCATAGGAGTATTAATCTGAACCCGGTATTCCATCGCCTTAAAAATGCTCTTTGGAAATTGTCAAAACTTATATGAAAGTCAATAGTCATGTCTATTACTAGTTAAAATTTAAACTTTTGATACAAACATCTTAAGCTCCTAAATTAGCTAATCAAAGTCATTGTATAACATAGGTTCTTCATTAGGCTATATAGCTTACTCTTTTGAGATCCTCTTTGACAATGTCTTTATGTGTTTTAGATCATGCCTAAAAACACCAGAAATTCTACCAAGATTACCAGAAATTCTAAATAAATTTATTTACTCTATATATTGTAAATTCATTTAATTAAATGACTATATAATTAATATTTTTTGTGTATTAGTGATTTCACTCTTTTAGTCCTAACTTAATTTAGAGAAACAAATTTAAGAGAAAGAAAAGCATGTTGATTAATAAAATATGCTGAATTTGGAAATTTGACTTTGAGGATGTTTGTATGGATTTGTAAAGTTATTACAACTCATAACCGATTTCTTCGTACCCCATTTACTCTTGGTGACTACCCGAATATTGTTTTTTCATCATACTGTCCGGAAAGCAGCCGTTCTTAGTTTTTTTAAATTGTCAGCAAAATCATCGTTTTCAGGTAACTTCAAAATAGGGAACAGAAAAAAACATACATTTTTCGGTTAGCTAACCTCAAAGTTTTATCAGCGAATTATGAAAATGCTGCTAATGACACGATATTTAATCAAAGTTATGTTTGTAAACAATATAAAATGTAAACATTGAGAACAACTTTGTATAACCTCAAATTATTCGTTCAATTTTTTTTACGATTGGAAGGTTGTTACCACAGTATGATGAAAATAGTTGTTCATCACACGGAGTGAAAGTATCTTTTTGGTACTTATTTCCAAGCTCGGCTGATTTCGTAAAAACAGCCACTTTCACTCCTAGTGATAAAAAAACTACTAATTTATCACTAATTTGTACACATTTATCGCTTAAAGATATTGTTTTGGATACCATTTTAGAAGGGACATTACATAACTCACACCATTTTGTTTGCATAACAGAATCTATAACAGGCACCATGTTACCGATCCCAATTGTTATACATAAGACGTTGCGTAAGAGAGATAAAGGCCATCGTCCACGATGATTGGATGTAACTCAAGAGTTTGTGTTTTAAGAAGCTTTACCAAAGCTTTCAAGCTGATTGATTTAACCCCTCCCTCCTACCAAGGTCGCTACTGTTAGTCACTTTGGAAACGTGACGTCAGGGGGGGGGGGGGGTTGGGAAAAGTTGATCTTGGGAAGACTTCTTGGAAATTAGTGCAACAAACAAGCAGATTTTCGTTTGTCTAGGACGCTAGGCTCAAGCCTGGGATTGATTTTCACATTACATTATGCTAGACCAAGTGGTTGCGACATTATCACTTAGATAAAATCCATTAGTGATTTGGTGGGATTTGAACCCCGGACCTCAGGGATTGAAACCCACCACTTTACCACTAGACCAGCTCGCTCCCCAACAAACAAATATTCACTAGAAGTATTATTCAAGCTTATCAATTCAAAATAATTCTGGCAATTTTATGTTATTTTACATTTCAACGGACATTTTCATCTTGATAATTGGTTCAAACCTTTGGTAGTATTGTAAAAAGTGTAATTTCCCCAAAAATCACATTTATGCACCTAAATTATCAGCATGTCTCTCACAGTTTATCGATTATACCATTCGTTTAACAATATATCCTAGTAGAAAGGCTAAAGCCATTATGTCCCAGTTGCCGCCATAATTGCCCATAATGGCGGGAAGCCCCAGCTGAGCGAATACAAACTTGACTACTTGTTAGCTCATCGATCAGTCGGTCGACGTTAAAGTGGCAAAGTCGTGTTTTGCAACAGTTCATTGCGTAAATCTTTGTAAAATATCTTACTGATCAATACTTATGTATAATTGTACACTCAGTCAAATAAAAAGGAATATCTGATTATTACCGTTAAAACTAATATTATCTATAAGTTTGGTAATGGTTTGAAAGCCCATTTTGGCGTAATATTTACCTAGAAAGAGCTTTTACAGTTAACACATACTTTACTATAATAAAGTATCATATTATTGAATACTTTATTATATGTCATACGTAAAATTATAATTTTAATAAAGAAAACATGGCTTTGGTGAGAAAAGTACGGTTGCCTGATCCTACAGAGTAAGAAGTAATGTTTTATTTAGCAAAAATTGCAGACCACCTCATTAGAAGGAGTGAATTTCTAACAAACTTTCTGTAAGAAACGAAGCAGTTATTCCCAGTATATGGTTCTTGCTTATCATCTCAACATGTAAATCCGAAACATAAAATCAAACATGAAAATGAGACAGGAGCAGATTTGTATAAACAAAAAGGCTATTTTATCAAATCTTTTACGATTAGTAAATGATATAACTTTTGGATCAGTCTTATCAAAATCATTAGTGGTATACACGAAGTGGAGCTTTCGGTTGGGAAAAAATTATTCTTTTAGGGCTTTCATAAAAACGGTAAGACTAATTGTTTAGCGTAGTCCTAAAATTAATTATAATAAAAACTTCCGACTGAAGATGGACCTACGGGTTCGAAATTAATATCGGACAACCATAATAAGGATTGCTAAGGTAAGAGTTTACATTATCTATTTGATTATATAAGCAATCCAGAGGCTGAAATGATTGATAACTATAATAATTGGGACATTTAAACAAGTTACTATCTGTACATGAATCGACATGTACTCTTGTGGTAAACCTGGCTATTTGACTTTAAATTACACAATAAACTTAACATTTATTTTATTGATACAGAATTAAGCTTGTGACTAATTCAGTGCATCTTATTTATGAGTACAAACAAAAGAGAATTGTCAATTTATGTAACTTTGGGATTGATATATTGAGCTTTGTAATTAAATAAGGGAAACTACTTTTATATCTAACTTCAAGAGGTTTTCTAAACACTAATGGCTTGACAAAACTGACTAAGCAATAATGTAACATAAATGTAACTTTGAAAAACTAAACATAAACCAAATTTTAAGCTCTAGTTACGACTCTAATGAATGGTAAATATGCAGTTGCTTTATTGATCTTTAAAGTTTTATGCAAGCAGTTTGTTTTCTTAGCGTGTCTTCTTTATAAATAAACTCAACGAATGACTCACGGAATTTCCGTCCACACGATATCTAGTGACTTGTGAAATCCAAAGACCCACAAACTTGAAAAACGAGTTACATTTTTATCTTCGAAGGTATTTTCTCCTTTATTTTGCTTTAAAGCATAGCCAACAATCATCGATTCTTTTCAACTAATTCTGGTGGTCAGTTAAATGGTCTTTTCTTTTCAAAAAGAATTCCTAAATATGTTTTGGTTGTATACAATAATGTTGACAATGATTATTGTATACCTAGTGGAACTACTCCTCCAACACATGTCAATACAACAGAACACCGATGTATACACATTGTAATTGCCTACATTGTCCTTGTGAGGGATATTTCAACATTACCACTCACTACATGACCCTAGTCTTTTGTGGTGGTTTGTCAACTAATTAGTAAATTTTATATTTTTAGCACAATATTTCAAAACAAACACTAATGCTTGCCATTTGGGATCGCAACTAAATAAAAAAGGGTAGGCTACTTTGTGAAATCAACTAAGCAATAAATTTACTAGGTGGTGTTAGAGAGGGAACTAAGGCTTAGAAAAGTTTTGGTTATTCGTATTTAATAATCATATCTTTAATACTTTACTTTTAATACTTCACAATGAAATGGTGACCATACAACGAAATATCGAAACACGAAATAAAGCCATAATAATTTTTATAAGCGAATTGATTGAACTATTTATAACAAAAGAAACACGATATAAAAACCAACTACTTTTAAGTGATTTAACCATTACAAATAAGTTTATTGATTTTAACGGTGAATTAATGTGTTTAACTAGTGTAGGTTTTACTGATTTTCAGTTGGTTGCCAGGAAGAACTACAATATGTTTACATGTTTTAGATTACGGCCAATAATACAAGTTATCAGGCAATTCAACAGGCTAAACTATTAGCTAGCTTAAGCTAGTCATTTTTGTTAGTCATAACTTAGCTATTGATCCGTTTGGTGATGGCTACCGGTACTCTGTTGTGAATAGATAAACATAAGAATGTGTTGTTATTTAAATGGTATCGCTGTAAATTAAGTACATTTGAAATTTATTTATTTTTCAAGATTTATTTAATTGATTCGCAAAAATGTTCTTGTAAAAAAGATTTTAATACATTAAAATGTGTGTAAATTGAAGAAAATGGTAAAATATTTTGATTGCAGGCAGTCAAACACGGGATTTACATGTATAAACTTTATTGTAAGAAAATATAGTAAACAAATTATACGAAACTCACAACCATCGCCTAAATAATCAAACAAGTTTTTAGCTGCGTAATATAAATTTACCTAATATAACATGTATTTTATTTTTAATTTGTGGTACCACAGAACAAAGAAATTGATACTCCCGGAACCACTGCTTCGTTGTCTCACAGGAAATTTGACGAGAGATCCTCGTCTACTGATATGGCTATTTGCTAACTTTGCCAATAAAAACAGCGTTCCTTCACATTTCCTAGAAACTTGTGTGCGCACATTTATATCCGAGCTTCAAAAGGTTTTCTGCAATTTACAATCAAAATTGAACGAATTTCATTAGAAATCTTATTATTTTATTATTTTTTATTGTCATGATTACTGCAAACACGAATAATCACGTTGTCCAACACCTTGCGTTGCATGTTTGTATTTACAAAAATCTACAAAAATGTGTGTATTTAGTATAATCAATGGAAAAATAATATGGCATTGGTTGTTTTATTGAATTATTAGTTCTTCATCAATCCTTAGTTCTTTCATCGTTGGTTATTTTTAAACAACCAAGCTAGAATATTTATAAGCTTAGAATATTTATAAATCGCTGTGTCAAAATAAGAGCGATAGATAAAAAAAATATCATAATTATTCGAAGCAGCAACAGCTTTAAAGCCCAACACCCATTAATATTATTGTATTACTCTTTGGAAACTATGCTCGGTGAAAAAGCTAAATAGAGGTAAAGGGGGACGAGGATTTATAGATTGCAAAATGATGGCGCATACTTCACATTTGATGGATGGGTTTGCATCGCTCTCTCTGAGGCTCGACACAGGGTTGGAGTATAGGTTTCAAATGTAACACAAGTTAATTCTTTCTGATATCCTAGGTATAATCATACTTAGGATCGTATTCAATGTCTAGTTTAAGGTGTATCCTAAAAAGAAAATTGGGAACAATTAATTTAAAATATTACAAGACCCTGAGAAGGAAATATTTTCTTAAGGTACTCTTACTGCTTCCTAGTAAAAAAGTATTGTAGGAATAACAAATAGTAAAGTAAAAGTGTTTTGGTAGTTTTCAGTCAAGAAAGTCCTTTGGATGATTGATTAAAAAGTGTTTAAGGTTGTTATGATAGTTGAAAGTGCATAACATGTTTTACGTCACATTTTACAACTGCTATGGTAAAAGTTACACAATCAAAAGAAAAATCTTACTCTGCTCACTCTTCCAAAATCTATATATCTAATTCCGTAAGCTCAACATTTTACAACGAAATTGTGAGCGAACGGGAGGCCGTAGAAAGCTGGGAGAGGTCTCATTTTAAAGGTCTGGGCATGAAATTTTGGGGAAATTATTCATTTTGTCTTAATCGTGTACCAAAAAGTTGCTACGGAATAAAATAATTCAAATTTAAATAGCATGAGAATCTAGGTCATGACTGCTTTGTTTACTTTAAAACATTCCAAATAGCTTTCACCATTATTATAAATAAAGTGTAAGGCCAAACCTTCACAAAAGTTGGCAGTTATTTGAAAAAAACCAGTGTTAACATACACAAATGTTAAACGATAATTCAAGGTAGGGTAACCCATGAGACTAATACATGTAATTTATACGAAATAGTTACTAGAACATACATATAGGGGCTATTGCCCCTACAAGCCACTAGTGTGCTCTAATTAAGGTTTTGCTATTTACGAACGCAAATAAAAAAATAATACCGTTACTTAAACTAGGAGTTGTTCAAGCTAACCATGGTAATGTTATTTTACTTCGAGGGACATAGCACGCAAAAGTAAATCGATCCGGGGACCAAGCCTTGCCAGGAGACCTACAGTATCGCTTGTTTCCTATAGAGGAAATTTATCAAAATAACTAAACTTTTTTGAAAGAGGCTTTAATTAACAATGTAGAAAAATGAAAATAGAATTGAACTTATCATGGGTTGTATCAAGGTTGCTATGTAGCGAAGAACAGACAAAGTAAACTACTATGAGCTCAATGTTCTGATTGTGATAAAGCATTATTCGTTAGAAGAAAAAGCAGTTTATTCCAGGAAAAGAGCGGGTGGATGATTCCAGAAAACGGTGAGAATTGAGGTTGAGAGTTGATTTCATTATCTATGTCATGATTACCATTAGCTTTGTTGGGAAAGAACAAACATTAAAGTTAATCTCGTTTTACCTTATGGATTACCTGAAAAAATAATATATATGTGTAATAAAACTAGTAATAATATTACACTTATACTGTTGACTCATAAGACGGTAAATACATATGAAAGATGTAAAGTGGTGATCGATTTCGATTGGACACTCCAATCATCATCAGACCCAATAGGCAAATATGTATTTACCGTCTTGTGAGTCAACAGTATAAGTGTAAATATATTATTTCTAGTGTTATTAGACGTATATCTTTTTGTTTTTTCAGGTAATTTAATAACACTCTTATGTATTATGCAATCAGAGTTGAACAATGATATAAACATGATTTACGAAATGACTTTTTTAAGCTTAAGGATGGTATACATATATACAATAAAAAATTAAAAGTTATCTGTTGATTGAAGTGATTGTTTTGTTCGAATTAATGTTCTTTTAATGAAAAAACCTATTTATAGTGGTTTCATTTAGAACAAAAATTTGAAAGCTGGCAAAACATTTTAAATCTTTCATAAACAACCGAGCTGTAACACATGTTTAGAAATATGACACGAATGCAAAAATATCTGCACCAGTAACAAATGTCAAATAAATATTCTTGTTCTTTATTCAAATTGATTGAAACCCTTAGACGTAATATAAAACATGAAACGCCTGTGATAGCGACATTTATGGAGACAAGTTGTAAGTCTTTGATCACTTTGAGGAAACGAAAAATCATTTCAACCGTCAAATTCATACAGCTATTTTACAATTTGACAATAAAAACTGGTAATCCGAATATCAAATATTCATTCATTTTGTTTGGTTTTATTTGTATAAACGTGCCAAAAAAGGTATTATTAACTTCATAGTTTAATTGATAAGTTGACATATCATCTTAAACTACGTGTGGTACTCATCATTTTGGCTACCTAAAATTGGATTGGCTTCAGAACAAGAATTGACTAATGCATGAAAGTCATAAGGACACTAAAAAATTGATTCTAAGGACGTTAAATGTTCTCAATTTTGTTTGAAATTGGTATGATAGAATACATATATTGCACATTCAGATTTATTTATTGCAGGAATAAAAATATAGCTCAATGTCTAGTGGGAATATGAAATGACACAGTGGAGAAACCTCGTTTCACATAACAGATAATACATCTTTACTTAGATATAACAGCTCTTGGGAAATCACAGGATGAGTGGTGTGGCTTATAACATGCTGAACAAGTATCCAGAGATTGAGCACGTGTTTCACTATTTTATTACATGATAGGATTTATGAACCAAACTTAACAGAATAAATGTAAAACCTAATAAAAAGTTGTTTTATTGTTTACACGCCATACGGTGGTGACACACGATATTTTTAATTCGGTTTGTTTATTCGATTAATAGCATAATGTTTTGTCTTCATAGATGAACTAATATAAATATTTACAAATATAAATTTATTTTCCTTGAAATATTGAATCAACTGAAACGCTAATAACTTTCAATAATTCAATCATTAACTGTCAAATTGAGTTTGTCAAGTGTCAATAGTTAAATTGAAAACTCAATTCTTATTGAGATTTTAAATGTTAATGCTTTTTTATTCCCTTTTAATAGTCCACACGAAACGTAAAGTTTACAATTTCTTGGTTTTCAATAAATTGTTTCTTTATTTTATATTATAATTTTTCAAGAACTCATGTTCTTTCCGGTTGTAGAAGAAGGTAAATAGTATAAATGGTGCGTGATAAATTATATGGAGTGTTTGATCGATATGTTGAATGTAAAATATGAAAACAAACTACTTCCAATATGTTTCCATGAAAGTCTAGAAAAACAACGCATTTATGTTCATCAACTGTCAAGGCTTGCTTTTAGGCTGCCTATATTCTTTATTGATGGATTATGTCAAAATACATCAAGATTACTACTGCTGCAAGTTTTGAAAAATAGCTTTAATTACTTCCAGTTCCTGATTTTAACTTAATACACTAAACAATTAGTGAGTATAGTAAAACTTTCCTATAAATATATGCTATTTTTACAGATAATTTATAAGAAAGTAACTAAGGTTTAATTTTAAAACTGTTATTACAAAATAATCTGTTATCTAGTTTAAAGACACAACGAATGGATTATAAAACCTGTGTCTACCTTCAAGAAGAACTGGTAATAATGGGTTGGATAAAATTTAACATATAAACATCACCAATAATTTAACGAATTTTTAATTTCACGACGCCTTTCTTCAGCTATGCATCATCAGGACTCATCACAAACAAAAGAAAAACTGTAGTCTACCTATTAGTATTTATGATCTTTTCTCCCTTAATATGACCCCCAACTTGCTTATTGACAAAAAACAGATAACAGGTCTTTACTTACACCACTGACAAAGCATTGGTCATAATGTTTCCCATACATACCTGTGAACACAACGTTTTATATATAAAAAAAAAAAAAAAAAAAAAAAACAGGATATATTAACAATGAGAGTTTTTAATAATGACAGTTACAGCAATATATTATACTAAGATAATACGAATACTGTCTTTTCCAAATATTTTTTTTTAATTTTTAATTACAATAATCAAAGACCATTTATATTTACTTTGGTAAAATAGTTGGCGTATTTGATGGAAATCAGAAATATTCTCACTCTGTAATTGGGCTCATTCTGTATCATGGGAAATTGTATACTTAAATATACAATTGTTACAAGTTATGAATAAAGGAATTCGTCTAAGTATCTACTTATTTTAGATTATGATTTCGAATAAGCAACTGTATCAGTATAAATTTTAACAGCAGTGGGTGAAAACTCCGAGTAAAGAACAGTTGTGTTGATTCCCCAGCTGTAATCCCCAGTGGCTGCTGTGTTTGTTGGTCTATAGTGGAGTGTTAAATTGCAGGGGTAAGCTCCCTGGCTGGGGCTGTTTTGTATGCGAGGCTGTATCTGTACTCCCCCCCTCACCCCACCAAAGCATACTGCAATTTACTGCATGTATTTCAAGGCATATTGCTAATGGGGTATTTATGTTGATTAAAAATTGTTCTTCACAGAAATAAACTGGTGAATGAAAATGGAAAAAGTTTAAGTGGCCGGTAATACTTGAGTGTTTATGGAATGTATTTTTTGTTATTTACTTATTTTAGTATTATAACAAAGTTGGAGGTGCTTTCTGTAAAATACAGCTTATACAAACAAAAAATACAGTTTCAACTAACAGTAAGGGAAGACCTGTCAATTTTACCCTATTTTAAACATGAGAATCACAAATGATCAATATACATATTTGCGCATTTCTGTACATCAACCACAAAGCAAGGATGCCGCATCAAAAGTCAATATTATTGCAAAATAAAAAAAAACTTTTAATGCGATAATATAAAAGGTATTTAATATTACAAGGAGCTATAAATTTTGTAAGGATAGAATAATATGGTTTGGAAAGCATGTGCATGATTGAAAGATAAATTTTCCTCGCTTCAAAGAATAGCTGCAGTAATATTTAAATCAAGGGAAGTACTACGTGTTCAAATTGGAGCATAACATTGTTTTATTCACAAGAATTTACCAGTAGAGCTTTAGTTTGTTTTATAAATTAATAGCACTAAATTAGGGCAGATTAAAAACGGCTCATTGATGGTTCAAAAAATTATGTCAAATTTCCATAGGAATAATTAACATTTATAAACAATTACCAGTTTATATTCACCTGTTAACACGATGTTTTACGATTCAAAGAAACTTGTGGAGAAACTCCTGACCAGTTTATGTACATTGAGAAGAAGGTCCACATTAGCCGTTAAAAAACATTGTTTCTCATGCGTTTCACATTTTGATTTTCGTCAAGTGGCAACATGTTTGATTCCATTTAAAAATTTAGTATATTGTATAAAGAAGATGAAGAAATGCCCTCAGAAAACTAATTTTACAAATAATTAAATAAAAGTAATCTCAATATTACTCCAAAAATTACGAATGCTTGAAGAATAGTATTCTTAAAATATAACATAAAGTAATATTTCATTTTCAAAAACAGAGAGAAACCCATTGTGATCATTGTGGGGTGTTTTATATAATTCGCGCGTCAAAACTTGTTACCACCAAGGGATGGAAGCAATGGGCATTTCTCACCCTACTTTATGTAAACAAACTCGTTCTTTCGGTATCTTTTAGCGACTTTCATACATTTAACGACATAACTTGCACGCAAAATGTGTAACGAAACAATATCCTCATATGAATTCTTATACAAAGAAAATTGGACGGAAAGGGTCGAGAATTTAAGTAAATTTACCCATCAGTTAAGTACCTTGAAAGGGTCGACGTTTTTTCGTATCTTTACCCTGATAACTCCGTGTATCATTACTGGCCCTGACACAATTGAAAAAAAACTTCTTTTATATTACATACAGCCCTTAAGCAGTAGTTAAATGTACCCTACAAGTATAACCTTGAATAGTTAAATGTTAACTGTATAAGAATGAAGGGAATATCAAACCGACCTGACAGGAATGTAAACCTGCTAACTCCCCCCCCCTCAAATCACCAAACTTCGCAAGTGTGTAAAGTGTGTGAAGAGAGAGCGATGTAATTTCTGTCTCCTGATTTGCCGATATGACAAAAGCCTCAGGGTCCGATTGATTGTTTTACTTTATCCTCTTACTTCTGTGACTTATATAATACATCTAACTTCTATATTACATGTTCAATATCAATATACAAGTTTTAGCAGTTCGTTTATGTTTTAAGTGCAACTCACTTCTAGTATTTAAATATTATTGGTTTTAGTTCATACTTCTTATAGTTTGATGGCTAAAAAAGTTTCATATGCCTTACCATATTAAAAACCAAGCTTAGTACACAATTTATAATTTTAACCGCTCATGCACATGTATATTTTTCATGCATATCGTGTCCAACATATGTTTGACTATTTCGTCGGGTAAAAACTTCGGAACCCAAACTGTAGTGGTATGTGGCATGCTTGAAACCTCGTTAACATCGGTATTGGTCTATTGTAATGTATATTTAAGTGTCATTAATACCGGAAGAAATAAAATCCACAAAATGTTTTTGCTATCTTGACTCAGCATTAAAAACATAGCCTAAATTGTATTTATAGTATTAAAAAGTACTATATCCACACGATAAACAGTAAAATTAAACTAATTAACTTTAGAAATAACTTTAACACGTTTAAACACTCAAAACTCAACTCATAAAGTAAACTTTACTGTTCACTGGTTTTCTGTTTTCTAACCAACAACCAATTGGCCAACATTTCAAATCCAATCAATTTAAATACCATTGACAGATACAAATAAATGTTAATTAATAAACGGTATTGTAATCTAATTAATCTGCGATCAAAATTAGACGATTGTAATCTCTTATTCCCCATATCTTAACTCGCGTGTTTCCTATTGTTCTCGGCCTATGATATTCTTGTCAATATTCTTGCTTTGTTTCATATTTATGAGGGTAGTGTAGGGTACTGAATAAACATTCCTACTTGGTAAGGCCTCCTCTAACATTATGGGCACGAACTTAAGGATTTGTTACTTTCCGAGACACTTGCATAAATAGTAGATCAACAATCTTTAGCATTCTTGAGTGTTCAAAATTGTAAATTGTCCGTACATACAATTCATAACGCGTCATATACATTGTTACATTGTTGTCGTATGTTAAAAGTTTGGACATCACAATGAGTAGGTAATAACACTGCTTGACAAACCTTATATCTGGGATTGCCGAGTCCTGACTGGTTTATATCTTATATAGCATTTCAGTATCATTGCCAACATGTTTTCTAACGTAGGCCAAAGCTTTTTCGTCCTTAGTTTATTTTTCAAAGCTAATATCTTTTTCGCATATAACTATGCAGAGATAGCTCTTGTATGTTTAAATATTACCTACCATTAATAAAATATAAACATGATGTGGAATGTAATCATTTTATTAGACTTTAACCTGTATTATCCTGCGATTAATTTTTGGTCAAAATTATTTTAAGTACCTTACCTTAAAAGACCATCTGGTTTTAAGGTACACTTTTCTTCATAAAACTAAAAAAGGCAAAAAATCCAACCCAAAAACCTAATTGAGGTAAGGCCAGGGATTTACCTGTTAGCTCGAAAAACATTATCACTATTATTATTATTTTGCAAGGATATAGAGGGTGGATCACTAAAATGAAAGAAATTCTAGAACATGCATATTAAATATATAAAAAAAAATAAATGCAAGTCAGTAAAAAATATCATTAACAATTTTGAAAAGAAAAGACTGTTGGTTCTCGTGGCAGAAACCTTCTCATAATGGCTTAAAAGTGAAAAGCCAGAGAAAGAATAAGAACTGGACAATGATTTATGGATGGGAAAACAAAGGCGCATTCTTCAAGCGGGGATGGATGACTACATTCCCTTCAAACGTGGACATTGAATGCTTTCCAAAAAAACTTACCATCATAAAAATTTAGCTTAAGTGTGATGGACTAAAATTTAGTTTTGGTTTTAATACAAGTAAAATATTTACCATACAAGGAACGGTGAACTAAATTAAACATAAATTAAACATGTTTAAGTTACTGACTGAAAGATGTGTTAGCAATGATCATTTTGATGGAGACAAAAAAGGTTTATATTATCTGTCCGGATGAAAGTTTGATTGTAACTTTTCTTACGTCCTTCTGACGTTAATCAGATGATTGGCCATTAAAAACAATGTTTTAATCAAAATAAAACTACGAACCATGTTCACACATGATTTTGTTTGAGTCCAATGAACATAAAATAAAATCTGTAAAATCAGTAAAATTCTGGAAAATCACTTAAAATCTAAATTGCCAGCAGCATCGAGTAGTCAAAATAAATTTCAATCGCACATAAAATTGTAAAACAAATGGAATACAAAGAATAAAACAGATTTAAAAGTTACCCTGTCTATGCTACAAAGGGTCTATGGTACAAAGGGGGTCGTAGCAACGATACAACGCTTTGAGAAGCTAATTAAAATATACTTTTGACATTTTTAATTATATCGAGATTGGACCTATTGTTAAAAGCGGAGGGCTAAAACCTGAATCAAATTTTCCTTGTTTTTACTAGTTTTGTGACTATTAACTGTTTAAGTCACCATAATATATATAATTAATTATGTTTTTTTATTGGCTTTAACTGGTCTACTTGGATACGATGTTTACTTTAGTATCCAATAGTCAATGGTAAGCACTAATTATACTACATTTATATGATGATTATGTGCATAAGTTCAGTATGACAAGCTCTGGAGACTACCAGGACGGTAAAGGCTCTCGGTCACTTTGAAGTGGGAAAATCAATCACTCTGGCTGATTACGGAGTTGCCTCAAAGGCACTTTGATTTATGAATACAGAAATACTTTCGTCAGCAGAAAATCTTTGAATTTACAGTCTCAAATAAATTTTAATGTTTAAGATAAATACAGTTTAAAGCACATTTTAATTAGTAGTTTAAATGTGGATATCAGTTTTATTTTCTCCTATTTTACATCGTACGTAAATTCGTTATAAATTGAAAGTGTTAACTGTTGATCATTTTTACTACGGTTGTAACAGTTATTACCAAGCCACCATAAAACACTAAGCAAGCGTCTCAATGTTTAATAAACCTGCGCTTAAAATTATATTTTGATTGCTACTAGATATACACAATAAGATCACCCTAGGCTGTATTAACACATAAACAGTTCCGACTGCTATTAGAGCTGTAAGTCGTAATGTAAGAGAAGTAATATCAAGCCACGAGGAGGGGATCTCTACCTTCGGTTTATCAATATCAAACTACCTTTACGATATACATGATGTAAAACATCTATTGTTCACCGATGAACTAGTAACACATGTTCCAAACAATTGGGAAGCATATGTTATGAAATTGAAATTTAAGAGCTGAACTTTGTTTCCTTTGAGTTAAAATTGAATCATTCTCAAGACCTTTTAACACTCTGTCCGTTATTAGTATTTTCTTTCAAGGTTTTCCAAATAATAAAGCTTATTTATATGTTAATCTAGACATCTTTTTATTAGCTTGTTAACTTTAACTATGAGTACTTTTCAAAACCAGAAAATATATACATTCTGTGAAATGATTTAGGTCTGAGCTGTTTCTTAAAACTTCAATTTGCTTATCATTCAGATTAAGAAACTTAAGTTTCTTCAGATGAATTAAAACACAAGATTCTCATTTTTTTGTATGACATATGACGTAATATTACATAAACTTAATTAGGTTCTAATCCATTGTATCTCCGGGCGTTTTTTTCATTTTTTTTTTAAATTTAATTTTTAATGGGGAATTTTCCATAAATACCCATAAAAAACCGGAAAAATCAAATTTTCTCAAAAATGGCCCCGAACGATTTCGATAAAAATTTAGTATGTTGTAGCCCTTTAAATTCTAAACAAAATGGTACAAATCCCGTTTCTCTAAAAATTACGGTTCAAAGGTTATAGTAAATTATGTTATTTTCCCATAAAAACCCCATAAAATAACGAAAAATAGGATAAAAACCCGGTTTTTTTTAACATAGTATGTAATGGTCCTTACAACATTCATAGTGTTTTTCAATTTTTTTAGAAATTTTGATTTTTAATGGGGATTTTCCCATAAAACCCCATAAAATTACGAAAAAATAGGATTTTCCCAAAAAACGGCCAGAACGATTTTGATACAAAATTAGTATGTCATTGTCCTTCATATTCTGAACAAAATGGTACAAATCCCATTTCTGTAAAAATTACCGGTCAAAAGTTATTGTAGATTATGTTACTTTTCCATAAAAACCCCATAAAATAACGGGAAGATCGGATTTTCACAAAAATGGCCCGAACGATTTTGATAAAAAATTTTGTAGGTTATAATCCTTTAAATTATGATCAAAATTGTACTAATCCCATTTCCCTATATTTACTCTCACCGCTTACACGTGATAAATGTTGTTGACAAACTTATGGGAGAAAGTATGTGTCAGAATGCTGATAAATGAAATAAATTCCAGAACATACATATTAAATATATATAAAAAAAATTAAATGCAAGTCAGTAAAAAAATATCATTAAAAATTTTGAAAAGAAACGACTGTTGGTTCTCGTGGCAGAAACTTCTCATAATGGCTTAAAAGTGAAAAGCCAGAGAAAGAATAAGAACTGGACAAGGATTTATGGATGGGAAAACAAAGGCGCATTCTTCAAGCGGGATGGATGACTACATTCCCGTCAAACGTGGACATTGAATGCTTTTTTTTAAACTTACCAAAACGAAAACTTATCAAATAAGTGTGATGGATAATCACTAAAACTTGTTAAGTTTTGGTTTTAATACAAGTAAAATATTTACCATACAAGGAACGGTGAATTAAATTAAACATGTTTAAGTTACTGACTGAAAGATGTGTTAGCGATGATCATTTTGATGGAGACAAAAAAGGTTTATATTATCTGTCCGGATGATTGGATGAAAGTTTGATTGTAACTTTTCTTACGTCTTCTGACGTTAAGTTCAAATTACCAGCAGATTGGCCATTGATAAACCATTATTTAAACAACATAAAACTACGAACAATGTTCACTCATGATTTTGTTTGAGTCCGATGTACATTAAATAAAATCTGTAAAATAAGTAAAATTCAGAAAAATCACTTAAAATCGAAATTACCAGTAGCGTCGGGTTGTAAAAATAAATTTCAATCCCACATAAAATTGTAAAGTAAAAATGGAATACAAAGATTTTTTTTTTTTTTAGGGTGAGGAGGGAAAATGCTTTTACGCACACAGGTAGCCAGCCTGTAGTGTGAGACTCCTGAGTTTATCACAGACTACTCACTAAAAAACCCCCTCTACTCTGTCGGACACAGACCTGGAATTGTTTGTCACATTACTTCAAGTCAGGCCAACATGTGACCTAAGCCCACAGGGCTCGCACCGTTTCTGGCATTATTTATTTTTTGACCTACACCGCATCCCGGTCGAGGTCAAGCTTCTTGGCGCGGAGAACACCCTGGATGTAAAGTGACACACAGGTCCAATTGTCCTCACCCTCCATCATCATCGGTATGACTGTGTCCACCGACAGCAGTCCTACTGTAAAAATTACCGGTCAAAAGTTATTGTAGATTATGTTACTTTTCCATAAAAACCCCATAAAATAACGGGAAAATCGGATTTTCACAAAAATGGCCCGAACGATTTTGATAAAAAATTTTGTAGGTTATAATCCTTTAAATTATGATCAAAATTGTACTAATCCCATTTCCCTATATTTACTCTCACCGCTTACACGTGATAAAGGTTGTTAACAAACTTATGGGAGAATGTATGTGTCAGAATGCTGATAAATGAAATAAATTCCAGAACATACATATTAAATATATAAAAAAAAATTAAATGCAAGTCAGTAAAAAAATATCATTAAAAATTTTGAAAAGGAAAGACTGTTGGTTCTCGTGGCAGAAACCTTCTCATAATGGCTTAAAAGTGAAAAGCCAGAGAAAGAATAAGAACTGGACAAGGATTTATGGATGGGAAAACAAAGGCGCATTCTTCAAGCGGGATGGATGACTACATTCCCGTCAAACGTGGACATTGAATGTTTTTTTTTAACTTACCAAAACGAAAACTTATCAAATAAGTGTGATGGATAATCACTAAAACTTGTTAAGTTTTGGTTTTAATACAAGTAAAATATTTACCATACAAGGAACGGTGAATTAAATTAAACATGTTTAAGTTACTGACTGAAAGATGTGTTAGCGATGATCATTTTGATGGAGACAAAAAAGGTTTATATTATCTGTCCGGATGCGGATGAAAGTTTGATTGTAACTTTTCTTACGTCTTCTGACGTTAAGTTCAAAATACCAGCAGATTGGCCATTGATAAACCATTATTTAAACAACATAAAACTACGAACAATATTCACTCATGATTTTGTTTGAGTCCGATGAACATAAAATAAAATCTGTAAAATAAGTAAAATTCAGAAAAATCACTTAAAATCGAAATTACCAGTAGCGTCGGGTTGTCAAAATAAATTTCAATCCCACATAAAATTGTTAAATAAAAATGGTATACAAAGAATAAAACAGATTTAAAAGTAACCTTGTCTATGCTACAAAGGGTAAAGATCGTAGCAACGTTACAACGCTTTGAGAAGCTTATTAAAATATATTTTTGACATTTTAATTATATCGAGATTGGACCTATTGTTAAAAGTGGAGCTGAAATTTTCCTTGTTTTTACTAGTTTTGTGACTATTAACTGTTTATGTCACCATAATATATATAATTAATAATGTTTTTTTATTGGCTTTAACTGGTCTACTTGGATACGATGTTTACTTTAGTATCCAATAGTCAATGGTAGCACTAATTATACTACATTTATATGATGATTATGTGCATAAGTTCAGTATGACAAGCTCTGGAGACTACCAGGACGGTAAAGGCTCTCGGTCACTTTGAAGTGGGAAAATCAATCACTCTGGCTGATTACGGAGCAGCCTCAAAGGCACTTTGATTTATGAATACAGAAATATTTCCTCAGCAGAAAATCTTTGAATTTGCAGTTTCAAATCATCTTTAATGTTAAGGATACATACAATTAAAGCTCATTTTAGTTGATAGTTGAAATGTGGATTTCAGTTTTATTTCCCTATGTTACACCGTACGTAATTTTGTTACAAATTGAAAGTGTTGAGTGTAGATTAGTTTTACCACGGTTGTAAAAGTTATTACATAACCATAACAAAACA
Source organism: Macrosteles quadrilineatus (assembly GCF_028750875.1). Lineage (NCBI taxonomy): Eukaryota > Metazoa > Arthropoda > Insecta > Hemiptera > Cicadellidae > Macrosteles > Macrosteles quadrilineatus. The sequence continues at coordinate 167,338,467 of NW_026542595.1, read as the reverse complement.
CTAAGCGTTTCAATATTTAATAAACTGCGCTTGAATTCTATTTTGATTGCTACTAGATATACACACTAAGATCGCCCTAGGCTGTATTAACACATAAACAGTTCCGACTGATATTAGAGTAGTAAGTCGGAGTGTAAGAGAAGTAATATCAAACCACGAGGAGGGTATCTCCACCTTCGGTTTATCAATATCAAACTATAACCATATACATGATGTAGAACATCTATTGTTCACCGATGAACTAGTAACACCTGTTCCAAACAATTGGGAAGCATATGTTATGAAATTGAAATTTTATAGCTGAACTTTATTTCTCTTGAGTTAAAATTGAATCATTCTCTAGACCTTTTGACACTCTTTCCGTTATTAGTATTTTCTTTCGAGGTTTTCCAAATAATAAAGCTTATTTATATATTAATCTAGACATCTTTTTATTAGCTTGTTAACTTTAACTATGAGTACTTTCAAAACCAGAAAATTTACATCCTGTGAAATGATTTAGGCCTGAGCTGTTTCTTAAAACTTCAATTTGCTTATCATTCAGGTTAAGAAACTTAAGTTTCTTCAGAGGAATTAAAACACAAGATTCTTATTTTTTCTAAATAGCATACAACGTAATATTAGATAAACTGAAAAAGTGAATTGAAGAAAATTCTGATTTTTCTTTGAATAATAACAAAAACAAAATTATAATAGTGTTTCTGTTTAGCGGTAATACAAGTATTTACTATAATCTTTATTTTGTCTAGCGATAAGACTACCAGTGATAGCTTAGTGATTCAATATAAGACACTTTCTAACATAATTAATAAGTTATATAAAACCTTAAAACATTGATTTTCTCTGTATGGTAAATTAGATCAAGATCCTCAACCAATGTATAAGTAAGAAACAATTAAGTAGACGACACATAGCAACACGCTATCGCTTATACCTAGTTAGGACGAGATGCAATGAAGGCAAGACGTGCAAACCGTTTATCTTTGTTGTTCAACTCTACAAGTCTTTGAGGTCTGTCTCTTCGACCAAAAATTGTGAAAATCATGAGATAAAAGGACATAAATCATATGATTCATAATGTTTTTGGACATTACACAAATAAACCATAGTATATTTCATCACTAGGGCCTAAAGTGACTTTTTTCCCGTGTGGTGAACTATATTTTTCGTCATACTGCATCATTAATTAAAAAACAAAGCTAGAAATTGAAATAATTTGTATGTAAAGATAACCTCTCAAAACGACTACCAGCTTGTTATAAATTCTGTCAATGCAAATAAGCAGCTGTTTAGTAAGTGATTCAATAATTTCGTCTATTACAAATTATTTGCTGCAGTATGACGAAAAAATAATTTTATCATCATAACGATTATTTTAAAATTGTGTATTCGATTGAAGAAACAATATTATGATAACCATCCAATGAACACCTACAATCACATTCACAAAGACATTTTTTTAAGTCTCTTCAGGATTGTAACTAAAAGTTGGGGTGGATACTGCAAGTAATTCCAGTATTAAATTATAGTATAAAGTAAGACGTAAATTAGTACAACACAAAAACGTAAGGATTAACCAAACCAATTTAAGATGTAAGGAACTTGAATTTGTGTTACAATATTTTGGTCTATACAAGATTAAAACATTAATAGTTAGTACTTTACCTTTGCAGTGTCATTTAATGACTAGACACAGACTGTGACAACATGAGAATAATCTGTATATATTGTATTCGAGTACACTCCCACTCAAGAGCTAAACACAATTTGGTAAAATCCTCTATCCAAAGAAATCGCTTGCGATGCAAGTTTGCCCGACGCGCTTCGATTCTTTTTATAACCAGCATCCACTTCGGTTGCATTGTTTCATGTAAACATTGCTCTGCCCTGATTGCTCTCTACATAAGTTTTAATTGTTATATAGTAAACATTACATCATCCTCGATTGCTTATAAGTAAACACTACATTTGTATGTACTGTATTATATATTAAGTAATTAATAACACCCTTGGTCGAAATGTCCCTAATTCCGTAAATCATGACCAACTCGTGAAAAACATTATTTATCCTGATTGTTTGGCAAAAGCTGCACATTCCTTGATTGGCCTACTGGTTGTAATACCATCGTTGTTTTGATTTTATATGTCGAAGATTGTATTATAGTATGACTCCGAGGTAAACAAGATAATTGTTATTATCAAATTATAAAAATATTAAATCATTGAAAATTATTAAATGTCTTTATTTAAGTTTCAACAAATATCAATGATATTTTCTGATAGTCTCATATCAAATAAGGGCTTGGAATATATTTTCAAGGAACTATTCGAGTTCAGCCAGGAGAGAGTTGTATTATGAAAGAGCGTTGGAGCGAGCTGATGATAACCTTCTAGCTTTACATCCAAACTGAACCTAAACTGATCCATTCTCAGGATTGAGAAGGTCCTTTGGCTTCGGGAGGAGCTGCTACTGACTATACGTCCTACATTGGTACTAAGTAAACACAGTTCATGAAGAATTTTCTTTAGGGTAGGATCAACACACTCTAATCAGTTTAATTTCTTTTTTCATAATAACTTTCATGGTATTTAAACCCCTTAGCTTATACATAAACTATGGGACAATTTGTTAACTACGGAACTATTTGTTAACTATCCTGGGACGATTTGTTAACTACGGAACTATTTGTTAACTATCCTGGGACGATTTGTTAACTATGGAACAATTTGTTAACTATGAGACAATTTGTTAACTATGTGACGATTTGTTAACTATGGGACAGTTTGTTAACTATGGGACAGTTTGTTAACTATGGGACAATTTGTTAACTATGTGATGATTTGTTAACTATGGGACAGTTTGTTAACTATGGGACGGTTTGTTAACAATGAGACAATTTGTTAACCATGGGACGATTTCTTAACCATGGGACAATTTCTTAACCATGGGACAATTTTTTAACTATGGGACAATTTGTTAACTGTAGGACAATTTGTTAACTATAGGACGATTTGTAGCAGACAATATAACGCATATAGATTACTCAGCAATGTATCGTTTGATCATTTAGTAACTAAATAATTAAGTTGTTGCATTGAATAGTTGAGTGTAAAACCATTGACTTTATATCTCTACACAAGTGTAGAGATACAAAGTCAATGGTAAAACTTAGTTTTTCCCCAAGACGCTAGCACGAGCCTGGGATTGTTTTTCACATTACTTCAGGCTAGACCTAGGTGTTGCGGCATTATCACTTTGATAACAAACCTAACACACCTAAACACCAATAAACCATTTACCTAACCATTGGTGATTTGGCGGTATTTGAACCCGGGACCTCAGGGACTGAAGTCCCGCGCTCTAACCACTAAACCAGCTCGTTTCTAAGTCTAAAACTTAATAAAATAAATAATAAATTCAATAAAATATTGATTTAACAAGGAAAATGTTACAGCAATCTTTCTCCAAACCTATTGTATTAAAATAAATTGTAATAGTTGTTGGCATATGGAACTTAGCCAATAGTTTAAGTTTTTTTTAAAAGTATCAAATAACAAGTTTAAGAAATTAAAAAGATCTGATTGTAGTATAACATATTTACACGGTTTTTGAATATTATGTTAATTGTTGTTATTAATTTGTTAGCTTTAATAATCGAGGGTTGTTGGGAGCCGAAACCTATTATATTACATCTATCAGCAGCAAACATGATATGTCTGCAGTTGACAGAAGGTCCGAGTGGTAGGCGTGTTTTTGTGTTGTGTACATAACCACACAAATTGCAGTATTCCTGTTGGTTTTGTTTTCTGTCCTCGTTAACATTGCTGCATTAGCATTTACCTGACAAACATGCAAACCTGGGTTTGTAGACTAAATTAAATTGTGAAAAAACAAATATAGCTTGCGGTTATACTTTGGGTACGTCGTTACTCTGATTAAAAAAAAAAAAAAACTACTATAAATGATAAAATACTTGAATCTTGTCACTCACCCTTCCTAACCTAATTTATTTTTGACATGAGTACCTCTCCAACGGTTTAATGTTTTCTTAGATCACTTCTATCACACATTATTGTTTATTTAAATTACCTTACAACGATTCAATATCAATAAAGCATCCAGTTATCTATATATATCTATATAAATAAAATTACAGTTTTGTCTGTACATTGCTTAGAATCATGCGGTTTTTGGTTATTTTTACGTTTCATAGCCTAAGAAAGCCGAAACGAGTCTTATCTCAATTTCTGTCTGTATGTCTGCCGTTTGTCCATTCTGTGAATTCGTCTGTAACGCCAAAATGTCATTTTACGCGGCCTACTCCTTGAAAACTAGAGTACAGATCAAGATTCTAATTATTTTTCTGTATTCACTGGATTGGCGAGAGTGTCTTTGGCTATTAAAATATGGCCTAACTACTTTTGAAAAAATACAACGAACCATCAAAAACCCAATTTTGTTCGATTTTTGTCAAGTTTTCTCCTAATGTTTACTATTACATTTTATGAAATAACGAACAGCTGTTTGGATCAATTCTCACTTCTTGCTGTCACTGATATGTTTAATTGTTTTTACATTAAATACTGCTTACAAATACCGCAACCATTTATGATCAAGTTTTATAAGCACATCCAAACCAAGTGAGATTAAAAACGTTGTGCCCGGTTTAATTAATTGTAAGTTCAAAGATTGTTCTTGAGTTTTTATGATTAGGGAAAATACCGTGAATCAGTGTTATAGTGCTGGGAAACTTACATTTTTTTAATCATCGTCACCAATAGCTTACGACAAAGGTTTCCACTTATTAACGGCCCTTCAAGGACAGTTGTGTAAAGTGCAAAGTAAAAAATAACAACTGCAGTGGTGATCGTGGATGTTGCTGCGATTTTGGAAGATATTTCTGATTTCGCTGTGATCGTAACAGAGGTTTATTACAGATGTAGCTAAACTCGCTTTTCACATGTGTCACTTTTGGTTTCTACTTACTTGCATTACGACAACGATATTGGTATTTTACCTACTTAGGAAGTAAAACTACAAACGTCCAAAACCCCAGAATTGTGAGCTTTTTGTCACATTTCCTCCAAATGTTTGCTAGATATATGTACCGATTATCGTTTAGAGATTACGTAATCTTTTAAATAAGAAACCTTTGTTTGGATATAGGTGGTTTCTTCAAACTGACATTAATATGTTAACATTAATAGTTGCTTACAAATAATGCTATTAATGGGAAATAACTTTGATTTTCGAAAACATAAAAAAAGATTTAAACCAAAGGAGATTAATAACTTCAGTACTGCACCACATCAAGTACAAGTTTTTTGAGCAAACCATAGTGAGTTTTTAAAGCTTTACGTTGTTAACGTTACATGTTTTGTGGCCTGTGTATTTATTTATTTATATATTTGCCAACGGATTAACACCTATAATACAGTTTGATTAGAAGGACAGTTTGAATTGGTCGAAAGTACTATAGTTTTTTTCTTAAATGTAAACGTTGGTTTTTGGTACTGCTACTCCTTAGAACCGGTGGTAGCAGTAGCAGTAAGAATCATTTTTACGTACAAACACATCACTATTTACAACTATAGTTATTGTTAGTGCTGCACTTTATTTCTTATAAAATGTAATTGATGTCTATTGATGTATTGAGGCCTAATTGATGTCTTACTGTATAATTTTTGCGTTTTCTGTCTCTACTCCAAAATGTTAGTTTATGCTATAAAAATGATAAAACATTAGTGAAAGATGATTTGAGCTTCACGAATTTTTAAAACTTGGCGTTGTTAACGTATACATTTTTGTGGACTGTGTATTTATTTGCTTATTTATATATTTGCCAACGGACTTGCACGAATTTTACAGTTTGATTAGGCCTAAAAACGATTATCATAAAATTTGATGACACTATTAAAACTATCAAATAATTATTTTGTTTGTAATTTGCTTTGGTTAAAGCGTAGCAAATCCCCTAATTCAATTCTCTTTTTGTGTGTGTAGGCCTATGTCTGTATTGTCTGTTAGTAACGCCCTAATGTCCTAACTTCTCAGTGTCTTGTGAAAAAGACAGGAGCACCTTTGACCTTTGTTAATGAAAATTTCAACCCGAATAAAGTGTGCAGTAGTGAGGTTGAGGTAGTATTTTAACTACTTTTATTCAGTGTGAAAAGTAACTTTCAATTACAGGCCTACCTTAGGGCTATGCCTCATAGATCTATAAGGCAATTACTTTTATCATTATATATAAAATATGGACAACACGATCGGGTGGCATTTAATTGTGAAGCATTCGTTTTGGCTTTCAAACTGTCAGATATTGTATTTGCGAAGGTTTATATGTATTCCTATACAGTAATAGTTTTGCCAACTTTATCAGGAAAAATGCACACTAAATATGCAAACCAACTCCTGTTCTGAATATAAGGTTTCAACTTACCACAAGATTCCCGTACGTAGAACGGGCAAACAGCTAGTATATATATAAAAGGCAAAGCCCTCACTGACTCATCACTAATTCTCCCACTTCCCATTTACCTAGGAGGCTGAAATTGGGTACACTGATTCTTTAGGCATTAAATAGGAAAACTAAGTTGTTTTTATTCTGATCGGACTCTCGGGTTCCGCCCCAGTGGCTCTGGAGTTTCCCATGTTAACATTATGAGTACTCATATTTAAATGAAATTAATGAATCTTAACAGCTGTTTCAATTAAACAAGTTGGTTCAGTTCTATGATGTTCAATAGCATTAAAGTTACAAGGATTACCAACAGGGTGCAGCACTATTATTTTTTTTTTAATTTATGACAACAGCTAATTTGCAAACAAAAGGTGAGTGAGCGTAGCGAACGAACTTCAACCAGGACGTGATTGAGCCATACCAACGAGCTCACTTATGAAGTAAAACGGGGCATAGCCCGCGGGTACAGCTGTATAGCTGTACAGCTTTATATATAAATGAAACAGAGGAACTATATTTATTATATTGTGTTTTACATGAAATTCTAAAATTGTGGAAAAATTAAAAAAAACGAATAAAGTAAATTATAAAGTAATACAATTTACAAAGTGCTGAGTAGCAATCTCAATTAAATGTGCGCTCACAAAATAATTTCACCGTAAATAAATTTTCTTATTAATTTTTACATGAACAAAAATAGAGTCATTACCAAAGTTTATCTCTGATCACGTTTGGTATATGTTACAGTAATACAATAAGCAATATTTAGTGCTCAAAATTACACAACACCATTTCTTTATTAGTATTCTTTTACATATCATATATTATGATTTCAATTAATTGCCTCTTTTTGAACGCTTAAACAGGGAAAGGGACAACAGAAATTATTTTGTGAAAAATCATTATATTTATTGTATGGAGTTATACCATAGTAATACAGAAATGAGTTGGTAAAATTTTGTTGATTATAATTAAAACATAACAAATAGAAACAATAACTTACGTGTAATACAATATAAAATGGTTGTAACAATTAAACTAATTGTTTAGAGCTGAGAAAAAACAATGAATCCAGAAAATAAAACTACTGATATTATTGGACATGATTTGAAACCAAAGTTAAAAGCCCAATCAACATAAGTGCGTTCAAGATATTGGTAGGGGATGTTTTGAAAACACACCAATAAGCCTAAAACTTATTCGAATAACTTTTCCAATACCCGATAAGCCTGAAACTGAATGGATACCTATCAAACAAGAAATACTTAGATAAATTTGTAAATTACGTCATTAAAATTTAATTTTGTAAGGCTGTAGACCATTTACTTATTTTCACCTTGAATTAAATTTTTTTATAAAAGTATATTGACAAAACAATGTACTAACGTTTGCAAGAGGTTAATTGCACCACGCGACGACACTGATAGATTTACAACAGGAAGTCAATTAGTCAAAGCCTAAAGAAACCAATCAACTACCAAATTTTCTTTTGCGTTTGGATTTAATTTAAATTCCAACTTTGACTTAGACGCCGATTGAGCGGGGTCTAAAAGGAAATTCTCGCTTGTATGGGTAAATCTTAAAATTATAAAAACCTCATTCTTACTTGGAAAATAGGGCCGATAACTAAGACTTAGCATATAACAGCTTAACAGTCTAGAATTATGTAGTGTTGTGAGCCATATTATTTGTATAATTTTTATACTTAGGACCCCTACTAAAACTAAGTACCGAAGACATGCACCAATTAATGTATTTCATCATTTAAACGTGGGGCAATTGCGAATTTATTTTTTGCGCTACAAATTAGTTTAATTTATCTATAATGCTCTTCCAAAAGTATTTTATGTTTGCACAAAAACATAAACATTGACACACTTTCAAAGTCAACTTTAACACAAAATTTCAATTAGAGTCTTTTTCAAATAATTTATTTTCTTCTGATAAATTACATAAACTCATATGCAAGTGCATCCCCCTTGTCTATTATATTTACCTTTAACTTAAAACAAATGAGACTTGTAAAATAGTCTGAAACCCCAAAACAATAATATTTAGTTCGATAATATATGCTTAACACGTCATTGCTAAATGTTTAAGTCGACAAAGGTAAAAGCGAGAAATCAATACAAACGAATATTTGGACAAATTGTTTGCCCATCGCCTGCATGAGAGAGTAGGCAAAGTTGGTGCTGTATCGATTTCACCGCTTGCCGATTAACGGCGCTACGTTTGACCAACATTGAATTTTCATAGAATACTAAAAATAATGTATCGCATAGAATTTTAGTGACTATTCAATTCTAACGAAAAGTTGGAATTAACTTTTGTTATTAAGATAGTTAGGTTTTCTAAGAATGATTTTAATGTAATGGGACAGTCTTTTACATTAATATACAGTACATTTATTTATGGTATACATTTGTTAAGCTTGAATTCTTTGTAAACCTTTCGTAAATTACTATTAAATTTCTTTTAACAGAATCAATATAATACTATTAATAAGAGTGGATGTTAAAGTCATTTGCGTTCAAATATATATAGATATGGCATTTTCGATTTGTTATAAGACCGCTTATCCCAATCAAAAATCTAATTTAAAGGCGTGCTCTAGTAATAAGCCAATAAAAGCGTCTTATAAAAGATTTTTACAACACAAATAAAGTTTCTTAGAACCCTCTTTTTAAATTAAACACCTTTCTTCTAATATACTTAATACGATGAATGGTTTCTATAAAACATATCTTCCGTCTTACGTAATAGGTTTTTACGATTGATGTATCATTTAAAGCTTTAAATTCAGTGCAGGTATGAAAGGTAATATAAAAAGGCACATTTAGTGTTTCATCCCCCTAGTCTTTAGTATTTATTAGATGCTTTCAAAGCTTCAGTGCTGCTGAATAATGTTATTTATTGTTTTAAATAGTAATTTTAGATTAAGCGTGTTAAGTTACCTAATTTGAATTTGTAACCATAGTCAGATAGACAGCAAGAGACGAAACAGTTTATGAAAATTGATGTTAAAATGGACAATTCGCTCATGGGTCCAACTTGTAGTAATTATTCGTCCATTTACTTATAAGTTTCGGCATATTACACTGTTTTCCAAATAGCTGTATAAAAACGATATCGTGAAAGACACATTAGATAATATTACTTCAAATTCGATGCCTTGTGGAAAAGATACATAACATATATATAGTTTTTATTTTTTAGTTTCTTCCAGCGGCTATTTTGTTAAGTTTGTTCTATACCTATGTGACGTCAGTGTATGCTTTTAAAGTAGAATTTTTAAGAATTCTCAACTGTACTAAAATCTGGTCTTATCCGGATCTGACGAGTAATTCTTGGAGAATGGACACACCCTAAACAGTGCGCTATACTCCGTGAATGATTCATTAATGCTAACCTTAAGTTACACGTTGAAAATCTCTTAACCTGAACAAACGAAATTGTGCACAATTAAACAGTTAGCGGCTTTACAGTTAAGATACATGACATTGTTAACCACATGCGTGAATTCATACATAATGTTCCTTATGCCTTTTCGTAACTGCGAAATGTTTAAATCGTCGATCACACTCACTTGTGGCATACAAAGCTAATGAGAAAAACACTTGTACTACAAAGCAGAGGAAACCGAACAGAATCTGTATATCTGTAAAGAACAATAGTAATTCAAACTTTTAAAAAATCCAAACAAAATACAAACATACATATTTTGTAACAACGCATGAATACATTGTGTAGGCTACAATAATGTTGACAATGGTTAGTGTATACCTAGTTGAACAACACCTCAAACACATGTCAATACAACAGAACACCGATGTATGCACATTGTCATTGCCTACATTGTCCTTATGAGGGATTTGTCAACATTACCACTCACTACATGACCGTCGTCTTTTGTGGTAGTTTTGGAAATTAAAGCAGATCAGTCCCATAGTTCTAAAAGTTATTTTAGTAATTATTTTTGCAGACGCAGTAAAAATTACTGTATACTTTACCTAACATGTTTTGTTGATTACGAATGTTTACTCTTTTCCAATTAATAGTGCCATATCACATCAATATTTTATGTAAGCAATTATTAATTGACACTGAATTGCAGCTATTTTTTCACCTATTTTAGTTAAGTAAAGTTTAAACTAGCTGAAAAAGACAATGTTAGATGTACATGTTCAGTATATGTAAAGTGTGCTATGTATTACTACTAATATTTATGTTATTTTACCAATTTAAATTGATTGCAAAAAGATTTCTATAGAAGAAATAAATATTTGTAAAATATGCTTTCCGTTTTGGACAAATAACGTAAACTTAGTAAGATTGATTAATTAAAAGAAAGGTTATTAAGAAAAAAGTGAATTAAGATGAACTTAAACGATTTAGTACATAGAGTTCTATCTGCAATCTAAATGCTGCACCATTAGATTTTGTGGGTTACAATTTCGTGAGACAATTTCAATTCTTGTTTATAAATACGACACGATATGAAAACCAACTACTTGCAATAGTTTAAATAGGTCATGTAAGTTTGGTTCATGCAAGGGCTAAGGCAGTTGGATCAAGTCAAGAATATGACGAAAATTTCATATATCAAGTTTATACTAGAACTAGTTTTCATCTGAAGTACGGCAATATTGTAAACCCAAAATTAATGTGGAAATGTATTTTGTTTATATATATTGGAGATAAAGCTTGTAAACGAAAAGATGCATGTAAGCTTTGAAATATATAATACCTGTACAAATTATCTTTTGCATAATAAAAAAACCACGGTGCTTTATTCGGCAGCAGAAATCTTAATTACAGATTGGGACTATTGTTTTATGCAAATATACATTTGCAAAACCACCCCACAATTTTTATACTAATGCGACATGCTAGTATAAAACTATACTATATTCAGAAATAAACATAAGACTGTTTGCATGAATAAAATTAAATAATCTTTCTGCATCAATAAATCAAATTAAAAATTTATGGGAAATTTGTAAACTCTTAACAGTAAATTTATTTCATAATTAAAAAAAACTTTTTATTCGTAAAATAGAATTCGATGCAGTACGATTAACATGATCAAGCAACAAGTTGAATTTTTCGGTGGTTGGAACGCATAATTGCAATTTAGAAATTTGTTGTAAGCATTAATTAATTATTATAGTTAAAACAATGTTTTTTTTTTATTTAATCTATGTTAAACCTAATACTAACTCAAAATTAATAAATCAATCTACTGCCCCGTATGGTTATTACTGAAGTTATTGGATTGATTTTAAATTGTCTTTGCTGGTGAAATAAAACAGAATTGCTGAAAAAATTTTGGAATTATACATTTATATAGTTTTTTTTTAATTATAAATGTATTGTTGTATGATTATTTAAACCCCTCCCAATAGGGCTTGGTAAAGTATAATATCTTTGGATGAAAAACGTTCTATGAGCTACTAGGTTATAGTTTCTCATTTTTTACAGCGAGTCTTTAGGCTGTATTGGAAAGCACTAGAAATACAGTTTCATAAAGAAGTTATAAAACGCACAATACTCTAAAATTAGGTGTTTTTAAACCAGAAAAAAACAGTCGGTAGGCCTATTATTTATAGTACAAGTTATGCTTAAGGTCGTACTAGTTCTTTTTAAATAAAATCTATGTGTTGAACGGATTTAGTTTTAAATTTACGTTATCGAATAAGTATTTTAATTTGCATTAAGTTCATTATCCTTGAGAAAAATGAAAAATTCCCGGAACCACTGCTTCGTTATCTCACAGGAAATTTGACGAGAGATCCTCGTCTACTGATGAGAGGCTATTTGCTAACTTTGCCAATAAAAACAGCGTTCTTTCACATTTCCTAGAAACTGGAGTCCGTACATTTATCCCTATGCTTCAAGAGATCTTCTACAATTAAAACTAAAAATACAATATTTTGACAATTTGCAGATAGACACTAAATCAGTCAAAGTAAAAATAAATATGTTTTGTAAAACATTATTAATGAAATACTGATTATAAATGATATAATTAATTGTCACGATTATTGTCTAACGTACGATATTGCAATGTCCGACATTTGTTGCGAAGTTTTTAGCTTTATCTCGTTAGTATTTTTATAAATCACCGAGTCAATACAGTTTGACATGTGTGTATTCTATGTACCAAAAAATGTTAAACTCACCATTCACTAGTATTATCTTTCAATCATTTAAAAACTATTCCCGCTGAAAAAGCTAAATAGAGTTAAAGTGGAAAGAGGATTTATAGATTACAACATGATGGCGCATACTTCACATTTGATGGATGGTTTTCCATCGCTCTCACTGAGGCTCGACACAGGGTTGTAATAGTTTTAGACGTATATTTCAATGTTAATCATAACCATTCTTAACCATTGAGTTACAATCCTACTCAGCCCCTCATAAAATCAATTGTAAGTTGTAAAATTTCGTCTTCATACGATGGATCAGAAAATGGGGGCAATTTATTTACCAGTATAAATTGTATTAGTATTGAACAGGACATGACCTTCTAGTCCTTTGCCACCGTTCAAAAAGATATCGTTGGAACTACTGAATAAATAGTCCAGTAGGTTGTATTTGGTAGTTTAGGACCAGAAAGTACCTTCGGTTCTTGACTACAAAATGTTACGATTATGGTTATTTATGTCATTATGGTCCTCGAAGTGGCTATCGATTTGGCAAAAAATGTAAAACAGCGATGCTAAAACGTCTCTTAACCATAACGAATATCTTCCTTAACTCATCTTGCAAAATGAGCTGTGAATATTTGCTATTTATAAAAGCAAATTAAATAATAAACTGTTGGTTAACCTAGGGACTATATTATAATTAACCTAGGTAGTGTTTTTGACCGCTGGGGAAAACTGAAAAACTGTCAGAGCGTTTTAAAAGTTTTTTTACAGCTCATAAGGAAGCGTTTTTAAATATGATAACCTTGATTGGAGGATGTGTTTAGAAAAATGAATCGAATACGAACAAACACATTATGATAATAGAAATAAATAGACCGAGAAAATGTACGGAAAATGATATTTTTGGGATTTACTTGTTTCATCAGGTAAATATTTTGCTCTATATTTATTATTGAAACATTTCAGACCTCCTAAATGACTTTAAAAGTCTTTGATATCGACATTTATAGCAATAGGTAGTAAGTCAATTTGTGGACACGAATAAAATAATATTAACCGTCAATTTCATACAAACATATTTTGATTTCACGAGGACAAAACTAGCAGCCACTTGCTTGAATGTCAAATATATTCTCTCTTATAGCTTGGTTATAGAAATATAGATAAATTCCAATATTTTGCTCTTAATATACCTATAATTAACTTCGAGGTTCACTTTACGGTTAGAGAAATATTTGTACCTAAATTTTGATTAAAAAACTGTATTGTTTGCTTACTAAAAACACTAGACCTAATTTAGATTGATTAAGAAAATCTAAAGAATACTATAATAATGTGAATTCTAGTTGTAAAAATTATCGGGTTTATAGAAGAAATATTGTACTTTTAGACGTATCTATGGTTGTTTGTTGGGATTAAAATATAGCTCAATGCCAAGTGGGAATATGAAATGACATAGTGGATAAACCTCGTTTCATTCAGTAGATAATACATTATTACTTAGATATAACAGCTCTTGGGAAATATCAGGATGAGTGGCGTGGCTTATAACATGCTGAACAAGTGTCCAGATTAAAGTGAGCACGTGTTAATAATAATTGCATTACATCTTGCGACGATAATATGAACATGACGAACAAAAGTTAAGAATTAAAACATCATAACTGACTTTTATTGTTCACATTTTATAGGTTAGTGAAACAAAATACTTTAATGCGATTTACTAGTACGAATTTAACTAAGAAAGCGTACAATGTTTTGCACCCTTAAATAAATCTTTTAACATGTACCTATGATGTTTTCTGTAAAACCAATTTAATATCAATAAGTTATCTTAACCTTGTAAAATCTTAACGATATAAATTGATTCATTCTAAAATTTGGAATAATCAAAAACCGTAATAATTTTCCATTAGTAACTGTCAAATTCTATCCGTCAATATTTATCATTATATTGCAAACGTAATTGTTTTTCTCAACCTGACTAAAACTAAGTCCATTAAGCCAAATATTGTCAATATTAGAACGTATTTTTTTTTTAATAGTCAATAATTAGTGCATTGAAATTAAAATAAAAAGGAGAACTATTAACATTAATTGGGTCCAAAATGCCAAATTTTGTTTTTTCGTCCTTTTATGATTTTATGTCTGTTATTGCTACTTATTTTGTTTTGGGAAATTGTTTATGTAGTTTATATTGCAATCTGGCAAATCTGTACTCATGCGCTTGTCAGATTGTACAAGAAGGTAAATCATATAAATATTGTATGATATGTTTATCTTAAAATTAGTATAGAGGGTAATAATATTTTGAATGTAAAAATATGAAAACAAACTACTTCCAATATGTTTCCATGAAAGTTGGGAAAACAACCCATTTATGTTCATCAACTGTCAAAGCTTGCTTTTATGCTGCCTTTATTCTTTATTGATGGTGTCAAAAATACATCAATGTTAGTACTTCTCGACTTATAGAAGAGTGACTACGATTACATGCAATTCTTAAGGTTAATTTGATACACTAAACGAATGAATTAAAACTGCACAGATGAGTATGTCAACACAATTTTCTTTCTCCAAGCAAATAGGTGCTAAAGTAATAGACGTAACAAATTCTTACTTACATGACTATTTTTAGTGAGACACGGTTTCCAAGCATACCTGTAAAAATTTACTTATTATTACTCGATAAAGGAAATATAAACATTGCTAAACATAATACAATACATTGTTAAATTACAAATCTATAAAAATATGTACTTATTATCTTAAATTCAAAGGTATAAACATATTTCTTGATTGAGAGACTGGTAAAAGTCCGTTTTCAGCTATTTTATTGAAGACGAAAAGATTTTTTCGGTTGAGGTAATATAAACTGTACGTATTTAAAGTATCATGAACTTGTAGCCTAATCAACACATAGGCTATGTTTTCCTGCATGTTTGACCCTATGAGTTTGTACCTGCATATCTCAAATGTTCAATTGACATTTCAGTAACATGGGTAAGTTTAAGTACCCAGTTTTTATTTTTATTAAAACATACATAGCCTTGTTGAATCAAGCTGCCAACTGTTCGTTACCATGTCAATTATTAATTTTAGTCGAATTCGCAAACTTCTCAAGCAAGCCAATTTGACAGAACAGCATTGTTTTTAGCAATCACCCCATTTATGAAAAAGAAAATGTCTAACAAATAATGGAGAAAATCGTGTTTTGTCAAAAATTAGCTCTGTTGGTGGCTCATTCAGTTATGTGATATTCAAACTAATCATATAGAGGGGATTCGTACTCCAATATACAAAATAAAATTGTATTAGTTATTTAAGAAAAAAGAATACTTCTAAGTATTGACTTTTTTTAGATCATCATTCGACTAAGCAACTGTATCAATATAATTTTTAACAGCAGCGGCTGAAAACTCCGAGTAAAGAACAGTTGTGTTGATTCCCTAGCTGTAATCCCCAGTGGCTGTTGTGTTTGTTGGTCTATAGTGGAGTGTTAAATTGCAGGGGTAAGCTCCCTGGCTGGGGCTGTTTTGTATGCGAGGCTGTATCTGTACCCCCCCCCCCCTCACACCACCAACGCATACTGCCATTTACTGCATGCATCCCAAGGTATATTGCTAATGGGTATCTGTATAATGTGTTGATTAAACATACTCCCCATTAGTATCATTATGGGTTGAGTGGAGAAAATTTTTGTATTACACCTTCTTATTTTACTAATTTTTATATTAAAACAGAGAAGAGCAATATTTCTATAAACTTCTGTTTAATCCGAGAACTTTACATGAAAAACTATGTGAAAAATGGATTATTTTTTTCATAAATAAGATAATAGTTAGTTAACACAACGTTTTAAAGTTTTTCCGGACATGAACACAACAGGTTTGTAATATTACAGTAGGACTAGAAACGTAATTGATGCAGAAAATTGTATGTTTATTGTAAGGGAAGGAAGGGTATGTAAAATGGAAATGTGAGAATTTTTAACCTGGCTAACCCCCCCCCCCCCCTCTTACCACTCCGCTAGAGCAAGTGAGAGAGAGCGATGTAATTCCTGTCTTCTGATTGGCCGATATGACACAAGCCCATGGGGCCGATTGATTGTTTTACTTCATCCTCTTACGTTTGCGACTAAGAGACACCATCTATAATTTATTTGAGAAATATCTAGTTTTTAGCAGTACATTACAGATTAACAAACAACATACTTCATTGTAATATTTTTAAAGATTTTTCTTGACTTTTGATTGTTTAGTTCTTTTAATTAACGTCTCATATGGTGTAAGGAGTTGGTTTTACTATGAATTGCTATATTATAAAAAAAAATAAAGGTGGTCCAGTGGTCGAAAACTCGACCAAAAATATGTAATGTACAGACTTCTCTACTTTCACCCCACGATGTAAAAAAAAAAAACATATGATTGGAATTTGTTTTGATTTTCTGTTTATATTTTGTCATTATTTCGTCACCAGTATGGCAACCAAAGGCCTATAAAAAAAATTAAAATTCATTTTTGTGCTTATTTGTGAGCCTATTTTAATTTATGAAGGGATTCTGCACTTCTACAGGAAAACATATTTCTAACAGTATGCGTAGATTTTCCCTGCGATGTACACAAGCTGAGAGAAAAGGTTTTAAAGAAACATGCTTGCCTATTGATATATAGATACTCAATTTTTAGTATAATGTAAGTCAACCGTGCATCTTTCATCTACAATGTTATGCAAACTATGTTATGGTAGGAGTGTCTTAAACATCAGAACCCAAACCTCAAGTCTTCAGTTTGAAACCTGCTTAAATATCAATAAATTCGTTTTATCTAAAATATTAATTTTACACGTTGTCTATAAGTATAAAAGAGGATGTTTGTATATACATATATATTTGTTTGGCAGTGATAAACTCAGACACCGCTGAACCGATTGCCACGAAACTTGGTACATACGTGTAGAGTTTCATGGAATAGGTTTATACACCATCAATTTCGTGATCCGTTCAATCGGCTCCGCCCCAGTGGCTCTGGAGCTTCCCTTGTTAACCTTATGAGAAATGGAATTAATGAATCTTAACAGCTGTTTCAATTAAACATGTTGGTTCTGTTCTATGATGTTCAATAGCATTAAAGTTACAAGGATTACCAACAGGGTGCAGCACTATTATTTCTTTTACATTTATGACAACAGCTAATTTGCAACCAAAAGGTGAGTGAGCGTAGCGAACGAACTTCAACCTGGAGGCGAGAGCGTAGCGAACGAGCTAACCTGAAGGCAAGTGAGCGCAGCGAACGAGCTCCAACCTAAAGGTGAGTGAGCGTAGCGAACGAACTTCATCCAGGACGTGATTGAGCCATGCGAACGAGATCATCTTGAAAATTAAGAAGTTAAACGGGGCAAAGCACGCGGGTACTGTATATTTCATGAGTTTGATTGAGTAAAAAACAAGAACTGACCTATTGCTCAGATTAAAATTTCAAAACTTTAGATTTAAAATTTTATTTTTATTGGTTTGGCTATTTTGTATAATACAAGAATAAAATTAGCAAATCATAAATTATTGTTCCAACCAGCTGCTCAGACCGTTTCCTATTCTTATCAGCCTTCGATCATGCTGTAATCCCTGTATTCTTGCTTTGTTTCATATTTATGAGGGTAGTGTAGGGTACTGAATAAACATTCCTACTTGGTAAGGCCTCCTCTAACATTATGGGCACGAACATCAGGATTTGTTACCCGCCGAAACACTAGTGCACGAATAGTATATCAACAATAACCTTCAGCAAACTTAAATTTAAAAATTTAAATTTTATTCATACATGGAATATATTTTACACCTGTAAATTATAAATTTACAAGAATTATGATAAAAAGGAAAGAATAGTTACATTTTCCCCAGGTTAATATAAACAAAAGATTATTAGTTTAGTGGCAGAAAATTTCTCATAATGGCTTAAAAGTGTAAAGCCAGAGAAAGAATAAGAACTGGACAAGGATTTATGGATGGGAAAACAAAGGTGCATTCTTCAAGCGGGATGGATGACATTCCCTAAAAACGTGGACATTGAATGCTTTCTGATAAAACGAAAAACAGTTTTAAAAGTTCATATATCCAAAGAAATGTCACTGAAGGAATAATGTAATTGATCATTTACCAAAGTTACAATAATTTTAAGACTTATTTGAACATCAAGATTATTTTTTTTTACTAAATCAATAAGAAAGTCTTCATGAGGATGAAACTTAGTTGCCATGGTGTAACTGTGTTATTCTCTTTTAATAAGCCTATCACAAAAATATTTGATTATAACTAGCCTGAATTGAGTTTGATTTATTTGTTACAAAAAGAACAAAAGTTCCTTATCAATAATTTTAAGTTTTCTACCCCAAAACGTGAAGTATCAGATTTTGCAGTCTACGAAATTAACTGAAGAAAAATATTATGAACTAGGTTTAAGTTCAATTTATGAATTTGTTTCAACTTCGTAGTCGTCATAGAATTAAATTAACAATTCTGCCAGTAATAAAGTAACGTAAATAATTTTAATTGCATTTATTTGCATTCAAATAACGTTTAATTAATACATTACAGTTTGTGTTGAATAACCACCCTACATTTAAGCCGCTCAAAAAAAAATGTAAAATTTGAATATTAAGAATGAAATAGATTTTCAGGGAACTACAGCGATGTTATAACGGGTAATGATCACAGAGCTTTGTAAAGTTCACGATTGAAAAATACTTTTACCATTGTGATTACATGAAGATTGAGCGCTTTGTTCTAAGAAGGAATTGAAAATATAAATTGAAACTTCAGATTCTTCTTGTTTAGATTCTCGAATGATAAACAAAATAATAATTTCACATACAAATTAGTAGGGTACTCTATTAAATCTAACCTACACTCTCTTTACAACAATTATGCCTTAATAAAACTCGTGAAAAATATCTAACAAATGGTAATTAATTGATTTTAAAATATTGAACATATTGAACACCATAACACAGTAATTTATAGAAATATAAAAAACAGACCAAAAGGAAAATCAAGAAAGTTCACAACACTTTTACATTAAGTGTACGAGAAAACGAATTCAGTTATGTTTTGTTTTACTAAATAATTAACGATTACTGGCTATTATGGATGAAATGTCCAGTTCCAGTATCCTATAGTCAATGGTTGACCAATTATATTAAAGTGTCTAGCTTCATATGATGATTATGTGCATGAGTTCAGTATAGTGACAAGCTCAGGAGACTACCAGGACGGTAAAGGCTCTCGGTCACTTTGAAGTGGGAAAATCAATCACTCTGGCTGATTACGGAGCAGCTTCAAAGGCACTTTGATTTATGAATACAGAAATACTTTCGTCAAGTCAGTTTGCACTCGTGTTACGCATTATATTTTTCATACAGTTACTATAAATCATATAAATGATTAGTCTTTCAAACACTGTACAGCAATTTTTTAGGTTAGGTTAAATCCAAACATTGAACTAAATGGGAAACGCTGTACCAGTTGATCGTAGTCGTAATATCTTTAAGTTTTGCCAGCTTATTTCCAAGCGTACACGGATTACGTACATAATAAAAGCACAATGTTTTATGTTGTTCGGTTAGAATACTAGTGTGAGTCAAAGTAAACACTGTGCGAAAAAGTAAACACTTTGCGACAAAGTAAACACTGTGTGACAAAGTAAAAAGTGTGCGGCAAAGTAAGTAAATGCAGCAATTAGAAGCCCACTTTGTCGGTTGACTGTAGGAAAAATGTATTAACTATTTATAAATAAAAAAAATATACTGATGAAATCTATTTACATAACTTATATACAGTTTTTAATCTATTTAGATTTAATTAGAGTAATAAAAAGAATGGTCAGGTCCAACAAAATTGAATATGTTAAAAAAAGAAAAATACATTTAAAAAATAATTATAACATGCAACTAGACAATCCTCAATTACTATGTTTAGTAGTTTAACCTCAGCCACAGCAAATATAGAACCACAACTAAAACACCAAGTTGAAAATTTCCACAACGGTAATAAACTGCGCATTAATTTTGTTTTAAATATTGTTGGTTAAACACACCAAGCACCGTAGGCTGTATTAACACATAAACAGTTCCGACTGATATTGGAGCAGCAAGTCGGAATGTAAGGGAAGTAATATCAAGCCACAAGGAGGGTGTATCTCTACCTTTGGTTTCATAATATCAAACTACCTTTACAAAATACATTCCAAAAAGTGAATGGAAAGTATTTGTTTTTAACCAACCACTCACACGATATCCTTTTAAATTTGAGACATTTAGAACATTTTAAAAATAATTTTGACAGCTTGTTATTTGCTTAGCTAAGATATCACTAAAATAAACTTCGTTATTTTGACAACGCGTAAAGAATTACAGAGTAAAAAAGGTTTACTGTATATCTGAAGAGTTTCTCAGAAAATCTTCTGAGAAACTCTTTCGATTTTCTTATTATTCCGCTTCAGTATGCCCGACTAGGTCCTATTAAGTGTGTTATTGGATTATTGAATCTTTTACCAGTAGATTTAATAGGTATAGAATAATTTTTATTGGGATCTAAAATTAACTTACTCCTTTGGTTGATTTCCTTAGTCATAAATAAAGACAGTACTTCAAAATATTCACACGTATAATTGAATAATGATTACGTCCCAATTAAATCACAGAGGGTTCAAACTCTAAACTTAGTCGCCATATTGGAAAATGTTGGTAATTTAAAAACTGAAATTTATGGTTTTAATGTGTTTTGTAACTGTTTTAGGATGTGGATGTAATTTTTACGACTTATATATTAGTTGTATCATCCCTCCAAACATAATTGGATGGTAATAGGATACAGAATGTACACAGCAAGCATTTTCTCAGCTGGAACGCTGTAACTCCCAAACAGGTAGGTTTAAACGGGAAATTCGCCTTATGCTCGGTGGGGCACCGGGCCCAGGCCTCCTCTTCATTTAAGTTTCGCAGGGGACAGGATGTTGTAAGGGATTTTTTTCAGCGTTAAAAATTAATGATAACATGGCAGTTGTAAAATATTTTACAAATGGGTTTAAACATTCTTTCCTTGAACTTTATCAACTGTTATTTTAAGTTCTTTTTTCAGTAGGAGTGAATGTAGTTAATAGATGTAAGTTGTTGTCTTCTCTTTGCAGAGGATTTAAGTTCTATAAGAATCAGTGTGTCAGTTTAATACCAGTGTGTGTGTGTCTTACGTATAAATTGGTTTTTGACATATACATACATATACAGACGGACAGCCGGTAAACGAGGGCTGGAAACCCATGTTTATAAATAAATAAATACAACCGCCGCAGCAAACCTGCAGACTAAGCGATTTTCCATTTGCCTGATTCGATTTACACTGAATTGTCTCCTTAAAAATATCACATTTATTACCTATTTAAATAGAACCAGTTTAACACATACTTAGGTTAGCTGCAACAGGGAGGGTAAAAGTGTTTTTTTTAATTAAAATGTTAAAAGTTAGTAAAAAATAAAAATATTTTCCAAATTTGGGCAAAATATGTTAATAAACAAGCAAACTACAACAGTATGCTTATTCTCCATAAGAATAACATGAAAATATTAAATTTCCAATTTTTTAGAATTTTCTCTGTAACCATTAGGCGCATTATAACGCTTCAATATACTTAATTATTTGTTTTTTTAAGCTCTACAAAATTGTTTGAAAAGAAATTGCAAAATTTTATGTTTTTTGGGTCAAAAATGGAAAAAACCCATTTTTACCCCATAAAAGTTTTGTTCCCATAGTCCGATCATGCTGTTTCGCGAACTCGTGCGAATAAACGTAGGTTTACACGTTTGTACCAAATTTAATCAAAATCGGATCATTTATGCTCGAGTTATCGCGCTAACGGACACATATATATAAATAAATATAAATAAATAAATATATATATATATATGTACATATATCAAAATTTGAACGAATTGTGTTTTTGGCCTCTGGGGACATCAAAATGAAAAAGTAAATCGGTCCCGGGTCTAGGCCTCACCGTGCCACCTACGGTAATAGCTACTTCCCTATAGGGAAATTCGCTAAAAGTCTTATAAAAAAGTCAACCACCATAAATGCTTTCATACATTTTTATCACACTATTTCCAAGCAAGTATTTTGTAATTGTATAGTTGACCTGGCTACAATGTACATATTCACATATTTCATTACCCTGGAAACCATATTATTGTTCAACCTGAATTCAACTGAAAAGGTTTAACTTTTTGTTCTAACAATAATCAACCTTAGTTGAATAACAAGAACACTTAACTTCTGCATAGAATCCAAGAAGCTTCGTTTAGAAGTCCACTTAGAAGCGTTCCACAGAGGCTTCGTTTAGAAGCGTACCACAGAAGCTTCGTTTAGAAGCGTTCCACAGAAGCTTCGTTTAGAAGCGTTCCACAGAGGCTTCGTTTAGAAGCGTTCCACAGAGGCTTCGTTTAGAAGCGTTCCACAGAGGCTTCGTTTAGAAGCGTTCCACAGAGGCTTCGTTTAGAAGCGTTCCACAGAGGCTTCGTTTAGAAGCGTTCCACAGAAGCTTCGTTTAGAAGCGTAGCCTACTCCACTTCCAACCTTCCGATCCCTTAGACCAGCATATCCTTCTCCTTTTGAAATGGACGCCCTAAAGAGGGCTTGGTAAGTACTATTTTCTGGCTCTATTATGCAGAATATTAGTAGTAGATCTAGTACGGAGAGTTCTTAGTTATTTTAATTGTTGAAAAAAAATAAGTTTTAGACCACGTTTAGTTATTAAGCTAAAAAACCCTTACAGCGTCTAACATAATCCAATCAGTAGCCATTGAATGTAAAACAATGTGCTAAACAATCTTTGTTTCCAAGTACGTTTGGTAAAACTGTATTACAATTAGAAAATTTGGTCTGTTTCTTTAGGGAGGAGCATGGTGCCCTGTTGGCCGTAGGGGGGCTGGGGGCCGTTGTCACTGTGGTGTCGGTGGGTATCTGGCTGTGGGGTAGGTGGAACGACGACCCACCGGCACCATCCCCCCCGAGATACTCGAGCCGGTTGTTGATGACCCCACCACCTACCACGCCACAAAGAGAAGTCACAATAGCAGTGATCAAAATGGAGCCGGACTGAAATTTATCAATTTGGAAACAATCTATGTAAACTATCTATCTAAACTATCTATCTAAATCAATTTGTTAATCAAAAAATCAATAAATTTTTGTGATTTTAAGGGAGTTTTTTGATAGCTTCTAAAAATTTTTTTTTACAAACACATCATTTGCCATAGGCTTAAACCACTGGCTTTCACATTCGTCAGGTATACCCTCTACATAATTTTGGAATACGTAGAGTAGGGTAAGTCAGTGCTTCATATTATACTAGGCGTTTAAAAAAGTTAGGGACATAGTTAAAGTAGTGATGCTTTGGGTGAATATAAGCAAAATGTTTATTTAGAAATATGTCATGATGCGTTTTGTTTAGTCTCTTTCTGTCCGTATACGTTATTTTACAAAAACATTCATGAGTCCTGATGGGTTGAACTACATTGTTGAAATTCTATAACATATTTTGCCCGATTTTTTATTTTATCTTTGCGTCAATGAGAATTAAAACATCTTAAACCACTTAAAAATTGTGGTTATTTTAAATAGTTGGTGCTGAAATTTCACAAACTTGGATCAAATTTAGTAAATTCTATGGATATAACAACGATATCTTAATAAGCTTAGTTAAGAAAAAACCTCATGATCAGAACCTACGACCAAAGTATCTACTGTATTACTAAGGAGTAAGAAACTAGACGATATATAGAAGGGACCGAATCACGTATATCTAGTTAGGACGAGATGTAATAAAGCCGGGACGTGCGAACACTTATCTTTGTTGTTCGACTCTACAAGTCTTAAAAATATGACCTCAGCTAAAAAGTCTTTGTTTGAGTCATAAGAAAAGCCACAGAAAATATTTTATAGCTCCTTGAACATGTAATGGAATTGATGATTAAGTTATATTGTTTTATTCATACTGCATTTGTTATTTTGTTATAACTAGCCAATAAGCTTATACAATGAAACGAAACAAAAATAGAAAATCAACAAAAGAATTTGTTGATATCAACTATCTCGAATACTCTTACTAAAAGCTGGGTCATATACTGAAATGCCACTAAAACTGTCTCAGGTAAGGCTAAACAAGCAAGATGTACTTTGTTACAACAAGATAATGATGATAGTATTATAAAACGAACTCTAATTAAGGCTGTAAGTAGCTTTTATTGATTATTTTCTCTACACAATAAAAAAATTTAAAATTAGTGATTTTACTCGGAGAATCGTTTGGTAACCACACAAAAACATAGACTTTGAAGATATTATCACCATGAGGATAATCGAAATATTGTATATTACCTACGACCGCTTTTAAGTGGCCGTTTCGGTTATGTTCTTATAATTAAAAAGATTCACTTATCAGCATTATTTACTTATAAAAGTTGTTTTATTTAACAAGATTAGTAATGGACCAACGAGGTTCAAGGATCAAGAGAGAAGAAGTAAAATTGTATACTTCCATCGTCAACTAATCAGCTGTTTGGACAAATTTAATTGTTATCTGAATTAGTGTTTGGTACAATGTTCGTTGCATCACTGTCAGTGCCACTGAGAGGTTATAAATGAAAATATAACCTCTCTTAAAATTTATGAGTAGTTGTTGTTAGTAATTAAAACACTGTCGTAGGTAAAGTAGTGTACGCAGTTCGCGTAAATAGTCGTAACAACTCTCGTAGACGTTTTCAAGGCACTCGCCTCGTACCTTAAATAATTGTCTACTAGTGTCTTTAAGACTACTGTATCTTTACGCAATCGTTGTGTAAACTACTATTACCTACGACCGTTTTTTTAAAGTAGCCATTTCAGTTCAGTTCTTAGAATTGAAAAGTTTCACTTAACATCTGTTTACTTTCATAACAGCATAGTTTCATTTCATAACAGCATAGTTTTTCTCATAACAACACGGGTAACGGACCAATGAGGTTCAATGATTCGGAGAAAAAAAGTAAAATTGTAATGCTTCGAACGTCAACTTATCAGCTGATCAGCTGATCAGTTGACAATTTTAATTGTTGATCCGACTTGTTCCTGTTGATACTCGCGTATTCTTAACCTAAGTTGGTGGAAGTTAAATGAAGTTAGATTAAACTGATTTAAAAATGTCAGTTAGTGAAAGTGAAGTTGACAAGTTGGAAATGAGAGCACAAACCTTTTGTGCTAATCTGTTGCCACCAAAATCAAAACAAAGGTATGAAACTACATAGCAGCAACTAATTGTTTCACTATATTATTCAGTTGTCCAAACAATATTTCAACAATATTTCCGTAATTGTACCTGATACAGCATTTATGGCATTTATGGAAGAAAGCTACTAGCAGAACCTATTCCCTGAAAAAATAACGTATTATTTAACGAAGCTTTACAAACACGTAATTACATGAAATCAGCTGATTATACAATAATTCGTTGCATCACTTTCAGTGGCAATGACAATAAACGAAAACATAACCTCTCTCAGAAGTTATGAGTGGCGATTGTTAGTAATTAAAAACCAGATTGTTAGTAATTAAAAAACGGTCGTAGGTAAAGTAGTGTACGCAACTCGCGTTAATAGTCTTTACGCAACCGTTGCGTAAACTACTATAACACACTTACGCTGAAGAGTTTAGTTAGTAAACACAACTGGGTCCATGCTTTCGATACAAGTTCGTTAGGTGCGCTTCGATTCTTTTTATCACCAGTATCATCTCGATTACATCGTTTATTGTGAACATTGATTTCCTCTGATTACTATGCGATTAGCACCATATTCCCAGATTTTCCGTCGTTAACACCATATTTGTCCTGATTGCTTAGTGGTAAAAATGTTCTGGTCAAGATGTGTCCTTGGCCACATCACCATTTTGTGTCCTTGGATAACACCATTATGTTATGATTGTTCTGAGGTAAATACCATCTTTCTCCTGATTGATCTGTAAACAATATACTTTTCCTCGTTGCTGGTAAACCCCTCATTGCTCCGTGGTAATCACGGCATTTTGTTCTAACAGCTCTGTGGTAAACAGCACTCTTGTCCAGATTGCTCGTATAAATCGTGATTGATCCATGGAAAACACAATATATCCTGATTGTTTGTAAAACATTGTACATGTTTTGGCCGGCCTGCTGTAACCATATCGTTTTCCTTCTTTATATTATGTCAACCATCGTGTAATTCCTAAATATATACCATGTTGTGGTATATACCATAGTTAACTGTCCTGATACCTCCGCTTTATGTACAATAGTCAACTGTACTGATACCTTCGCTTTAACACACCCATGTTACCGTTTGACAAGCCTCCTAGCGAATAAATAAATCATATAGGTCTGATTTTATTTTTGGAAAACATGGTTTTTGCTGATTCTCTGCGACAAAAGTGTTTTACTCTGATGGTTTTTTAGGTTAGCGTAGCCTTCCCTTGTGTGTCCTATGACAAGTCTCCTATGTTTATGTCTTAACCTTTCTACTGTAAACATAATTTTTTTTAATTTGTTGATTAATAAAAGGTTATGCTGTAAAGGCATGTGTATGATCAAGCTTTAGTATAAAATAGTATAAGTTTGTGAAGAAAATTGAAAATATATTTTTGTTAAGATGTATTATTTAAATACTGGGAAAGACTAAAAATATATGTGTTAAATATGGTACTTAGGGCCTGCCATCTAGGTTTTAAACTAACAATAAAGGAAAAGATATATGGAACCTAGTTATAAATATAATATATTTTATCAGTTAGAGTAAACATTGACCTATCAATCACACTTTAACCACAGACAATAGACCATTAATTAGGTCTATAGTCTGTGCTTGAACTCATTGAAACAAATGTAGTAACACAGTATATAACCATGCAATTTAATTATTTGACTAATAACATGTAATAGTTATATATTTTTGAAGAAAAAAATACGTCTAGATAAAAAGAGTAGAGCATATACCAGAAATTGGCTTCTATAAATTTTAGAAACATATAAAATCCATGGCGTATTTCCTACAGAGTGAAAACAAGGGTTCAAAATATTTTTGAAAGAACTTTTCAAGTTCAGCCAGGAGAGAGTTGTATTATGAAAGGGCATTGGAGCGAGCTGATGATAACCTTCTAACTTTACATCCAAACTGAACGGTAAACTGATCCATTCTCAGGATAGAGAAGGTCCTTTGGTTTTGGGAGGAGCTGCTGCTGAGTACACGCACTACATTGGTACTGACTAAACACAGTTCATTTTAATCTAACTTTTTAGATTTAGCATTTCGATCAGGGTTGAAAATGCAAGCCCATTCAAGTTTGTTTTTGTTTACTAAATTTAAAAATAAACTCTGTAGTTTTATCAATTACATTTACAAAATTACTAATGAATGTATACTTGTTTGTAGTAGATAATATAACACTCACAAAATGCTCAACAATTCATTGTTGTTATTGTTCAGTACATGGTTTTATTTAATTTTGTTGTTTTATAAGTTTAAAATAAAATATGATAAAATGAAATATGATGACGTGTTTCATAATAATGATCAGGGTTTAAGATAAGTTTACTTGTATAATTATGTGATGAGATGCAGTTGATGTTCATTAGCAGAGTATTAAAAAGGTAAACCATACAAAATTTCCTCTCGATATTTTTATATGTTTCGTTCTATTCAAGGAATATACTTTGCTTCTCATTTCCCAATGACGATGACAAGTCTACACTTCATATTCCTAAGGGTGATTAAATACTTCATACCTTACAAGCATGTAACAGCACCTTACAGAATTGCATAACGCACATTGAGTTATAACTATCAGTGTGTGACGATGTTATGGCTGCAGTTGATGGAAGGGACGAATTGACGTAGGCTTATTTTTGTTTTGTGTGCTTAACAACACAAACTGCAATACGTTGGTTTTATGCTCTCGTTAACATTTCAGGATTCGAATTGTCTGGCAAACATGCAAACCTCGGCTTGTAGAACAAGCAAAGTAAATAACAAAAAACTATTACTGGGGTAATTTGTTACTCTGAATAAACAAATTAGCTGTAAATAATACATTACACTTGCTAGCCAACCTTCTAAATCAAAGTTTTTTTTTATTTATTTAAAAAATGTTTTTTTATAGAACAGTTTCTATTTTTTCCTTTACATGTTCAATTACATATTCTATTTTATATTTTTCCCCACGACGTGTTTTAAAACATCCAGTTTCTGTAAGTAAATGAACTATAGCAATTTTATATTTTCACAGAGAGTAAAATTGAAAAGCTTAATAAAGTCAATTAGTAAAGAGGTAGAATTTGCAATAACGCTTTAAGCTGCAATTTCCACTGAATATTACTTTCAAAAAATCATTTCATTGTAAAAAATATTTACTTTATCCTTAAATGTACAGAAGTAGAGCCATTACCAAGGTTGTATTACTTGGTTTTGTACATATTAAAGAATATAAGTAATATTACTTAGCAGCCAATAAAACAACGTAAAATCAATTATTCGTGAAATTATATTGGCTGTCATATCTTATGATATCAATTATCTTTGCCCAAACGAAAAATATAAATGTCTAAATAAATTATTATGTAAAAAACTGAACTCTTGGTTGGAGTTGTACTACAGTAATAAAGATATTACCTGGTAAAGTTTGTATATTACTGATCAAACATCAACGATAATAACAGTAACTTGTGTGTAATACGATATAAAATAGTTGTAGTCATGAAATTAATTGTTTAAAACGATAAAATAACAAAGTATGTAGATATATCCAGTAAAAAAAAACTACTCAATATCATTGGACATGATATTGAGCCAGAGTTAAAAATCTAATCAACATAAGTGAGTAGATATTGGTAGGGGATGTTTTGAAAACACACCAATAAGCCTGAAACTTATTCAGACAACTCTTCCAATACCCGATAAGCCTGGGATGGAAAGGATTTATTTTTAACAAAAATTCAGAATTATCGTTATTAAAATGTTATTTTTATAAGGCTGTAAAATTGATGATTTATTTTCCTCTCAAATTAAAATATTAACAATTTTACTTTATTATTTTTCAGGGGGGAAATGGTTTACAAGGTATGTACTGTACATGTAGGGTACAAAACATTTAATACTACAATTAAACAAAATTTCATTATGATGGTTTTTTTTATTTTATAAGAAACTAGCTGGCCCGACAGACGTCGTCCTGTCCTATTGTGGTTTTATGTCACATGCTCGTTCATTTTCAAGATGAGCTCGTTCGCTGCGCTCACTTGCCTTCAGGTTAGCTCGTTCGCTACGCTAACTCACCTCCAGGTTGAAGTTCGTTCGCTACGCTCACTCACCTTTTGGTTGCAAATTAACTGTTCTCATAAATTAAAAAAAATATATAGTGCTGCACCCTGTTGGTAAACCTATTAACTTTTTAATGCTATTGAACATCACAGAATCAAATTGTTTAGCTGCACCAGCTGTTAAGATTCTTTAATTCCATTTAAATATGAGTACTCATAAGGTTAACATGGGAAACTCCAGAGCCACTGGGGCGGAGCCCTATTGACGGATCTGCACCAAACTTCACACAAACCATCCTTGAATAATGCTTAATAATGCCTAAAAGTTTCATTACAATCTGTCGAGCGGTTTTGGAGTCCATAAAGGACAAACATACAAATATACAAATATACAAACATACATTGGATTTTATATATATAGATAGATTAGTACCGGGGTACCCAAAATACTTGTTATATAACGTATTCAAAATGTACCGATGTTAATTATAAATACCTCCAATACGTAATTTACCTGGGGAGCGAGCTGGCGTAGTGGTTAGAGCGCGGGACTTCAGTCCCTGAGGTCCCGGGTTCGATCCCCGCCTAGTCACCAATGGATTTTATCTAAGTGATAATGCCGCAACCCCTAGGTCTAGCCTGAAGTAATGTGAAAAACAATCCCAGGCTCGTGCCTAGCGTCCTAGGACAAAAAAAAAAGAAAAAATACGTAATTTACCACGTTTGTACCAAATTTTATCAAAATTAAATGATTTTTATCGTGTTAACTGACACACACACACATAGATTAATATAAATGGTTGGGATATTTAGGCCTCCGTGGACATCAACACGAAAAAGTAAAATCGATCCTGGGTCCAAACTTTCCGGTTGACCAACGGTAATAGTTTTTCGCTTTATGGGAATTTCGCTAAAACTAATACATTACCATTGACAAAGAGTTTGCTAACCTTTGCAAGGGGTGAATTCTACCATGTGACGACACTGATGGATTTACAACTGGGAGTTAATTAGTCAAGTCTCGAGAAACCAATCAACAGCTGAGAACTTTCTTTCAAGTTCGGATTTAATTTAAATTCCGTCTTAGATTTTGAAACAGATTGAGTGTAGTCTAGTAAGTCAAAGCTTCCTTTCCTCTAAAAGGTTAAATAATTCTAATTTTAACGACTATTAACGTATGTATTTTTATCATATCTGGTATAGTGTAAATTGTATTTTGGGTTTCACATTTTGTAAGATTAAAACACAATCGATTCTTTAATGTAATTCTACAGACTGCATGTCGTGGTTTGTTTAAAAACAGTTATAATGTTAGATAATTTTATTTATACTTTTGTTTTAACACTTGTAATTACTTCTTAAAGTTATAGTGGATTATCATATTTACTAATAATTAGATTTTCTAACCTAATCACAAAGGATTACAAAATAAGCTAATAAGGTAACTTGTATAAATTTTATTTTATTTTAATTTCACTATTAGGGCACATTGAATGTAGTTTCATATTCACCAGACCTATAACCATTGACTGTACGCTTCTGGTGCTGTAATATTCATGCGTGAATTTAAAACCCTAGTAATTTATTTTTTTATTTTTCCTTCAACATAATTTACAAATTATACCTTAAAAATAGTTTGAAAACCTAAGAAAATAACATTTAGCAAATTAATTTATGCTAAACATGTCTTAAATATGGGATGGATATACTTTTTTTGGACGTTGCAAAAGAGTATTGAGTTTAAGCGAATTGTTTTCCCATCACCTGCATCCTGAGTAGGCAAAGTTGGTGCTGTATCGATTTCACCGCTTGCAGATTAACGGCGCTACGTTTGTTTAAGATCGAGTTAGACCACAAAATATCACTATGGTGTATCGTATTTATTAGTATTTTTCTTGACAGACGATTCTAATTTAAGTAATAAGTAGCTACAGAGTACCGTTTTATCATTAAGAGTATTCAGTACTCATTTATTGGTTTTTATTATTGTCTACACATATTAGAATTTTATCATTTGTGACGGATGTAAGACAAATATATGGTACTAGCAGAGTACCCGTCCTTCGTACGGGATTGGCATATAAGTATAAAATGCTAAACTATAGTATAACACATCTACCATAGCCATAATATTCTACCACTTCACCTAAACGATAGAGAAAAATAAATTGTAAAAGATTCGCAACATGTCACAAATGATTCATGAAATTAAAAACATAAAAGTAACTGTAAACAATCCTACTTTGACATTGTTCTCATTGCACATCATTGTTTTTGTTGTTGCTTAGTTCAAAATAGCTGTTTCTATAAATGCAAAAAGAGTTATAGTGCTGCACCCTGTCGGTAAATCTTAAAACTTTTAATGCTTTTGCATACCATAGAACCAACTTTTTTAAGTTGAAACAGCTGACTAAATTTTTTATTCCCTTGAAATATGAATACTCATAAGGTTAACATGGGGAACCACAGAGCCCCTGGGGCGTAGCCCGAAAGGATTTTTGAGATAATAATATGCCTATATGTTAATCGGGAATGTTAGCTATAATCATGTCAAATTTCAGCCCAATCCGTCCAGTAGTTAATGCGTGATTGAACTTCAAACAAACAAACACACAAACTTTCACATGTATAATACAGTATTAGTAAGATAAACGATTGTGTTGAGTTATTGCTGGTTATTTTTACCTAACACCCATATAAGAATACTTATCAAACGACAATCCCTATATGGGGCAAACGATCATGCAGGATTTTAAAATACGTGTGTTGTGTAAATGCTTCGATATTTTTTACGCTTTTTAGCTTTAGCTATAAATTATTACCAGATTTGGTTATAAACTGGATTTCAGTAGACTTTTGAAATTTATAAACATAAAAAAATATAGGATAAAAAATATTAAAAATAATTTTGCATTTTCTTTACTGTGTCTGTATTTGTTTAAAATGAGTCTCAAAGAATAAAATAAACGAAACACTTCAAACAATCTTAAATAAAACTGGCAAAATAAATTACGTATTAGTTTGGACTGTTTGGAGCACTATAAAGTTTTGTAATTAGGCCTAAGTATTTTATGGGTTCACTACCTGCTTTCCAATGCAAATCAATGTCATTTGCGTTCCAAACGAACTCAGACCTTTCAGGATAAAAGTGGAGAACATTGAAATTCTCTTTACCCATTTATGGTTCAAGGCGTTTTGAGTTTTCATTGCGAAAATCAGGATTTATATAATGCAGGAGCTATATTCAATAGCTCGTTAAGATAAAATTTTTAGAGATTTTTTTATCTTGAAAAAATACTATATTTTAAATAGCTCGTATGTTTTGTGGTGAAATGCATTTGACGAAAAATAGTTAAGCAATTATTTTATCGTAAAAAGACTTTTGAAACTTCAGTATTATAACGATACTTCATACAAATTAGTGAATACAGATCTTTACTCAAAAGAAGTTTTCATATTGATTTGATCATTGTTCATAGAACTTTGTATTATCCGGAAAATTATGTACGCATTTATTTACATTGTGCTTCTATCTACATTTAATATCCAGTTGAAATCTAATACAAAATTACAGTTACAAAAAGATTTTAACTTTTTTTTAACTCATGTTCTAACACTACAACAATACCTATAATAAAAATGCTTCCTATTTTGTACAAAGGCTTACGATTTCAGATGTATTTTAACTAAAAATATAGGAAAATTCTTTTTATTTCAAAGTAGAATTAAAGCACCGGAAATATTTTACTGGCATTTCCCAAACAAAATATTTGTGTTTTATCGTATTTAATGAAATTATTAATGAAATAATAAAATTACGGAGCCTTGTGAATTGAGAAACAAGTAATACTTATTCTTAATTTATAAAAGTTCCAAATGTAAAAACATGTGTTAATTACCAAGCGTTTTAAAACTAAATCACTGATTGTAATAAAATACGTGCTATACCTTAAAAATACTTAGACAGAAATCTTACGTTTTTTTATTTATTTATGGGTACCAGTAAAACATTCGGATAATCTTCAAGGGGAAATTAGTTTCTAAAGTAAGCCTGTAAAAATTGTATAATGTCTTGACGTGTTAATTCTTAATGACAAAAAATTATTTAATTGTATAAAGCAGCTTTTACCTAAAAAATTAAAAATTGGAGAAAAATAATAAAATAAAAGCTGCCTATAAATTGAACTATAACATAATGTTAAACTGTTACAAATAATCAAACTTACATTTACCAAAAAATAACGTTTTTATACGGTATTGTGGTATTGAATGAGAAACCGCCGTATCGTAATGGTCTGACCCAACACCAAGTCAGTGTCAGCTGTCACATCAATGTGTAGGTGATCAATCTTACATTGAGGCAACTGACAACTTGTATACCATCAGATGTAGAGAACCGAGTGCTGTGATGTGAAAAATGTTATACCTATGTTTTAAAATCAATTATTAGTATTAAATCACTTTTAAAAATCAAACTAAAAAATCAAATAAAGTTATCAAATTAAAAAATGCTAATAGTTCAAAGTTTAAAATATACCGTACATTAAATCATTGTATCAATTAATGATACATAAAGTGGTTTTGTAGCGTTTAGATGTAATTCCCATCAACCGTAAGACCAAACATGAAAGTTGTGATCAAACAAGTCTATTTAGTGTGGTTCATGCTCCATTTTTAGACAGCAAAGTAAATGACACGTAATGCTATGTAACTGAGCTTGGAGTAAATTAACAAGTGTTGAAAAAACTGTTTATCCTTCATTTAAGTTCCAGTGACTATTAAAACTTTAAACCTAACAGTCTTTGGAGGCTAGCGGCCATCTTGGATAATCTCAAACAGCCGCTGAAGAATTATTTACCCTCCAAAAATATTTTGACAAACGCCAGATTGGTTGTAATATAAATATCAAATATACTGTGGGATTAGAAATGTTCTTTGTAGTTCTTTAATTTTTGTATAAGTTAGAACGTCTAGGCTCCAAGGACTCAAAAGTGCACACCTGAAGCTAAAATGTAGTCAATTTTCGTTCAAGTGAACGTTCGAGAAAACTTTTGGCTTTGTAGGCTATGATTTACATTTGGCCTTCGTTACTACAGTAGTATTTACTAATTTATGAAAACTGTAATGTGATATTTTGCAAATAACTTCGACAAAATTTCAGACAGCTATGACATACTATTTGATAGTTTAAGTATAACAGATCTTTTAATCACTATACAACTCATATTTTATCAATAAAAACTATATAACATTGGAATGATTTATTTAGTCGAAAAGCTGTAGAAAAGATCTGATGTAATCTAATCCATAAATTCTACAGTGTCACACATGCAGGGGAAATTACCTTTTCTGAAAAACTCAAATAAATTTAGAAATATGACAGCGACCAGAGTGTAATCCCGCTCATTAATTTCCCTCGAGCCTCCTTCACGTCGTCCCAGAGGCGAACAAAGATAATTTGCATTCATCCCTGGCGAGAGTGCTGAATAGGGAACGGCGCGTATGAATGCTGCATACGTGTCTACTGCATAAAGTGGAATTAGATTGAGAAATCTATCTATATGATCAGCCTATAACTGAGACTAAGTAATTTAAATATTTTAAATACAGTATAATTTGAGATTATTCAGTTACATTAGTGGGCAATGCATATGGTTTAGTACGAAACATAATTGTTTTATTAAGTTTTGGAACGTCAATTTTTTTTACAGATGTATAGTGTCCTATCAAGATATAAATAGTCTTAAAACATTTTCTATTAAAAAATAAAATTGGATTGTTATGGCGTAAGAAAGGTGGTATCATAGTACAGTATATGAAAGATGGAACCAATTGAAAAAGAATTTATGCTTTTATGCACCTAACTCTGTGAGTGATGTTTCATGAATGTAGCGTAGTAAAAACACAAACGAGGAAATCACGGACGAGACGACCCTGCCATATGTTGCTCCAAGTTTATATGTTTTGTAATATATTTTTATCTACTCATATTGTAGCTTATACTGTTGTTCAATTGAATGCCATGAGTTCAATGAAAACGAATAATCACTAAATCTAGAAACATTGTAGCCTAGTGTCATACTTATTAGATGGATACAATTACTTTTAAAAAGTATAGGGAAATTAAACCCTAATTTATAATTGTCATAGTAAATCTTTGTAATGAAGCTCTACGTACACGGTATTGAGTTTATTGTGAGTATTTGTAACTTAATTTGTAATTGAAAT
Source organism: Macrosteles quadrilineatus (assembly GCF_028750875.1). Taxonomy (NCBI): domain Eukaryota; kingdom Metazoa; phylum Arthropoda; class Insecta; order Hemiptera; family Cicadellidae; genus Macrosteles; species Macrosteles quadrilineatus. Next base: position 167,302,257 of record NW_026542595.1, on the reverse strand, counting down.
GTCAACGAACAACAAGTAGTGTTTTTTAATTGAAGATTGCAGTATGCCTACCATGTTAGAAACATTATTCAACAAAAACAAAATATTTATAAACTACATCCCTTTGATGGAGTATCCTAATCAAAACCAGGAGAAAAATGTATTAGATGAACAGATTCATCTTCTTCTTTGAATAGTTATGTCGTTTGTAACGCAATAATATGGAACCTAACAAGTTTAAACCTCCACAAATTCAAATCGAACAACTTGTACAGTGCTGGGATATATTTTATCAAAGAAACATACACAAGACAGCGAGAAAACTGACTCTTAGTGGTTCTGATGTATGGACCTCATCACTCCAGCTTGTAAAACTCTTACAGGCTGCAAATATATTGGTCTGTGTGAGATGTATTTACGTGGGAACCATTTTGTAAAATTAAAAACCAACTATTTTTTCTATAGCTCAGTCCTTCTCTTACTTCAAACAATATTTTATTTCCTCCCCTTATATTTATTTTTATACCAGATAACTACCTGTTGAGGGAGGAACAATTTTAACGTAATTAATTTAAGTAAATAGTGCATTACTTTGAACCAAAATGTCCTTATATCCTTGTATATTCCCAGAAGTACTTATCAAGCCCTCTCGGTCCTCATTGCTTAGTCACAAAGTTCAAGCCCAGATTTGCAAACCTAATACCAAAGTTCTTGAACAATCTAAACCAGGTGTATTGATGAAACATCATTTCATATTAGCTCCTGTGTTTGATGAGTTGACAAAAAACAATGGGCACAAACCCGTTTGAGATCACAGTTAAATCACATTGACCTAAATCAAGGGTATCCATGAGTTAGTCGTCTTCTCATTAGTTAGGATTTTGAAGAGTTTGGTGTGAAAACTAATCGGGAAAAATATTTACGGACAAGAGTAACTTATTGGGGTGGATAAGTGAATAGCAATCATGATAACATTAAAACCATAGTGTATGTTTATATTTAGTTATGACTTAAGCGCACCATTGCGCTGTAAGATATCGCACTTTATTTGGGTACCTATTATTATTTTACAAAATGTAGTTATCTTTACAGAAGACTGTGAAAACATGCTCAAACGTTACCGTTGAAGTAGCATTGTGTTCTTTGCAAGATGTAAACCACACAACCTTTGTATTCCCTTGGTAATGCAGGGTTTACCCTACTACAGTATTCAAAATGGGATTTGCATCGCTTTGTAGACTACCAAAATATTTCTACAAAAGATACTTTTGAATACAACATAATCTATTATCTACTAACCCCTATTATTCGAATCACAATTTATGTTCAAGCAATGCATGAATTGTATCTTTGGCCATCATCCACATACGTTAGTTTTTATTGAAAACTAGCTGGCCCGACAGACGTCGTCCTGTCCTATTGTGGTTTTATGTCACATGCTCGTTCATTTTCAAGATGAGCTCGTTCGCATGGCTCAATCACGTCCTGGTTGAAGTTCGTTCGCTACGCTCACTCACCTTTAGGTTGGAGCTCGTTCGCTGCGCTCACTTTCCTTCAGGTTAGCTCGTTCGCTACGCTAACTCGCCTCCAGGTTGAAGTTCGTTCGCTACGCTCACTCACCTTTTGGTTGCAAATTAGCTGCTCTCATAAATTAAAAATAAATATAGTGCTGCACCCTGTTGGTAAACCTATTAACTTTTTAATGTTATTGAACATCACAGAATCAAATTGTTTAGTTGCACCAGCTGTTAAGATTCTTTAATTCCATTTAAATATGAGTACTCATAAGGTTAACATGGGAAACTCCAGAGCCACTGGGGCGGAGCCCTATTGACGGATCTGCACCAAACTTCACACAAACCATCCTTGAATAATGCTTAATAATGCCTGAAAGCTTCATTACAATCTGTCGAGCGGTTTTGGAGTCCATAAAGGACAAACATACAAATATACAAACATACAAACATACATTGGATTTTATATATACAGGGTTTTCATAAATGAATGGTGCAGTTTTGAATGCTTATAAAATAATTACCGTGCGAGGTAGAAAAAAATTGTTGGCACCTCTGAATTCTTCAGCTCATTTAGTTTTATTACTCTGTCTTAGAAAACAGCTGTTTCATTGTTGTTGGTTAAATTGTGCAATAACCTCAAATATTCGACTCTGATCAAAAAAACATGTTTTCTGATCAAGAGAAAGCCAAGTGTGTGCTGTTGTTGAGTGAATTAAGGTCTGTTGTTTTAGTGCAAAGGACTTTTAGGGGATTATTTAACAAAGCTCCACCTCACAGAAATAACATTACGCGTTGGAGTAAACAATTCGTAGAAACTGGATCGGTACAAAAACGGAAGACTTCTGGGAGACCGCCTGTATCAGAGGTAACAATTCAAAACGTTAGCGAATCTTGTCTTAGAAGTCCAAAAAAATCTCTTCCACGTCGGAGTCTGGAGCTTGAAATCCCAGTGACAACTCTGCATAAAATTTTGCATAAAAGGCTGCATTTTCATGCGTATAAAATTCAACTGTTGCATGGTATCAAACCGAATGATAAAAATAAACGTGTGGAGTATGCAACTTACAACTTACATCAGGTTGAAGAAAATGAATCATTTTTAAATGATGTAATGTTTTCAGATGAAGCAACTTTTCATGTTAATGGGTGTGTTAATAGACACAACGTTCGAATTCGGGGTTTTCAACGTCCTCATGAGATCATTGAAAAAATCCGAGACACACCAAAAGTAAACGTCTGGTGTGGACTGACTAAAAACCAAGTAATTGGACCTTTTTTTTCTTTGCCGAGAAAAGTGTTAATGGTAATGTGTACCTGGATATGCTAGAAAATTTTTGTTTTCCTCAAATTGACGAGTTTGATCATGTCAATATGATGTATTTTGAACAAGATGGAGCACCAGCCCATTATAAGGACTTTGTTCGTGTTGCTTTGAATAACAAGTTTGAACAAAGATGGATATTGGATAGGTCGAGGTGGCCCAATAGCATGGCCTCCTAGAAGCCCGGATTTGACTCCATGCGAGTTTTTCCCGTGGGGATACGTAAAAAACATCGTATATTCTCAGAAAATCCGTGATGTTGCTCATTTAAAGGAAAGGATTTATGAGGCAGTATCATCGGTTACAAGAGACATGCTGCACAGCGTATGGGCCGAGATCGACCATAGATTAGATGTCTGCAGAGCTATCGGTGGTGGACACATTGAAATGTAAAATGCATCAGTATATAAAACTGTTTTTAATGGAGATTCTAATGAAATAAATATTTTTAATGTACTTTATATAGTTTTCTTTTAATTTAAAGTTAAAATTGCACCATTCATTTATGAAAACCCTGTATAGACAAAATTACACCAGCTATAAGTTAAAGTTACAATTTTGTACCATGTGCGTATTTTGTTGGTGGACTTACTCTATTCCGATTATTTCAGCAAAGACGAAAAATCAATTATTTCCTTTTTCAGAAAATGTTGACGTAGTTTTTGAGCCGCGTTTCAGTGTTCACAAAAATACAAAGAGGTGTATTGTTTGCTTCTCTTTCCTTGAATATAAATCTGACGAGAACGTTTGTAAGATGGCTGAGATATGAAATATGTTTCACCAATAGACCAGACTGGCGCCGTATATCTTGGAACAACGTGACTTGTAAATCAACATTGATACATATCACTCTCACACTGTGCTCATATTAAATTTTATTTAAAAAATAATAATATGTTTATTTTTATTTAGGCCTATTTTTATGTTGTAATTGTAGAACATTATCATTAGTATTTTATTTTATTATACTATCTTAAACATGTTCTAAACGATTTCAACATTTTTACAAACACATTAAGAGTTGAACATACACATTTCAAAGTATAAATCTTCTAAAAATTAAAACACCTTCTTTACAAAATATTAATTATTCCTGTATTAAATACCGTACCAACAAATAATACAAAATACTTTACAGAGTAGCTGTCATTTAGATAAGGTTGTCAGCAAAGTTTGATACTAAAACAGCCCCCCCCTCAGTGGTGATGATGCTCTTATCTTACTTTATTTTGTTTTCTCTCAATCTTATTAAGAACAAGTTTAATATTGTGGTGACAGAAAATACATCTAAAGTGGTTTCTATGGCAACACAGTTTAGGCATAGAGCGCTGTTAATTCGATAGTTTAAGTAAAATATATTTTCATCAAGTGGATATTTTTTTTAAATGTAAATTTTACAATTAATATATAATATGACATGTAATTATAAATTAAAATGTGTCTCTATTAATATCCATAAAACGATTGGCTGGTAACATTTAAGAAGCATTTTCAGTTCTACTTACTAATGACTGATTTTTAAATTAAATTCTCATCGCTTTGTATCACTCAATACGTTAGATTCAAAAGCACTATAGACGAAATAACCTATTGTATGATGCCATTGTTATTGTATCATGTGTAAAATGTTCAAGAAAGTATGTAATATTCTTCTAATCATCTTTATAATCAAACAAAATTAAAAGATCAAATCACACCAATGTACTAGAATATTATTTCTGTGATAGATAATAAATTAAACAATTAAATAATTTTTTTTTATGGAATAACAATTTCTACTATCATACCTAACTTATTAGCATATTATACAGGATACCCATGACTGTGCTGAGATTTGAAGAATAGTTAAAAATATTATGATAACCCTACATATTCATGCATTCAACATTCATTCAAGAAAAATGTAGTATACATGTGTGAAACGTACGACATATACCAAGTTGAAATACAAACATATTACAAAAACATATAAACATAGAGCAACATAAGGCAGGGTCGTCTCAGTAGTGATTTCCTCGTTTGTGACTTTATTACGCTACATTCATGAGATATAACTCTCAGCGTGCATAAAAAGAAAATGACTTTGGAGTTATGTACAAATAAATAATTGTATTTCGCCTTTCTTCAGATACTATCAATCCTTTTTTTGTCATAAACAAAAATATAAATCGATATTCGTTAACAAAAATTTACTGTAAAAATCTGTCACTTATTTAAATACAGTGCCCTATAAAACGGGCAATCTTGGAATAATTACTGTAGTATTATTTTGACTGTTTGACTTTACCTGCATGTATTAAGGCGTAGATAATGCACACAGTATTTAGAGATTTTTACAAATCGTTGCAGTAATTAAAGGAAAAAATAATTGTATTCCACCTAAATAGATTTACAATTGTAACATAAGTTATAACATTTTTAAATGTTAATCAAGGAAATAACTAATCTTAGGCATATTTAATCGATTTAAAATAAAATTGAACTCAATTAACCTCATTGGAAAGTCTTGAATCTATAAGTATAAAAGAGGATGTTTGTATATCCTTATATATAACTAGCTGTAACCCGCGGGCTTTGCCCCGTTTAACTTCTTAATTTTCAAGATTATCTCGTTCGCATGGCTCAATCACGTCCTGGTTGGAGTTTGTTCGCTACGCTCACTCACCTTTAGGTTGGAGCTCGTTCACTACGCTAACTCGCCTCCAGGTTGAAGTTCGTTCGCTACGCTCACTCACCTTTTGGTTGCAAATTAGCTGTTGTCATAAATGTAAAAGAAATAATAGTGCTGCACCCTGTTGGTAATCCTTGTAACTTTAATGCTATTAAACATCATAGAACAGAACCAACGTGTTTAATTGAAACATCTGTTAAGATTCATTAATTCCATTTCTCATAAGGTTAACATGGGAAACTCCAGAGCCACTGGGACGGAGCCCGAAAGGATTTTTGAAATAAGAATATGCCCATATGTTAATCGGGAATGTGAGCTATCATCATGCCAAATTTTAGCCCAATCCGACCAGTATTTTTCGCGTTCACTTGTCACAAACATACATCCATACATCCATAGATCCAAACTTTCTCATTTACATCTATAAGTATAAAAGAGGATGTTTGTATATCCTTATATATAATTCTGTAAGACAAAATTTTTACCAGAAAATTGTGGACGTCTGGTAGGCCGCAGAAAAGTGGGAGGGGTCTTAAATTAAAGGTCTTGACCCCAGGGACTCGGGAAAAATAGCAGATTTCCCATAAAGTTACCAGAAAACGAGATATAACGTAAAATATCCACCATAAGAAATGCATGGGGACTGAAAAACGCCTGCATTCTATCAGCTGTTACTTATTTATTTGCAATGTTTACATTTATTCCGAAAGTCAATGTTGGTAAATACTCGTAATGTTTCAAAATGAATTGTGTTTAATTTTTTGTTTTCCGTTTTTATAATGAGTGAAGTAACTAGACAGGGTATGGGAAGACCTGAGGACGTGGAAGAGTGTCCAGGAATTCAACAGACTTAAGAAATGCAAAAGAGAACGTCATGTAGGGCCTAACTGTGAAAGAAATCCAGAAGCTGTTTTACAACCTGTCTTTAGAAGAACGCTGGAAAATGAGTCGAGTGTTGTTTCTCACAATCTAGGTCCTCTTAAAGCACTTGCATGCACTGTGGCGCATTTCACTTCGCAGAGGAGGCCACAAATGGACATTTCAACGCATGTTGCCACAATGGACATGCCACAACCACAAGTAAATGACGAACTAAAATAACTGCTTTTACATGATTCGAACTTCATAAAAAACATAAGGCAATACAACAGTGCAATGGTTTTTACGTCACTTTCCGCTACACAGAAATATATTCCGGGAAATGGGCCTTACTGTCTGAAAATTCAGGGACAAATTCATAGATATATTTCTGACATACTACCGCGAAATGGGGAGTTGCCTTCGTAATAATTAATAATAATTTTTACCTTTGCATATGGTTTTCAAAATGGAAACTATAACAGAATTTGTAAGCTTACAAAAAAAAAACTTCAATTTTAAACTAGATAAGATGTGCAATGTTTGGCTGTATGATTTCAGCTCTGATTCGTCGTTCTCCGGGCTCAGGCCAAACCGTGTGCACGTTTCCATTTCTTAATATGTTGTGTTATTGATTTAATCATTATTTTACAATTGTATTTCGTTGACACATCAGAAGCAACTAATATACGACTCCAATGGAAGGAAAACCAAGATATAAAACAAAAAACACTGTTAATTTTAAGTACTGTAACATACAATTGATAATTTTAAAAACAAAGGCCTATTTCGAATATTTGTCATTTTATATATGGATTTTTTTATTGTAGTCTAAATTAGGGGCTATGGCCCCTATAGGCCACGAGTATATATATATATATATATATATATTTGTTTGGCAGTGATAAACTCAGACACCGCTGAACCGATTGCCACGAAACTTGGTGAATACGTGTAGAATTTCATGGAATAGGTTTATACACCATCAATTTCGTGATCCGTCCAATCGGCTCCGCCCCAGTGGCTCTGGAGTTTCCCATGTTAACCTTATGAGAAATGGAATTAATGAATCTTAACAGCTGTTTCAATTTGACAAGTTGGTTCTGTTCTATGATGTTCAATAGCATTCAAGTTACAAGGATTACCAACAGGGTGCAGCACTATTATTTCTTTTACATTTATGACAACAGCTAATTTGCAACCAAAAGGTGAGTGAGCATAGCGAACGAACTTCAACCTGGAGGCGGGTTAGCGTAGTGAACGAGCTATCCTGAAGGCAAGTGAGCGTAGCGAACGAGCTAACCTGAAGGCAAGTGAGCGCAGCGAACGAGCCCCAACCTAAAGGTGAGTGAGCGTAGCGAACGAGCTCCAACCTAAAGGTGAGTGAGCGTAGCGAACGAACTTCAACCAGGACGTGATTGAGCCATGCGAACGAGATCATCTTGAAAATTAAGAAGTTAAACGGGGCAAATCCCGCGGGTTACAGATAGTTCTGAATAAAAATGTAAACCTTTAAAATAGATTATTTATTATCTTGTTTAATTAAAGTTTAACCAAAGTGAAACGAATTTAACTTAGATAAAATTTATGTTTACACACCAATGCAATAAACAATAAAGTGATGCTATATTAGTTTATAATTTTTAACAAATTTATTTTTGGATTGTCATTACATATTTCAGAATTAAAAGTCTTATTATATGAAATAAAATTTCATGAATAGTTTAATCTGATACCCAACTGACTTTCTATCTATCAGATTATATTGCTAACCGAATGTAATGCTATGAATTACTAAAATTGTATTTAATTAAACTGGTTTGATAATGTGTTTATATCATCACCACCAGATAGGATTAATTAAACAACATGTATATATATTCCGATCATGTAACCTGATTGATATATCACATTCAACTGTATGCTGTTGACATGTACGCGGCATTTATACGTGCCGTTCCCTATTCAGCACTCTCGCCAGGGATGAATGCAAATAATTATCTTTGTTCGCCTCTGGGACGACGTGAAGGAGGCTCGAGGGAAATTAATGAGCGGGATTACACTCTGGTCGCTGTCATATTTTCGCATTAAATTATACGACTTTTTCAAAATTATGTTTTCTTTTTTTGGCGACACTGATAATTTACGTATAAAACTACATCAGAGGAGGCTCTCGAATTTTTCACAAACACCTTTCACAACAACACTGAACACTGAAACTTCAAAACTTAACTTTTTGTGACTTGCGATTGAAATGTCTGGCAAGTCAACTAGTCTTAATCAACTTACATGTCACTAAACAAACAAAAAATATTGTTAAATATATCGTATCTGGTTAGTAATGAAATAAAATATTTCATTTATTTGTAAATATTAGGTGAATTAAAGGTGGCTTGATCCCCCCCTCCCAAGTAGATACATTTATTTGTTTACATCCTAATCAATCTGCACAGTATAAGCTGAATAAGAACTAGTTATTATTTGCTTGGTAATGGTACCATCACTTACTTTCCAATGGTAAAACTACCGTTGTGTCATTTGTATAACTATTGTATGGTTATATAACTATTAAATGATAACTAGTGGAAAACAAAATGTGTGGTTCTGAGTTACAAAGAAAAAAATAACCCTTTAAAACCATGAAAGTGAGGCAACATGGTTTAATACATTTCCATGAAAATTATACATTTCTTAACTATCTTTGTTTTGTAATTTAGACTGTCGCTTTGATATTATCATACATTACATTATAACACATAATATCTAAATAAAATTACCAATTTTGTTCTTGAACGTCATATTTTCGTATAAAACAAACATTGTGGCAAGCCAACGAGATAAGGTAGAGAAAAGTGACTCTTACAATCCTGATGTATGGACCTCATCACTCCAGTAAAGCTTTCACTGACTGCAAACACAACTTGTCCTTGGTGTATGTTTACGAAATAGCTATTCGTTAAAGAGGAGATCTAGCTAAATACTCCTTAGAGTTTAAAAAAAGATCAATATTGTGATACAGCTAAAGATTTTTTTAAGCAGTATTCAGCTATTTATAAAAAAGTAAATGAATAAAAAATTTTGTTAGTTATATTCAATCAAGAAATGGTTAAAACGGTGGTGTATTGCCACAAGATGCTTGTTATATTCCACCATACTTATTATGTCCTCTTACTCCTCATGGCTCAGTCACGAAGTTCTGATTTGCAAACCAAATCCCAAAGTTCGTGAACAATCTAGACCAGGTGTATTCATGAGACCTCTTGCGTTAAATGCGTTTGCAATTAAAAAGCTGATTTTGCACAACACAAGAAACGCGTTTTGAAAGCAATATCCAACCCCCAATAAACATACAATATATTTAAATGTCCGTTACGCTTCTAGGAGTCATGTTAGTGATTTTGAATTGGAATTAGCTACAAGATGTGAAATGTAATACACACAGGTGGTCCAAGTATTTTAAGTTGTTAGAGACCACACAACCTTTTTATTCCCAAGATGATACAGGGATATTCCTGTTAGGTTACATACGAAATGTTATTTGTTATTTGTACCAGAGAGATTACTTATTACCAAACCAACCACTGAACTAAATATTTATGTCAATTACACATAAACAATTGATTGTCTACAACAATGTTTTTTTTATATGAATGCCTAGTAGTTTTTATTTATGTATGTAAATTCATTCAAATGCAGATTCATGCAATAAATTCAACAATTCATGCTTACATTTTGATCTGTTTTGTGTGCCATTTATATATCTTGTAGCAAAATAGAACTGTACCAGATGATTTTATGTCTTCTAACCACATAATTGGAAACACTTTACAAAGCGTATATCTCATGATGATGATAACGTGTATTAATGTTTATCCCTATAAAAATGAAACGATTGAAATTATTTATGCTATAAAAATACCTGCCATAAGTGTATGACTAGTACTCTTTAGAATGAATACCTACGGAAAAATCTAATATCTATTTTTTCAGCCAGTCCTGAAAATCAATATTGAGGCCTGTCTCTATTTACATGGATGAACGGAATTGTATACTTGGCCTTTCTTAATATACAACTGACGAGAACGTTTGTGAAATGACTAATATATGAAATGTGTTTTGCCAATAACAGCGTTTGTGGAATCAAAGTGACTTGTTAATAGATTTTCATACAAATTAATCTCGCTTTATGTTAGTATTTAGAATTTAATTGTACAACAATACAATATATAAATTGTTACCTAAGTGTAAGTGTAATCACAAGTAATCTATGATAACATGTTAAGGTCTTCAATGAATTTATTTTAAAACAAAGGTTTAAACCTTATCCATTGCAAATAAGTACATATAGTGTACTAATTAGACAGTTTTACTAGCCTTACATTTAAATCAAACTAACAATCTTGCACAAAGAATTATGAATTTTATTTGTAATCTGACAGAATGAATGCATGAAAAGAATAAGTTATTACACTGACACTATTTCAATCTTTTAAACGAAGTGTAAACTAAATAAAGGAAAAACGAGAAAATTATACGTTTTATCTTAGATAAGGTTGTCAGCAAAGTTTGATGCTAAAAATGGCCTCCCCTAGTGGGGATGATGTTCTTATCTTATTTCATTTTGTTGTCTTTCCATCTTAACATTTCATATTTTTGCAGAAAATAAACTTAAATGGCCTAAGCAATGTTCAAGTTAGATCGATTTGATGGATATTAAGTGTTTATGCATTTATTTACACTTTAATCATCTATGGCGGGAAATAAGAGGTTGATAAGCTACATTATGCATTCAAATCTATTCAATGAACAATTGGTAATATGAGAATTTACAAATTTTCACTTAATTAGAACTAATTATATAAAGCTTTCCCACCGCTTCCACATAATCCGTAGTTAAAAGTTGAGATAAAAAAAAATGATCATTGTAATTAGGTTTAGAGTGTTTGAGGAGTTTTTAAATAACACTATCATCATTTTGATAACTACCAAAGTTTGATCTAGTCATCTCAATGTACTTATAATTTCCGAGATACCTAACAGATGTTAATTAATAACACAAATCAACTCTTTTAAGATCAAGTAACAATATTCACTATCATTAACTAATTGACATATTTGTTAGGACAAAATATTTATGGCTATGTTAGGTTTTAATGAACATTTATTGTATTTTTCTATTAACATTGAACATTAGATAAGAGTACCAGTTTACCAATGAATCTCTATATGAATTACTAGCAGAGTTAGTACCCGTCCTTCGTTTGGGGCTGGCGTATAAGTAAAATACCCCCGCCGCAGCAAACCTGCCGACTAAGCGAATTTCCATTTGTCTGAATTGATTTTCAGTTAAATATATTTTAATAACATTAGGTTTAACGAGTACCTAGGTTTGCTGCTACAAGGAAACTAATAAAGTGTGTTTTTGAGTAAAATATTGATAGCTTAGTACAAAATAAATAAATTTGCCAAGTTTGATCGAAATATATTCATAAACAAGCAAACTACAACATTTGACAATATTCTCCATAAGAATAACATGGGAATTTAAAATTTAAAATTTTTTTTATTTTCTCCGTTACTAATAATTGAACAAAAATACTTTTATATACTAAATTATTTGTTTTTTTAAGCTCTTTAAAAAGGCCTAAAGAGAAATTGGGAAATTTTGTGTTTTGAGGGTCAAAAGTGAGAAAAACCAATTTTTACCCCATAAAACCCCCCGTAAAGCCCCGTTCCCATGGTCCGATCGTGCTGGTTCGCGAACTCATTCAAGTTTATCCCGCTTTACACCTTTAAACCAAATTTCATCAAAATCGGACAAAAATTACTCAAGTTATCGCGTTCACGGACGTATATATATATATATATATATATATATATATATATATGTCTATATATATATATATACATATATAAAAATTTGAACGAATAGTGTTTTTGGCCTCTGGGGACATCAAAATGAAAAAGTAAATCGGTCCCGGGTCTAGGTCTTACCGTGCCACCTACGGTAATAGCTACTTCCCTATAGGGAAATTCGCTAAAATGTTTATTGCAGTTATACTCGTGCTTTGCGTTTGCAAAGGGAGAAGAGGAGACTGTTTAAGAAAATTTAGCTCTTTTAATTTACGGTATTCTATAGAATAGCACACATACCATAGCCATAATGTTCTACCACTGCACCTAAACAATAGAAAAAAGTAAAGTTCTCATAGCTTTTTGTTGTTGCTTGATTCAAATTGGCTGTCGTCGTAAATGAAAAAAAGCTAATAGTGTTGCACCCTGTTGGTAAACCTTATAACTTTGTAATGCTATTTAATATCATAGAACCAAATTGTGTAGTTAAAAAGCTGACAAAATTCGTGTAATCATTTTAAATATGGATACTTTTAAGGTTAACATGGGAATCTCCAGAGCACTAATTGCCTATTAAAAATCGATCACACAAATCGATCACACGTTTTATTTCCTCATGTAAATCTCCCTATTTTCTTGTTCATTAAAATTAATCGTCACATTGTTGAATCTCTTTCGGTGTGGAGCCCGAAAGGATTTTTGAGATAAGAATGCGTCTATATATTATTCGGGAATGTGAGCTGTCGTCACACTCAATTTCAGCCCAATTCGACCACTGTTTACTTGTCACAAACATCCATCCATTCACCCAGACATCCAAACTTTCTCACTTATAATATTAGTAGGATAAGATACTAGGATTTAAGTACTAATCCGCAAAGATTTTGTCTTAAATCCATGTATAAACTTTCCAACAATCTCGCTATGTGACGCACACGAACACTGTAATGGAGAAAGTGGCAAGGTAGTAGCGAGAGAAGACAGAACTTTCCGTTTGCTAACAAAGCTTTGCGTCAGCTGTGACGTTGACGATGAGAACTTTACTACGTAACTTGGTAATACGGAGGTAGCTGCACAAGTCTCTTGATGTTAAAAACATAAAATATGGATAAAAATGAATCAAGATAAGTAGAGATTTTTAACATTAGAACTCGATTAGTAATAGTTACAGTCATTAGTGCAACGTATCCGTTATTCTTGACAGAAACAATGATTAAATGATTTAAAAATCGAGTATGAGAAATTAACTCGAGTTTAAGTCTCGTGCAGAAAATAAACTAGAAGGTAGCTTCCTGAGTTCAATACAGACAAGTTGAGCAGCGCAGACATGTTCTTCATCTGTTGAAGAATAATGAATTGCTAATTTTATGAAAGTTCTAGCATATGTTTTAAATAAGTTTCCAATTCCCTCGCTCATTAAAACTAATTCTCACATTGTTGTTTCATTTGTTGTTGATTCCAGTATTTTCGCCTTTCCAATGACTCAATTATTTCCCGAAACAGGTGATTTGACAGATTGTTTAAGTTATTTTCCTAGAATATTACTTGCTTCTAGTTACTCTTAAATAATGTTTATTGATTGGTGTGCGCAAAAAGGTTGTTGAATTTTATATTTATTGATGAAATCTTCACAAAATACTGTCTCTTTCCTAGCGTTATTAGTTTACCCATGAGCCTATACTAAAAAATTGACTGTTATGAAATATATTAGTGATTAGATATCAATATTGTTGCAGTTGCAGATACATCAACCAATGAAATCTATTGATCTACCTCTTCATTGAGCATTGATTTCAAAAAATGTCTTTCGAACTACCTTTTGAACTGGCCTTTAAAATGAAGAGTAAGGTTATACTATCATTGTTTATTGGTATAATGTTGGTCAAAAGTGAATATTACAACTATTATATTATCTGTTTACAATATTGACTTTAGGCTTTGCAAGCTTATTGGGGACAAAGCTACCAAAAATATATACAAAAAAGATATTTAAAAGTAATGTATTTTCCCATCGCCCGCATGAGAGAGTAGGCAAAGTTGGTGCTGTATCGATTTCACCGCTTGCAGATTAACGGCGCTACGTTTGTTGAACATCGAGATTCCATAGAATACGACCCCATAACGTGTTTTATAACCATATTTCCTTTGTTTTTTTTAACTCACTCCTAATAATGAAATGTTTTACATGGACTGCATAAATAACTATTAATTTAACACTATCAATCATTGTTAAATAAAAAAAATGTTATATTCGTTAGGAAATTTATGTACGATTTATTGTTTTCTTTTTAAAATTAATTTTTATGATACAATTGAAAATAACCTATGTAAACAAGTGGTTTAAAGAATGAACGTTATTTTACAAATAATATTTGAGTTAATTGAAGCCAGTCACAGATATAGGTTAAACGAAGTAACCATTTTGAGGGAACATTCAATGAATATACAATCAATATTAATACCAGAATAATTTATTTTCATTTACATTATTAGTCAGACAGTCTAGTAGCATATTAACAAATTTCAAAATAGGCCAACACCTTAGATATGCATGCGCACTTTTGATTGTTAAATACAGACCAAAACAGCTGATAGACACATTCTTTTAAGTACAAAATAATGCACGTGTACTCAAACAACTTTCAGGTCGTGGGCAAAGTAAAAGTTAGGAAAGTTGCACAAAACCCTACAATAATTGAATTCTTTATGGGTTCACTACCTGTTTTCCAATGCAAATCAATGTAATTTGCGTTCCAAACGAACTCAAACCTTCTAATGTAAGAGAGGAGAACATTGAAAGTCTCTTTACTCAGTTTGAGGTTAAAGGCGTTTTACGTTTTATTGTGAAATTCGAGATTGATATAATGGAAAATGTGTGTTTAAAAGCTCCTTGAGGTGAAATTTGAAACTGTGTTTGGTAACAGCATTATTTTACGAGTTTTTTAGTCGTAGTTTGTAGATTTTTGTATGAAAAAAATTCCAAACGAGGAAACACCATAAATAGTATTTTGGAAAAAAAACTTGTAACCTTATGTTGCTAGTCTTAATTGAATAATAATAGACTTATTGATAATAATACAATGAATTTAGTCGATATTTCAAAAATATAATCTTAAACAGATTTGTCCGTTTATATTGACAGATATTTATAGAAATGTATTTATGGAAAGATGGTTTTGGTTAAAAATACCTGTTAACCTACCGAATTTTAAATGACTTAAATAACTGTTGTTACAGTTTTTTACACATTTTTACGTAGCCTAAAAATAAAAATAAATAAAAGGTAACAATATAATCCAATTAAATCATGATTTGCACTTGTAACTTTAGTAAAATACCTCATGAACGTTAAAACTCATTAGGAACAATTTCCAATGTGAATAAAGAGTTATATAAAAAAAACTGTCAGTTTTATTATGCAACGATTACTACTGTTGTTAGGCCCTATATGAAATTACATTTTTACATTGTAGTCATAAAAATACATTTTCAAATACGTAATTTTTACCAAACCAACGATTACATACAATTTCCTATTTTTGCAAAAGCTTTAAACTTACAGAGTCCATAATTTGCCGATATTATTTTTTGTTTGTTCCGGGCTCACCTATAAAAACGAGAATATTATAAAACCTCCACGACGTAATGGTCTGACCCAACACCAAGTCAATGTCAGCTGTCACATCAATGTGTAGGTGATCAATCTTACATTGAGGCAACTTTCAACTTGTACACCATCAGATGTAGAGAACTGAGTGTTGTGATGTGGAAAAACTATATCATTACTTAGATATCTGATAAGTGATTTTACATGTTAAATTGTAGATTGACGTTTTGTGAGGAGAGATCCCAAAAACACAGTAAGTGATCGTTACACTCATACCCTCTCACTTAGGACATCTTTTTTTACAGATTTGTGGACTAACAGATTAAAGTGGGCCCAAACCACCGAGCGGGCTCTATCACATGGCTATACCCTATTGTTGAAAGGCTGGGACATAAAGAAATGTAAGTCTTGATATAGTCTCCGAGCCTTCAAAATAGAACCTTTTGCTACAATACCAGATAAAATACTAGATAGATTCCCTTTTAATCAATCAAAAACTATATATTCCACCCACCAATGTATTTATTTATTCAAAATGTAATATGTGAAATTCATTAAATTAATGTGAAGCAAAAAATAATTTTAAATAGATTGCACAAACATATAAACTTGAAGCAACATAAGGCAGGGTCGTCTCAGTAGTGATTTCCTCGTTTGTGACTTTATTACGCTACATTCATGAGACTCGCAGTGTGCAGATAAAGAAAATTACTTTTCAGTCAGAGATGTACAATTTTATTTGATTTTTCTTTCTTCTGCGATAATACACTCTTGCTCGTCACAAGTAGCAAAAATACTCAATATTCAAAAAAATGTATTAAAGACACCAGTTACTTCTTTTTGATATTTTATAAAAAATTTCCTACCTTACACTAGGTATGACAACTTTTACTGATCAACATAACTAATAAAAGTAAAACTGTAGATAATATACATGGTATTGGGCGATCAATTTCCATGGGACATTGCAACATTATGAAAAGAATCATACTTCATCAATGTTTCGTAAAAACCATACTTTAAGACAACTAAGGCTTCATTAGCTTGTAATCCAATAGATAACTAATATTGTAATTCATGAATTTTTCATCAGCCTTGCTTAGCCTCAGAGAAAAATAATAGAGGACCAATTTTCTTAAGCTATTAAATTATAACAGTTATTATTTCTCATTCTGGCAAATTAAATTAACTACAACGGATCAGGGAAATTTAGTCATGTTATTTTAGTTTATATATTTCTATTAGTCATATTTTAACTAGCCAACTGTTTTAAAAGTATTATAACGTTGAAATAAATTAAACTGTTTAACCCTGAATATTATCTAAAATCCATTGAACCTATACGCATTGGATTAGGTTAGTAATATCCGATTAAATTATTAGCTTTCTATCAGATAACCTTGCCTAGAATGGTTTCAAATGAGTTCATTATAGATTAAAATCGTCAACTACAAATTCAATTAATTAACCTTGGATATGGGCAGACCATGTAACCAGATTGATATATATCACATTCCACTGTATGCAGTAGACACGTATGCAGCATTTATACGTGCCGTTCCCTATTCAGCACTCTCGCCAGGGATGAATGCAAATTATCTTTGTTCGCCTCTGGGACGACGTGAAGGAGGCTCGAGGGAAATTAATGAACGGGATTACACTCTGGTCGCTGTCATATTTTCGCATTAAATTATACGACTTTTTTCAGAAAGGTAATTTCCCCTGCATGTGTGACTGTAGAATTTACTGCTCGGATTACATCAGAAGCTTTTCACGAAAATATAACATTCATATGTTAAACGTTTTTGATTGATGAAATGAAACACTCACATCTATACTCGGTAGACTTTACTGTTTTAAAACTTCCGCTTTTATTTTAACCATTAAATAAAAATTAATTGTTGTATAGAAGAGAATCTTTCTCGGAAATCGTAATTCGTATGGTTGAATGAATAGTCAAAGCTATTATTATCAATCATGGGAGGGGAGGCCACTATGTGCGTATTTCAACCAAATATGAGCGAACAAATCGTAGATTATTAGATACAAGGTAAAACACATTCTATAGTTATTTGTGTAACTAGTGTGCACTTTGCTACACATGAGACAAATGTTTACACACGAGCCGCAGGGTAGTGTAGAAAGTTTCTCGAGTGCAGTAAAGGCACTTTGCACTCACGTTAGACGTTATATTTTTCCTTCAGTTACTATAAATGATATAAATTTGTACATAATATTTACAGATATACTTTTAATACTTAATCATTTTGATTGTAATGGATTAATACAAAGAAAAAAACCGGTTTGAAGTTGTCAACCTACGAATGAATTACCGTTTGAAGCCATAAAACGGGGGATACAGTTTTATAAAATCAATCCTGCTTTAGTAATGAAGATTATGACTTCCATTGGTGACAGCAGGTTTTATTAAAGGAATATATATTTTATTTTTCGCTAAAGAGGTATCGAATTTCACATTTTCGTATAAAACAAACAAAGTAGCGAGACAAGGAAATGAGGTATGAGGTAGAGTAAGTGACTCCTTAACAATGCTGATATATCTACCTCATCACTCTAGCCTGCAATCTGCAATGCTCTCACTGACTGCGAACACACTATCTTACTGTGTAACTTCGAAAATCAAAACTATTCAATTTTGTCTGAGAAATTTTGTTATGTCAACTTCGTATTTTTTGCCATGTTGTATGTGGTGCAGATAGTAATTCTTCGTTATACACAACTGTTTTCGAGAGGAGGAAAATCGTACGACCTTAAAAAGGGAATGACGACGATGACGACGACGATGATGATAATTATGATGGTGGTGGTACCGATGATGGCAATGATAATGATGATGACGATGGCGCATTACTTTGAACCCAAATGAAATTGTAATATTAAACAGGTACTTAACATTCCCTCTCAGTCATCATTGCTCAGTGACGAAGTTCAAGCTCAGATTTGCAAACCAGATACCAAAGTTCTTGAACAATCTGAAGCAGGAGTGTAAATGATATTCCTTCAAGAGTTTGATGAGCTTCATTCAGCCAAAACTGGTCTAAATCTTGTTTTTTACAACAATAAATCACACAGTGGAAACTACAATTCCGTCGCAATGCTATAACCTCTAAACGTCTAAACTATACTATATATATTTATTTATGACCGCTTTCGTAAGTTTCAGTTAATTAATTGCAGATTTAAAATTTTCTGTAACCTATTTTTACTCACACGATCATTTTTATTCAATAGGTAATACCAAGGTTTTCTTGCAATGATATGAAATTGCCTATTTATCTGACAGAAAAACTTTACATTAATAAACACGTAATATAATACAATCTAATCAAATTTCTTTCATGATAATAATTAATTGTAATAGCAAATCCAAATATTAAACCTTTAACAATGTAAAAGTATTATTAAGTTTTATACATTAAACATGATTATGGTAGATGTTTTTAATATGCTGTTGATTATTTATCCATAAACAAAAATCTAAAACATCCATTTTCATCCCTGTCTCGAAAGTCAACGTAAAGCGTGTCTCAGTAAACACAAAAATACAAAGTAGTGTATTGTTTGCTTCCCCTTCCTTGAATATAAATCTGACGAGAACGTTTGTAAGATGGCTGAGATATGAAATATGTTTCACCAATAGACCAGACTGGCGCCGTATATCTTGGAACAACGTGACTTGTAAATCAATTTTGATACATTTTTCTGTTATAGTATGAAGTGCTCGATGCTAACTTTCTTAAAAAAAAGGGTACATAGGTCAATTTTCAGAATTGAAAATTATGATTCTAAAAATAAAACAATCGTCTTTTCATCTTAATTAGAATATCTTTGTTAAAAATGATTATGTACGTAATTGATTTACAAATACGTAAACGGTACGGATTTGTTAGTATTTATAGGTTACGCTTTTGAATTAAAATGAACAATACCTACCACAAATAACAATTAAAGGAACTTACGAAGATTTTAGGAAAACTTAAACATTTTCACATTATAGAACAGTACAGTATAGAAAATTGTAAAATCAAAGACTCACTGATATTGTCACTTAGATAAGGTTGTCGGCAAAGTTTGGTTCTAAAACTGCCCCAAGTGGCAATGATGCTCTTATCTTACTTCATTTTGTTCTCGTTCAATCTTACTGAGAAAAAGTAAAATATCGAGACAGAAAATAAACTGAAGTGTTCTCTTTTGCAGCATTTTTCAGGATTGATCGATTTTAAGCAGACTTACAAATTTTATGCAGGCTTATATGAACCTAATAAAACATTAATTTAAAATGTAGAATAGCAACTTACTTCATTTTGTTCAATTTTATCAACAAAAACAAGTGTCATTTCGCGGCAGAAATCAGACTGATGCTGTCTCTTTTGCGACAATCTTCAAGACCAATCGATTCAGGCTCAAGATTTATTAGATTCATATACTGAGCCACAATACTAATTAAGTTTTGAATTAGTTTTCAATTTTTTGTTTACTTAGGTCTTTATAAGGTTTAAGCCACTTTAAAATCATCTACCACATAAAAATAGGCAAAGGTTGTCTTTTAAATGGAATTAACAATGCTTTTAACACAGAATAGATCCATATTGCTCAATCCTAGACATATGCCTCAATCGTGTCATGTAGAACCTATAGATGTTTAAGGTTTTATATACTATTATTCAATTAGAAGCTACAAGTTTATTCTGAGGGAAATACAATTATGTACTGACGAATCAATTCGCTTGTATCTAGACATAGATCTTCATTGATTTTGAGCTACCGGTAACCATTTTCCAGGATAAAAAGGCAACGATATATTACCATGCTTTGACAGGGTAATTTTGTTTTTAGAAATAATTTAACTGTGTAATGAAATTCGAAATTATTTATATGATTCTGTTTTTCTTTCTTTCATATCATTAGGAATTTTTTCATGTAAAGCGTTGTTACGAGGCCCAACCCTCTGAATTCTCTCAAAATCAACCGACATATTAAAATCATAAATTTCGAGACGGATCGTAATATTCACCTGACTAATAGTTATTATTTTATAATGCACTTACTGTTATTTTATTATAGTATAATAATAGTCTGTGTTACTCCAATTAGTAATAAAACAGGATATTTTATGTACCGTAAACGAAAGGGGTAAAAGGCCAATACAATCTAAATAAAATAGCAAATTAAAGCCCTTTTCACAGTTAACAGTCGAGATTTAAAAGCAATAAAATTAAAATTATCTTTATCGTTTGTATTGTTATTCAAATTAGTCTAATAGGGTTTGGATATTTACAAAAGCGTAGAAGATAACAGTTGTCGATCTTACACCAATGATCAATCCATGTTGAAAACACGTATAGTATAGAGTTTCCGCATACAAAAAAAGAAACTTTTGTGATGTCTGAGATAGTTAACCACTTTATAATTTATCATAGTTTATTTTCAGAGACTTGATACTCGATATTGAAAGCAGAATAACAAAATATGGCAATAACAAAATTATCTATAACGTAGCATGAAATATTGAATGCCAATCAATACCTCGTTTTCCTTCCTGTTCTGTTTAACAATAACATAAAAAGACGATAATCTTTTTTGCAAAGGCCCCTCAAACAATCCAGTTAAGGACGAACATGAAGACTGTTTTAGAGAAACTGGCATTGTACTAAGAGAAAATACAGAACTTTAATATGGTAACTAAGCTTTGTGTCAGCTGTGGCGTTAACAAGAACTTACCAACGTCACGTTTTTAAACTGAGGAACCTGACTCTAGTGCGACGTTGAGACGGGATGGACGTAAATATAATGTGACTATAGACGGAATAGTATTATCTTATGAATAATAATTCACACTGGGTTGGTAATAATTATTTCGGCAAATAAGTCCCGATTATCCCTATCGGGACTGATGAGGATAACGATGATGATAATGATGACGATTATTATGGGGTTGATTATGACGAGTGAGTAAACAGTATAAGTAAAAAATATTCCTAATGTTAGCACACAAATTTTTTGCTACATTTCGTATATATGGCCAGTAAAAGTCGATGAAACTCACCTAGTTTAGTAGAACAGATGAATATCTTGGTCTGGCGAGGTATCGCCCACTTGGAGGCCTCGAGCTGCCCTTGCAGCACTTCCTCTACCACCTGCTCGTTGATCATGTTGTGTAAAGTCCTCTACACGTCCACATCAACACTGCAACAAATAAAAATCTTTGTTTTATTAATCCTAAATGAAAATCGTATGTGTAGAATAAGAAAAGCCCAAGAGCTTCGAGAACTGTACAAGGTGCCAGACATAGCTATTAAAAGTAGACAGGATGAGCAGGACTTGTGCGAAGAAGAGAGGGTTAAATACTGAAGAGGGGTAGAAATGGACAACCACGAGGCACTCAGACAATAGAATGTCTCCAAAAGGAGATACAAGCAGACGAACTTGGCAAACCTTGTATTATTGGCTACATCATGTCAAGATACTTCAACAGTCCTCTTATATGCTTTTCAGTAAATTGAAACTACTATTTCATCATGTTGATCAATATGCTTTTTTTCCTTTTCTGCGTTATGAAACTCAATTATTATGGATATTATTGGATTTAAATTATAGTCGGAGAAATATAGGATTTGACCTTAAAAAAATTGCAAGAAAACGTTTTATGGTTTTATTTAGTAGAGTTGGGTTTGCAGAATGGAATACTAAAAGTTGCCAAAAATCGGTGCACGAGAAAACCACTAGAATCAGAATTTAAAATGGCGGCTTTTTCCAACATTGGACAAACTAAAAAAACATATTTCAACATTTGTTATGCACATTTTTCGAGATATTGACTTGGGACCACCGCCTGTATTTGTTGGGTGGTTAGTACCTCATTTTTATAGGGAACATGTTTTTGGTCGCCATCTTGGATCCGCCATATTGGACATAGATAATTTTTTTTTTCAATGTAATGCTAGTGTTGTGAAACATCATTACCAACTACATTTTTACACTGATTTCAATGCCGAAATCCGTTTTTAAATATCTTTATTCATTTAGAAGATATATTCAAACGAAAACTCTCCGCCATACATTTCTTATGGACGTTTCGTAGTTTGATAATTGTTTTAAAATTATTTTTCTTATATCTCCAGTTACTATTGACGCTTGTAGTTCGTTCTAGGCTTAAAATATTCAGTAATGTAAGGGCTTTCATTTGAGCTCTTGTTCATTAAAATCAGACGAGTTAAAGACCAGCTACAAACCTCAGAACAATATTAAATTTAACTTTTTAGAAATATGTTTTTATTAAAAGATTTATAACTCGGGTTGTTAATACGTCACAAAGTTATTTCTGGTCTCAAATTACTCAGTAAATGTTTGGTTTTAATTTTATTGGTCACAAAATCTGACAATTTTAAAATGAGTCATGGACCATAATTTAACATTAAAATGTATTTATATTGAAATTTGTCTTTAGTTAAAGACGTATATCCCCAATTCTAAATAACTCCCAAAACTCTCTATAGTCTTAAATAATTCGCCAAATTATTGACTTTTATTTTAGCTATGGATTACTTTCCGGGAGTTATTAGGGTTTCGGATATATGTCCTTAACTAAAGACAAATTTCAAAATAAATACATTTTAATGTTAAATTAAGAACCATGACTCATTTTAAAATTGTCAGATTTTGTTTAGTGATTAATAATACCCCCGCCGCAGCAAACCTGCCGACTAAGCGAATTTCCATTTGTCTGAATTGATTTTCAGTTAAATATATTTTAATAACATTAGGTTTAACGAGTACCTAGGTTTGCTGCTACAAGGAAACTAATAAAGTGTGTTTTTGAGTAAAACATTGATAGCTTAGTACAAAATAAATAAATTTGCCAAGTTTGATCAAAATATATCCATAAACAAGCAAACTACAACATTTGACAATATTCTCCATAAGAATAACATGGGAATTTTAAATTTACAATTTCTTTAATTTTCTCCGTTACCAATAATCGAACAAAAATACTTTTATATACTAAATTATTTTTTTTTTTAAGCTCTTTAATAAGGTTTAAAGAGAAATCGGGAAATTTTGTGTTTTGAGGGTCAAAAGTGAGAAAAACCAATTTTTACCCCATAAAACCCCCGTAAAGCCCCGTTCTCATTGTCCGATCGTGCTGGTTCGCGAACTCATTCAAGTTTATCCCGCTTTACACCTTTAAACCAAATTTCATCAAAATCGGACAAAAATTACTCAAGTTATCGCGTTCACGGACGTATATATATTTATATATATATATATATATATATATATATATATACGTCCTATATATATATAAGTCTATATATATATATACATATATAAAAATTTGAACAAAAGGTGTTTTTGGCCTCTGGGGACATCAAAATGAAAAAGTAAATCGGTCCCGGGTCTAGGTCTTTCCGTGCCACCTACGGTAATAGCTACTTCCCTATAGGGAAATTCGCTAAAATCAAAACCAAACATTTACTGAGTAATTTGAGACCAGAAAGAACGTGTTGACGTATTAACAACCCGAGTTATGAATCTTTTAATAAAAATATATTTATAAAAAGTTAAATTTAATAGTGTTCTGAGGTTCGTAGCTGGTCTTTAACTCGTCTGATTTTAATGATCAAGAGCTCAAATGAAAGCCCTTACATTACTGAATATTTTAAGCCTAGAACGAACTACAAGCGTCAATAATAACTGGAGATATAAGAAAAATAATTTTAAAACAATTATCAAACTACGAAACGTCCATAAGAAATGTATGGCGGAGAGTTTTCGTTTGAATATATCTTCTAAATGAATAAAGATATTTAAAAACGGATTTCGGCATTGAAATCAGTGTAAAAATGTAGTTGGTAATGATGTTTCACAACACTAGCATTACATTGAAAAAAAATTATCTATGTCCAATATGGCGGATCCAAGATGGCGGCCAAAAACATGTTCCCTATCAAAATGAAGTACTAACCACCCAATAAATACAGGCGGTGGTCCCAAGTCAATATCTCGAAAAATGTGCATAACAAATGCATGTGAAATATGTTTTTTTAATTTGTCCAATGTTGGAAAAAGCCGCCATTTTAAATTGTGATTTTAGTGGTTTTATATATATTACGTTCAGCTGAAATCAATGAGCCAGAAGATTGGTTTAAAAAAAACGAGTAAAAAACCCTTTTCCAATTAATTCTGTATTAAAAAAAATATTCCACATTTAAAAAAATGAACACATTCTCCATTTTCTTGTTTATAAAGTAGTAAGCCTCATACAACTGGTTTTCAAATACCAATGTTAATATTTAGATAATACTCTTTTGTATTCAAATTACGAGATTAATTTATTGAAATTCTAATAAAAAGCATAAGAATAAGAATAAGAATAAGAATAAGAATA
This sequence comes from Macrosteles quadrilineatus, assembly GCF_028750875.1. NCBI lineage: Eukaryota > Metazoa > Arthropoda > Insecta > Hemiptera > Cicadellidae > Macrosteles > Macrosteles quadrilineatus. The sequence continues at coordinate 167,277,042 of NW_026542595.1, read as the reverse complement.
TCTTTATTGTCGTTAAATACAAAAGTACAATAGACAACGTCAAAATATATACAATTTTTCTATGAATTAGGTATATTGTAGTGATAGAAAATAAGTTAAAACAGGATTTTAAAAAACTGAAACTATATATTAGACATTTGGCATCCAAAAAAAATCTTCCAGTGAATGAAAGCTTCTGTCAAGAAGCCAATCAGCCAATCTGTCTTTAAATTTATCAAAATCAAGCTCTTGAAACAATACTGGTAGCTTATTAAAGAGCTGTATTTGGAGGAATTTGTGGCTATTGGTTGATTTTGATAATCTTACTGTCGGAATATCTAGCTGGTTACATGCTCTAGTATTATAACTGTGAAATTCGTTACGTTTTGGGAATGATGAAAGATTTTCTTTAACATATAGCAAATTTTGAAAAATGAATATACATGGCAGAGTCATTATTCTGTGTTTGATAAAGAGAGGTTTGCTGGTCGTTCTGCGAGGAATATCAAACATTATTCTTAGTGCTTTTTTCTGCCACCTGAAGACCTTCTTGGCTCCAGCACTATTAGCATGATGACTGAGGAAAATAAAAAAACCTTAGATGTACTTTAAAAAATGTATCCTCACTGTATTTAACTGTAAACCCATTTTGCTCGAAAAAATATCGACAATTTAATTTAGCTCTAAATTACTTTTGAAAAAGAACCGGTTCACGTAAGCACAAAACTTGAAGTTATTTCCAAAAATATGAAAAAAATAACTAAAAACTATCCCAACAGATGTTACTCATACTTTTCTTTTCTGTTCATTTAAAACACTAACATGTACCGAGTTGAGTTATGAAGAGCATTCATAAGAGCAGCGTCCAAGCTGGGGATTTAGCAGATTTTGTGCTCAGTCGAGCAGAAGCACGGGCAATAAGCTCCTAGCCGTCAATATTGATGGTCTTTTGCTCACCATACCTACATTACAACCAGTTCAGGTGCAATAACCTAGTATTACACAGTACAGGTGTTACGATGGTCATAAAACATGCCAAGTGATAAACAACGCCTCCGCTTCGGCTATGAATGTATAAATATTCAAATTTATTTTAAGGAAAAATATAATATTTATAAAAGAGGAAGTTTGTGTATATATATATCTATATTTATAAAAGAGGAAGTTTGTATATATATATATATATATATACTATTATAAAAAAGAGGTGGTTGCTGTATGTGTGTATGGGAAAAGTAAACTCGAAAAATACTGGTCAGATCGGGCTGAAATTTGGCATGATGATAGCTCACATTCCCGATTAACATATAGGCATATTCTTTTTTCAAAAATCCTTTCGGGCTCCGCCCCAGTGGCTCTGGAGTTTCCCATGTTAACCTTATGAGAAATGGAATTATTGAATCTTAACAGCTGTTTCAATTAAACAAGTTGGTTCTGTTCTATGATGTTCAATAGCATTAAAGTTACAAGGATTACCAACAGGGTGCAGCACTATTATTTCTTTTACATTTACGACAACAGCTAATCAAAAGGTGAGTGAGCGTAGCGAACGAACTTCAACCTGGAGGCGAGTTAGTGTAGCGAACGAGCTAACCTGAAGGCAAGTGAGCGCAGCGAACGAGCTCCAACCTAAAGGTGAGTGAGCGTAGCGAACGAGCTCCAACCTAAAGGTGAGTGAGCGTAGCGAACGAGCTCCAACCTAAAGGTGAGTGAGCGTAGCGAACAAACTTCAACCAGGACGTGATTGAGCCATGCGAACGAGATAATCTTTAAAATTAAGAAGTTAAACGGGGCAAAGCCCGCGGGTTACAGCTAGTATATATATATATTTGAACGTTATGGACTCCAAAACCGCTTGACAGATTGTAATGAAACTTTTAGGCATTATTAAGCATTATTCAAGGATGGTTTGTGTGAAGTTTGGGAAGATCCGTCAAAAGGGCTCTACCCCAGTGGCTCTGGATTTTCCCATATTAACCTTATGTGTACTCATATTTCAATGGAATTAATGAATCTTAACAGAAAAATGTTACAAAATGTACCGACAGGGTGCAGAACTATTATTTGTCCAAATTTATGACAACAGTTGCTAATTTCAACCAAGCAGCTGTGATACAAAATTAGAATGGCCAAAGTAGGATTGTTTACAGTTATGTTTATGTTTTTAATTTAATAAATAATTTTTGATAGTGTTTGAATAATGAGTTTAATTTTTTAAGTGTGTAATTCATTGCCTTATTGACTTTCTTTTTTTCCAAAGTGTTTATAAAAACCCATTGAATTTGAATGGTTTATTTCCCAAAAAATAATGTCAAGAAAACGAAAGTACGATAGTTTTTCTAAGTAGCCGTTTTGGTTCAGTTCTTAGAATTGAAAGGTTTCTCATGGCAGCATTGTTTACTTTCATGACAGCATAGTTTTACTAAAAAAAAACACAGGTGACGGACCAATGAGGTCCAAGGATTGAGAGAGAAGAAGTAAAATTGTAATGATTCGAACTTTAACTAATCAGCTGTTCATATCAATTTAATTGTGAGTGGTGCAATTATTGTTTAGTAAAATGTTTTGTTGGATCACTGTCAGTGGCAATGAGAGGTTATAAACGAAAACATAACCTCTTTTAGAAGTTATGAGTAGTGAGTTTTAGTAATTAAAACAACGTCGTAGGTAAAGTTGTGGACGCAACTCGCGTAAATAGTGTTAACGACACTCGTAGAAGTTTTGAAGGCACTCGCCAAGGCTCGTACCTTAAATTTTCTACTCGTGTCGTTAAAACTATCTTTACGCAATCGTTGCGTAAACTACTATAAATTAATACTTTTGGTGGATTACTAAAAGTTCATCTACATACAGCAGATCTATGGAATGATAATTATTCTCTTAAACGTTCTCTTCCCGTTGCTAAGCACGGGTATGGTGGCTAGTGTTATATAAAACAAATTAACCATCATATGGCACTTTTCTTTCAGGTTGTATAGATGTATGGTTTGGGGTGGTTATTATTGATAAGTAAAACATTATGTTGAGTTACGACGGACAAAGTTTTAACGAAGCTTAATGGGAATTTTTACTGGAGTGCGAGGATAAATTTTCAACGTGAATTAGCTTATAATCCAGTATTTATCTGGATAGCAAATTATATTAAGAATGCTCTGTAATGTGGGAGGCTACATAGTGTGTATAAGGCTAAAAGTATGTAACTCACATTAACTGGAATTAGTACCGTTTTGAAGTGTTTTAGCCTCCTTCTAATAAGTAATCATGATTATAATGGTTAAACAAACTATTATCTTTGTTATTCCAAGGGAAAGTTATTTTATGTTTCTCATACAGGGTAAAAAAATGAAAATAGTTTAAATTTAAGGTTACCTATCCATATTTTAGTGTATTATTTTATCAAAGAATAGTGTATAATCTCAATAGATTATGATTAAAAACTATGTGTTTTACTAGTATATTTAGTGCGTGGTTTGTTTTAAGGTTCAATCGCTATTATTTCATAACTTACAAGCATTATTCTAATTTACAATTCCAATTGTAAGTAGTCTACCGATAATGCATCACACAGGAGACTGCCCATGGAACAATTACGTTCAATTAACGAAAGATAATGATTGGAATATCCGTCCATTAAATCTCTGATGATTGTGGGTGGTCGAACAATTACTATCAAACAAGCAAACCATGGGAGTACATAGCATAAGAACCACTGAATCTGTCGCAAACTGTAATTTTATTTATATTGTTTAAAGAATATTTAAATACAATTAACATCTTATACCATAGTTATAGAATGATGTCGCCATACTAGTATTGAAACCGCTTGGCATTGAAAGTTAAATCATTATCAAAACTAGTTCCAGAAAATATGTCTTATGTTAGTTTCGAACATGATAAAATTAATTTCAACAAAAGATAAATTTTTCGGGGGATTTGAACACAACCATAGAGTTCCACTAGAAAATAAATATACACCTACGATTCAACGAGGGTTCTAAGATCCTTGCAAACGCAATCCTTTGAAAATATTAAAAATAAAAATATTATCTGACAATGAAAATATGTATAAGGTCTTAAAATACACTTGGAAACTATCAGCTTACCAATTAGTTCAAAATTAAGTTTACATGTTCAGAATTTTCCAAAATCAGCTGCCTTCATTTTGGTGGAATGCCACAATATCATCTTGGTGAACACAGAAATTGAGAGGAATTCTATCCCATTCTTGTCGGATAGAATCTTTAATAGACAAAATAACATTCTATGGGTTGTAAAGAAGTTTTTATAGTGTGATAAACTCATTTTTTTTGTTTCTATGGACCTTTAGCTTAAGCAAGCTCCAAATCACAACATTTTAACATTGTTAAATGATACTTGTAATTGGAAAGAATTAAATTCATTTCTCAAGGTACAGCTACTCTCGCTAATAGGTTGTTCACCCACAATAAATTATACACATTGTTCAATCTATAAAATATATATTCTTAGTGCAAAACGTCCACCATATTGGAATAATTGTACTTTAAATTAGAGCCCGGGAAACAATATAACATTTTTCAATATCAGTTTCCATCGAAAAAAGCTAAGTTCTGTACGGAGTGATGAAAAAACGAATTTTTTTTTAGTCTTCCCTAGTTTTTCTATAACTCTTATCACAAAATAAGCAAAATTAATGAATTGCATAGCTATAGACCTAATGTATGCGTTAAAAGCTGGAAGGCAAGAGAAAACAGGCACTTCTTGCTTCCCATGTAATCTATTCCAGTAATGGGTAATACAATCAGCTCGTCACCGATTAGCTATTTTGATAGGTTGCCAATTTTATTTAGCTAGAGTTCATATTTCTTGGTATAAATTCACTTTCATCCTTTCACAAAAAGTGTGTAAAAATATTTAATGAAGTACGTCTGAAACAGAGATCAACGCTGAGGACAATATTTTGTTTTACATTGTTATATTAATTTATTCCATTGAGAGGTGCATTCGTGGTGAAAAGCATTTATTCTTGGGACTCTCTTTGGAATATATACAGTAGAACCTTGATAACAAGACTCTCATTGGGATTGTAAAATAAGACTTGTTATCAAGGTTGACTTCTTATCGAGGTTCGTAATAACATGTGATTAGAGGTAAAATAATGTCAAGGGGATTTGAAAATGACACTTGTTATCAAGGGCGACTTGTTATCGAGGGCCGTCTTATCAAGGTTCCACTGTACTTCAAAATCCTCTTATAATACAGTATCCACACAAGAACTGAAACATTTTAAAGGCAAATTTTGATACTAAATAAGAGACTATTTTTAATGTTGTATAAAATATAGAGTAAATGTAAGATTTAAGTTGTAAAATGTAAACATTGTTCTGGTTTACTTCATCAAGATTAATCAGTAGGCCTAAGACACCGTTTAAGAAATTAAATGATCTTGTAAAATGTATCATGTATAATGAAAAGTGGACTTATGAAAATTATACCAATGATTTGTAAAGAGGTCTGGTAAAAGGATTGGTTATATAAATTAATAACCTCATTACAATAACTGTACAAAATAATCTCTAAAAATACAAAAAAATTGGTTTTGTTGTGACCAGAGTCTACGCTCAGACTACTACTATAGCTGTTTAATGAGTTATTGTATTTTCCAGCGAATAAATGAAAATGCCTGAATTATTTATGAACATATACAGTAACTAATATTATTTTTAAGTAAAAGTCAAAAGTAATTTATTTTTTTAGTGCTCAGTAACTTCATGGATTAATAATATAAACGGTTTAGCAATCTATTGCGAGTCCCATGCCTCACTTTGAGTTTAAGTTTCCTAAAATGATTCACTCGCTTAGCTTAGTCAAGAGGTGTTAGGTTAATGAGACATAAGACTGCTTAAGGGTGTTACTCAACGTGTAATGAACAAAAATTTAAATTTAGAAAAACAACTAAAGTTACTAAGTGTTACAACAGCAAAAGAAAACTTTGAAAATGCAAAAAACAACAATAATAAGATAAATAAATTTACAACGTTAAATTTACAAGAAAAGAAAATCAATTGAAAATTTAAAAGAATTAGTTACTGACAAATTATATGACTTTTATGTTTAACAAAGTTTTAGTTAAATATTTTATTCTTTCTACATACTGTCTATTGTCCCAGAAGCACACACACCGATACACGCACTCCCAAACTCCCGATCTTCTTTCTCCGGTCGCCCGTGGTGATCTCCTCGATGTTTTCCTTCAGATCCTCCAGCTCCAAGAGTCGTCACCCCTCCATCTTCTTCATTAGCCCTTCTCATTGGCTGATTACCGATAGGGTGTGTGGCTTATAGGTTAACGGTGTTTCTTGGAAGTCAGCCCTACCGGTCATCGCCTAGCTCACATCAGCTGGGAAAGGAATTTGTAAATCGATGCTCATGCTACTGTTCAACTCTGTTCACACCAACTGGTCGACTAAGTGTAATGTGAACAGAGTGTCTGCATAGATGAGCACCGTGGGTACGGGGTTAATCCCCTTTCTTACACCCCCCTGGTTAAAACGTCAACCTACCACCGGTTGACAATAAAAAAGAAAAAAGACAACTTAAGGAGATACACGGAAACATCAATCGCGAAGGTGGGAATCGAACGGATATCTTGATGTGCGTTCCGACTCTTCTTCCCCCCTTCCTGCGACGCGACGCGATCTTGAGGATCGGCGCATTTGTTTGTTTCGCGACCCTTCCAGCGACGCGGTAGAATGAGCTGGTGGTGTATAGCTCATAGTCGCTCACGTCTTCTTTCGCCCCATCGAGTCTCCTTAAGTTAATTGATTGTTTCATTAATTTTGATCTATTTAAATATTAGCTGTTTGTTAAATGTTTTTATTTTATTTTTTATTATTATTAATTATTTTTTGAGATTATAAATTATTTATTCTGGGTAACACTTTGTTATATTAATAGTCTTTTTGAGGGGTTTGAGCTTTTGTGATTAGGTTCATTTTAATATTGAGTATGTGGATGAAATATGCTGAAATAATGAGTAAGATTGTTAATATTACAATCCAGACAAATAAAAGGTTTGATGAGATTTAGGGATCGATTGGGTTATTTTAGTGGCGTGACAGAATGATATGGAGTTACGATTTTTGAGACTTCATTAAATTATTCCGGTCACGATATGCGTTGGAATTTCCGCGCCAGCTGACTGAGTAGGTTGCCATATGAGAAGGATAGTGGCGAGCAGAGCTGGGACGGCGACATGTGCAGCATCACGGCGTCGGGGTTGAATGGACTGCGAGTGCTGACTATGCGATGACGATGAAGTCATGTCGTGTTGCGGCGACCTTGTACTTGGTGTTGGCTTCAGGGACTCTTTTACTGCTGAAACTTACTTAAGAGTGGAATTAGTACATGTTGTAATAGTTTTATTCACAAATGTTGGTAATTGGTAACATACAATTTTAATCGATTCATATGCTTTCCCTACTAAGACTATCTATCTACTTATTGTAATGAATATTTAGTTTGTTTGAAATGTATGTGTTACATGGAACTTAAAATATGACACTTGAATGATACCTGATGTTGTTAGATACATAAATACTATGTTCAAAATGGTATTTGGTACACAATTACTTTATGACGACACTTTGTTATAAGAGTTTTGAACATAAATGTTTTATTTTAATTATTTATGAATTCTTGCGTGAAAGTCCTTTCTTTCCTTAATAATCTAGAGAGTTGTAAAGAAAATTTTTTGAGTGAATAATTAAGGGTGATCAATCCTTAATAACTTCTCGTTGAGTGGAGTTTGTCCTTGTGCTGTACACCAAACCAACTTGTATGTCACTGAATGTCACTAATTATCATTCATCTTACGCGCACTAGTAAAATCACTAAGTGTCCAACGTGTAAGTAAGTTGCTCGTTAGAAGAACTAAAAATACAGTTACAATGGTAAACTTGATTACGATTGTCTGTGTGTGTCTGCGTGGCCACGCGATATCTTTGTATGAAAAGTCGACTTAACACTTGAGTTTTGTGTAGCTACACATTATTTACATAATATTTACACGAGTTTGCGGGAGTGCGTGTGCTTCGGGAATAGACGTACTAATTGTTTCTTAGAATACACATTGCTTACGTATGACTAACTAAACCTAAGTGAATACTAGGTAAGGTCAAAGCATATGAATCATATATGTATTGTGGTTAATTATTTTGTGTAGCAATAAATCAAAATCAGTTAAATAGCTAACTTGTGAAATATATTTATGAATAATTGTATGTTACCAAAATTATCTTATAAAATAAACATAGTATCTATTGACCTAACGTAACTAAATATTTTTATTTTACAAGTCTTGTTTGAAAAACTTTCATTCGGGAGACATGAATTACTTCTTTGACAAGTTTTCCATTTTTTAAGATTTCCACTAGATAAGAGACTGGTGTAACTTGTTTTAATACAGTATACGGACCTTTGTAGCGGTAAGAAAATTTGGTTTGATTTTCCCTTAAATTTTTAGGGTACCATATGAGAACTTGGTCTCCTGGGTGTAAGATTAAGTCTCTCCTATTCCTATCGTAATACATTTTTTGTTTCTTTTGTTCACTAGCTATGATAGAAGGTATTGTGTCCCTAATTTAATTTACAATTCTTAAGTTTTCTAACAGATCTTTTTCTACATTTGGATTTACAAACAAAGTATCACTTGGAAAACTTGGCTCAAAGCCTAAAAATAAGTACGAAGGTTTGTACTTGGTTGTCTGGTGTTTACTGTTATTGTAAGCAGAAAGTACATAGTCAATGTATTGTGACCATGCGTTTGGTTTTTCAGCTACATAATGAGAAATCATATTTATCAACGTGTTATTAAAGTTTTCTACTTGTCCATTAACTTGTGGTGTGAAAGCACTACTTAGAATTTGGCATGTACCTATTGCTGTGGTTAAGTCACGAATCAAATTGTTGTTAAATTCAGTACCTCTATCTGATTGTATAATAGAAGGTGTTCCATAAGTACAAATTAGTTTTAAGAGACATTTTACGATTGATTTACCATCTGCAACTACAAGTGGGAAAGCAAATGCAAATCGACTACAGGCATCAGTTACTTTTAAATGTATTTATATCTATTGCTAGGATTTAATGGACCAATTATGTCAAGTTGGATTCGTTCAAATATTTTGTTAGTGGGAGGGATAGGATTAAGGAAGCCATACTTCTTCTTCGGAGAGTTCTTTCTTTTCTGACAACTTTCGCAGGTTTTCACGTAGTTTTCGACATCTGTTGACATACCAATCCAATGATATCTTTCTTTAATTTTTCCGAGAGTCTTGAATGTACTTAGATGTCCTCCTGATAACGGTGAATTGTGGTACTCCTGAAGGATGTTGTTGACGAGTTTTCGTGGTATTGCTATAACATGTCTGTGAGGATCAGAATCGTTGTACATTCGGTAAAGTACACCATTCTCCGTCTTGTAATACGTGGCCATTTTCCTGTACTTTTGTTCCACAAGATCAGGATTTTCCAAAGCAAGTAAGATGCATTTTAGGTCATCGTCCTGAGCTTGCAATTTCTTCAAGTCCACGAGATGAAGGGCATTTACTGAAGTAAGGTTGAAAGTGAAATCCTCTTCTATAGTCTTGTCAACCGGATTTCTGCTTAAGAAGTCAGGCAAGACTAAGGATTTACCTGCCTTGTGAGTAATTTCCAGGTCGTAGTCACATATTAAATTCGAGAGTCTGGTGAGTCTAGATGAAGCTCCTTTAAATGATTTATAATATTGCAATGCAGAATGATCAGTGAAAACCTTTACTTTTCTTCCAAATAAAAATTCTCTCCATTTTACCAATGCATAGACTAAGGATAAGAATTCTTTTTCTGAAACGCTGTAGTTAACTTAATTTGGTTTTAGTTTTCTACTTAAATACTGAATAGGATGTTCTGTAGATGTTTCTGGATCATACTGGGTCATTACTGCTCCTATAGCATAATTTGATGCGTCTGTGTACACTCTGGTCTCTCTGTGTTCTACGAAGTGGCTGAGAAGTGGCGGTGAGGTGAGAATCGTCTTGAGTTCCTGGAATGAAGTCTCACAGTCGTTTGTCCATTGAAACTTCTTCGTTGCGTTGAATTCCTTTATGAGTGTTGTTAAGGGCATGGATATTTTTGCAAAGTTTTTAACAAATCTACGGAAGTAATTTGCAGCTCCAAGAAACGATCTTACTTGTTTAATGGTAGTTGGGGTTTTAAATTTAATTATGGATTCTATATTTGTTTTTAATGGCAAACAGCCTTTAGAACTTACTTCATGTCCAAGTATGTTTATTTTATCGTACATGAATTGACACTTTTTTGAGTTTAACTTTAGGTTAACATTGTTTAGCTCTTGTAAAATAATTTCTATGTTTTCCAACTGTTCGTCAAATGATTTTCCTAACACGGTGATGTCATCAATGAATGGTATGCATCTGCTATACAAATGTTTTGATAAAATTCTAGTTATGGCTCTTTGGAAAGCTACTGTAGCAATGGATAGCCCTTGTGGCATTCTTCTAAACTGATACTTTCCCGTTTGTGTGATAACGGTTAAATATTTTCTGTCTTCTGGGGCTATCTCTAACTGAAAGAAAGCGTTTTTCAAATCTAAGTGGGTAAAATAAGTCATTTCAGATAAACAAGACAAGACCAAATCTACTGAGACTATGGGGAAATTTTGTTGTTCTAAACATTTGTTAACTGATCTCAAATCAGATATTACACGCGATGAGCTGTCAGAGTTGGTTATTACGAACATTGGGCTGGCGAACTCTGTGTATTCGGGCGATTCTTCGAGTATACCTGCATTTGTTAGTTTTTCGATTTCTTGTTGAAGGATTTTGCGTTCTTTTAGGCTTTGCCTATAAGGAGGATGATATACTGGGTTAGCATCTGATTTTAGGTTAAGTTTAACTGGTGGTAGTTTAGCTGGACCTAAATCTTCTGTCTTGTTAGTAAACATGTGGCTAAATTTAAATAATATTGCTGCTAACTTATTATGCTGATTGGCTGTCAATTTTGGATTTATATCAAGTGGGATGCCATTTCTGTCGAGGGCAATTGTTTTAGAAGGATGAAGTGGTTTTATTTTAGGTGGATGTGTGCATGTTCTTGTTTTTACTTCGGCATTTGGTTTTAAATAACCTAATATTACGTTTTGTTTTAACCATTTTGGAGATTTACTTGCATTGTAAGCGTAAATAAACTTTTGTGAATTTTCGTTTTCTGATGAGATATAAAAGTGGAGGTTCTTTTTGTCTCGGTAATTTAAATCTATATCAAGTTCATATTGATGATGTTCTGGCAAGATTTCCATTAATTTGTAGTGTTGTTGGGGAGCAATAACTGTGTCCGTAGGAACTTTAATTTCAATCATGTCATTACTAGACTCCGCTATAGTTGTTAGAACAAACGGTTTTAAATTAAGTAACCAAGATTTGTCCATTGTGATGCAATGAACTTTATCTTTATTCGTTAGTCTGATTTCCTGTTTCTTAAAATCCAATTCCATGCAGTTTTGGAATAAAAACCAATTTCCCAAGATTACGTCAGTTGCCAAATCTTCAATTACGTAAAAGTCAGTTGGATACACAGTGCCATTAATTGTTATTGGTAGTAAAAGTTTGCCTAATACTTTGACTGGTTGATCGTTAGCAGCTACAATTAAGGGTAAGTTATCTGTTTGTAAGGATAGGTTATTTACAATTGATGATTTTATCAGGCAATAGTTGCAACCAGTATCTAAGGTAGCTGAATAAGTCTGTCCATTTTCTGGTATATCAATATTTAGTGTCAATGTAGGGAATGTTTTTGTTTGCTTAACATTAAAAATTAAGTCATAAATATCCGATAGTGTGCATTTAGATTGTCTTTTATCACATTTAATTAGGGTTCTCAAATTTAGGTGTTTAGAACTTTGTTGGAAAACTTCTTTGTCAATTTAATTCTGGAGGGTTGTTGCTTCGCTAGCAGTTAAACAAACTCCTGCAGTTGATGAATCCACGTGTCTATCCGTAGAGGTTCCTGGAAGTGATGTACTCGTACTGAAGCTGTTGTTGTCATCCGACGTTGAAGGTCGTGAAGAGTTAACAGATGTACGTGCCATATCTTGAGTCTTGGGCTGATCAGCTGTGCGGTGCTGTGACGTCAGTTGCTGAGTCGGTGTTCCTAGGCAGCAGTGGGTCGACGCTTGTGACGTAGGCGTTTGTTGTGGTGCGTTATCTTCTCCATCAGCTGGCTGCAAGGTCGTCTTAGGTTCAGCCGTAGCTGTAGGAATGATGTTGGTCTGGTTCTCGAGTTGTGTGTGTTGAATATTTCTTGATGTTATTGTGGTTCTTGGAGGAAGTGATTTAGTTATTGGGGTTACTTTAACTTTATGTTTTACACGAAACGAATCCTCAATTGTTGGAAAGTTGTATTGGTATTGAGGGCTTAATGGTGAAAATATATTACATTTTGAATTATTGGATGCTTCTAAGATTGATGATTTGTTGAAATGTGGGAAACGTTTAGTTGTGTTCCAGAAATATCTCGTGTGTGTTTGTTTATTTTGGGAAGCCAAATATCTATTTTGTGGTAGTTGACTTCCCTGCTTTAGAAGTTTTTTGGAAACGGTTCCCTTTTAGCAGGACGCCTAAAGCACTGGTCAATGGTGTGGTTATTTCTTTTGCAATATGCACAAAATTTGGAAGGTGTATTTGAGTATTTTGGATTCCTATGGTTAGCTCTAGCATTGTACCAACAATTTTCTGTGGCGTGATTGTTTTTGTTACATATGTGACAAAAGAGTGGAGTGTTTTGTGATCGGTGTGGTGATCTATAATCTAGTCTGGTTCTTGGGATATGTTGTCTGTTGGAGTGATGTGAATTGTGAGGTGAAGAGCTTCTCGATAAATTTTGTGAGTTTCGAGAAGTGCTTCTGGGCCTATATTTTTCAGCTGACCTGTCATATCTGGGATGGGACGTGTTTTTATTTGAGTTAGTGGCCTATATTGTTTTGTTCATAATTTTTAAGTTTTATCTTAAACTAACACCCTATACATTTTACGATTCGTGAGTCTGATATTAACTTAAGTGACTATAATTGACTATAAATAAACTAAAATAATTCACAAGTCACATAATTTGTTTCAAGATAATTTATTAAAATAAATGTAGGATCGTTACTGTTTAGTTAAAATGCAAAGACAGCCTTCGCCGTGCGGCTGCCTCCACCATGCGAGTCCCATGCCTCACTTTAAGTTTAAGTTTCCTAAAATGATTCACTCGCTTAGCTTAGTCAAGAGGTGTTAGGTTAATGAGACATAAGACTGCTTAAGGGTGTTACTCAACGTGTAATGAACAAAAATTAAAATTTAGAAAAACAACAAAAGTAACAAAGTGTAACAACAGCAAAAGAAAACTTTGAAAAGCAAAAATCAACAATAATAAGATAAATTAATTTACAACGTTAAATTTACAAGAAAAGAAAATCAATTGAAAATTTAAAAGAATTAGTTACTGACAAATTACATGACTTTTATGTTTGACAAAGCTTTAGTTATATATTTTATTCTTTTTACATACTGTTAATTGTCCCAGAAGCACACGCACCGATACACGCACTCCCAAACTCCCGATCTTCTTTCTCCGGTGGCCCGTGGTGATCTCCTCGATGTTTTCCTTCAGATCCTCCAGCTCCAAGAGTCTTGACCCCTCCATCTTCTTCATTAGCCCTTCTCATTGGCTGATTACCGATAGGGTGTGTGGCTTATAGGTTAACGGTGTTTCTTGGAAGTCAGCCCTACCGGTCATCGCCTAGCTCACATCAGCTGGGAAAGGAATTTGTAAATCGATGCTCATGCTACAGTTCAACTCTGTTCACACCAACTGGTCGACTAAGTGTAATGTGAACAGAGTGTCTGCATAGATGAGCACCGTGGGTACGGGGTTAATCCCCTTTCTTACACTATATATATATAATACGTGAAGCGGTTTTTTGGTAACACAACTCATCCCTTAGTTGTGGACCAATTTCAACGTTTAGAAGACGTGTCCGAAGATTCGTCTCAATATGTAGTTTTGCAATAAGATTTTAGAATTTAATAAAATTTCGTTAAGGGTGTGAGACCCTCTCAAAGGTCGGGTTTTCCCCATAAGAAGTACAAAGAACAAATTTAAAAACAAAATCTGTTGTTTATAAAAAGAAAATCATTAGCTTTTTGGGAGTAAATATTAATATATTAATATTTGTAATATTCAGAAGGTTAAGACCAAGTTAAACAGTAATTTGTTTTCTTGGAAGGATAAAAAATGCATCGAGTTCAAAGAAGAAATATTGAAAACGGGAGGAGGAGACAATTAATAATAAGATATCTTATGCGAATGAGGAGAGTGGAAAAAGGGAGGTCTGGTCTAACAGATTCACTGGGTGAGATAAATAATATTTGCCAATTCTGCTATGCATCTTACGAAGCACATAGTATTGTCACGGTGGTAAAGTAAACTTGCCTAATGCCAGATCAAATGAATGCATGCACAATCCAGACGTTTCGAGTCAAAAATAAGAAGTTTCAAAAACTCATTTGCTGAAAGTCTTAGTGGCAATATTCGACCAAGCATAAGT